>NC_090949.1:35648676-36266323 GCF_040807025.1 Struthio camelus | reverse complement strand
GAAGGCAAGTTGTGAATCCAGACGTGGCTTGGTCCAAACCATGTCCTGAACTCTCCTTTACAGCAGTAGCCAGTGCTACAATAGTGCCTCAAAACCTGAAGCACGTTCAAAATAAATACCTAGGCATCCTATATTCTCAGTGTACGGAGTGTGACCAGATTACACCTCTTTCGTAGCTTCTGAGAAGGAAGACCTTAGCAGAGAGGAGAAAGAATGCCTTACTAGAAGAAGAAACTGAATAGATTTTTAATATAGTTTTCACACAGCCACAATGATTTAAAAAAAAAAAAAATTGATTGGGGGAGGGAAGGAAAACACTGCATTAGTTTCGGCAGGAGTTGATCTGGTAAGCAGTTTTACCAGCAATGCTGACCCAGCTAACAGAGTTCACAGTCAGATCAGGAACAAATTCATGTCCATATAATTTTATTTTCACAGCAATCTAAAAAGTAATAAAAAAATACAGCTGTACAGCTATCAAAGGTGCTTTATGTCAGGATTCAGAGATCACAGCAACAGTTACATCAACTTGCTGAACCGCACGCTTGATAACATGCCTTTGTCTTGCTACAGATACAAATATCGTGTTAAGGCAAAAAGTTTCAAACAGCATACAGCAAGATCTTGGCAGACAGAGGCAAGCACAGTTCAGGTACTACGCTGGAGGAATCGGATGAGGACGAATACGGGGAATTAAGTGGCAAGTTTGGAAGACTTAACTGTGACACGTCAGTACAAAATTGATTAACATGCAAACAAAAAAGTAATCTGAGACTTTGTCTTCAAGAACAGTAGTCAGTAAAGGTAGTGACAAAAACGTTTATCACAGGCTTGATTAAAAAAAAAAAACAAATAAACTTCCTCCATGGCTGTAGCGAGAGAACTGCTGGAAGCACTATTAAACCTACTAGCAAATACCTGCAGACTGAGCTATAACGCCTACTTCAGAAAGAATCTTCTCTATGTAATTTTGACTTAATAAGTTTGCTTCCCCTTCAGGCTTATTTCACGCTTACATGTAACGAAGCTAGTAAGGGAACGATGATTTACTTGAGAACGACAGACCGCTCTCTTCGGACTGCTCTTCCTCTGAAAAACAGGCTCTAGATTTTCTGAGGAATACGGATGTTGTCAAATGCATTCAGAGGGAAACCTAACTTATCAAGATTCAAACGTGGGCACCCTTTTCGCCCTCACCATAGCCACATGGCCACTCTTCTGACACCTAAAAATCTATTTGTTTGGTTTCTGAGACTACAGCTCTGTGGCTGTCTGTTTCTGCTTCAAAAACTTCTTGACTATGGCACATTTTTCCTGTGGCCTTAGGAGTATTTTTTTTTAACCTCAATTTAACTCAGATGGAACTCCAAAGGTAACAGATTACATGTACAATAATAAATAAAAAAGTTAATATGTAGCTGCAGTAGGCAGAGGAAAATGCTCACTACCAAATTTCACCTGAAAAAATTTGAGTTCTGTTCTCATTTTGAAAATAAGAAACCTTTTGGCAGAACTGAACATCTCCATCAATCACATCTATATCAGCAAAAGAGATGCTTCTTACTGGAAACCTATTTTGGTAAAGGTTGGCCTCACTCTTTGCATAACAACAACAGCTGATAGTAAACCTAGCATCAGAGGTGGATAATTACTTTCTGAAATCCTATTCTGAAAGCCTTTGCTGCATCTTCAGTGATGCTCATCTCTTTCTTTATGGAGAATCAATTGTCCGATAGTTTTATCATGTTTTACTTGGATAACTAACCAGTTCAACGGCAAAGTAGCAAAGAAAACATCTTTGCATAGTGTTCACCAAGGGTGTTAATTCGATTTGAAGTACGATGAATTTCATGGTAATTTATGGAAATAACATGACAATCAAATATACAGTTATGCTTAACGCGCCTGACCACAAACATACTTTTCCCTTCCAAAAATCACTCCAGGATAGAAAGTTTCTCTCCGTAGTGTGAATATTCCCCCTTTATGTACTAACATCAATTGCTGGATTACGTTAAAAGTTAAAATAACACCTTTTCCAAACGTATTTCAGGACCTCTATGCTATGATAGTACCGTCCATCTACTACTAGGCTAGAAGCACACGAATCTCATATATCAAGAGAAAGACGTTTGTCTCAGTGCTACTTCTAAGTCGCCAAACAAAGTGGGCAAGCTTCCAAGATACAGTATGGCTGCAAAACTAGACTTTCACGCTAATATCGTCTTGCAGCACTCTTTAGCTGAGTAAGCAATACCAAATTTGACAATTTCCACGTATACCGGACCTGTATTTAACCGGTCCTTGCATGAATTCACGAGGCGCTTGCTGTGGGAAACGCCAACCTTTAACGCAACCGCTGCAGCGCCCGACAAGGTGACGGAGCTGCGGCTCTCGGCAGCTGGGATCCCGTGATGTGCCGGGAAGTCCTCTCCGTCAACACCACCGCGACGTGCGACGGCCCTCAAGGCGATGGGGATTAGTGAGGTTTTCCGAGCTGTGACTTAGCAAGAGCTGGCTACAGAGGAGGTCACCAGAGCGCTACGAACAGAGGCGAAGCTCTGCGCGACCACCCTGCAGGAGCAGAGCAAGACTCTCACTTGTAAAACTGCAATTACCTGGCGACTGGGCTGCAGCACGGCCAACCGGGCTGGAAGGCCAGGGCCACGCGCACGAGAACGAAACGTCAGGAACGGCCGCTGCAAGCCGCTCCTGCGGTCTGGACCGAATTACGCTGATCTGTGGAAGGTTCTCTCTAGAAAAAATGGACGCTTGCTACGGAAAGGGTATTAGTCTTCACGTACTGCGCCTACCTGCAGGTAGCAAGTACTTCGCTAAGCAAGTAGGTACCTCTGCCCTCGAGAAAAGGAGGAAGAGATATGAGGAACGTTTCAGAATAAAAACCGTAACTGCATATTTTTTACGCTCGTGCATCCGGTTAAATACGTCCACCAGGTTAGAGCCCCTAAAGATCCGGCAAGCGGTTGCGCCATTAAATCATCCCGAGACCTGACTCACGCGCTCCTCGCGTCGGCTCTGAGAGCTCCCCGGACCTCGCTAAGGACTGCAACAACCGGAGGGAAATTCTCCTAAACCACCAACGGACCAAAGACCGATGTCGGGGTGGGGGGGGGGGAGAGGGGGGAAAGAAACTCTTTCACAGGGCTAACGGGCTCCAAGTTTTTCGCTCCGTTTCCACACAGAAAAGGAAGGCTCTGCCAAGCGCGAGGAGCCCTGGCCGCCGTTTCCACGCAGGAGGCCACCCGAGGAGCCCCGCCGCCCGCGGCCCCTGCTTGGAAACACGCGTGGACAGCGTGCTTTCCAGGGGGTTGGCGCACCCCGCCCGGGCCCGGAGCCGCCGCACGGCTGGGCAGGCGGAGGCCAGGGAAGGGCGGTTGGTCCTCAGGGCGCCGGGGCCAGGCGGCAGCGAGCGCGCAGCCGGTTCCCGCCGCCCTCAGCATCTCCCGCCGCCGCCGGGCCGGGCCGGGTCGTACCTGGCTGTTGCTTTCGGCCGGCAGGTTCCTCAGCAGGATCTTGCGCCTGTTACTCAGCTGCCGGCGGGTGCTGCCCAAGCGCCGCGCCACCTCCTCGGCGCTCAGCGGCGGCCGAACCTCAACCGCCCCCCGCGGCAGCGGCGGCTCCTCCGCGGGCGGCTCCGCGCCGCGCTCGGCTGCTGCCGCCATCTTGCAGCGCGCCCGGCCGAGGCGGGGGGTGTGAGAGCCGCGGCGGCGGTGGGCGGGAGGGAGGGAGGCAGAGAGAGAAGGCGGCGGGGAGCCAGGCGCCGCCCCGCCGCCGCCCCGAGGGGAGGAAGAGCGGCGCGAGGGCGAGAGGGAGGCGCCCCCCGAGCGGGGCGCAGGCGGTAACGTCGCCCCCGGCCTCACCTGCGCCTCGGCCAACGGCCGCCCCTCCCCCAACCGCCCCTTTTCGGGGTTTTTTGTGTGGTTTTTTCCCCCCCCCCTCCCTCCACAGGTCACTTAATGAACCTTAAGGGAAGAAACGAGCGTGGCCCTGCTGTTTGTTTTTCTCCTCCTCGTCAAAGTTCAGATGAAGGTTTGAAGGCCAGGAAGCGTCTCTTGGGGCACAGGCGGCGCGGTGGAGGTTTCGCCTTGGCTCTGTTCCTGAGGTACTGCAAATCATTGAGCACAGCCCTAAGAACCGTCCTTGGAAAGACCGAGCGAAGAGGCTGCGAACAAGTACTCTTAGACGCGGAGCTGCACGTCAAGCTGTGAAGCTGAACTAGGATTTGAGGATCCAGCCTTTCGTACCGCCATCTGAATCATACAGTTACGCGATGGAAAAGCTTTTCTGGGACCTTGAAAAAGATCGCTGCGCTAGGAGTACTAAAACACTTAGCTATCTCCTCAAATCATTGCCGCGTTAAGCTGCTGTAGTAGGAGTTACGATCTGCTTTGCTGCTTCAAGACAAAAACACACAGTTTGTTGAAACTGGTCAACGTGCGCTAGCGGAGCAGTAATTTATACCATTAAACGTATTCCTCCAAAAGAGATCCTCCAGAAACAATGTAGCTCTATATTCATGTCAAAACTAAAACTAATGCACTCTCAGTTCTAAACAGTTTGAAAGAAATGAAAATATTTTCCCTGCTTAGACATAACTTACTGAAAAGGTCATCTTTTACAACTAGTCATTTTTTTTAAAACTTCTTTCGATCCTTTGATGCCAATTAATTGATGTGAGACGACATTGTTCAGATCCCGTTCCGTACGCGCGTGATCGACATTGCACAGGTAGGTTTGTCTGCACTAAAAGGCACCTATAAAGTGGTGCAGGAAGAGAGCGGAAAGATCAAAGCCATTGCCACTGTCCAGGGAGCTGCCCCATGAAAACGAACAAGGAAGTAGGCTCTGCATCACCCTCTATGGAAAGCGAAATCCCCCAAACAAACCTCAATGGGAAGAACCAAACTGACATAGGAAATACTGCTTCTTGACTGCAAATGTCATGACTGATTAGAAGTCATGACTGATTTTGGTTAATATGGAATACAGAAGGTGAACACTAACAATCCAATCTCCTTATTTTCAGTTTATGCCGCTTTCAAAGCAAAAGGCTTTACATGCTTATGTCTTGCACTCTATACAGTCTTCTTTCTAATGCACTTCCATTATATTACTAAATTGCTGTCTAACCAAAAGCACTGCTTAAAAATAGTGAAAAAGTATGGTGATCTGCAGGCACAACTGGTTGAACTGTTGACTTGATGCTATTGCACAGATAAATTACTGAGAAGTGGTTTATTTGTAGTTCACTAAATTCCTCATTAATTAAGAATCATGATGTCCCTAGCCACAGGAGTTGCTTTTATTCCTCTTTCCTAGCCAAGCTGAAGATTAACTTACCTGTGCTGCTGTAGCTTTGAAGGAGTACAAGCCACGTGTATTTATATTTTTCATTTTCATGGGAAGAGAGCATTAAAAGAGAATTGTGGCATGAACATACTTTCTGAATGGACTCAGGCATACAAACAAATTCAGGTCTGTGCAGATAAAATAAAAGCCAAGGCTTAGAAGACCTACTGGATCTCAAAGATGCACCCGATGTCCCCGAATGTAGGAGATACGAGGAATGTATCTGTGAACTCATTACAAGATGATTGCTTATACGAAAGAAAAACCTAAACAAACAATTTTCTAAAAACTGAAACAATTTAATTGATTCATTTTCCTGCAGTGCAGGCCTGGAATCCATCAGGTGCTGCAAATTATAAGCTTCCACTGAAAAGCCTCAACTTCTAGCACTAGTTAATGTGAACAACATGTAAACAATATAACTCTCTTTATATTATGTCTTCTTTCAAGCCCTAGCTGCTCCTTTTGTTTCATTATGGAACTAAACTTTTGAAAAGCAAAGATGTAGATTCAGTTGTCACCACCGATAATTCAGTGACGACCACCTAAGTATTCGGCCAACATGTTTATCTCACAAATGCAAATTGCCTCCAAAACATACCAAATGGTGCCAAAAGTTCCTTTGACCGTTTTTCTAACAAATTTAAATACGTTTGGCATTCTCAATATAACCTTCTGCAGTGCAGCAACAATTAAATGCGTGAATCATTAGGAAGCAGATTGAATTTCATATCAAATTACCGACCTAGAATAGCACAGTGTCTGAGCAACTGATATTTTCGGTATCCTGATGAAGTAGAAAACCTTATAACCTCTCCACAGCTGCAGCATAGTCTCAGGCTTGACTTGTAGTGCAGGGTTACAACGCACCAGTGAACAAGCAGCAGAATGCTGCATGTCTTGACTGAAATTTTGGTTGCGACGGGTATTGTGAAGCCTCTCAATTAACTGCTAAGCTTATTTTAATACCGGAGATACTTTGATTAATGCTTAGCTCTCCAAGCACTTAGGAATTGCAATAGTATCGGATCAGACTTCAGGGCCATCAATCACATCCCAACAGCGCTCGTCTCGTCCGAGCGATGCCAGATGGGCAACAGATTGTTTCAGAGATCACAACGGCCCCCTGCGTTGCTCAGAGATGCAGTCTCAGTAAACAGTTATTTTCACTTTGCTTGCACTCCTCAGTGCGTACCTCATATATCTTGACAATACATAGCCCCACGCACTAGAGTGCGTCAGGTATTTCAGTGTACCTCTCCCCCCGCCCCCCAAAGGGGGATTTCTTTACTCCCGAACCTTCCTTCCACACAGACACAAAAACACTTTAGGCAACTCTGCCCACAGCTGAACAGTTTAAGTGAAACTTGATAGCTATGAAACTTGGTATAACACTGCTCCTAGGTGGGTTAGGAACGATGGATTAGCTCAGTAATACAAAGAGACTGGTTAGCAACATCTCCTCAGTTTCTATTCTGAAAAAGACAGCGGTCTGCAAATAAACAGGAAAAAAATAAAAGAGATGAGGAATATAACTTACAAAGCAAATAACTATTCTGAGGACATCGTTACACTGGAATGTAACGTAACGTCCATTTTGGGACTCATGCATGGTCTTTGCAACAGAATTTATAACCTTTGTTGGCCAACGAATATCCGGAGCAAATCAGTATGAAGGTTATATTTAAAGACAGAAAAAACAGCAAATCTCTAAACAAACCACTACAAAGCAAATTCAGCTCCCTGAATCATAACTGAAAATGAAAAAAATCAAACAGAAATATTAAATCACCAAATAAGTAGCTCTCTTCAATAAGTGGCACTAAAGCCTGATATATTCACAGTGGAATCTCAGCCATACCCTCTCCTAAAGCAATTCCTTCCCTGCTTTAAATCAGATTTCTTCTCTGCTCAAGTCTGATTTTTCCTCTTTCATTAGAGTCAATTTCAAATTTAGAGATAACATACTAGCAGAAAATACATTTTGGCTATTTTAGTATTAAAAAACAGAAAAAGAAAAAAAACCCCAGCTCTTTGGGGAGATTCTAGGAGAACCAGGTACAACCCGCCCAGCTATGTGTGGCACGTTCTTACCGGGGGCGTTTTCATTGGCTATCCTGTTAATATGCTGCAAATTGCAATTTCAAATCATTCTGTCCCAGCTTCTCACTAAGTGCCTATTTTCTAGGAATTGGGAACAAACATTGAAAGTTCACAGGAAAACGTGAAACCATTTCACATAAAAAATAGTGAAGCTATAATACTGAATTAAAACATGCACTGTTGTAAATCAGTACATCTCCATGACTATCTGATTTACATCAGCTGAAGAACTGGCTAATTATAAACTTGAAGAACGAACAACAAAGCTTTGAGATGAATGACTGAATAGCTGGTATGTGTGGGGAACGGAATATGCATCTCACTGGCAACTTGTTTTGGTTTTGCAAGCTTGTCAGTGATTTATCCTGACAGTAGATATCAGAATTCAAAACACCACAATACTTTGACCTTAAAAATGCTGTAACTTGTTAAATATGGAAAACTGGCATGAAGAACGTAAGTCGAGTTAAACTTTCCCAACGTGTTCTTAAAAACTTTATGAGAGTTCAAGCTAGTCTGCTATTCAGTTACAGAAAGGTTTCCATAGAAACTGTCATGCAACATGACTTTTTGCTGTAAACACAGTTAAAATGTCACACTAACTTATACATGTTTATTCTGTTTTCATGAGGAGCTAGAAAAAAAACTAAAAAAATAAATCCACTCCTCGTTATCCAGGTTTTCTGGCTGAGGTAACACACTCTGCCTTGTTTATAGAGATTTCCTCAATTAAGCTGCAGTTGAAATAAACACACTTAGAGAGGTTAATATTATTTTGCAGGGATTACATCACATAGTTTAATTACTTAACCTTTAATCTCTCCAACCTGCTTATGATTTGAACACACATTCTACACTATGCCAACAGAATTGATATTGGAACCAAATGAAATGTCAGAAAGTTGGAAAACCAAAAATAAATACACCCAAACTATTTCACCGAGTTTCCAGTTTCCTGCTGTTCTCAGTGCCAAGCTATCTCAGTGTGCCTGTCTAATTTTATTACTTCTAGTTGCGGTGGAAGAGTTTTAAAATAAGTCAGATCTGCCAATTGCAACCAAACTGGAAATATTTGGCAATCTAATCCAAGGCTGCTCCATTGTTCAGCTGGCATCACACCGGTCATGCCACCTCTATTTAAATAGAGAGCAGAGAATGCCAATTTTAGGAGAACTGGTGTATGGCGAGTTCTTCTTTCGTGGCATTTTTTCATGCAGACATACTGCTTGCAAAAGGTGCTGCCTTGACAGTCTCCAAGACTGAAGTTACTCTGTTTATCCATAGAGCAGCCATTGCACAAGCTCCCTCACATTTCATTGCCAGGTAGAGGGTGGGGTAGGGAGAGGTTTCTGCACTGTGCTTTTTGGCCAACAATTTCCCTTCCTTGCTACCACTATTTTTATTCCATTAGTGGAAATAACAGTGTAGAGCACTTGTTCAGGCAGTGGTCCAAGAAGCTGATGTTTTTTGCCAGCATCAGCTATAAAAATGTAAAATATAATAAAGCATATAATGGTAATTGCTGGATCCCAACTTTTATGAGCAGTATGATCTACTGCTTTGACTAACACCACCAGCCCAGGGATAACAACAGTAAATTGTTTCCATCAAAATCTAGACAAGGCCACTATGATTCACCTTTGAGCTGAAGGTGACATGGAGATATAATAAATTCTGAGCCACTTTACCAAATTTGTGCTTCTTTGCTCAGGCCATCGGTATTGCTAACTGGTATTGACTGTCTGTGAGGGACATGAAATTGCTTTAAATTACAACAGAAGTCTTGGTTAAACACAGAGGATTTTTTGCACTTGGGATGTTTCTTTTCCTTTAATACGTTATTAGATCAACTATTTACCGAAAGCCTCAATGGAAATTTGCAGAAGAGAGGTAGAAGTGATTGCTGGGAACTCAGCAGGCAAACAGTAAGTGCATGTAGTAGCGCAGACTGCCAAAGTCAGTAAGTCACTTAGGAAATGCCTGTTCACAGAGTGTTAGA
Source organism: Struthio camelus (assembly GCF_040807025.1). NCBI lineage: Eukaryota > Metazoa > Chordata > Aves > Struthioniformes > Struthionidae > Struthio > Struthio camelus. The sequence continues at coordinate 36,256,851 of NC_090949.1, read as the reverse complement.
TATGCTCTGAATTCCTGCCAATTCAGGCTCTTCTGGGTTCCCAGGAAGAAAAGGCATCTACCCCAACCTTAAAAAGCCCTATCCAAAGCAGGGGGTATGAATGCTGTGTAGGCAGGGAAGAAGCATCAAGCTGTTCTGCTGAGATAAAACTGGCAGCGATGCTGGATGTCCGCTGGCAAACGCTTCAGTTACGTTTGGCACCTCACTAACAAGGCAGGGGCTGGAGGACTTCACTCTTGGGTTTGAGTGTCTAAATTCCACCGTTACCTTGGCCTCAGAAATGCTGGGCCAAGGTCCTCCCGTGACTCGGTCCAGAGCACAAAGTGGAGAAAATAATTACCTCTCGCCACACAGAAGGGCTGAAAATAAGTAATACGAAATGCTCTGTGACTTTTGTATTACTTTTTCATTGTTGGGGTCAATAGCAGAGGAGGATTTGTACAGAAAACTCAGCGGTTATCTGAGATAACTGGGGTAGGACCTAAGAGTTGAACATTTAATTCAGGCTTTTGGCAGTTCCATCCATAAATGGGATTCTTTTCGAAAAACAAACGAGAACACTGAAGCGGGTAGCTAAGAGCAACGAACACTGCAAGTGAACTTTTACACTTCGTACAGCCTTCTGGATTCCCTGCAATCTCTTCACTCGATCCAGGACTTTTGCATCCTTTTTTTTTTCTTTTCCATATTTGCTGCTAGCCTTCCAATATACTTTGTACTCGGACAAATATATATCCTATCCTCACCACCGCTTCTGTGTCACCTCTCTACAGAATAAAGCTTTTGAAAGCTAGAGACCTCATTTTGACCAGTTATACTCACAACTGCTATTGCACTTGTGAACACCTCATGACTTCTCTTGTGTCTTCTCTCTCGTTGCCAAGGGCAAAGGTAAAGATAACATTTCATGGCTTAAGTGGCCTTATAAAATGTTCACAGGCAAATTGCATCCTACTCTTCTTTCCAAATCACATTTTTTTAATGAAAGCAATAATTTAAACAAATAAAGACCATCTCAATTCATTTTGAAGCAATACATTCTGAATACATAAACAGCTTCTATCTCTGGGCAGGCCAGGTGGGTTGCTTGGATGGAGTGCTTACTGCATGTATGAAAAACAATATACTTCGCAGTGCTCAAAATACTGAAAGCATTAAGTCAAATTAACATTAATGAACACAAACCAAAAGCAACGCTCATGTAATCTTGGAAAAAAAGAAAAAAAAAAACTTTCAAGAGAACTTTTTCTGGAAGAATGAAAAAAAAGGTAAAGGAAATTAATACAATTAAGTTCCAGAAATGAAATGAGTGAAAAAATGACGGTCATGAAGTCTACCAGCAAAGCAGGATACAGGGAGTGAATCCAAGTCAGGCTGCTAACAGCTCATTCCATGACCTTGCTCCTCAGTCAGCACAGTAAAATAATAACCTAGAGGGAAGGGCACGGCAACAATACCCACAATAAAAATGGAAATGCTGCAATGCAACTTCTTAGAAATCTCGAATACATCCATATTTCCCCTCCTTTATTTGTAAGGTTTTGTTTTAAATGACCAGTAGTATCTTTACTAGCATTAGATTTATCCCTGCTGGGACCAGGCTAGCTGTCAGCATTTGAATTTGTGATTTGACACACCTCTAGATTGCTATTTTTTCCTTAATTATTCCTTAACAGCCACGGCTTTGGCTCTTCTTATTACTTCAAGCATAAGCAAGATTGTCCGGACCCCAGGAATCAGGAAAAATTTGTATGTCCTAGAACACAAGTGATGAAGCAGCAATAAGGTACAGCTCTACAAAAGCTTTTACAGGTAAAAGCAAGGGTTTTTTTTGATAACTGTTCAAAGAGAGGTGCTATGTAACACTTCAGAATACATGGACAGAATACTGTTTAAATTCTGCTTTACATGTCAGTAACTTCTAGAGACTCTCTTGCCCTGTGATAACAGCTTTTGGTGGAATTCAGCCTTCTATATTACGTTCACAGCCTTGAACAAATAAACTCACAGCCAGATCCTCGGATCTCATTTACCAGTGACCTTAATGAGAACATGTTTAAGGATTCTATAGGACTAGGAAATTAAAGCATCTTCCTTGATGTTTAATACAAACTATTAATAAAACTTACATATATAGTTCAACACTTTTCACGCTGAAAGGTGTTTTATCTTTACACTTCAAAATTCTGCTTCTTGGTGGTGTATGTTCTTGTTTGGTCTAGCAGTAATATTAAGACAATGTATTGTCTTCTAAAGGCAAATGTGAAAAAAAAATATCCAGTTTATTCACTGCCCAACAGCCCATATTATTTTGGATTCAAAATCAGAAATTCTAGCAAGTTTGGTCCACAAATAGACCCATAAACAGTTACAGGAGATCAGAAACAGCCCTTTGAGAACACAGATCTCTGCTTATTAGATTTCTACAGCTGTCTGGTCAGCAAGAAAACTCCACAGCCCACTTCTACACAAAAACATAGAACATGACAAATCCAATGCAACCAGCTAGCTTTCAAACTAGCATATAAGAAAAAAAATGAATGATTGGCTTTGGTGAGTCTACAGAGTGGCTGACCATTTCCAGAAATGTTCATTTCCCAAGTAATGACCAACAAGCTTAAAAAAAAAAAAAAAAAAAACTTTGAAACACACGTAAATACTGCAATGTATAAAGATGAGATCTTTCAAGACTGTTGATAAGAGCATCAAGTGTTTCATATATATTTTTTGTAGCACTCAGCCAAAAAAATTAAGTGAAACAATTTCAATCTAAAGTTATCCACAGAACTATACTTTATATACAGTTTATTTCACTAGAGATTTTAATTTTATACATAGTATAAAGGGGTATCCTGATATCACACATATAGTTACTTTACCGTACTGTTTAAGAACCAATTTTTTTTTTTTTTACATAATACAGTATTAAGTACCATATTAAAACAAGTGATTTTTAAAAAACCTACATATAAATGGATGTTTATCATATGCACAGTGAATGTTTTATATCATTGTAATCACAAAATGTGAATCTAAAAATACAACACTGTGATTTAAAACTAATTTATAATTATGATGCCCTGTGTTGTAGACAGACAGACTTGATTAACCTTTGTTTCAGTTTCCAAGCAATGTTAAATTCCAGACAAACAGCAGCAGCTTATGATTTCAGAAAGATACCTTCCACAGTAACTCGAGTTTTACAGAACACTGGCTTATCCCTACTTCTGATCTTGATAGTGTCCTAAAGAAACAGAAAAATGGCACAGATTTCATTTGGAATTCTTGGATAACTAACGCTAAATAAATTCTCTGTTACTTCCACAAAGGAAACCTGAAGAGCTTTTAAGGATGATCAAAGAGGTGAAGATGGGGAGAGATATGGGCAGAATTATCAGAATTTTCGTAGCAAAGTACAGGACTTCTTTTCTGAAAACAGGAAGAAAATACTGCAATAAAAATCAAGTTGTAAAATCTACAGAAAACAATTGTGGAAAAGGCGGCATTCATAATGTAAACACGTTAGAGATGATTTCTTCATTTTCCCTTTTTGTAGAGCGGGGCAGTGGATGAATATAGCTAATCAGAAACAGACATCTTCCTCAGAAGAACCACTTCACCATCACAGAACATATGTGGTAGTCGTTGAGCACTGCTAACATGTTTTCTCCCCTCCCTCCCCCCCCAAGTTTCAAGTTCAATAAATAGTAGAAAAATAATCCTTTACTTAAAAATCTTGAGATGCATTGTCCCAGCTTCCATACAGCAATTGTCGGAGCAGTGAACTTTCTACAGACAAAACAAACGGCAGAAAAACCAACAGCTTCCCCCCCGCTTCTGTCTGGCACCTTTTTAGTCTTCAGCTGCACAGATTTCTGCTCTTCCAGTTAAGGAAACCAAATCATTTCTGGCTCTTTTGAGCACGCTCTCTCTCTCTCTCTCTCTCTCCCTTCTCTTGGCTCAGCGTAACAGGGCTTCCAGAGTTTCAGCTGCTGTATAAACTTGTATCCCTGTTTTTGGAGGTCTAACATGCCTCCTGCTCCGTTTTATTAAATGTTATGGCAGGTCCATTCGTCATGCACATTTCCCTTCCATTCCAGAGCCAACCTTACATTTATGAAAATGTAAAGCTTTTATGCCTAACAGTTTACTCAGGAAGTTAGTTAAACCATTCCTGGTAAAAAGCACAAAACAAAGCTGCCCATTGCTGCACGGATCATTGTTCGCTCGTTATGTTTCTTTTGCCGTCGTGCATTAGCACTCTGCATCCACAGTGTGTACCGTGACTGCAGCCTGTAAATGGTGGCTGTGGTGAAGAGTTGGGTGGTGCAACCGATAGTGGTGAAACTTGTGACTCAACAGCGCGGCTGTCTGAGGGGGGGTATCCAGGTCTAAGTCTTCGTCGTGGTTTCCGACATCCACACCAGCTGATAACGGGTCATTATTGCAGGGAGGATTTTCACTGTCTTCCTGAGGACTCATAGTGCTGTAGCCTAGAAAATAAAAACCACCAGATTGAGAATTAAGAGCAAGACGAAAAGGTCAATATTCCACAGTGCTCGCTGCCCCAACCGGCAGGCAATCAGAGGTAGTCTGTTCTTTACAGAGAACAAACAAGTAGCTGCTTTAATTAAGAGAAAAGGAAAAAAAAATCCCCCGGATTTTTGAAACAGATGCCCTTTTCCTGCCACTGTCTTGGGGAGCCTACGGGTCTGTAGTATACCAAACAGCAAAACCAATTCTGCACGCAACAGTTTGCTATGGAAGAATTGTTAGCACTGATTTTAAAAAGAGAAGGCGGCAGAAATTTTTTGGGGGTGGTATCTTTTAAGAAATTACTTGGATTTTACAAATGGACAAGAAATTAGGGGGGCGGGGGGGTCCACTACCTCTATTCATATCAAACTACAACTTTGCTAGTAAGGATCACCAGCTACTCTGTAAGTAGCAAAAATTCTTCAAACCATCTTTTCATATTATATATTAGCATAATATCATGTTTTTAAATGGAAAAGAACGCAATTTGGGTCTATTTTCAAAAAACAAGCATATGCTTTTAATACTGGGGAACTTTCCATAAAACTAAATGTATCGAATCCATGTGGAAATGTTTTACACAGGCCCATTAAGCCAAATACGGGCTTCTCCAGCTACACATGTACCCATAGCATCATTAATTTGAGGCTCTCATTCCTCTAAGGTATCTATTCCTGGGGTCCAAGAAGTTAAAAAAAAAAATTAGGCATCTATACAAATAACGAGATATTACATTCACTGGGATGTTTTAACGAAAGAATGTCAATAGAAAGTTAGCTAACTGTTGCAAGACAAGACCATGCTTCCATTAGCAGTTACTATGAGATTCACATTTACCACTGGTCAGGTCCAGTTTGCACTGTTTTAAACAAAACCACGCCTCAATACTTCCAAATGCAAAAATGCAAACAAAATTCTAGAGGGAGAAAAAGACTTTGCATTAACTAAGCCAACATGCCTTCTCAGAAGACTTTGGCCAAAAGTTGAAAAAACACTAGTGCTTCTGAGCATCTCAGTTTGTTGGGTTTTCAGCTTGAGACACCTCAAACAGGCGTGTTATAAGTATCAGGCTAAATACCCAAAGGTGGTTCTCACTTTCCAAGGCCTTGGCCCTTGTTTCTAGTTGGCAGGAAGGAACCAGGAAAAAAAACTGGATAGCCCTTTGAAGGAGAGAAAATCATACAAACTGAAAATAGAAGCGTACATTTAGGAAGAGAGTGGACAGTTACCCTCGTAACCCTGACATGCTGACAAGAAAGATGGTGAGGATTTGTTAGGACTACAAGAAACAGAGCAAAAGTAGCATTATCTTAGCCCATCTGCCTCATTACAGGTCATCTGTCCCCAAATCTAGGATAATTCCTCCTGGATCAAGATTGTGCCTCGTTCGGACATCTGCCCATTCAGGTTTAAAGGCTTTGATCTTGAGGTTTTCTGTCCCTGAGCAATTGCACTAGTGCAACCTTAATAATAATAGTCTTAATAATAGAGCAGGTCTGTTGTAAGATACAGAGCCACCCAGACACGCAGCTGGAGCTGACGCCCGTGGCCGCCTGCCTTGTCCAGCCTCCTCTTAACTTACAGCAAGCCCTCCTCATGAGTCAACAGCATGACACCCTAACTGCTCTCAAGGTTTAAGGCTACCTAGTCTCAGGGCAAGAGAGAAATCAAAATTCCCTGAATCCTGAAAAGGGTTAAAATGGGGGAGGGAGGGAAGGGGAGGGAGGGAGAGAGAAAAACATGCATAGTTTAATACTCTTCATTGCTATTCACCTACACTGATTGTGTTGACCGTTTGTTTACTTTATTTGCTTAAAAGGTGACATAATATGTCCTCTGTGGTGGTACTGACTGGACGTGCAACAGAAAAGCCAAGGAAGCCTCTGACTCATTGACCTCTAATCCATGCTTACTTTAGCTCAGCGAATGCAGGCGTCCAGCACATATTGCTAGAATGGTTATTTTTTATAAAAAATTGGGCACGTCACATCTAAGAAAAGAGCAGCAGACATGCTGACTTGACTGTGAAGAATTTGCTTTCTCTGGTTAAGTATGAGAAGTCCATTATCTCGACTGAACATTTAAATCAATTATTTCGCTTGGCTGTGGAAAAAGAGTCCAGTAAACGTAGTAATGTTTCTGTCGGTCTGAATCCCAGCCCCCCAACCAAGCTAACAAAACCCAACAATCAGATACGGAGAGCCAGGCCCCAAGCTGGTGTTACAGTACCGCTCTTACAAAACCAGCTCCCTCCCTGGATAGTATCATCTGCTGAAAGGTGTCAAAACTGTTTAACTGTGAAGCAATAAGGAGCAAAGGTTTTGCTTTGTTTTTTTGGCAACCTTATCTGCGGCGTGCCAGACATCTGAAGGAAACTGAACAACCGCAATCATTAACCAGGGCTCAGGGCAGCAATTCGAGGTCTTACCGTGGTCGCTCTCGGTTCCTGAGCGCCCCCAGTACCGGCGTCTGCGTTCGGGGCTATGGGCATGCCGCTCTATGACCGCTGCTATAAACCGCGTGTTGCTAACTGGGAGAGACACGGAAACAGAGCTGGTTTTAAAGAAAGCGCTTTCACTGAGTTGAATCAGTGGGACAATTCAGTCACAGGGGAATAGGGCTGTGAGCTCATTCTTCTCAAACGCTGCTTCTTTTAAGCAGCAAGACTGTCGAACCACAGAAGGAGGGGCAGGAGCAGAGAGACGGTATTTAAACGTGGAATAGATCAAGATAAACAAACTCATTTACCTCATCTGCTTAGATCAACAGAAGTTAGAGAATTACTGTACTAACGCTAAAGAAACTAAGGAGGCACTGGACGCCCACGAAGGCTGAAACTCAAAAGCACTTGTGGAAGCAGTGGATGCAGGCCACAAAAACTCAGACGTGCTTGTTTTTCAGTCTTTACATGTTGGCACAGTTTCAGATCCGGGGCTTGATTTAATCCCATTTAGTTAGAGACGAGAGATAGGGGTCTGATCTGACTTTGGAGCTCTCCCAGATTTTAGGTACGCTGGCTCCTCCTACAGTACAGCAGCATCATATACAAAGTGCCATTTTTGCTGAATGGTAGAGAAGAACTACCATCTCACATTAATCAGTCATGACACACTCGTTCAACTGACATGCCAGACTCTGCTCTCCTTTGCAAGGCTGAACAAGGGAGAAGCTTTCCATCCCCTGTTACGGGCACAAATGCAATTTTCAGCACTGCCTCAGAGCAATTTCTGAGACCGCTCATGGAGAGGGGGGAGAGGGTGGCATAAGAGATACATTTCCTCCACACGTAATTGAGAGTCCTTTAAGCAAAAAAGGTAATGTTTCAGCGTGAGACTGAAGGTGCACCCTAAATTACAATTTAAGTTAAAACACTGCCCAGTCGTTTTCTACTGCTAATGAGCACAAGATTTCCTCACATTTTTGTTCTAGCATATAAGAAAACAAACAGCTCATTTACTCTCAAACTAGCACTTTTTACAGAAAAGTGATTTGTTACTTACTGATTCCTCTGTCTTCATGGCTGTCGTCATCTCTCTCGTCCCTATCATTTTCCAGGTTCGACATACGCACTGACATTTCTACACACCATTACAAACAGAAAAATGCAACTGTTAAGAGAAAAATTTTGGATCAACTTACTAACGGCTGACACCCTGGTAATACAGTGGAAGCACTTTGCATTACTGCGTGAAGAGACATGGTTGGAGCTTGGTTCGCTCTGTGTCCGAGACAGATGAGACTAGGAATACTACAAAAATGATACACGCCATATCCTTGAAAGGAACAGGCTTTACAGCAGAGAAAAGCTTTAAAGCCAGTGAACTGATTCAAAATAAAGGCAGGATAATCAAATATAAAGGTAATTAGGACTGATCACTCTTCTCACCTGCAAACCTTTCTCCTAAACACAGTCTTGTGTCTCAGGCTTGAACGGCTTTGTTACAAAAACAGCCTCTCATCATATCCTTATAACGGCACCTTGCCTCCAGAAAGGCTTCTGTACCCTGCTCTAGTAGCCATAAAGGAAAGGATTTTGCTCTCTTTTCCTTTTTTGATTTATATGTATAGATATCCCACGAACATGAGCATCACAGGGAACAGAAGTGGGAACATAAGTAAAAAAGACACAGCCAAAACAGCCCAAGCAGAAGGGGTGTGAAAACATTAACACCACCACCAATGCTGTGCAGCAAGAAACAGATATGACCACTGTGCTATCTATCACAAGGCCCAGAAAACTGTAAAGCTGGGCTGATCACTTTAGCTCTAGAAAAAGCTTCAGCTTCCAAATGGGAAATGTTTTCAAGTTTTTTGTGCACGTTTTGTTAAGTGGCAGCAGGTCTGACAGTACCCAGAAGAGGGCGGTAATACACAGGCATGCAGGATGAGACCTTGCTTTTATGAAGGCTGGAAATGGAAAATAAAATAGGGTAAGGCATTGAGGGGAGAGAAACAAACCCAAGGGAAGATTTCTGACACCAGATGGAAATACGTGTGAAGTATCCGCCCTTTTTCTTCTTTACATTCTCAAGTGCTATTTCTCTCTCAAGAGTTATCAGCTCACCCTGTGCAGCCAAAGGTGACATGTGCTGGTGACTCCTCCGATGTATCTGGTGGCGATATGCATATACTGCCAGGACGAGCACCATAATGCAGCCCATAATGCCTCCAGCCACTGGTCCAACTGGTGCACTTTTTATCATGTTCAGAGTGATTACCTCATCTCCTAAATCAAAAGGGACAAAACAAAGGAAAAAAAACAAACGCTCTGCAGAAAAGCTTAAATCAACATCTCTAAAGACCAGAGAAGGCTTTCTAGGTGCATAAATGTGTACACACAGGAAAGCACGCTTCAAACAGAAATTCAGAGCGAGCAGTACATCTTAAGGATAGGAATACGCAAGATACGCTGGGCTACACGTGAAAACTTTCAAAAAATATAATACCCGCAACAGGCCTGATGCCATTCCTTTACTACTTGATGTACTATTTTAGGCTAATTCACGGCTAGCATAAAAGTTAAACATGCCACTTGAAGCACACCCTGACATTGTTTAGAAAGCCAGAGTTACCTATTGCTCCCAAGTCATCCACATACGGGCTCTTTGCTCCCACGATGCCACCAAAGCATTCTTTCTGAGGGGCGCAATAGGACTTATCCAGGTGGGTCTTTCCATCACTGTCGACCATGCACCACTCACAGTCCAACACCCCAAAGCAATCCCTGAATATTAAAAACAAAACCAGAAAACATTTACTTTCAAGTCCAGCTGCATCTTGAGCAAGCATCTTCCAAGCCTGTTTGTTTCGTTTTGCTTTTTCCCCCTCATTGCTCAGACTGAGCAAAGGGAGAACTTCCTACTTGTAACTGCGACAAGACTTTCTCAGGAGGGTGAGGTCTGAGTAAGGCCCCAGCCCTTTTCTGCAATCCTCGGGAAGGAGACGGAGGCAAGGATTTGGGAATTCTAGTCAGAGCACAGCATATTCTCACAATCTCCAGTTCCCAGAGACCACTCATAGCTGGCAAAAAATAGAGAAGCCATCAAGCTGCTCTGTGGAGTGCCAGCAGGAGAACAGAGAAGCAGGAAACTAGAAACCGCCAGGAAACTATCAAACCTCTAGCGCGCTCCAAGCTCACCACCATGGAAGTATTCTCTGGTTTGTGTGAACTTTCTGGTCCACATATTCCCCAGGAGGTAGACAAACACTTCCCTTTTGCTAAAAGGACAGTCTTTTTCAACAGCAAATCTGTTCTTCCACTTGCACAACCGTTGGCTCTCATATAGTCACAGAGTGTGACGGGAAAGCCATTTGTTTGCTATTACTGGTGTTATATGACTCAAGTGGGAATACTGAGGTCTTATATTTCTGCACTGCAGCATCACTGGTGGGTGTTATAATAGCTCAGTCTGGCAGCAGATTTTTTCCCTTTTTTTCTTTTTTAAACTGCATAAAGAGCAGCTATCTTAATTTAAAGAAACAACATTCCTAATTATTTCAAGAAGACAGTCTATTTTCAGGGATGGAAAACTCCACTTTACCCGCTCTCTGTTCTCTGATTGCACTGAGTATTAATACACTGTGGCAGAGCATCCTGTAGGCTAGGATCAATTGCTGTGAAAGTCATTGGCTCCTGATGAACTTCACAACTAGGATTCCTATATTGGGGCACAAAATAAAACCCTGGGTTACAAGAAGTAAGTAGTCAAAGCACAAGCACTCCCCCCAGAAATTACCTATTACAAATCAGCTGCTTAATTATGTTTAAAAAAGTACTGTAAAACGTATCCTCCTGTATCAGCTATACGTTAGCATGAACAACCCATTTTGTCAGTTCTGTCACACATCAGTTAGCCGTTAAACAGAGCTTTTGTTCTCACCTGCTTTCTGCATTAGTAAGGTTGCCAGTACATTCGTTTACCTCTAGAGGGCACTCACAAGGGCACTCACATTCATTTTGCTCCATTCTTGAGCAGCAAGGGGAAAAAAAAAAGGCAAAAAAAGCATAAGCATCACACATTATATTCATATCACTAACTCCACAGGACAGTTGCATATTGGTGGTTCACCAAGGAGAAAGGCGTTCAGTACCACCACTTCTCCTCAGGGGAAGGGACTGCTCCTATCCAGCCCTGAGAGCCAGGACAATACTTTAACGGAGACTCTCGGATCCAGCCTCGTGGCTACGACACAGTAGCCACCTTGCTAAATCTAAAAAGCAGACAACCACCCCCAGACAAGTCTTACTACAGACTCCCACCTAGACACAGGGCTCCTTTCCAGTGCAACAAACATACAATGATGCTGATACAGTCAAAACCTCATGCAATCAGAGGGCCCCTTCCATGGAAACCCATGTTAAACCACATAAAACAGTAGGTATTAATATGCCAGAGCAAAGGGCCTGATCCACAGATTATTCCCTCTCTGAGGGATGACGTTGGTCATGGTCTTTAATACGATCCTTAGAAAGCATATGAAAACATCAAGAAGAAACTACCCTGAGTCTTATCCTAACACATTAACAGTATGGCCAAGGATTAAAAGGCATTATAAACCATCAGGCCCCTTAGGAACAGCATCGGTAAAGCAATTACTTTTTTCTCACTTCAGTTCTGTACTATGCATTTTTATTAAGCTTACAAAATAAATGGGTTTTTATGTACTTTGAACCAAGAGAGCAGCAGCCCATGCCAGTAGCAGCCCGTGCGTTTCCCATCTCCTGCTCACCTGTGGCAATTGAGGCAGAGCCTGTCCACCATGCTGCAGGCGCAGAAGGCAAGGGAGTCGCAGGTTTCATTGACAATTCCCACAAAGGCGTTGGTGCCCGGGATTCGCGTCAGCCGGTATTTGGAACAGTGACTGCCATGCACAAGGTTGGTCAGGTCCCCCTAAGGAAAAACAAGTCGCATCAACAAGGTAGCAAGAAAGCCCTTTTCCGGGGAGCTGCGGTCCTTCCCCCTCCCAAGGGGACCTGCAGAGCTGAGGGAACACAAACCCATCACAGGGCCTTCTTTTCAGATACGAGCCTTGTAAAATTGTTCCAACTGTTGAGTTTTCCCTATCTTCCAAATTACTATTGGGTGAAAAGGCTTCGTTAAAGACAGAAAAAACATGCTTAGCTTGTAAACATTATGACATGAGGCAGCAGGGTCTAGTCTAACACGCTGCTGCGAGTGGGTTACGTGTCATTCGAAAGCGTTGCTCACCCCACCCTGCCGTGCCGTGCCAGCCAGCTGTACCCTTCCCAAGGAGGCTCCCTTCTGACTGGGAGGCACCACCAAAACTTGCTGAAAACTTCCTGGCGTACGTACTATAAAAACACGCCACAGTATTCCACAGCTGCGATCTATTTGGTAGGCAAACTCATTCCTGATTCTGATTTGCATGACACAATCTTAAGTTTTTGCTCTGTCCTATACAATTTCCTTTATAGTCGTATACTTTCCTATTTTGCATTTCAAGCGTGGGGAAAATGTTCAAATCTATCTGACATAAATCAGTGCATCCTGACATAACTTTCAAATAACTCTGACACTCAATTTCCTACCTTCTCCTCCCAGTAATAATTGAAAAGGATTATTTAAAGAACGGCTGCTTCCACAGAGCCTGGATCTTTCGCATGATTTTACAGTGCTCTTTTAACAGTGAATCTATGGCACTGCAATCAGCATCCGTGACACAGTAAGAGATGACGGCCTTTTTTGGTTCAGATCTCCAAGCAAGGCTGGGAACAAGAGGAAGCTCGTACATGACCACCACGCAGCCAAATCTTCTGAAGGCTACAGTTCGACAAATTATACTCTGAATGCTCATGTATGTTTTCTCAGTAAACGCATCTGCTTGACCACCTAGTTAAAAATTACTAAAGGCCTTTACTGTCCGTATCTCAGGAGGATACGACACAAGTCAGAGCTGGAAACGAGGTGGCAGGTGGCTGGACGCAATGCAAAAAATTCCAACTATTAGTGGAAACTTCTCACCTAATGCTAGAGAACATCTCTCGTTTTTGTGTTCCTGGACTAGACTTTGCAGATATCAACCGCAGTTGGCCAGTTCTCACATCTGCACCCTCCTTGTACGCCAGCTGACTCCTCATACAAGCACAATGTGCGCAGTCCAGATTACTGATCTCATGTTTGCAGAGGGCAAACAGAGGCCAACCTACACAAAAGGTTGGCCTTCGTGTCATTTCTGCTGATCCTGGCAAGGGTTTGTGTTCCCACCAAAAGAAACCCAACCTAACCAAAGCACATTCAAAAGCAAAATAGAAAACACACACACTTACCACTAAGCTGGTGTTAAATTTATAAAACCGCTGAACTGTTCTGTCACTGAAGCTGTTGCAGAGGTTTTTCTTGACAAAGTTGGGGTGGTTCAGAATGTCATTTGCTACCAAAGGCTCCTAAAGTGAGAAGCGCAGCATTTTATGCCTTTTAAAACATGCACAAACAACAACTTGTCTATATTCCTTACTACTTCAGAAATTAAAAAAGGTAGGACTAAACCATAGAAAAAGGAGCCAAACCTTGTGCGTAATGTGCTGCTGCTCTACTGGCGCATGTCCTTTGGGATCGATGAGGGTTGGGTGTGCCACGAGATACCCTCTGTCTTCCATAATAAAGCACCTGCCCCACAACAAAAAGTGTGCAGTCTCTGATTAGTCTTCCTTGGGTTTTAGAGAAATTTGATCAAATAAAATATGATCCTTACACCTGGAGTAAGAATTTTTAAAGGCTTCAATTTAATTAAAAAAAAACAAACATGAGTATTAAGCACGTTCACTGGAAAATGTATTTAAAGAATATATCAGTATTTCCCTGAAGCTTTTAAACCTGTTACTGTTACAGCAAGCCTGGACAGACGATCAAAAACGTGAAAACGGAACTGGCTTAAACAAAAAGAAAGGCCAATCGGTATATTGTCAAGCCTGATCTGAGAAGAGCCAGAAATAAAATATAAAAGCGTAATGAACTTCAAAAGGCTTAACAGTTTATTAATCTATCCTATTACTAATTAAATAGAGATTTCACACTCTCATTTAATGACCTCCTGCTTTAGAAGCAGCCTTGAATTCAATTTTAACTGAGGGATGACAAATCACCTCTATCTAATTCTCAGCTTTCCCAACCTTTCCTCTCCCCTTTCCAGCTCTTCTTTAGTTTCCTGTGTGATCTCAGGGATATTATATCATATCTGTGCCCCAGGAGCCTCACCTAGGAAACAGTGTGCTGTTAATCTGTAATGTTCGGTTCCATAACGTATTTTAAGATGCCTCTGCTTTGGGTTCATGTGCTGATAATCAGCACTCCAGAATAATTGCAAGTAAAAAAGCTTTATGGAGATACATAATTAAAAAAGGAAAAAAAAAAAGAAGCCTGCCAAACCAGTAGAATAGATCTCAGTACCTGAATGCAGTCTAGCAAAGGCTATAAGCATTAGCTCTGGCTCCTATGTATGGTCTAACAGAGCATTTAACAACGTGCCTGACATTCCTGATTCAAAAAACTCCAGGCCAAAAACCCGGACACACCTTTTACACGAGATCAAACAAAAACCTGAAAACTCAAACAAGAAAAGAAATGGCAGAATGGCAGAAAACCACTTCCCTTCCTAAATTTAAGGTTTAAAAAACAAACAAGCAACAACACCACCAAAACCATGTTAGCAAGTTACTGCATATCTACTAAAACGACAAGTCTTTTTTTCACCCTCATGTGACCTCATCTGGTCAGAGAGGAAAAACAAAACAAACACAAAAATAAAAATAAAAAAAAGGCTGAAGATCTGTATTACTTCAAAGAAAAGGCTTACCTAATTTTGTTTCCTCCATCTTGGTTACAAACCGGTAGCAGGTCCATGAGAACTTTGTAGAAGTATCTCAGGGTAAAATCGATGCCCATCACTGCCACAGAATGTCCTGAAGACATCTGCGCACTGCAAAGGGGAAAAAAAACGCAAAAAAAATTACTCAATTCCCTACTTAATAAAAGGGACTAGGCTCCCCGGCACGTAAATGATCAGCTCAAATCCATACCTACATGCTAAAGGATCTAGTTTATCTAGTTTTCACTGTTCTGGATGGAACAACGCTTGGTTTCTTAAACTGAAGAGTTTCCAGTGAGACGATGTAGATTCAACCAGCACTTATTTTCCATTTAATACTTATCGATATAAATTAGGATTAAGAATTCCCCATGCACATACATAAACCCGGGCTCCAGCTCCCCTGGGCCCCGGTACCAGCTACAGGGCGGCGGCAGCTTCCCGCAGAGGGACAAAGCTGCAGCGACCTGAATCCCCGCAGCCTTTACGGGACTCGGTGGCTTCAGGTTTTCAGCACTTTGCGTAGCTGCTCTTGCTCACCCCCGACAGCTGAGAAGCGAATACTAAGCTGCTACAGAGATTTTGCTGAATCTCAGTTTGCTAATGGGTTATTTTGTTGTTCGGAGAGACAAACACATGCGTTTTTACTTCTAATCCAAGGCCCGTGCCTGTACTACCATTATAGTTCAGATCTTCCAAGCGTAATCTGCTCTCACACAGCGAGAAGTTACTTCCCACTGGTCATAACTAACGCTTAGTCTTTTCCCTGGAACAGAAGTATCGGCATAGGATGCAAACGCTAGGAGAAGGCACCACTTTCCACTTGGTCGTTAATATCTTCTGCATTCCCTCTCCCCCAAAAGTGAGCTCATCTGCAGATAAGAGAACTCCTCCTAGGTGTAGGATCGAGCCTACAAATTTTAGTCAGCTGGCAAAAAGCACAGACCTCGGTAGGAGGCTGCCCCGCGCCGGGCAGCTACCCTGCATTTGGGCACCGTCACCTGGAACCGCGCTGAACACTTCGGGGGGGCAAATCCCCGAAGCAGCACAGTCAGAAGTTTCTCCGGATGCTTGGGAGCAGCAGCAGCGAAAGCCGCTGTGAAGCGCAGTCCCTAGGGAAAGTCTGCTCGTGCTATATGCTTGAACTGGTGCGTAAAAACAGGAGCACAGAGGAAAACAACTCCCGGTCACTCTGCGTGCCTCTCCCCCTGAGGGGCACGAAACGTCCCCTCGGCCTCAGACCGCACGGCACGCTGTTTTGCGCCTGTGCGGGCCTTACGGGGATGATAAGAGATGCATTTGACTTGCTCCTTTTTAAAATTTATTATTCTAAGTAATTTAATCTCTGAGGATAGGAGTATAAAAAAAAGAAGTTTAGAAAAAGGAGATAACCGAACGGCACAGCCGGACTACCCAACGCAGAGGCTACCGGCAACCAACTCGGCTTACTGTACTGAAAAGTTTGTTTCCTTTTAAAGAGCAACGGCGAAGAGGCAGGCAACTCTAACCTGCGGACCAAGGCGGGCGTTTGCGCTCAGCGACAGAGGCGTCTGGGGCTAACCCTAAACCCGTGCAAAATGGGGCAGGCGCAGGAGCGGCTCCTCGGCAGAGTGCTCCGCGCGACAGGAGCGCCTGCTCACCGAGACGCCCTGGGAAGGCCTCTTCCCACGTTTAAAAAAAAAATTGTTTTAATTTTAAAAAAAAAATCATATTTTAAAAATCTAATTCATTTTTAATTTTACCAAATTCAGGGAGAATGAATGGGGTAAAGGGATGACAGTGAAACAGCACAGCCACATCTAACTACGTGGGACAAGGCAGCAAGCTACGATATTCTGAAGCGACCGCTCTGTTCCAACAGCCAAAAAGCTATTAGGAACACGAGGAACATTTTAACTTCGTTTTCAAGAATTAATTCCTCCTGGCTTGCTGAAGGAAGCTGCATTAAATAATCTGGTGCATGAATACTCTATTCCCAACTGCCAGAAGAAAAAGAAAAGACTTACTTAAAAATGGAAAAAAGAGATAAGTTTCAGTTCCAGATAAACTAATGTTGTAATTTAAACCCACGCAATAGTTTCTAATGGAAGTATATTAACTCTACTGTCTTCTGCCTTTTTTTTTTTCCTTTAAACTAAGAACTGTTTGGAGACTATAACTGCATGTGACTATAATCTTTAGAGGTCATATGTACCTAGGAATCATATTCCCATCTGCCTAACTTTGTTTAGCTGCTCTTTAATCACGCTCTAGTAACCCAGGCCAGCAGTTGTAAAAGTGAACTGAACCATCTCTTACTAGACAGAAATCAGAGTTTTCATTAATTACGCTTCTCTTCTTAGAAAAGGGCATATTTTCTTAAGCAAATTTCCCTGTGAAAAACCACAGACAGTACGCCTGACTGATTCTCCTGCCAAAAAAGATAAACAGATGTTGTGCGGTGGGAAAACGCAAACAAAGCCAAGGTGTCGCTGGAGAAGAGTAGAAGAGCAGTGGACTAAACTCTGCTGGACTCACGGTGATCTGTTTACTAGCGCCAAGTTAAAAGTTACCTTCTTACTGGTGAGATATTAAATGGAGTGT
The DNA here is from genome assembly GCF_040807025.1 of Struthio camelus. Taxonomy (NCBI): domain Eukaryota; kingdom Metazoa; phylum Chordata; class Aves; order Struthioniformes; family Struthionidae; genus Struthio; species Struthio camelus. Next base: position 36,239,406 of record NC_090949.1, on the reverse strand, counting down.
GTACAGAAGCCACCTGCTCAGTGAAAACCTTGGAACAGACTCCAAATAAAGAACGAGGAACTAATACTTCTGAAACTTTGCAGTGTTTATAATAGGAAGATTTAGTACTAAATCTTCCAAGTGGCATGCAGCTCACGAGCATCTTCAGCGTTGCAAATCTCAAACCAGGGGGCTCTCAGCTTTCAGCTGGACGCCTGTCCAGAAGAGCGTTGAAACAAAAATTGTCTGGTCTTTTAGGAAAGGATCATTTCAGTACTCGGGAAAATTTTCATAAGAGAGAGACTGCACTTCTCATGGCGGTTATATTAACTCTGTTCAGAATAAAGAAAACACTAACACTATCAACTTTAAAGAAAATACTTCAGAATATCCCCCCCTCCCCCCCCTTTTTTTTTTTAATCATAGAAGACTAATTAAACACTACTTCTGATATAGTACAATATTTCTTTAGCTGTATGTAGTGTTTTGATCCCAAAAGCAAGGACCGGTGTTTTCACTGTTTTCTGCAACCTTGTAAGTACAGGCCAAGGTTTACAGGCTTCTCCTCACGTTCGTTTTACTCGTGAAAGCCCTGCACAAAACTCCTAAGTGCTAAATTTAAATAGCCCAGGCTAGAGGCCCTCAGCATCTCCTGGAGTATGGACGGCTCTTTAGTTAAAACAGTCGCGTGGACTGAGCTTTGTTTGCAGGGAGGCGGATTTCTTTTCACCTCTCGCTCCCTTCCAAACATCACTCTGGTACATACAGCTCCTACGTGTGAGTTAACCTCAGCAAACTGCAGGAAATTTAGAGATTAGCTGTCTTGATGAAAAAGTAGATCAGTCTACTTGGCTACCAGCAGAGAGGGAACACATCCAAAACTGCCATACGAAAGAGCTCCCTTCTCCCCCTCCTACATCCTCATCTTGGATACACAAAACCTTGTCTCATGTTCGCCTAGGAGCACGTTCTCAGCCAATCAATCTTTTCTTCTACACACTGTTATTATTAAAATGTTAATAAAGCTACAGAATATAAACCTATTCATACACCATGGCTTCAGTATACTATTTCCACTGCATCCACACAAGGTTATATTCCAGTTCATCAAAAACACTCTTAAAAAACAGCTTTGGTTTTCAGTTCTTGGACACGTAAGGATCACCCAGCGTATTTCTGCCCTACCCAAAGCAAATCTCTCTAAAAGAGAATTAAGAGTATTCTTGCTTGACCCAAATCTCAAACCACAAGTTACCTGGAAGAATGGACCGTGTGACTGATGGTAACAACATAGCCAGCCCCTCCAACATCCAGGTAGGGACCAGTGAACGTAATCAGGCCTGGATTAGCCACCGCGTGCAAGTACCTAAGGGAGGCCAAAAGAAACATTAGTGAGGACTGGTTACTTCAAACTTTAAGGCAACGTGCTTGATTTTCCAGAAACACAGACAAACACTGAATTCTGCACAAGGTGAATGTGCTACTGAATTAATGTTTTCGTTCATGGATTTAAAATTAAACAAGTACCCAAGCATAATTAAGACCCAGAACTAAAACAGACTAGTTCAACAAATCGTTTCTCAGTACATACAACCATATTAAAATAGCTCAATTCACTTCAGGGTAAGTTATGTATAAAGCCATTTTACTCATTTTTTCCCCCCGAAGAACGTACGGCTTGGTGCCAGATGAGACTCAAGCTCTCAAAGCAAGCACAATCAAAATCATTACATGGCAAACGCAGGGGAAAGTATGTCTCATAAACAAAACTGACACACGAAAATTTAGAAAGATGTCAGAAAATAATTACAAACTACAATTTCTTTGAAAAGTACGTGTCAACATGAATATGCCACAATCCAGTCAAATACCTTCCTACTACAATAGGAGAACGCATAAAACATTCTAATTGTTAAAATCACTTTTCTGCATGAAAAGGCTATTACTCTGTTTTTTACCCCCAGTACACATACTGGCAAGTTTGCACTGTGTCGTGCAAGTAGCTTACCTGACTTGTACTTTATTGCTAGTCTTACTCTTGCTTGCATGTTCTTTCCAAAACACTGCTGTTTGGCTTTATATATAAAACAAGTCACTATCTCATAAAGAAATCAGTAAAGTGTGAAAGTAAAAACAAAAAAAAAAAAAGAAAAACAATATGGGAGCTTTTAAAAACGGACACGTGGGATTGCAAAAGTATATTCAGCTCATTCACAACATGAATACACCCCATTTACCTTGCCACAAAAAAAGAGCACAATTCCATCATCTTATCTGTCAGCAAAAACAAACAACAACCAAAAAGGAAGAAACCTGCAGAAACAGTAACCAAAAACTACGGTAAATATTTTTCAGGGGAAACACGGGTCAGGAGAGCTACATGCTGCCCAATGCCCCAAGCAGTTCAGAGCCTTGTAAGGGCTGGGATCTGAAGTTTGCGTAGGCACTGCAGCCTTCCACTGGGCTGCTCGCAGCCACGGCGTCGCAGCACCTGGCTCGTCCGTTTTTAACGAAGCGCCTGTCAAAACACACTCAAGGGTGCTCTCGTGTCTCAGGCGCTCGTTTGTAACCTATACAAATATTTTCCTAAATCAGACGCTAGTGCATAATTAATAGCGCACAGTCAAGCCAGCAAATTCCTATTTTGAATTAGTGAGGAAATCCACTGTAAACAAAACCAAAAAAAAAACCAACCCAAAATAAAAACAAAAAAACACATTAAAATATTAATGACTAAAAGTGCCACAAGGAGCTGAAAACATTACTGAGAGCCAAATCAGCTAATCCCTAAAGGATGAAAAAGGAATGACAAGATCAGTACTGCTCCTTTTCTGAATATTTATATTCCCATCTGCTATAGGAGGCATATGAAGCAGAAACTATCACTTAAAATAAAAAGGCTGAAATTAGAGCCAATAAAGGCTTTAGCTAGCTGTATTTAAGCATGAAGCATTTTACCCATTGTGAAAACACTGAGATAACGGCTTTGGGCCGGCCTCAATAAACAGGTTTTCTATGAAATCAATATTAAATATTTTCCTTAAGATAATCCGAAGCTTTGATAATGGGACCCTGCAACTCACCATTGTCTCCGGGTGGGATCGAAGGCTTTGTCCATGAGGGAGCCGGGGTAGATGCGGAGCACCCCGTTGGGGGTTGCTATGTACCGGCGCACAATGTAGCTGTTGAGGCTACTCATTTCCATCTGTGTCATCCATTCATCCGTGACGTGACTGGTCGCCATCACTTCGTTTCGGACAGAGAACTGCAAAACAAAGGCAGAGCTGGCAGGGGTCCCTTCAAGGCGCGCATGAAAAGATAATAAGCTGCTTGCGGGGTTTCCTAAAGACCTATCGGAGATCATCTAAACTCAATTACTTGTTTAAAATCTTCTCACACCAGACAGACCTCGCACATTCCAAGCAGGGAAAAAGCTGATTATAATGAAGTATCGCTGTCATTAGCTCTGCAGCTTTGAGCATTTGCTTTTTTAGTTCAGGTAGATATCACTCCACTTGAACCCCAAGGAGAACTTTCTCATTTCTAAGCCTAAAAGCACCAGGATATTTCCCACTAAGAATTCCTTACCGCTTTAATTTTTCTAGCATTCATTTTAACAGTTGCCACTGCAACTTTTTTTTTTTTTTTTTTTATTCTCTCCCTGCTGCAGGAGGAGGTCTCTCTCTCCTCTCTCAGCTCTTCCCCTCTGTTTCCCTGCCAGCCTTGAAGCCCATTATCCTAACTCCACGTCTGCCCGGACAAGGAGGGGAGAGGGCTCCTTTCCACGCAAGGTAGTACCACACTAAACCGTCGCTGCAGCTCCGTAACACCATCAGCAGCAGGAGAGAAGCGATTCAGGTACTGTGCTCCTACCACTAGCACCTCACCATCCAGGAGGCCAACCCAAAGGCGTGGGACAGGCGGAAGGAAGGGACAGACAAGCGGCAGCACGGACAGCACACCTTAAGGCCAGGATTAGCGATCAGCCGAGTGTTGTCACTGAGGTAGGCGGTGTAATGCTCCACCATCCGCTTAGTCTCGGGTTGACTGAGATGTTCATAAGGAGAAGAAAAACTGCCTGCAGAGAGCATTACTGTAGGGCTTTCTGAAAAGAACAAAATATTAGAAAATTAAGGACAATGAACTGCACGTATTGTACAGTAAACCCACTCCTACCATGAATGGGTCTCCAACATGGTGTTCCACATTGGAGCGTGACCAGTGGAAGGACCTGCAGAGATGCACTCCCAACTCTTGGCGCCCGCTTCTCTGCTCTCCCATACGTCAGCATGGGACGTTGCAGGCTGTAAACGGACTGTGCACGAGGGTGAGGAAGCGTGAGGACAACCATCCCAAACAGGAACACTCATCAGCACAGCCCGCAACCCGAGTCACCTTCCAAACTTACTTTTCACGCGCACTCCTACAACGCAGGATACACAGTCTACGATGAAGTACCCATTTCACAGTCCTCTAGGCATAGCTTTGGCGGACCATCTGGCTATGCTACTTTCTGTTAAGTAGCCAACATATTTTTTGGTTTCTGGTGATAATCTTAATTCAAGCAAGGCAAAAGGAAGATCAGAAGTGGCTCTCTACATCTGACATCTGCTTAGCTGTTATGTGTAGACTGGAGAGGAGATCTTAATGAGAATCCAGAAACAGCTAAATGGGATTTTAGCCATGAAAGTGTAAAATACATGGAAAGGGAAGCCCATATTGGGAAAACTAAGGCTGGCATCAGTGGTGTAACTAATAGCATCATAACATAACAAGAATAAAGCTGCGAGGGGAAAAACAGTGTATGGAAGAAAGGGGGACCACTGAAGAGACTCAAAGATGGAAGTATCCCCAGTGGGAAAGGCACTGTGGGTGCTGCAGGAACATAACAGTCGGATCTGGCCCCAGGGAAAGCACAACCCAGTATTAAATACCTGCACCCACAAGTCCAAAAATGCTGCATAAAATAGGCTAAAAGCGGGGAGGATAATGTAGCATCATAAGCTTAGGCACACAAAACAGCTAAGTGAATTCAACTCTCACGCAGGGCAGTGGAGAGCAGAAATAATACCACAAAATCCAAATTTCCAAGCCAGCTCTCAACCCAGCGGAACATGCTAACTGTCCATGAACAACCTTTCCTGTTTCAACATACAGAAGCAAGAAAGTTACTCCATTTATTCTGATCTCTATATGCTGTTAGGCAGATTTTAGTGCCATTGCTCTCAAAGTCTGAACAGTTTCTGAATGCTCATTTTCTGAAAGACCACAGAACGTGGTTTCTCTAAGAAAAGAGGGTTTTGTCATAAAGCAGAAATTAATGATCTAGGTCTAGGCTGGATAAGGCAGAGGAAAACACAGAAGAGCAGCTTGGAGCGCCAAACAATTAACACACGGAGTATTACAAGAGCAAAAGAGGAACTTATTAGTAAGTATGTAGCTGTCCGAGGCAACTTTCAGGACAGACTAGAAAGTAAACTTTTATTGTGCAGACACTGCAACACCTGAGAGGATTTTCTTTAAAAAAAAAAAAAAATTAAAAAAAAAAATCCATGATGGTGATGCAGGGCTGAAGGCTGAGAAGAATGCCTTTTTCTGAATATTTGATCAAGGGAACCAGATTTCTCAGGATGCAATGGTCTCCAGAGAAAAAAATTGCAGACTAAGTGAAGTGGTCTCCCTTTATTCATATTCCTCTACAACACATCACTATACATCCTGTAACCATATGCACTGCAGTCATCACTTATAAACTTCTATTGTAGTCCTTCATCTGCTTCGCAGACCACATAGTCTGACTGTATTTTCCCTTGCATGAAGTTTTTCCACTTGCCAGCTTAGTACTGAGTTTTTGGGAAATTTACCATTTATATCTTGTATTTTTGGATATAAGACAACCAAAACTAGGCACCACCTTAAAAAAAAAGGAAAACATTCTGTGTTTTAAACAATTGGCAAAGCAGTTTCTCTAGGTCTGTCAAGTTCTTCCACAACTCCTCCCGTCTAATATCACTCAGCTATTTGCAGCACTGCAATATAGCAAGAAAATATCACTATTCTGTAATCTGCCACAAGACCTTCAAACCTTGCCACAAACAAAAACAGTTAATTCAGAACTTTTCTGTAAGGTAGCACAAATTTTAGAGAGAACCTTACTTTTAATACTTATTGTGAAAATTTACAACTTGTGATGCTTATTTAAAAAACATTCTATATTCTTAGGATATATTATATTTCTTAAAAGATTTTCGAAATTCCCTATCCTTTCCAGACAACAAAGCTTCTACTGACATGTTGACTCTCCCTCTTTCCAAAATGTCTGAGCAACCACTGAAATTAGTGTGGTGGAACAGAATCAGTTTAACCCATCAACAGCAGAAGCACATCTTTTCCTGAAACGTGTCAGTGACCTGAGAATCCTTATGCGGGTACAGAAGGTCTGGAAACTTCACGCTACAAGAACTCAGAGAACGTTAAAATTCCGAGTTTCCCCCAAAAGACGTTAACTTCTGACTCCAAGCGTATTGAAGGTATTAAATACTTATGGCAGTGAAAAATCTGCATAAATCCAAAGTCAGCAGAGCAGCAGTCCCGCGTGACCGGCAGGAACTTCACCACACTCAAGTTATTTGCCAATAAGCTGCTTTACAGCCAAGAGAAGAGAACAAAGTTTTACGCGAGGTGTGACATCTCTCCCCACCCCATTTTCTGGGAACTAGATTGAGCAAGGTTCACTCGGGGCAGTTCTCCCTTAACCAAATGAGCAGTGCCGTTGCGCTCACCACGTAAGCGCTCACCAGAGGAAGGGCTGAGCAGGTTAGCTACGATCAAGCAGAGCTGCACGAACGTAACGCTAATTGGAAAACATGCCTTGGAAAAAAAGCTTCTCAAGAGGAGAGTAATTCCAGCGTTTTGTGGGAAGAGCTCTTCCTCCTGCCACACTCTACAGAAACACGCACAGGGTACAAATTAAGTGCAGGAAGGCTTTACCTAAGGTTGCCAGCTGCTTGAAGTGCAGACAGGCATTAGGCTGGCCCAGCAGATCCAGGCGATGATACAGGAGCTTGCTACTGGGGACGGTGTTGAGATTCTTAAGCTGTTTAACAGGTATTTCTGGCTGTATCACCACAACACACAGAATAAAGGATGTGTCTTGGACCTGAAAAACACATCAAATCATCAAACAAACAAAAATGAGGTTTTATAGCATTTGTTTTCTGCTTAGCCCTTATTCTCTTTTCCTGAATCATGTCATCCTGTTCGGGAAGGTGGCATCCCACCTAGCCATACTCTCCAGGGTCACAGTTCCCACCCTGAAAACAGACAACTCCCTTTCCAAGCATCTAATAAGGATTCGATTCTGCAGCAAACAGAAAGGAGAACTAGGTAGATAAAACATTCAGACCACATTGGTCTCCATGCAAGATAGAGACCTTAGTCTTCAACGGTCTGATTACAGTGACTCAGTCCCACACAGCCACATTTCAGACTGAAGTAAATTATCCTGTACATACTGAAGCCACTAAGTTGTGCAAAAAATACTTTTCCAAAGTCTATGCCCCAAAAAATATTTATTTTTCATTAAAAAAAATATATTAAGAGCTTAATTTTGTTGCTCAGCTGGTCACAGTTTCTCATGCTGTTTCACGGACGCTTTTTGAAGCATCGTTAATAGGGAAGAGGCTGCAGGTTCACAGCTGATGAAAGAACGCACTGACGTTCCCACGTGAAGAACACTGACAAATTAACTGTCAAGAGTTAAGATTTTATCTTTACCACTCTTAATTGTGTATTGGATGTGTCACGTGCTTTGCTGGTTAGTGTATTTTCTAAGTATCCTGAAATATATTGCACTAGCGAAACTTTTGAGTTGCCCAGCTGCTCTCTAAGGGTGTCTGATATCTAACGTAGCATTCACGATTAAAAAATTAGCTTCAGGCACCCTCCTGTGTGAACTGCTATTACACAATGACAGATTTAATCTTTTAAGACTGCTCAGTATAATCTTTTAGATTGGATTTTTAAGTTAATACTGTGAAATGATCCACAAGCACCCTACTAAGTTTGTTGCCACAAAGAAGTTGCCAATTATTTCTAGCATCAGCAAAAGCTGCCTGGCTTACATTTAGTTTTAGATTCCCATTTTAATCCCTGGGTCAAGACTGATGTCCAGATGTGTTCACAAACTAAACTGAAGGAAGACAGCTGCTAGAACCTCTCTTATTTCTGTTATTGGTAAGGAGAAAAAGAAATAGCTCTTATAACAGGTAACATAGCCTGTTAGATACACATCTTACTCAGTTTCAATAAGGCAAAGTTTTATATAACTAATGTTTATAAGAAAACTCTTAAATTACAGCAAATATCATTAACGGCTACTGATACAGTCCTTTTATCTAGTACGTCCTAAACAAGGTAGGAGAACAAGAAGTTGACATTTACCCAATTACGTTAACGGATCACACTACGCTGCCCAAAACATAGTAACAACCATAAAAGAATTACTTAATACTAAACACTGCCTCAGCACTGTTCTTGAACTTGGTTTCAGGTAGATATTTATGCATCACCTGGCTTGCAGTTTGACATACAGAGCAGTATAGATTTTCTTCCATTGGGAAGACATGGCTATAATCACTATGACTGCACAATATATATGTCTTACATAATGAAATGAATGCCTGCCTTTAAGAGAACACTCGTGAAGAGAGAGCATACGCATGTCCATACAGACATGTCTCTGAAGATCACATGGTAACAAGCCTGCAACTATAATTTCATTGGTTCTTCACCTAATAAAAGCATTCATGCCGTTCCTGTATAACTCAAACCTCTCATACTTCAATGTTAGCAATACTTCATATATTCAATATATTAATATACTCTTTAAAATTTTAAGTTACTCTATGCTACCATGCAACAGCTTCATTTTAAGTACTTACCATTTTCCAGGCATAGCTGACATTGTAGGCTTCTTTTCCAACTTCTCTCAGTTTGTTTACGTGCCAAGACAGTGAGGAGTTCACAGGGACTGTGATGATCTGACTGCCCAGGGGGATGCTATATGGGCAAAAATAACATCCTGCATTTTATTAAACACTGAGAAAGCTCTTAAATAGAACTCATCTGCTACACTTTCATAAAACTATCATAAGGATGAAAGGGTTAATTGTTATCCGTCTTTAGTGAAAAGATTGCTCCAATTTGCTGAAAATGCGTTTGTGCACCAGCATATTTTAAGTCAAATCTATCTTTTTCAACTGAAAAAAAAAGAAAAAAGAAAAAAAGAAATAACTTAAGCCTTAAAATTTTCTACTCTGTAGATTCATACAGCACATGATCATAGCTCATCGTTTCCTGACACAGTATTAATACTGGAATGGTACTCAGTTACTATCAATTTAAATTCAGAATAAGAAAGAATAGGCAGACTTGAAATTAGACCTAATATTAGTAAGGTTTAAAATTTGCAGAACTGTTCATGCATATCACATTATATCTTTGCCTACTCTAATACTGCTTTCAGATCAGAAGTGTTGAAATTCATGCTTGAAGACAAGGGCTCTTGTTTACTTTAACGCTGTGCCAGTTCTCGAGCAGGGAGTTACGTGTGAGAGTTGCAATGTTGGAAACTAAAGTATAATTTCTTCAAAGCTCACGTGAGACAGTGGGAAAGAAGGGAAAGGAAGTACATGCAAGACGTAGAGAGCGTCAATAATATGGATTACGGTCCCGTTTAGAAGTCCTCCAAGCATAACCTTTTCTAGAAAAAGCAATTATATGCAGTATCTAAACTGCACGCTTAAAAGAGAACTGAGCTAGTTAGCCAGACAACAGTATCCTTGCTCCGATTCTGACTTTTTCACAGGTTTTGAGCAGTATTCCCCGCACTTCTCTATCTCTGATCAAAGTATCAGGATAACTTACCAGCCTGAGAGAGGACATGTGGAGAAAAGGCCTGGTAAAGGACCTTGAAAATGAAAGGACTCTAAGCGCTACTTTTATTTTAAATGAGGGCACTATGGATGGCAAGCTTAGAAAATAAATCCAGATTCAACCAAAAACAATGAAAAAAGAGGTGGACAGGTGGAAGGATATATCCCAAAGTGGAAATATGCAGGCATGGAGCAGAACACTGCGAAAGAATATAAGTATAAAGGAATTAACAGGAGTTGTATATCTTAAATAACACTTCAGCTGCTGGCACTTCAATACTAAACAGATTTCTGAAAATTGGAGAACACTTAGAGAAGAACATCAAAATTATTAGAGGGAAGAGGGAAAAGCAAGGAAAAATATCAGATGGCAAACAGCCAGTCGCCAGCCATATGGTAATTTAAGATCACAGTGTTAATCAGCCATAATAACCATCTACCAACAGCTAAAGTAGCTGAACTTCCAGCAGGGAGAAGAGGTATGGGGAGTGAAACCAGATACTACTGCATTAAAAGTCCAGATCGAATGTTTGAAAAATCTTCCTGACTTGTGAGATAATAAAGACTTTCCCCTAGATAGGCTGTGGAAACCACTGCTTAGCACACCAAATACGATGAAGAAAATTGGAGGAAAAATAAAAACGGAATTGTTCTGCGTTTGTAAAAGAAGATGCGTCCCCAATTCCACCCGCGCATCCAGATATAACAGGAAAAGCAACTTTCAATGATAATAACGATGAGGAATCTACACCATATGTTCTCTTAAACTCCTCTCTAAAAATACTTCCAGTGCCCTTAGGACTGCTAATGTTCAGACTTGCATCCCAGAGTCCTTACCTAAGGATGTTCTGCCGCACCAACTCAAACTTAGGAATGTTCTCGTAATGAATAATGTCAGTGTGGAGTGGCGGTTCAGACAGCAGGTAGGGCCTCGTAAGGGATGGATGCATAAGAGTGTATCCTAAAACATAAATACATAAAAGCACACACTGAATGCATCATATCAACTAAGCTAAGGATAAATACAGAGAGAACAAAAAACAGTAACCACATACAAGCGCTCCTCTTATTTTTACAAATGCTTAAAAAAGTAAACAAGGAACATTATCAATGAAGTTGCAAACTGCAAGCTTGGCAAGTTGCAAACAAAAGACAGGTAGAAGAACCAAACAGTAGAAAGAATATGGGATCAGAGGGAAAAAAAAAAAAACACATGCACTCCAGTTTTGCCTTTTGCCCTACACACATAGAAAAACTCATTTACACATGTAGAAAATCCCCTTTAGTAGCAGTAAACATTTCCATATCAGAACTCCAGTCCAGAAATTTCAAATCATGAATCCACTTATAGTCTCTAGCTGTCCGGCAACCCTTAGGCAAAATTAACCAAAGTAGTTACAATTAATCTTTTAATAAATATTACAATGCCCCACTTATAGATTAGAGGCATGAGAGCTAACAGTTTGCTTTTGATGGTTAATGACCTCTGTGGGATAGGAAAAGATTATCTGAACCAAAAGTTACCTTTATTATCTATCAGAAACGTGTAGGAACCCAAGGAATCTTGATAGTAGGTGACATCTTCCAAGATATAGGCAAGATTAACATCTACTCCAACGATCCCCAGCAGCAGGTTTCCGAAGTAACAAGGTTTACTTACAGTCATTATCAGGCCTTAGAGTGAAAGAAATAACATAGGAAACATCAGCAATAATCTCCAACTAATTATCGTTAGAGAAAACAGAGCACGTGCGTTATCACTTCAAAACGTTACACACTTACACCTTATAGAGTATTCCATGCTGGAATACGGACAAGAATTACAATGAACTACTTCAGGCGAAGGGAGACTCCAAGTGAAAAGAAACAATTTCTCAAGACTTCACGGAGTGTTAGGCTGGTGTCACCCAAATAGGATCTTTATGAATCACAACCTGGGGTGCTTTACCGAGGACATATTAAGTGCTTACTGCATTTTCCTTCCTAGGACTGACTGATATGCTGCCCCAGCGAAGGGGTAGCAAGAGCACTGCTAGTACCTGATTCAAGAAGTCCTGCCAGCCATAGATAGCAGGCGATGTGCAGGATCAGGAGGACAACACGGAAGATGGGAGAAGCCTTGGCACCAGTCATTGACAGTTGTGCTTGAGATGCCCCAGCAGTGCTCCCAGCACACCACTGCGGAGCCGTGCTGGAAACTAGGATACAGGAGGAGGCTGGGCTCCTACTGGGAGCTGAAGAGGTTACCATGGCCGGGTTTTCTTAGCTACGCTAATTAGTTAATTTTACATCTTTGATAGCGACCTAAGATTCATTTCATTTAACCTACATGATTTCCTAAAACATACAGTACATTTAATGTTTTGGGTTTTTTGTCGGCTTGCCACTGTAAGGCAAGTGGATGCCTTACAGATAAGAAATGCAGTAGCATGAGAAGTCAGGATGTTATTATTTTGTTCCTTTAACATTGATCTTTAAGGAAACTCCAAAAAAGAGAGAAAATTTGTACCTGTAAAGCAACAATAGGGATGAATTATTGCTCAACTAGCTAGATATTCAAAATATTAAACCTCCTCTGCTTAACTAAATCCCAATACAGCCATTATGCTGGGCATTATAACCATAATCAGTGATTTGAGAAGCACCTTGTGCATGTAGGAAGTCTAGGCAATACCTTATTTCTCTTACTTTCCACACCATTGCTATTTGGAAATTCTGCGACCCTTTTCTTTCAGACCAATAGAAAATTAATTTGCTTACATGCTTCCAAATACATCTTGATATTTATGTAAGACAAACCTTCTCTACCGCACCATTTCTAATCCTTGTGTTGCTCAAATTTTCTATTATACGTGGATATGGCTTTGTGAGAGATGAATAATAAAAGCTTAATTAGGTTTGAGAAACACAGAAGTACCCTTTTGACTTAGAAGAGGTTCTCCGGAATAGTCTTAACCCACACAGTGGGACTCAATGCTCAAGGCAAGTAAGGCCATCCTAAACTCAGAAGTCCTTGAGAACTACTATTTGGCATAAGCCTTGAATACTCCTACAGAATATCCAATAGAAGAATATCCAAAGTTGTGAATTGAGAAATACAGAATTTTTTAAACTGTCAAAGCAATACAAACTCACCACTATATTTCTTATCATCAGTGTGACATTTTTCATGTCTCTTTACAGAGCACCGGAGCAGAGTTAGAGAAAAGTCAAGCAAGTTGCCTAAGAACAAGCAGAGGCAGAGGGAGCTGAAGGAGCTGTAGCCCTCAGCTTCCCAGTAAATACACTGATTTAGGAAAGGCACCAAAGACTGAAGGTAAAAAGAGAATCACTGCAGCTTGCAACTGAGGAAGCTTGAGCATCTGCAAAGCTTAGGGGGACTCGCAACAGGGTGCACGTCCAGCTGGGGGTGCTCTGCCGGCACCGTGGGAGAAGCTCGACCCTGCTCCCTTCCTCTGGTGCCCACAAGAGCTGCAAAGCATCATCAAGCACTGCGAGCTTATCCTGAGCACAAATGAGACTGTAGCACTTCTGTATTTCCTACGCATGTGTGCCATCTTAGATACAGGCTGATACATTCCCAAAAGTCTCTACAGGAATCTGTGTCTTTAGTACCTCCGTTAGCTGATAGCACTGTTACATATATATAAAGCTGAACATACAGTGTTTGTTAATGTGGCATTTAGTTTTAAGGCAAAAGGGCAGATCCATGCACTAAACAGATCCATTCCACTAAATCCAGTTTATCCCCAGCTGCCAGCCTGGCTAGGTCAGGTCATGGACAGCCAGCTCAGGCGTCCTGTCTTCTCAGCTGCTGGGCAGCCCGGCAGAGGTCAAACTGTGCTGAAGGAAGAGCTAAGCACAGAGAGTTTTGGACAATATTTAACAATCTCTGTCTCTGCCATTTGCTATGCTGGTTCCTTTCCCACTCAGAGAGGGCTGCTTGCCAAGACCGTCCCGGCATCGCAGCCTTCATGCTTTCAGCACGGGGCGGGGGAAGATGCTAGGCTATTCGGACAGAGCCACTGTTTGGGGTGCAAGGAGAGGAAGGAGCAAACTGCAGCAGGAACGGTGACTCAGAAGTCACGTGTGTGGCTCCAGAGTGGAGGAAGACTGGGAGGCTCAAACAATCACAAAAGAACTTCTCATCTCTTTTGCTGTGGGGACTATACAATCCTGGGAGCCTGCCTGTAAGGCAGAGTCCATTCAAGCCGTATATTAAAAGCACTGTAATAACGAATCCTGCAATGGTGCAGCATGGCTACGGCTGTCATTTCAACTTGAAAAGATTCCTCCCCCAAGCACAAAGTTACCTCCACAGACTAAATTTACGGAGGCCGTATTCGCACACGCGCATAAGAATAAGTTTCACTACTGAGAATCCAATCAAAGTCGATCCACTCCATGTCCTATTACCACTTTTTTCATAACCAGACCTTCTGCAAATGTAAAACCTCACGTGTATTGCTAGCATGACTGGCTAATTTTACATTTGCCTCGCGAACGTGCTTAAAAGCATCATCTTTTAAGTCTACAGTACTTTTGGGAACAGGTAGGCAAAAGGAAACCTAATCTCTTATGTTTTTACACCTAAACTCTGTGTCCTAAGCACTTACCATCTCCCATTTCATCCGAGAAAGGCAGACTGAAAACTGCTTCATCAATCATTCGGTTGGGGAGGTTTGTATAGAATCGTCCAACGGTAGTTTCTAGGTTACTTAGCTGGTTTAAGACCATCATGCTTCCCTTGATCACAGGTAAAGCTGTTCGATCCGGCACTCCGTATTTCACGGAGTTCTGCTCTGCCAGGTCTCGGAGAAAGGCCAGTTCTTTTAAACCTGTCACTCCCTCTGAAAAAGGGGGATATAAGGAATAATATAAGGAAGGAGATGAAAGCAGCTTACTTTCCATAAAGACTCCTGTATCTTACTCGAAAGCAAGACAAAAGTGAATAAAAGCAAAACAACGTGTATGGTTATACCGTAGGATTGAATATATTTAAGCAATCAGGTGAAGTGCTGAACGACTATTCATATACGATAATGACTATTACGGTTTTAGGAGAAGCACTCAGCCAGCACAAAATTTAATAAGAACACCTCTTAGGTTCTGTTACACTGTGCAAAAATTCTACACGTTGTTCACATCATCACTTTAAACAAAAATTTACGTGACCTATAAATCCACAGGACAGCCGTTTGTTCCCCACATGAAGGACCAGGAACACGTTATACGCCCCTGAAGACAACAGGCTTTGCTCTTTAGCTTAAACATTACAGCTTCACGTTTTACCCAAGTCCCAAGTTCAATTCCTGCAAACAAATCAATCAAAGATTTTTGTACTTATTAGGGCTCCAATGAGTATTTAAACTTAAGAGTGAAATGATACATTAGCTTAAGTATTAGTTTCCCTGGTCAGAGTCTGTGTGCCACTTCTAGTAACGTTAAGACACAGAGCCTTCTAGCTGGAAATGTTTTCCTGGAAACGGCTCAGGATGCCAAACTACCGTGTGAGTGACCTGCATGTTTTACTTCACTCTTCAGTTAGACCCTAAGCTATCAAAGCCCTTCAGGTTATGTTTGATGTGACGTTCACGCTCACTGGGTATGACCGAAATGGAAGTCAGCCGTACCCTCTCGTTTTGCAGCCCCAGCAGACGCTGCCAGCATCAGTAAGGCAACGGTTATCAAATTCAACTCAGGCCAGTTGCCACTAGACGTTTTAGGCAAGAATATTTTATATCCTGAGCAGCTCCACTTTGACATATAAGCATGTATTGACACATACTTTCATACACCAAAGTCGTAACACCTGAGGGTGGCCGAAATCCATTAACCCCCTGCTCCTGGTAAGGCGAGGAATTACGCTTTGAGGAGTTTCATACACTAGCAGCAGTATTAAAGGGAACTTTCATCCACCGGCGATATGACGTTTCTCACCGTTCATAAGCGCGTAAGTGAGAATCATTACTGAGTTATTGAGGAAGCCATTTTCTTCATTGATGACACGCAGAGTAGCCTTTTTATCATCTTCTGAGGAATCTTTTGATGTAATCCCAGCTGAGAGATAAATTATGACCATATCGGTATCTAAAAAGAAATATATAGAGCAGGAAGTACATTAGAGTTTTAACTTCAGAAGTAACGCGGTAAGAGTTCTCACATCCGCTTAAAAACACACACGCGCGCGCGCGCTGCCAACGCCTTTATTTGCAAGCGTCACGCATCTACAGGGGATAAACACACTGGAGCCTTCGGCGTTTTCTTGCTCCTTGTTAAACTCCAATTCCCAGCCTTGCACAGACAGCCGTTCGTTTCGGCGCCTACCCGCTACGCCGAAAAGCGGAGCTGCCCGGCGCGTCCTGGCCCGGCCGCAGCCAGGGCAGCGCGTCCGAGCGGAGCCTGCGGCCTGCTGCGCGTCTCCCAAACCGAATCCACGGCGAGGGCGTAACGAAAACAAAAACCACCCCGCCGCTTCCCCGGCGCGACGTTAAACCCCGGCAATAAGATAAAACGGTCGTTCCGCGACTTGAGGGCGGGAGTTACCGTCAGACGCGCGGGGGGGCCGCTGCCGCGGAGGTCGGGATGGCTTGCCCCCTCCCGTAACCTGCTCCAGGCCCACGCGGCCAGCGAGGAGCTCTGCTGCATCCCAGGGCAGCGTTTAAACACGCGCTGTACGTGAGAAGCGCGCAGCGCTTCCCCCGACCCGTCGCAGCTGCCTTGCTGCCGGCCTCAAACGCACCGAGCGTGTAAATTCAAAGCGTTGCTTAAACGCAGCCCTGTATCGTCATGTTATTTCTCAGTATTAAAAGCACTTCACGCGTATATTCAAGGCTACAGCGAGCCTTCAGCCACCGCGTAACCTGAAGCACGTTGCTTCAGCTGGCTATGCGCCAGGTCTCGTTCCCCCTGCTTTTTGCTGTGCAGTCGGTAGGAACGCGCTGAACGCTTTCACTCGCGTGTTTTGTCCTAGCGACTTGGAAAGACTTTTGGCCAGAATTGAGTTTTGATACTAAGGAACACGCGGAACCGTTAACTGGTGCAGTGACGTTAGTTGTGCTTTTCCTTCAGGAGTTAAAACAAGAGAAGACTGTTTAAGCCAGATATTAATACAGTTCTGGCTGTACTTTTCGGAGAACTATCAATCATTTTCCCAGGCTACGGCACAGGTGCTATATACTGCAGCCAGGGCATGCTGCTCCACGGTATAAAAGCTGCTGGCTAGCAGGAGTGACAGAGCAGAGAGGTCTAAGGCTGCCTCAGGGACCAGTGCTAAACCCGGCACCTTATCACTCAGCAGCTATGTTATTAGATACACTACACTTTCCATAGGAGCAAGAGTCCGTCATGTTCCAGCGACACTGTATAATGCACGCCTAGATATGCGCATAGGACCTATCTCCCAAGAGCGCTCAAGGAGGGCGGGTAACGCCAGGGCAGAGCGTTCAGCTACGCTTTGGGAGGAAGGGCTGCCGAGCAGACCTGCCGTAAGGCAGGAAAGGCGGACGTGTTCACAGGCACAGCTCTCCCGTCGCAGACCAGCGGCTCCCTTCCAGCTTTCCCCGGCCGCGTCCGGGGCGAGGCTGCAGCGCGGTGGCTTCCCCGGCACACCCGCACATTGTTCTCGGGCCACAGGATGTCAGCAGCGCGAATAACAGTTTGCCTGGGTTTGTTTTTCTTTTTTAGGAAGACGAAAAGATTATTTACAAGCAAGTGAGATGTGTTTTATAAACATCCTCTTCTCCAACCTATTGTGCCTCACCCTATGGATTCTGGAACATGCTATATACATAGTACATCTTGAAATCTTTCTTGCTTACAAAAACACCAGAATCCAAAGCGTTTGCCTTGTATTTTAGGTTTCAAGTAGTGGGCGCCCCCAAGTTCTTGTGCCTCAAAACAACTGTTTTGTATGAAACCTAGTAAAAATGTGCAATTTCACATTAATGAAGAATATGGCAATATCTTCTTATCACAAGAGCACCTGGGACATCAGGGATGCAGGAGGATGCTGCAAGACTCTTCAGCTAAGCTTCCTGGAATAGCTACTAACGAGTTATACATCTCATCCCAGGCAACTTCAGCGGTGTCGGTGGTGGGTTTTGGCTAGGAAGGTGTACCCTTTTCATCGTTTTGCCAGAGGACGGTAGAAATCTGCCCTTAACAACACTGTCTTTCAGCTAAGCAAGGTACAGACCGACACAGGTTTCACTAAATATATGGCCTAAAGCTCAGAAGCTGCCTGAACCTTTAATAACAAAAGCACCATTTTATCAACGGAAGGAAAGCAACCTGAAACAGAAGCATATGTCCTTAGTCTTTGCATTCTCATTCCTGAAATGCCTTTTTGTTTTTTCTTTTCAAACTTTCATATATTATGTACAGCGATCTGAACTGGCGCCCTTCAGGACAATGAAAAACTTGCAATCATTCGAGGGGGCACAGCATCGAGCTACGGGCTCTGCGTTACAGCAGTGAACTGACGAAAACGATAAATATCAGCCTGCTTTCTCCACCTTGCCGTGGTATTGGCAGTGTTACTCGAGCCCAACTTTGGCTGCGTTCAGAACACAGCCATCAGAGCCTGCTTTCCATGGCTTCCTGGCAGGCAAGCGCGTGACTCAGTTTCCCATCCACCTTTTCCCGTGTTTTTCCACCACATCCTCACAAAAAAAAGAAAGGGAGGAAGGAGAGAGAGGGAGGGAGAGAGAGAGAGAGAGAGAGAGAAGAAGAAAGTCCATAATGCATGCACCATTCAAGAGGACAGATGAATGAAAGTTCAGCCAGGCCAACATCACACTCCATAAAACATCACCCATAATCAATATTCTAAAAACAAAGGACCCCCCCCCGGCACCCCCCAAAAACACCAAGCCAAAAAAAAAATTTTTTTTTTCCTTGAGAGGCAGTGATCTCTTCCCTAGGATTGCAGTTAAGCAGATTACACATAATACATGTATGTTTTGGCAACGAATCAATGAAGCTGCAGCATCAACTATTTTTATTAATAAGACCACCCCGCCATCCTTGGGAAATAATTCAGCAATCTGGCAACTCGCTCCTGTAACTTCATATCACAACTCAAAACAAAGGAAAGTCAGCAAGTGAAATAAATCAGAAGATAACGGCCACAGTTCAACAGCCACTAATGTGTAGATTCCAGATCAATTAAACGCTACTTGATAAAAACATGTGCAATTTTTTTTTTTTTTAATATTCACAACATTACACTCCTTTGACCTTTGTCAAAGTGAGAAACTCGAATAAAAAAACTTGCAAACCTCAAAAATAATCAGGATTGCACAACAAGAGACTTACTTCCTTGGAGTTTTGTGCCATTGTTTGTATTTCGTATCAACTGAAATGCCTTTTGAAATCCTACTGCGTGCTGGGTAGGGCTGTCAGATGACTTTATACTGCTAACGAAGGTGGACATCTTCCTTTTTGTCTCACTAGTGGCTGGAGACAGAAACGTCTTATAGCACTGATCCAGTGAGCAGGTTCTTACTGTGTCTGCCACGGTTAACACAGAGATCTTAAAAGAGAAGAAACTATATTGGATTACCTTACCATTTATAATTCTTTACGTACCAATATAGAACACACAATGATAAGCCAACAGAAGAGATTCTGTGGATTTAAAATTCAATTGTTAAAAAAATAAATGCCTGAGGCATAAATCCATCAAATTTGAAAAGGATTAGACTTAGGGTGATTTCAAGAAAAAGAGACTTTGGTCTTTGTTTCTCAGATGAAGTCAGCTTCATTCTGCTCACGCATAATACTTACTATACTGTTCTGAGCAGAAACCTAAGTAAACTATAGATATCTCAGAACAAAATCTGCATAGAGCTTTTTCAGTAAATCCTTGAGTGCCTATAGAAAAGTGGAGTGCTTGTGGAAAATGAAAGACTCCTAAGAAACGTTCACACACAAAGCGTTATGGTTTTTAATGTTTCAGTGAAAGTGAGCCAAACCTACCATCACTTTTCACCCTGTAAAGAAGTTAAGGTATGCAGTGGTAACACTTAAATATGTGTATAAGATACCAGTGCTGATAAATGAGTGGCATACTTTATTATAAATTATGACTGATGCAAGCAAGCAGTAATTATTTACCTGTATAACAGGTTTCAAAATGACTAAGTCACTGACCAAGTCATATATGTTTTAAATGTATTTTCTTCACTATAGCTCTATACTCAAATACTTTCAACAATTAAATTTAAGTAATATAATTCTTGTAGTTTAGGAGAATTCATAATACTACATTAAAATGCTCTAAAAGCGCTAAAGTCAGCTAGAAGCATTTTCCCCGTGCTATTAATGAGCACACTTAAGGCAAAGATTATAACCAACAGTACTTCAACTAATTTGAATGAAACTCACTTCAAATTAAAAAGGACAAACAAACAAAAACAAACAAGGTCCCACTACTGGAGATCTACTGAAAGTAGAGACGAAGCCGGGGACTGCTTGCGGTCCTACAGAAGCACTTTTTAACCTCCTGTGTTGTGATCTCCGTTTTCAAATATTCTGGGACTTTCTCATTGCCTTGTAGAGTATCTGTAGCAGAGCCAGGAAAGGAATCCTGATGTCTTGGCATCCGGCCCTTTGCTTTACCCTTCTCCCGCTGGTAACGCGGTTGTCTGGGAATCTTCCAAATGCTAATTACATTTCAGATCACTCCGGTACAGCAGCAGAATAAATCATTTCCATTTCCACAGGCAAAAAGACAGCCTCAGAGGTTAAATGAGCTGCTCAAAGCAACCCAGGACCTCAGAAACAGGGGCAGCACACTGTCCTCCTAACTGCACACGTAGCACAGTGCTGTCCATTATCAAAAGTCTCTGCTAAGATGAAAGAGCCTTTAAAAATTACTAAGAAACATGGTTTTGCTTTAGATTGGTGGTTTTCCCTCCCCCCCCTCCTTTTTTTTTTTCCCGGTTTGTGGATCTCTGAACATTTCCTAGCAGTAATACAGGCTTCCAAGAGCAAGTTCAAGCCTTCATCACCCATTAGAGGTAGACCACAGACCCCAGGAGCCCACGGACCACAAGTTGAAAACATTGCTTTGGACAAAATTGGAAAACATCGAGCATAGTTAAAACCAATGAAAACATGCTCATTGCTTGAAGAAACCTTACCTTATCGTGCTCATCTATCGAACTCAGAATAACTTGAGCAGCATCTTTGGCAATCTGAAGCTGCGTCTCCGTGACCGAAGCCCCATGGTCCACAATGACAACTATGTGCTTAGACTGAGGTCTAACAGTAGAAACATAGACAGGCCTAAAGTAGAACAAAACGCAAACCAGGGTCATGAGTCATCTTACAATTTCCACTAGAATGTTACGAGTGCAAGGAGTCAAGAATTAAAAATAAAAACATCCCACAAAGCAGCAACAAATTACAGAAGGAATTTTTGCCTTTACGAAAAGGAAAGGGCATTTATGCTGGGAAAGAACAGCTGTGGATCTGAACATTAGCTCCCAAGGAAACTACTGGGAGCCCAGAGCCCAGCAGGAGACAGCCAGAGGAGGCCCCTGCTTTCACTCCCCACCTGGTTTTTGAACACAAGGCAGGTGCCATAAACGCCGGGTGCCACGCATCGTACTCGCATGAAAAGGTAAGTGCAACAGCGGGTATTTGCTGGTTCCGTGACAAGTAAGAACCTGTGCAATTGTGTACAGTTGTGTTAGCAGACTGCATTTGGTTTATCGTGAGAGAAAGCGTCTTGCCAAGAAAGGTTTTTCTATTAGTGCCCTGGAACGTATTTCACACAGGTCGTGCTCCACAACCCTTTGGATCCGTGCAGTCATAAACCGTGCTGCCAATTTTTGTCAAAGCCTGGTAAAGGCTCTCAGTACTTCCACGTGTATGTTTTTTTGCTAACATCAAAAAACATATTTTCAGTGGAGCAGCGTTCAGATACAGTTCAATATTGTGAGGTATGTGTGAAAGGTTTAACAAGTTCTCTCTTCAGGGTCTCAACCTGGAACAAATTAGAAGGATCTTTAGCAGGGGGGAACGACACAGGACTCTTCTTCCTCTTCAGCCCAGACTCAAAGCTGCTTAACTCCACCTATGAGTTTTGGAGATCCACGTTTTATTATATCAAAAGCAACCACAGAAATCTTATTAAGAGTAAAGGACACGCAGAAGATTTTGGACAAGGCACTGCAATAAACAACTGGCACAAATCAGGTCTTAACTGCCAAAGAGCCTGCAGCTCTACACTGATATTAATACCTAGAACTTAAATAGAGCGTTTGATCTTAAAAGCACTTCACTATTAACTGATTAAACCATCTAAATTACCCTCTGAGGTAAACACTAACAAAAAAATAAAATGAAAAAATCCCTAATTTAGACATGGTGCAACTGAGACAAAGATCATGCGATCTGTATAAAGTCAAAACTATTTTCAGTGTCAAAATTCAGATGCAGGCTCAGGTGCGCTGGCTCCAGGTTGCCAGCCCACACCTTTCCAAGGGCACAGCATGCTTTAATCAAGCCCGGCCACTCCAGCTTTGACGAGCCGTGCGAGATCCCAGCTGTAAACATCTGATGGCTCAACACGGACAGGTCTCGTCAGCGTGCGTTTGACCATATGGAAACATCCTCGCATGGGCCAGCGTTTCCTCACAAACAGCGACTGACTGGTACCACTAGCTAAGCCGCGGCTGGACATCCTAACGCCGCTGCATTTTCTCAGAAGATCCCAACCTTGAGTCTTGATCAGTCTTATAACATTCATAGGAAAAGGTAGGGGAAAAAAAAATACCACCACACT
Organism: Struthio camelus; assembly: GCF_040807025.1. Lineage (NCBI taxonomy): Eukaryota > Metazoa > Chordata > Aves > Struthioniformes > Struthionidae > Struthio > Struthio camelus. The sequence continues at coordinate 36,216,696 of NC_090949.1, read as the reverse complement.
GCAGCTGCTTTGCTTCATACTTACAGAGTAAACCGGTCACTAGCCTGAGTATGACGATTACGTCTCTATCTGAACCTTAGGGCAATTTCTACAATTGTATCAATAGAAAAAGACAGTTTCCCCGTTGCAGTTCCCCCTCTCTCCATGATGTGCCGGAACTTTTGAACCTCGGGTGGAGACTGGCAAAACGCTCCTCCGTGTCCCTCCCAACCTCTGTCTTCCCAAGCCCCCTCCCAAAGCGCTGCACCTGCCGACCGAGCAGCACGTGTGCTTGCTGTTTTATATACGCGGGTCAAGCATGAGTCAAATTCAAGAGTCAAATTTGGCTATGGGCAGACCCATAATGTAAAAGTTACTGTTATATAGAGGTGGGGAATCTGTATGTATTTTATTTTACCTTAAAGTTACAAAAAAAGTGATAATTGGTGCTTTTTTTTTTTTTAAAAAAAAGAAAACTCAAGAGATCCTAATCAAGGTTACTTATAAACGCTGTCTTCTTGGCAAAGTATAATGCTGAAATGAAAACACTGCCAGAGGAATACAATTTTAGAGCCTTGCCCACTAAATTGTAAGAAGTCAAATCATACCTGCTGCGGTGCTCATAGCTGCCTTTGCACCGGAACTTGTGGGCTGGGAAAACAGTGAAAATGCCTTCTTCTGAGCTGAAATACTGCCACTTGATTCCTGGGTTAGACTTCAGATTATCGGCAAGAACTGAAGGTTGAAGAGGAAAAAGGGAGTTACAAAGGGATGTCCAGTCTGGAGGCGTGTTTAGTCAAGGCCTCCCTGATACGTGCTTGGAGAAGATCCAGAGTCACAACACCAACTCCGGGTAGTGCTGTTTGAGGATTGACAGAATTTCGCATCATCTCTGCAAACAATTAAAGTCTCTTGGAAATTAACATTAGATTTTGTTTAATGTGCAATGACAATTCTTGCATCTTTGAAGAAGTTTCTAGGAATTACACACTAGAGAGCTCGATACTATAGCTACCTCACTAAGAGGTCTTCTTTAAAAAGAACATTTAAAAAACACTTAAGCAATTTAAATAACTGATGGCCAACAATGATTTGTATGGTATACCTAAATGGTGCTTTTGCAAGTTTTCCCAGAGGCCACCTGCATGTGAGTGCTGCAAGAACATGGCAGATCCACCTAGCGCAGGAGACTTGTCTACCAAGAGCCAGGAGAAGACGCATAGCAAAGACTGTAAGACCAGGGAAAACATGTGCATCCCCCTATGCTTCTCTGTATGCTTCTACAGTACACTGTAACATAGCAACCTATTAGATATTTGTGAATGTTATAGCTTGTTTCTAAAAACAAAACCAAAGCAACAGGGTGATAGAAAATGATGGGAGTTTGATGTTTTAAAAAAACCCTAGGTTTAAAAAACTTTTCCAGAGTTTCAACTCTGGAAAGAAGTTCTCATTGTGCATATTGCCTGTTTAACACCTAATTTCCATATTGCTGAATTGCATCTTGCAGTTAGTGATAGTTCAAAAAAAAATTTTTTTTTTTTTAAATACATTTTTCCTGGCCATGAAAACCTGCACTCTCATTATACAAGTGATTGACAGGAGCCTGTAATGGCTCTTCCAGTGTACGTGTACCTGGATTCTCCCACAGCTGCTAAGTTGCTCTTTCAGCTGTTCTGCTAACACAGCTTTACCCACAAAGGGCAGGCAAAGGCCAAAAAGTACCATTTCGAATGGACTTTCACATTCCGATCCACAGAAGAGTCACCCAACCAAAATTCTCTCTCCAATACTTGCATAACATTTCTTCAGTAAAACTGTGGGCCCAAGAAGCCAAGGTGGGAGCAAGGCAGGAAGCGATTAAGGCAATTACCTACACACATACACTCTTATGTAAACTGATACACGCATTGTCCATGTGGAGTTTTCAGAAAGAAAAAAAACACTTCTAGTGTTAAAAAATGCATATACTTCATACTGAAATAACACCAAAATATTAAATAGACATGCTGTTTACAACTCTGTAACCCAATCTATTAACATCACCTATTCTTGTAACTGGTTAAAAATGCTCGCATGAATATTTAGCAAAAAGTTTCATGCACAAATGCGGGTCCAGCAATACCTCACCATACAGAAAGCGTTGAAAGGAGAAGATAAAAGCAAGCACTTTCTAGTGCTGCGTCCACTGCGCTCTCCTATTCGTATGAAGGACAGGACAGGTACAGCTCCTGCTCTCTGGACTCAAGAATTTCTCCAAGTTTCTCATTACCCCTGTGCTATAATCTACAGGGCTCCTCACGTGTTGCTCATCAGGAGAAACAAGCACCGGTGAGGAGAAACGCACGGTCTCCTCCCTCTCAAAGGGTTATGCAGTGGCTCGTGGCTTGGTTGTGATTCTAGCCACCTTGACTGGGCATCACCTCCAAGCTCCCGTTTTCGAAATAATTATGAAATTCGGGCAGAATGACGATGACTGCACCGAGCAGTTGTAGAGCAACTTTCCTCCAGGTCTCTCAAGAACTCCTCTGCGGTAGGTGAATATTAATAACTCATTGTACAGACAAAAAGCAAAGAACGAAAGACATAAACGACAGATCCTCGACTCACGCGGCAGCCAGGAACAGAGCAGAATATATCTGCAGGGTACGGATCGCAAACCCACTTCTATTTTATAGACCGTACTCGTTCTCCTTAAAACGTACTTACTTTCCCATTAAAATAGGCAACACTTCAAAAAAGAGAAAAATCTTTTGAGGAAGCACTACTCAACACTGTAACAATAAAAATCATTCAAAAGCAGTAGGTTAGCAATATTAACAAAACTGACTGCATCCGTAAAAAACACAAACCACCACCAAAACCAATGACCAAAGAAAACATCCCAGGGCCAAGATCATTCACAGGAAAAACGTACTTGATCAAGAACATTTAAGACGTTAGGCTAAGCCAACGGAGCGCGTGGACGCTGCAGAAGGCACGAGCAGCCCGAGCTCCGGTTTGCACTTCTCCAACGGGGCAGCCGCGTGCGCGAGCCAGAGCCGCGGCTCCCGGGAAACCCAGCCTGGCGCGCGGATTCCTGCCTCGGAGCCAGCCGGCGCGTGCACCTCCCCGGCTCCCTGCGCACGCCTGACGCGAGAAGGAGAGCATTTCACGGTTTTGTCACACGGGACACCGGCAGGCACGAGGTGGGCAAAGGCTGGCTGCTCGCGGGAGACAAATCCCCTGGCCAGCGGGGCACTAACAGGATTATATCCCACTCAGGCCAAACCATCATCCCGGCTTGCAGCAAACTGAAAATAAAATGTAAATATTTGAATTCTTCCCGTTTTAACCTAGCAGTTAAAATAGACCATATCAGCTTAAAATGCATATTTAAAAATAGATTATTTTCTTGCCAGGGCTGCTCTCACGTTCTTTGATTGCAGAACTTGTGGCAGAGGGGAGCACTAATTTACAGTACTTCACCTTTTACTGAGCACTTCCTTTTTGCATTTCCCTTCAGACTGACACTGAAAATAGACCAGACAGTTTCATCTTTGGATTTCATTCATTATCAAATACTACAATATTTGGGTTGGAAATCCCTGCAGGGAACATTTCACACCTCAGCCAGATGTTCTGCAACACACACCAGAGCAGAGCACCGCTGACACCCGATATCCTCAGCAGCTTAGCACCTTCCTGAGTTTCCCCGACCGGCTGCGACCACGAGGGTTCGCCCGACATTTATTTGGCTCAGCAGCGTTACCCTGTACAAACTACTATCTTATTTCTTTTTCCCCTTTTGCTAGGGTTGCTTGTATTTCCACAGTACCTACCAGTCCCAGTCAAAATCATGGCTGCATCATCATGCTGGAGATGGTACAAACAAGTAGCTTTGAAGAACCTGCAGCCCAAGCAGACAAGGCGGGGAAGGAGAACCAAAGGAGAAACGGAAGAACAAGACGTGACATTGGTGGTCAGGGTTTTCACAGGGGGTGAAGAGCAGCATCAGGGAACACAACTACCGTCTCCGTCTGCTCACACCTCCCGCTTTCTCTTCTGCCTCCAAAAAACAACTTAATTTGCACAAAGACGGCCAAAGCTTGTTTCTCTCCCTGCTCCTACACACAGCTAAAACCAACACGGCGATGCTCTTGGGAGCATAACATTTTCCCACATTTAAAGACAGCACCCATGATACTGCAACCAAAGGTCAATCAAAACTGGATATTGTTGGTTTCACTGAGGTTCCCCCTAAACTCTTCTTAAGTCCTTCGTTCTTTATGGAATGTATTTTTTTTGGTTGTGGAGCTTTTGGTTTTTTTGCTTTTATACCTGACATCATGCCAATTTCTGTGTTGTGCAAACAGCAGGTTTCTTCTGTTATGGTGATTTTTTTTTTTTTAAATGTCTAGGTGCTGTAGTTTCATAGTTTTGGGGGTGATTTCAATAGAGCAAATAACTTTGAAAATAAGGCTACTCTCTTCTGTTTTGTGTAAAAAGGCTGAATTTCTGGTATTTAAGTTTTTATTATGGGTTACAGGGTTTGAAAAAAATATCTTTTAACATTTTCAAATCTGATATTTGATCACTCAGTTAAAGCCTGGATGAAATAACATGCCCAGTTTAATTTCACCAAAAGCATTAAAGGAGTCTACAATTAAAAGGATATGTTTATCACCGCTGTATTGAAGCTAGACTCCTCATTTCCGTGAGACCGCAATTTGTATTTTTTAAACGCAGACCCTCTCATGGGAAAATAAGCGTTCATTTTCCCAATGAAATAATTGTTCTTGAACCTCAAACTACCCCCAGCACCTGCTGTTTCTGCTTGTCTGAAAGCTCTGCTCACGTGTTTCCTTCAGCCCGTATGTTAGTTCAGCCCTGCCCTCCCCAGAGGCTGACAGTTTTATCATAACTCTACCCCCCCCCTTTTTTTTTTTTTTAAATGACCACAGCACACAATCTCCTATCAGATAAGCAGACTGAAAAATATGGTTTTTTTCCCCTCTCCTCTTGAGGTGCACTCTTATTTTCCACCTACCAAAGCAGCAGGAACTCCCTGCAGATACTTCCCACCTTCTCGTGGCCCTGCCTGCAAACCGAGCAGATACTCCTGCTTGGACTCTCCTTACTCACCCCAAACCTCACACTCCCTCAGCTGCTTCCCCACACTGCATTATCACCTCATCTTTCCAGCAAAGCCAGTCTTGGGACAGGTTATTAAACCACAAGAGCCCAACAAAACATACTGTGAGGGGGCTTGCCTGCCTATGCTTAACTACAGGCTAAATCTGCACACTAGCAGAAACGCGTGGTGCGGGACATTTCCCTACTATTCGCTTTCTAGGCTTCCATATGCTTGATCAAGATCTGTGGTTCTCATTTTAACTCCATGTTTTCTTTCTTTCTTTCATTTTCTGGTCAGGCCCAAGTCATTTGTGCAAAGCAGAAGAGGCTACTACCTCTCCCCCTTTTCTAACACTAAGTATCTTGTATTACTGAGCGCACGTAATGATTCTGCTTTTCTAAAACGAACCCTATCGCTAAACAATGACCCAGACTTCACATCGCGCTACTTGGGGGAAGCCAAAAATCTAAATCTTATAAGTGTAGAAATTTTAGTGGTATCCATTCATTCTAGGCACACATTGGGGATTTAAAAGTCCAATCGTGACTATTGCCATTAGCTGCCACTGTCAAGCAGCAGCGCCTGACCCTGAATTCTGCTGCAAATAGAAAAAAGTTGGAAAGTATTAGCATGAGAGTACTGGAAGTGTTAGGTCTCTCTCTAATTATAAACATCTAACAGGGCAAAAAGGACTTTTAGAAAGAAAGCCCTATGTGACAGAGTTTATAAAACTTCAAAGGGAATGTGATATGATAACACTTAGCACTTCTAGATACCACTTTACATCTTCAAAGCACAGTCAAATCATTAACTAATTAATCTTCAAAGAACAGCACAAAGTCAGTTAAAAAAAAAGGAACTATTGAACATAATTGCTCATTATAAAAGAGTTCCTCACAGTCCTCCTCTTTAGCATTACATTTATCGAGTTGCTGACCTCACAGTTCTCACCCTGCTTAAAAAAAAAGTTGAATTTTGTGCATAACACATACTGCAGTTCTTCTCCGAGAAGACCTCCATTAAAAAAAAATCATCATGGAGATCCTTTAGTGCTCCCCAGAAACGCCAGCAGAAAGTGAATGTGCTTATTTTACAAGTAAGGACGTTCTCTCTTTAGCTCTGTAGACCTACACATCTGATCCAGGATTTTCTGAGTCAAACTGTATTCTGGCTCATTTTCACCAGAAATAAAAGACTCTGCAACCGGAACCCAATTAAAATTCTGCAGATGGGATTAGCCAGAACAGACCCCAGCTCACTTCTTGGTAGGTCTTTTCACTCGGAAGGGCAAAGAAGTTTCAAAACCTTTCATTTCAGGAGGGAGTCCAGCTTCCTGACTTAAATGGGTTTGAGCAGAGGAGGTAGAGGGGTGGAATGGGGGATGCACCAAAAAAAAAAACAAACCACGTTTTAAACTCACCTGAACATCAGGTGAATAAGGCCCAGACAAAAGCTATGGGGAGACTTTATCTGAGCTCCGTATATACCAGAGGAAGGTCATTCTACTAACGCTGCCTGGTTTGAAACAGCCATTTGGGGGGGATGAGAAAAAAAAAAAGATGATTCCTTATTTTGTTCAAAAGGAATAAACAAGGAATCTGTTAACATAATGCTCTTGACTCTGCACAACTGTGGTTTTTTCCCCCCTAATAAACGAAGGGCTGCTCACATCAGTGAGGACAGTTTTCTAAAATTAACTGAAGCTTACAGTTCCAGCTGAAGACTAGGCTCTCACCTTATCTATTTTGTAGCAATGGTTAAACATAAGTCAAAAAAAAAATCAAGTTAACAAAGCAAAACTTTTTCAAGACTTAAAAAAAAAAAAACCAAAGGAAACCAAGTGTTAAGAAAAAAGTGGCCAAAGCGTTACTTTCAAAGGGTTGAGAAAACAGAACTTCATCTATTTCTTTCTTCTTTCTCCCTTCCGTCAAGATTAATGTTTCTCTTTACATTGTTAACAATTTTAAAGAAATTGCAAACAAATTGCGTTCATTTGGGAAAACTGTCACGAGCTACACTTACTCTTTTTAACAAATCGTGCTAAGGAGTGCTTGCGCTTGCCGTCCAGCCCCTGGCCTCCCGAAAGCCTTTTGCTCCTGCGGCTTGCCCAGAGCCGGCAGTGCAAATCCCGTTCCCTGCCGCCACCTACAGCTCCCCCCCTCGACACCCCCGCGGGGGCCAACACCAACATTTAACAAAAATCAAGATCTAGGCAGAACACAGCAGGGTTTAAATTTATATAATGCTGACAGCTTTTTACAGACCAGATTATTTAAAGTGCAAAACCCACGGAGGGGGGAAAAAACAGATAGGGGAATTTTTTTGGTATTAAGAATGAAACCATCAACCTTTCCAGCAAGACAACCTGCTTGACAAGTAGGCCAGTCTGGTTTCACAAACGGTCGATCCAAACTAGAGAAGTGTTTTGGAGCTCCTGCTTCTGTGCTGGAGGAGGAGATGGCTTTTAAACCCTCTCTCTAAAAGCTTCAGGTCCTCCTGCAACACGCTGTATCTAGTGGAACGGCCTGCAGACGTGATTTTTGGGAAGACGTGGATTCCCACCCCACCTGGAAGTCTGAATGAGCAACAACAAAAAACCAAAGGATTAAAATCCCCAGAAGTACCAACAACCTTTAGGAGGCATTTTACAGTTGAAAAATAGTTCAGACTAAGGTAAGGTCTGAATTCAAGTTGCAATAGATATTCCTGATTAGCCCTACAGGAGGATACTTACAGGAGACATGAAAAAGAGAGGAAAGAGAAACGTCTTTCTTTTTTATCTTTATCCACTTTTGAAGGCAGTTTTAGTTTAGAACGGTAAACACACACACAGATTTACTTGGAAACAGCTCCTTGGTAGACAAAGTCCTCTGTCTCCAGTGTATCCTCTCAGGTAAGAGATATTGCAGAACTAGGTCACTGCAGCACGATCCGGGAAGAAAGAAAACAGAGTTTCAAGAGATAGGTGACCCTCGGCAAGCACTTCCAAACACCATTCCCAAGCTCACCTAAAAGCTTCCCAGCTGTTAGGGTGGGTGCTGGTGCCCTGACACCACTCCGTCTTTCTGGCCAAAACTGTTTCATTGTCCCTTTACGTTCACCCGTCGTTCTACAGCCAACTATTGTCTTCGATTGCAATTTCTTTTGGGCAGGAACTGCTTTTTTGGCACGATAGCCCCACTAGCACAGCACTCCCCACCCATAAAACAAACACCCAGCCTCCTGGCCCTGAACCTCCCCCCAAGCCCGAACGCCTGCGCGGCGACACGCGGACGCTGCTGCAGCAGTAGCCCACGTCCAGCCTGACACCAGCAGCTCACCCTGGGACAACGCGCGCTCACCTCCGCGGAGAGAATTCAGCCCAGGAAAAGGCAGCTGAAGTCTGCCCACAGAACAAGGGCGTCTCGGACTACAGCCCAGCAAGGTTTCATCACGCCGTCTTAACAGGCAGCGGGGCCCAGCCCAGAAGTATTGGCTCCAGGACGCAAAACCAGCCCGTGTTTTTGGCTGTTCTGCTGAGCTCAGCAGCAGGATTGCCAGGCAGCGGGAGAAGCAGTGGAGAACAAACTATCTGGGGCAGCTTCTGCAGTGCAGGTGCCTCTGCGCTGGGGCTTTCGGGCCAGGGCAGCAGAGCAGACTTTTGTTAAATATTCTGAACAGAGGAAAAGGAAAGGGAAGGTGGGAAACGTGATCTAGCAGGCTTTCACACACCTTGGCAGAAGGCGGTGAGGGATTCTCCCCAACTTCCCTACAGAAAACAACTTCTAGCTTCACTAGGCGTGCACCCCGTATCTAATTCTGCTTCTCAAAGAAATCTATTTTTACACCATTTTTCTGCATCAAATCTACTCCTTCCATTCCATTTCTCTTACAGGCGCTTCCTCACTAGTCAAAAAGATCACAAAAGATGCGTTTGTGAAAGCGGCTGGCAGGAAAACCAGAGGAGAGTTCACTGTCAGTAAATACGGAAGCATTTCCCTGTTCTTTACTATCACTCCGATTCCCTCTTCTCTTCCTCTGCCCCTTTACTGCCAATGCAGCTTTTGCACAGATGGTCCTTCAATAAGGCAGCTTTCCAGCTGGAGGAAGAGGAGGGACACAAGTCTCAGTGATGAGCCAGGACAATGAGAACCTTGAACGTACACACTCACTTTTGGTTTTGTACACATTTTGGTTTAAAATAAAGAAAATTTTTAAGTGTTTAAGTTCCCTTAAACATTTGGCTTAGGTTATCTGTTTTCCACCAGCCAAGGAGGAGGATAATTTTTTAAGCAAGTTCTTCTACATGCATCTTCTGCAGTAGAGAAGGAAAAGTCTGCTTAGAAAACATTAAGCCAGGGGATTCATTCAGTGCTTTGCTATTATAGTGGTGCCCAAAAACTTGCTTTCAAAGATTATTTTTATTAATCAATGACTAGAGGTGGTTTTAAACTTTATTTTACAAGTAATTGTTTTCTCATATAAAAAGAGAGCTTGTGAGTAAAATAAAGCCCAGGGAATAAAAAAGTGAACAGAGATTGCCCATCTTTAGCATGGAAAGCACCACACAAGTAACGGTGATGAGATGTGCATCAGGAAATTAGCTTGTCTGGCCAGCATCTGCATTCAAGATGTGCTGTACAATGGATGGGTTGGAAGGGAACTCGTGGGGGCTGTTTGTTTTGTTCTGGTTTGGGTTTGTTTTTTTTTTTTTTTAAGCTATCATTAACAGTGTAATTACCCAGAGATGATGCCAAGCTGTAAGAAGGGATACAGCATCACTAGTCAAAAATATCGCAAAACCTATGCTAAATGAAATCCATAACCAAAATCCATAGTGTTTTATAATTTACAGCACAAAATCATCATAAAAAGTTAAGATGCAAGATAGAACAGCTGGACAAAATCACGACAAAAAAAATTAAAATCCGTATATTAATTCGAGTTCACCAGAAAGAAAGAAAATCTTGCAGCACTGGAAGACTAAAAGCTGAATTCTTCAGGGATAAGTCACATGCCTTTGGCTCTAAGCATATTTCCAGCTTTTTAAGTATGTCAAGCAAATGGGTCAACTGTCAAGACAGAAATGCCCTGACAAAGAAAGGAAATATTTTAGAATGTCCTTTTATTTTGTAGTTTTTGCATATTGCTGCAAACACAGCTTCACATTAGCTGAACTCGGCTAAGAAGATCAGAGAAAGTTCTTCGCTTGGCACCATAATAGCTGACACTACTGATGCCAATGCAGACAGGGCTAAGGAAGGAAAGATCTTGGGGGGGTGGGGGGGAGAGAAAAAAAAAGGAAAAAAGTACAAAAACCACAACAAAATTATGCATAGTAGGCTGGAATAAATCTTCCTGACGTTTTTATAAAGTACTTAGTCTAAGGGCATTACTTTAGGTATCATCTTTCAATCATGAAATCTCAAGTTAAGAACAGTGTGACAGTTGCAAGGAAGAATAAAAGCTTGTTGCTATGGCAATCAATGCTCATTCTCTAGGCCAAGGAAATGTTAAAGTCTAATGAAAAAAAAAAGCCCTACAACAAAAGAAAGAAACAAAATTATAATACTTACCAGAATTTAAGTCACGTCCAGGATTGAAGGCTCTGCTGTTCACAGTGGTAGACAGTCTATCACAGCTAATAGTTCTAGAAACGTTGGTGTTAAAATTCCCATCAAATCTGAAATGACAAACAACAAGATGAGCAAAGCAAGCTAACATTACCTATTAAATATAGACAGTATTTTACATAGAAATAAATCTTTCTGAAGGTTCAATGAGAAGTGATTTGTTTGGAAACGCACACGTTATACATATTTTAAGGGCCCAGGAAAAACTGGGGAACCCAGAACTAGGAGAGAGAAAACTCATCAGGTCTGGACTGCATCTGCTCTCTAATATATGTTGCATTTTTTCCCCTGTAATATTCATTGAGAGATACGAACATAAGTGTGTGTGGCTTAATCTAGATTTAAACAGCAGAGGTTCTAGCTCGGGAATCTGCCTAGCACATGAGCACGCCAGCAGAGTGTTTGCTCCTGCTGCTGAACCTAACTTTTTCTCAATACTGAGACCCCTTCATCAACACTAATATTTCCTCTCTCTATTTTTTTTAAATTTATTCCAAATCCTGTGCATGAAGAGGATTTCCTTTTAACGCCTTTAGAAAGGAAAAAGTCTGAAAAAGAAAGAGCAATTGCAAGCCCATTTTCTGTAGGATTTACATTTCAATCCGGGTAACAAACTTTACAGTCTGAAGTTAATTACATTTTTATTAGGGTAAATAGTTTAAATATGCTCCTAGTTCTAACACAAAAAGTACCTGAGTGCATAATTCTAATAATGATAAAATATAATTCAATGCATGTCTTCACAAAATTTAAGAAAAAAGGGTTTTAAAGGGTTACAAGAGATTGGAAACACAGTTGAAGTTTTTCAAGGACTGAAGAAACATAATTCTGTATCATTTACACAGGATAATTTTATTTCCTAATATTTTAGTGATCTTGAGCAGTTTGGTGATATTTGATTCCCGCTCTGATTATTCTGGGACTTCAAAAACTATTCACTTCCTATCAAAGAATTTTTCAACCATCAACCTATTTCTGAGAAATTACAAGTCCTGCGTGTAAAATCTGCATAAAGCCACAGTCTGGACGAACCACCTTACCAGTCTTTCTTGCATAAAAGTTGACAGGAAGCAAGTCCTGGAGAAAAATTGGGCAGAATGAGGGTTTGTTCAATACTCTCCAGATTAAAATAGATTACACAAAACACAGCTACATCAACAGATACTGGCCAACTTATTAAATGTTAATGGCACATCCATAACTTGCTTAAGTTTATACCGTGTTCATCCAGTGTCATTCTCAAGCTTATGTTATGCACGTGCTAAAGGTTCTTTATTTTGTTGCTTATTGTCAACTGCACATAGATGTTTGTGCTAAAAATCACATTTTTTCATGCACACACACGCACGCAAACACACTCACGCATACAAGCTAAAATATAGTGGAGGCCTACAATATCCCAAGCCAAGCTGATGTGCAAAACAAGCACTGCTCTCCTGGTGCAAGATTTTACTGAGAAACTGAAACCCAGAAAGTTGCAAGTAGTTGTACAAATAGGGTGTCCAAGAAAAATGAGGAGACGCTTTTTTCCTTGCACTCTGCCCTTACCGAGCGCTTGCCATAGCGGCTGGGAGTCCTAGTCACAAGCAGACGAGGCAACAACACGCTGCTAAACCATCCTGTTAGGACAACAGTTAAGAAAAACAAAAACTGAGACCTCAGCCAGATGGAATCGGTTACCGCAAGGGAATTTCAAGTTACGGCCACATAAAGCAAGTCTTTTAGAGCAAACTAAATTTCTCCTAATCCAATATATTTCCTTTCAGTCCAACTGAAAATAATTCCTTCCTAAAGGCAGGCAGCTGCAGCTGCCCCAGGTCAGCCGGAGGCAGGATTGATGCGAGGCCCCATCTCCCGGTTTGCATGATCCTCGCACACGGGACGTCGAAGGGCTACTAGCCGGGATTCGGCAGCAGCATCACGCCCTGTCCACGAACTCTCACCAGGCCTCCTACGGCTTGGAAAAGACTTGTGAAAAGCAACTAGGGAAAAGATACGTATTTGTCAGTAGGCTTAAGATCACCAGGGTAGGGCAGCGACCCCTCTGAAGAAGGTCTGGAGATCTTCCAGCTGAGAAGTAGAGGATCAAACGCTGCGCGTGCTTTCCAGCTGGAGGGAAACCCGCTGCGGGCAGGGCTGGGCTGCGAGGGGAAGAGCAGGAGGCTGGCGGCCGCGGTGGGAGCCAGCGCGCGGCAGGGACAGCGGCCCCGGCCACCGCCGCGGAATCACAGCTTCCGAACGCTACGGAGATGAGCACCAGCCCTCAACTCAGCAAGCACTGCGGTCGGCAGGCCGCGGGGGTGTGTTTTGCTCGTGATTCGTGTCAACGCAACTGTATTTGAGATTAGGCTGGATTCTGCACTTAAAGCAGAGGCTCAACTCCTGTTATGAGCAAAAAATACAGCACGATCTCCTCAAAGTTACGAAATTTGCCGTTCAAGCAGTAAAGGCCTTTCCCAAGAACTTAGTACTGAATTCCTTAATGATTTTGTCAATAAAGAACAACTAAAAAAACAGCCTTCTGTGCAAATGTATAAAGAAACCAGACTTTCTTCTTTGGTTTTAACATCAGACTAACACATCATGAGTCCAGCAGGATCCCAGCAGTCTAGCGTTACAGTCAGAGCTCAGGGCAGAGGCGGTGTTTGAACAAGCTATAGTCAACCTTAATTTCTGAAGATGTAAAAAAAAATAGAAGCAAAATTAACTGCTTATATTTTAATATCTTCACTGTCATGCAGAAACATCACAATGAAAACAGTGTTTTCTTAAACACCAATATGCCTTAAAAATCAGTATAATCTTGTATCCATAAACACCACATCTTAGACTAACTGCATTATTCTTGCGAGACGCGTACCAGACCATCGGTGGACAAAGCTACAGTGACTCAGGCACCAAAAATTTTTAATCCCTTCACAAGGCTAGACTCAAAAGAAACAAAAGGAGAAGGGAATCATGCTTATTTGGAGATAACTAACTGCCTTCCCTATGCTTTACAAGTTATCTGGAATAGATGCTGTTTAAATAAAGCTCTTGTCAACTTTTTCAGTATTTATGAATAAAAATATTTTTTGAAGTTGCAAACCTTTTACCATAGGTAACCGTCACCCGGAGCAAAAGTTTCTGCACCGCTAAGGCCCAAAGCGGTTTTTATGTACCCAAACTCTATCTCATGTCTCTGCAAATACTTGACACACCTCATCAGCCTTCTGGCAGAGCCGTGGTCGCGTCCGTGAACACAAGCATGGAGCTCCCCTTGTCCTCCTCCAGTCCTACGTGCCGCACGCTGCTCCGAAGCTGCTCATCCCCTGGGACCCATCCGCAACCTCAGCGGCCGCTCGACGCGGCCCAGCCATGCGGCGACGAGGGAGCGGGAACACCATGGGTGACGGCACCCGCGGCATGAACGCATGCGAGGCCGTGCAGCTCCTTGCTCTTCCCAAAAGCGCTGCAGGTTCCTTACTGCACGACCGGTCGACAGGCCGACCAACCACCCTCTCGGCGGGACCCCGACAGACCCTGCCGGGCTGGGAGATGAAAGAGCGAGGCCGTGCCACATGCCGAAGCGGGCTGGCGGTGACGGCGCGGAGCGCTGCACGGGCTGCGCTGCTCTGCGGGGAGCTGTTTGCTCAAGTTATGGGTCACCTTCTCTTGGAGAAGCTCCCAGAGTCCTTTCCAGTTAGAAAAGGACATTTCACAGGAAGGTGGTTCTTGGATCAAGGCTGTGCCTTTTGCCATCCCCATGATAAAGTAACCGCTTTGAAAAAATCACAGTTCCTACCAAGCAAGCAGAAGTTTTGTTGATTTTTTTGGTTGGACAAAGAATCTCAGGACTGAGATGAATAGATAATGGATGAGTTTCACAAGGAACATGTTTATCTTTGCGTAAAAGCAGCTGGAGAAGAGACAGACGCTGCAAATTAAACTTGTTCAGTGCTGAAGAAATATTTCCAAGGACTACTAAAGAGCAAACTCTTAGGGAAGGGTAATGACTTTTCAGGCTGTTAGCTAATTACCCCAGCGCTCCCATCAAAATCTATTAGTAATGGCAACTGGATAACTTGCTAGCGACAAACATTACTCATATCTCTGAGCATCAATAACAAATACTGGCTTTTAATTCAAAATCATCTGCAATCTTCCTCTGCTCCAGTTTTACTCTATGCCAAAAATCACCTCTCATACTTGCTCAAAATGATATATGCACCTTGCCCTATAGTTACTGCATTACCAAAACTACCAGCTTTAAATTACCAGCTGGAGAAGTAATGCATATCTTGATTTAAAACGCTGAGTGCATCACTACATTACTTCTTAGCATACTTAGAGCTGTCAAACTGTATTTCAAGTCTCCCAGTCATGATAGCACAGGGCACGAACATGAGACTTGCAGCAGATGAACGCCACGTCTAGCAGAGCTAGAAGAAAGCAAGCAAAAATTCCCTGCAGCCTGCACTGCTAACAACACAGCCCACCCCTACTTTCTGTTGTTACAGCAGACAAGTAGGAAAAGGAGAATACAGCTAGTAAAAAAAAAAAAAAAAAAAAAAAAGATACAAGTAAAATATGCAGAAGAATAATTTTTTAAATCCCCTAAGGGAAACGTCAGCCCTCAGAAGGGCCTGCTGTCCTGGAGTAAGGAGTGCTCTAGCGTGAGCTAGGCTGGAAGTCCACCTCAAGTCTGTTTTCACACGCAGTTCACCTTAACCCTGACTCTTCTGCACCTGGCAACGGGATGCACGTCTAAAAACGCAACTCCTTCCGTGGCAGGACAACACTGAAGAGAGAGAAATTCCTACTGCAAACACAGATGTTTCCGAAAACCAAGAGAGGATATTTGACACAAGCAGTACTGTGGCAACTTAACATTTCAGTATTTGTGATAACTTTAATTACACTGGAGAACTTCCCATTTGTTTATTTTGGATTCTTTTAAGTCATTCCAAGTAAGAATGCATTATTAAACAATTCAGCAATCTTCACCATTAAAGCAATGTCTAAAATTAAAGCCTAACATCGCAATCTAGCGTTTACAGTAGGCACGTGTTTTCTTGGCTGTAATAGCCCGTTTATGCATGTCCTGGGATATATTTTTACACACTGCACGTTTTCTACAGTAGTAACAAACTGTACACACATCATTCACTTTGGAAGATGTTATAAAACAAAAGTTTTTGGATTAAAATCGGAAGATGAGCACTGATTGCTTCTCTTTCTGCATACAAAAGAGACTTGGTTTTTAACTGTGCCTTCCCCTTCTGCCAGCTAAAAGGTTACAACGTGGGCAAACTGGAGTGGAAGAGACGGCTGAGGATGTCTTTTGAGATTTGGCCCAAAAGGCTCTAGATGATAATATTGCAACTAAGACTCAGGAAAGCCCTCCAAAATCCTTACCAGAAAATAAGAAAACCCTATTTTTTGGATGTAATAATTATTATTATTTTTTTTTTTTTACTTAAACAACAAAACCATTGGCTGAAATTCAGTTTTAAGAAAAGTAACATTCATCCGTATTCTCCCTGTCTCTCTCTCCAAAAAAAAAAAAACCAAAAAAACCCCACTCCTTCTGGATTCACTTTAATGAACAACTGATCGAAACTGCATCCCGAGGGAGAAAACAGAGCTGTGACTCCCACTTTGATCTCTTCCCCATGGAGAAATGCACTCCCTGCCTAGCTTGCAAGATGTTCACTTGATTGACATTTGCTCTGATGTGCAAACTGCTTTGAACTTCAGACATTTAATTCCCATCAGGCTGCACTCATTTTTATTCTCCTTCAACAGGATTTACAAGCAGGAGATCAGCAAACGTAGAAGATAAAATAAATTTGCAGAAGCTTTGAATCTTGCATCAAAATGGTGTTCAAGCGAGCTCCGATTGGATTTCGTTCGACCTGAATTTACAGTGTAAGTCAACTTCTGTGCAGTTTCAGTTTAGGAAAAAATAAGGGCACAGCGTCTAAAAATGACACTTTAATATCTACTGAGGGGTTCTCATTGTTTTAAGACTCATTTCCTTCCCTTCATTTTCTGCTTGTACAAATTTAAAAACGATTTTAGTATGCAAAAGAAATTACATAAGTACACTGAAAATTCAGCATTTCCTTTAAAATGCCCAACTAAGCATGTTTTCTTGATCATAGATTTTATTTATAAATACGTAGGTGCAGCAGAAGCCAAATATTTATAGAGTGCTGGAAAGACAGTGTGTGTATGAATGTCTTTTTAAAAATAAATTCAAGAAAAAGCTACTGATGATTCAGCCAACCACTTCCTTACCGTAAGGCATATAAATCGCTCCAGTTACTCTACCACTGCTTGAACAAGCCAACCTATATTCACTCTCAGATGTAAAGAAAATAAATTATTGGAAGAAAAACTGCAGCATGGGCAGCACAGGCACACTTGCAAGGTAAGAGAGTTATTTCCGAAAAACCTGCTGCAGGTTAGGAACGAAGCAACGTAGCGCCAAGAGCAGCACGGCGCCTGCACCCTTCCCTTTGCTAGGGACCCCCTGCACTGCCGCGCTCTGCTCTTCCGTAAGCACGGCAAACTTAAATTTCGTTACTTAAATTTCATTTAGTTTGGCCCACCCAGTTCTCCTTTGGAAGCGCAGCTCTTAAGATACTGGAGCAGCCCAGGGAACTGAATGGGATTGCCGTTATCTCCCACTTAACCGCTCCTGAGAGGAAGGATAAACAGAGAGAGAGCTGCGATAAAACTGAACTGCATTAGCAAATATTTAACCGTCTGTTTAAAAAGAAGAAAAAAACCGGACCACTTCTGAAGGCAGTATCACCGTCGGGCAGTAAATGATTTTCAAAAATAGGTCTGTAAACTCACTTGGGTAAATAGCTGTACTAATGTTTGTAATGCAAAATTGTCAAGTAGTACGCTACACGAACAAGTATTTCTCCATTCCTTCTCTTTTGGTAAATTTAGATAAAAGCATTCCTTAACCTCTTATCAGCACAGTTACCTAAAGAAGAAAAATACAATTTCAAGGAGCCTCCAAACATACATGTTAGCAGCAGAAGCAAAAGCACGAAACAAGTAACGACATCCTGCGAAATGCCCATCGTTTGGGGACCCGCGACAATTTTCCATCAAAACGAGCAGCGAAGTTTATCTTTCCGCAGCTCTGCGGGGCTGTGCTGTGGCACAAAAGCCACTGCCGTGGCACCAGCTCAGCCAAGGACACGCATGCAAACTGCACCTTCCCATGCACTCAACATGTGAGCGCAACTTCAACTGACCTGGTAAAGTCAGAACTCTATAAAGCCAGTTGAGAAAGCTTTCTGCAGGAGGCACCTAGCAGAGGTCACAGCTGCTCCTGAAAAAAGTATCCGATATACCTGCTAGATGGTGAATACTCAAACAATACATGTATTTCATGATCACGCTTTCCTGTTCATTTTCCTCCTTCTGCAGATACTCAATATTAATCACGCTTGCTCTAAACGTTGCCATCCCGTCGAACAGCTTTATTTTTTTTTAATGAAGAAAACTATTTTTATTGTTATTCAGAAGTCAGACAACAAAACAGACTTGCAAAATTACAACCACATGCAAAGCTAATGCTTCTAACCCTGCTTCCCCAAAACAGGTTTCCTAAATCCCTGCTCTGACACTTTTCACAACCAACAAGCGCCCTGTAAGTTCTCCCTGCAATCGGAGGGAAGCTGCAGGTGCGCAGTACTTCTGATAAACACCCTATTTTCTACTCTCTTGCTAACAGTCTGCGATAGTCCACTCCATACCCTCCTGGGGTGACCTCACCCTGACACACTGCTCCGAAGGGGGGGGGGGAAAACCCCAAACCCCCCAACTCCTCGCATGTAAGCTCTTCCCTTGGCACTAGGGGAGAGGATTTATTAGCAGCTGCAGAGTCATCTGAAGGCAAAGCAATGGCTGCATCAGCCCACACGTTAAGCTGTTGCGATTCCTGATGTTCCTAATAACTTACCAAGGGCTTTCATGGGAAAGAAACATCTCAGGTATGATAAACAGGAGACAACATCTTGCACAAAAAAGTATTACTCTCTTAAGAAAGAGGGTAGTTTCATTAAAACATTGTTTTTAAAGGCCCACCCGGTTCCATCACGATAGAGCATGTGTGGTGCTTGCATGAAATCTGCTTTTCACGGCTTCTTCAGCAGCCCCTGTTAGCGTGGAAACAGAAAGCCTTGTTTTTCCAGCAGGGATTTCTTCAAGGCTTAGAAGTATGCCACTTTTGCCATCCATTTTCCTTATCTCCCATCAGTTTACCTACTCGTTTTCCTAAGTGCCCAGAGCACTTTATCTGTATGGACTCTGGTCGGTGGGAACGGTGGTGGCATGGGCTGCCTCTTCACCGCCGCCGCCACAGGTGCTTTCCTGACGCAGTAAATAGCTTTGGGAACAGGGATAAGCCTCTAGCTGACCTCACGGACACAAATACAGCCCGGATGCTTGCACAGATATCAGATTTTAGTCCCATCTGCTTCCGAAAGCTAAACTCTGGCTGCTCTATTTAAACATTGACCTTCCTCCATTGTCATCATGCTTTTTCCATTTCCAAACCTTGATTAAGTAGCATTGATAACGCAAATAGCTGTATTAGAAGCAAAGAACAGCAAAACCTAAAGAAAAACACATAGCCCTGCTCTGCTGCACCAATTTAGCAGTTCACCTCCATTTAGCAGTACTTGGGTATATACTTAAGCATACGATTCATTCCCATTTACATGAGCACATGCTTAAATGCCTTGGTAAGCAGGATGAGCATAAGCATATGATTAAATGTTTGTTAAATTAAGGCCTCTGACAGCATCATTTGCCAAAAATTGCTCGATAGTCACCAACTGCACTGCCTCACTGAATTGATTTTGCATATTCTAATTTATTTATTTTCACTACTTTGCAAAGCGAGTTAGTTCCATGGTACAAACCTAACTTGGCGGGGAGAAAAATGTGTGATTGATGCTACATACACTAGTTAGGTGACTACGTGTCAATAGAAAATAGCAACCAAAAGCATAGTCAAACAGTTGATTTTAATTCAAAATTAGCATGTATCTAGCACTATGACATGGAAGCAGCCTTAAGTAACATACTGCATTTTCAATTTTGTTCCAGCCATCCACAGAAATAGCGCAACCACAGCTGTTGCTGATACTAGCAGGTATGAACAGCCCTTGGCTATCATCGGGAAGGTGGGAAGAGGTGGCAAAGATATTTTCATTTCATTGCAATATATTAGGACTCAAAAATGAAAGTCTATGCAATTGTAGTGGCTGTGGTCATGGTTTGCAAATCCAAAGAGAGAGGAAGCAGTTTTCCAATAAAACTTATAAGACTGGTCTAGAAACGTGGAGCTATGACACAGGTTAACAACGGTTTAAGGCAGCTGCTCGCTTGAAACTTGGCCACACACTAACCACACAAGTTAGTCATCTGGACCCTTCATTGTGAAAACACTACATAATGGCAATAAATATTGTTATCCTTGTCATATCTGACTACTCAAGTAAAGGAGCAATTCAAACGCCAAATTCATTTTAGACTCCAGGTCCTGTTTTCTAAGTCCTGTTTCACATCATTTATTTATAGCCACTGGGTGCGGTATTCTCACAGCTTATTGCGAGCAACACAGCAAGCAGACTTTGAGCCAATGCTCAGATTTGCAAGCTAAACACTGGCAAAGGCAAGGCCAAACTTTAATAATTTTGCTAACAAATAAAGACTAAACAGAAAAACTAAGCCATTAAAAAACCCTTTAAATAAAAATTTTTCTCTACATAAGTCCTTTATGGCCACTTCATTCAAACTTTCCGTAAGAGCTATCAAAATGCCATGGTAATAAACCTATAAAACCAATGCAGAGAGCTGAAGGAAAAACGTGCAGAGAAACACTTTAAATTATAGCGCTCTAATAACTCCGGGTGCTGCTTCCCGACAGAACCACAACAGTTAGGCTCTCTCATTTTTCCGGGTAACGGTATGCCTTTAAATAATACATATGACATTTCAGGAGCTTTTCTACTTCAGTCAAGGTGCTCAGGTTATTTCTGTTACGATCTGACAGAAACCAAAATTGGAGAGTTTTAAGCGACTTCATATCTTCTGTGAAAGGGCATCTAATAGCTTGGTTTCTTAATGACCAAACAACTGCGGGACAGGAGCCTTTCGATGACTTCGGCTGGTATACAGGACCACGGCAAAACCGAATCGATAGGTCACGTGAATACCTTCCTACACGGTTTTTCCAAAACCGACCTGAACATGTTGCATGGAGGAATCACCTGCTAACATGAAGAGCCCCCAAATTTACAGCCATCACCGTGCGTTTAGAGGCTGGGAGCCTTGTGATGAAATGCCTTAAATACTGCAGAAGAGGCCTTTAACTCTACCTTAAGACATCACGTTTTTGCCACTGTTCTTGCACCAAGCATTTACCAGAGAGAAAGAGGCGACACGACAAAACATCTCTCCACATCACTGAAGAGTATATATAGAGTTAAGCGGGTCAGGCGTAACACAAAAACTTCCCGACTCTCTTGAAATAAAAACAATAGCCTTAAGGACACACACATGTTCTCAAGTTACAATCCAAAACAGACCGTCTCCTAAAAACCGCAAGTAGCCCGAGCAAATGAGCGTCTTTTCCAACGTCATCTCTCCTATACCAATTAACACTGGAAACCAAACGAAGTATTGCGATTATTGTTGCCATAACACTAGCACGTGTGCCTAACGCTAACGCGTGTCTCTGCTGGGGACAGTCCATCCCTGAGGCTGCAAAAGCAGGGCCAGCTTCCTCACTCGCAGCACCGACCTTCTCGCATCTGCACCGAGTTAGTCCAAAAATCAAAGGTGAAAGAGTTCACGTAAATCAGCAGGCTTCAAAATACGTCCGAGCCGGATATTGCCATCATACCTGTGTCGGTATTTTTGAAATAATTCCTGAATCCACGTTCAAATACTTGCATGTGTCCCACTTTCCAAATATCAACAACAGTTACTTGTAGGCCAGCACTTCTGAGAAAATCAGACCATTAATTCAAGTTTCCTAAGTTCCAGTGTTTTCTGTCCAAAAACTTCTGTCTATGTTTCTTCCGTTTGGACAGACAAAAAAAACCCTGTCCTAGTTTCAAAGGTCTGCCTGCAAAGACACTCTCGTCGCTCACGTTTCTGCCCTGGTTAACAAGGTCCAGAAACGTCCAAGAGAGAGAAACAGTGATGCAGACTAGTAAGTAATCTAACTTCAGCATAAAGCTTCCGCTTAAGAAGAAAATTATTTCATTTTGAACTTTTTACCAAAAGTTAATCCATCTTTTCAGGAGGGGTGGAGAGGCTTATAAAGGTTTGGAGGCAGCTGACACCAAGCAGGGGAGGGAGCTCAGCTCCCTTCCTGGCTTTTCAAACCCAAAGTCTGCAGTAAATGTCTCCTGTCAGTGAACTTTTTCACCTTCTCCTTTAGCATATAAGTATCAAATAACAGACCTTAGTTATCAGGGTTAGCTTTTCTTTCCCCTGACAATTTTAACAGGAATGGGGAACTTCCCAGAAGAAGGGGCTGGGAGATCCCATATAGGGAAGAAAACCAAGAGGAAGAGCAACAGGCAGGAGATGCAGAAGGGGAGAAGTACCACCAAAATAGCAGCAGAAGCAGGAACATCTAGACAGTCAGGCAACAGGCCTAACCCTATCGAGATTTTTACTTTCGTACCAATCAGTCAAAATATATGCAAAACAAACTGCTCACCTTTCTCCCCAGACACAAATTCACGCCACATATTTGAATGCAGTGAACAATTTAAATCCGTATATAAACAAAAGTTAATGCAGTGCTCCAGAAAGATAGAAGAATGCTATCATTAAGAGGCAGAGCTGTCTTACAAAGTTAGTTTGCAGAAAATGCTTTTAATATTTATTACCCGCATGAACAATATTTTAGAAAGAAGGTGGTAAAGTCAGACTGAGATATAAACAACGGACACCAAAGTTGTAGTCATGGTTTGCATTCTACAACAAGCATAAAGCAAGTTACTTCTCTTTTCCAGTGCTTATGGAAATAAGTGTTTACAATGTTAATCATTTAAAAGAAGTTATTATGCTGTTATTGGAAAAAAATCAGACCCTCCATATTACAAGTGGGAAAAACAGAGGTTTCTATAGCTATGGAGCGTAATACAACATAATTAAAGAAAAAGATTGCCTGGATTGGGACTATTCAGAACTTCTGTATTTAAAAACAAAACAAACTGAAAATCAACAAACTCAGGTTCCAAACAATGTATCCAATTTCTGTAAATCCCCCTGTACACCAAACAGCAACATGGCAACACGATTAAACTGTAATGCAATATTTTTACCATGCTGATGAATGGACCAACTCATGATTTTGGCCACTGCATTTCAAAAAAAAAAAAAAAAAAAATCCCACCATCAGCTTCAGAAGATTTACTCAGGCTGAAATTATACCTCAGATGATACTAGCTGTTCTTTGAGATACTAACAAACGTATTCTGTATAAGAGACTGTTCCCCACAATTAAGGGTTGAACAGGATTTTTTCTTTTTGTTTTAATTTACAGGCCATCACAGCTGAGTCCTAGTCCTTGTTCAGAGTTCTTCATTAAACATGTACTTAATAGAAATATAAAAGAATAGTGAGGACAGGATAAGGAGCACTGCTGAAATACTGTCTTTCCTCTTTTCTATGTTACCAACAAAAGCAGAAAGCACAAGCTTTTCTGCAACAGAGACATTTTCATCCTTTTTTTCCCCTCCATATATTAACCGGCAGCGTAAGTAATTTGAGCATTTAAAACTTACTCCATCATAGACGGGGGAATAGTACAGCAGTCCTGGATCGCAGTCAGGGGCGATGTCAGATGAGCAGTATACGAGGCTTCCACCACTTGTTTGTTACGATTCACAACATCCAAGTAACGGTTAAACTTCTCACGAATTTTTTTTGCCAGCTGGAAGAGGAAAAAAAAAAGGGAGGAAAAGATGAAAAATTAGGTTAGTCTCTTTGTGTTATCACCTTCCATATTAACAAGCTTGAATGAAAAGGAAAAACTGCATATATTAAAGATAACAGTTGTCTGCCCTGCTCGTCGTACTTCCATTTTGCTGACTTAAGCCACGGTGAAGTCAAATAATTATTAAGATTGGCCACAGAAAGCAGAATGCACAAAAGGATCAAATACATTTACCATCTAGCAACGGATGCTTGAACACCGAGTTGTGCATGAACTAAAAGCAAAATTCCCATTATATCCAACTTCCCTTTCATTAACAAGTGACACCTTGAGGTGACTGGTAAGTACATGACGGCTTTTACCACTCTGAAGTTCTCGCCCACGGTGTTCTTGTAAGGCCTGACAAGGGCGTGAGGGAGACTAAAACAAATGGGTGGCAAAGCTGTCCAAAAAACATCCACAAATGGACCCAACTATAATCGTACAGAAGACCTTACCTCTCCTGGTTCTGCAATATGAAAACGGGGCTAAATCTCCCACCGTTTCAAAAGACAAGAGACGACAGGGCATCCGCCAACGCATAGCACTGACCCAGCAGACCAAGCCTCGGGTCTGGACAACCCCGAACTGTCAAGTCCTCCTGGCCTCCCAAGGGCCACCTCGGTCAGACGGCTGATCCGTGCTCCTCTGAACAAAGACTTCACAAGCCCTTTCCTGGAGCTCTCCTCATTGCAACCGAGGTGAAATAAGCTCTCCTAGCCTGTGCTGCTTCCTTTCCATCTCCTCCCGCTTTCCTGGGGGTGCATCAGAAACCGCTGGCCGAGTATCTTCCACCCTATTTTCTTTACTTTTCCAGAGGCTGACTGTGGCTAGCCAGAACTCACAATAGTTTAACTACAGATGTCAAAAGCCAGCAAAAAGAAAAACCTATAATTGATGTTGTAGTAGACAAAAACGACAACCCCCACGTAGGTGACATTTTTTGGCAAGCTTTTTAATGTCAGAGCTCCCTCTGATGAAGGCAGCCACTTCTAAGTTCGGACAAGGTTTAGAGGTTATGCTATTACCCGTAATAGCAGACGTGGGTATTTCTCTCTCTCGAGACAGTAAAAATAAACAAAACGTCATCCCTCCCCACCAATTCTCAGGCCTTAAAAAAAAATTATGGTGCTTAACTTTAGGAATACCAAACCAGGTATTTAGCCTTTCTCTTTAAACGTTTCTAAAGAAAAACGGATCTTGGCAACATAAGCTTTTGTAAATAAGGGAAACGGTCACCAGCGGGGTAGAGGCTGGGTCTGGTTCCCAAATGGAGACCTCACAGCACTCCTGAGCTCTGCGCCTGGGCTTGCTGGGGTGCAGCTCCCAGGCGCTCTCCGTGCCAAGCCAGCTCCGACCCAGCGCGCGAGGCACCGTGCTAACGCGGGCACGGTCCACGGGGCCACGGCACGCGCTCCGGCAGCTACCGCTGCTCCGGGACACCGAGGCACCTCGTCACCAGCCTGCCTGGTGGCTTTGCAGGGGAGAACTGGGAGGGAAAAATCTGTGGCTGTTATTTGAGCAAACGTGGCAGTAAACACAGTTACTAGGAAGCATCAGGTTTTACAAGAAACATTTACTGAGACTTTCGATCCTACTCTTTCATTCAAAGTGAGAAATCAATGAAATAGATCAGGCATACACAGCGTAATGTGGTCTGGTGCAGCTGGTACCCTTTCTGCCTGAGCATATCTATTGCAATCCATCATCTGCAGCACGCGTTCAAAATGGAAGCGAATAACCTCTTTGCAATGTACTGCTGGTACTGAATACTCAGAAATAGTTCATTTTGCATCTCAGCAAACGTTCTTCAGAGTTGAAGTCACTTCTTTAACTCATAGCATTCATCTGTCTCGCTCTCCTCCAAGCTCTTCCTCCCTGTATGCTCGAAACTCTAAAGCAATGGCTTAAACAGCGCCACTACCTTCGTACTCTGGGAAACGCAATCAGGTGCTTCAGATCCCCTGGACTGACAAATGTCTTTCCTAACTATTACTAACAGGAGGTTTCATCATGATTTACTTCCTTATGCGAATAACGAGGCCCACACTGATAACAGCAATGACTTGGCCTCCATTGTTCCCATCAAATACTACAGCTCAATTACAGGTCTCCTAGGAGCGGAGTTTTTAATAGCATGTTGTTCAAATGACTTGCAGAATTACACCTAATCCGTTTTGCAGAATGATTTATTGCTAAGACACCAGAGGACTACTAATGGCCTCCCCCATGTCAGGCATCCAATACTACTAAATTGCTCCGTAATAAGCTGCTGGGCAGCGTTCTCTCTTTTCTATATTCAGGCTAACTTTCTTTTTGCCCGACTGTATTCCTTGGTGGCTTAAACGTGACCCTGAAAAGCGTAGTCTTCTGGAGTGCCTCAAACATACGCAAGCCAAATTTCCTAAACTCAAGCACTTAAATCTCAGTCACAAATTTCTTCTCTCGGTTTGGGCAAATAAAACATCTGTGCTTAAACATTGCTTAAGCCAGATACTTCAATATATACACTTCTCACTTGGTTTCCCTATCTGAAATCACAAAAAGGGGAGAGAGTTCACATTTGCTGGGAAAAAAGAAAAAAAAAAAAAGGGACCACATGATCTTCATTAGCAGTAATAAAGCTAAATAAAACTAACCCAGAGCATCAGAGCAAAAGCACCCTCAATTGGAATCACTGCTTTTTTCTGTCAAATGAATACTGTACAAGATGAGACGTAGGTATCGATGAGTTTGCCACTGCAGCCGAGCGATAAAAGCGCCCCACACCCTTTGAATTCTGCCCTGCTGTGCACAGTCGGAAGATCTGACAAACCCATTTGCAGAACAGTCTGTACCTCAGAAACTGCTACAAAGCAAATGCTTAGCACCTGCACTGCATCTCCCATCTCAAAAACACTAAATGGTTCAAAGTCATTATATCATCTTTAACAGGATCCAACGCTGCAGTCAATGCAGAGCGGCAAGCGCGTTTCATCGACAAGGGAATTCAAGCCTCCCAGCAGCACGCAGCAAACGACTCTTTGCCCCGTGACATCAGCACAGTTTGAAGAACTGAATTTAGCCAACATGTCCTTCCCCCCTCGTAATCAACGCCTGATGCCCAAGCGCAACAGCAGCTATACTATCTCTGCACTGCCTTTGGACACAGCGGGGCCTTACGTCTGTGAAGGATGCATGCAAATAAACTCAGGGATGCCTAAGGCCAGCAGGGCTCAGGGAAGAAGCTGATGAACAAAGCACCTAAAACAAGCAACCTCAATTGCTCCTCGGGCTTGTAACCTGCCAGATCTAAGGGGTGAGATCGAACGACCTCTTCCGAGTCTGCTAGAAAGAGCTACAGCATCCCTGGCGCTCACCGAAGCCCCAAACAGAATACACACCAAACCCCTTGTGAAAAAAGGCGGCTTTTAAACAATGACAATTTAGGTGAGAAACTGTTCTAGTACCTGCTGGTTCAGTCTGCGCTGCGACGAGCTTTGTCCGCGCGCAAAGGGAAAGAACCCCTCAAAAAAGAGAGATTTAGAGGGAGATTCACCATAAAAACCTTTCCTTCCACAAAACAGCATGTTCACAAATACTCCACTACCTACGGTACATACTGAAGAAAAACTCTTGTAAGTAGAGAAACTGTGTCACAGCTGAAATACTTGTACCAAGTACCCTGAAAATACCAGCCTCTGATAATAAGCGAATATTCCCAACAATCAAAACCACATTAAAAACAGCTAACTCAAAAAAGCCAGCAAAGTACCAAAGGAAGAAGATCCAAAAGCAATTTTCCACTGAAAATTGATTACAATGTATACACCATGTTAAGAACCTAAAAGTAACACACCAATCAGCTGCAAAATTATTAAAAACCAAATGGTCCTAATTTGTCAAATCCAAAAATATAGTTTGGATGAAGCCTCACAAAAATAACTTAATTTTATTCCATTCTTGGGCTTCACTCGAGTGCCAAACTTCCTAAAACCCAGAGCAGTGAATAGTCATTCCAGTTCTTCGTGATTACAATAGCAGCAAAAATAATACATACTTCTAAACTCACCTATCCCTTGCATGCCCATGCACGCACGCATACACACGCACCCCATTAGCTCAGGTACACTAATTGTTTTGCAAAACAATGCACTTGGTTGCTAGAGAGCGGCAGAATAAAAACTGCAGTCTTAAATCAGCTTTTTGTTTTTCTAGGAAAATCTTTCACCAAAACCTCACTTACTGTTTTTTCCATATGTACCCTGCCTGCCTTTTAAAATAGGCATAGACCTGCCCAGAGCTGGATAGCTGTTGCACACTGAAGGATGCAAGATTCAAGCCACCTTTTTTTTTTTAAACCTAAAAATTCAAATGTGCAGAAAGCAAGCAAGCAAGGAGGAATTACAAAAGGACAGAGCATTTAACTATGCAACCATCCTAACACAACCAGTTAAAATACTTTAAAGGCATAATGGAAAGCAATGTCCAGGATTGGGCATAGCATGTATTAGAGAGAAGGTAGCTCACATCCCAAACTCAGTAACAAGGAATGAGTGCTTACTCCCAGCAACGTAGCCATTAGCTCTGGTTTTTTGGCAGCTGGCAGGCAGCCAAAGAGTTGCAGCTTGCAGACAGGTTGGATGGCAACACCCGTTTCTATTACAATGGTACCCACGGGTAATGCACTTCACTTGTCACCATATCCACTGACAACCTTTCATCACAGCATCAGTGCGCTTCTCTAATTTTCCCAGAGCCATTTTGCTCATTTGCACGCTCCCCTAGAGCTTTTTCAAAGCCTCTTTCCTCTCAAAGCTCTATAGCTCTGAAGTCTTCCTTTTTTAGGGACGTCTGAGGGAAGGTAAAGCTCCGAGAGCGAGTCTCATCTCTGGCTGTATCTCAAAAACCAAGATACGTTTAATGTTATCAAGATCGAATACAAAACATGCATCAATGAGGTTGGCAGGCATGGATGACATAGCAGACTCCCACCAGGGAATTACCGCAGCTGGGCTCCTAGGCAAGTGTTGCTTACACACTGAAGAGTTTAGCTGGTATTTTTATTTTTAAATTCCTTTTGGGAGTCAGAAGGATTTGGAACAAAAGTATCTGTCAGACATATCTATCACGTAATCCCCCACTATATTACAAGTTCATGATACCGTGGGTCCACAAATTCTTATTCTAGGAATTTTCTAACAGATTTATTACTAATCTGCTTGGCTCTCGAAGAAACCACTGCTTCTCTACAAACCCAGTGTGGCCCAGAGGCCAACAGGGACTTCTGTCTCCAGGAAGGACTTCAGGATCACAACCAGCTTCTGCATACACCCATGGGATTACAGATTCAAGCCTTTCGTATTCCTCTGGAGGATAACGAAAATATATTCATTTAATCAAGATCCAGGAAACTGCTTTTCAATATGCATTGCTTTAAAAAGATCAACAGTCACTTGAGGCTTCCCATCTCCCAGTGATTTTGGCAAGGCTTTCCAAGATTCTCTCTACAGAACATTACTTCAAAAGCGATCCACAACAAAAGTTAAAGAAAGAGCCACAACTCCTGCAAAATCATTCTGGGAACATGCTAAACACAGTATACATTGCCTTTCATTGCAGGACTCGCAATTAACTGGCATAAAATTCAACAGCATGTGAGCATATCATGTTTTATGGCTATGGAAAATGTCACGCTTAGCGGTAAAGCCTAGGTTTTTCAGCATGCTGATGTATTTCTTTTCAGACACTAGGTATGTGAAGAACTGCCATACTTTGAGTGAAAGGAGACAAGTCACTAGTTAAATGCACACTGGAGATTTTAGTGGCTGTCCCTTAATTGGCGCTCAGGTCATTAACAAGAAGTGCTGATACGCTAAACCTCTTCGACCTCACGAAGGGAGAACGACAGTTTGGTAAGTCCCATTACTGTCGGGTCTCAATCACTGTTCACAAAACCTGCTCCTCTTTTCTCAAAATAGTTTAAAAGTTCTTTGCCCAATCGAAACAAATATAAAACCCCACTTTAACCAAAAGCGGGCAGTCCCAGATATGTCAGCTAGGTCTTCACACAGCACACCTCGTGGGGCAGGAAGACTGATCGTGGCAAACCCAGTGCATGGAGCAGCGCTCAGCACAAGCCCATGTCTAATCTGACAGACACCGCAGGCCCCTGCTCCTAGTGACAACACGAGTCAGGAGACGACGTTTGGTTTCTTCCACGCCGACGTGCTGTTTCTGTAGAAGTTATCTGCCAGCACCAAACACCGACGCACAACCCGGAGGGGGAGCGGGACGGCAGCCACAAGCATCACTCTTCCTGGCAGGCAGGAGGCCAGCAGGGCATACGTGTTCCTTAAGCTACATTATCACCCGACATCGGGGCCAGGGAAGCAAGCGCAATCTGTTTTATAGGGACATTTTAAAGCCAAAAAGGCTTGTGATGGCCTTGCTTGAAGGTCACTGCAGAGGCCGAGAACCAAACCATTTCTGCACTAAGCCTGTACCTTCAGACTGAAGTACAGCGTACTTCCTGAAAGAGATCCCATTTGGATTAAAAGGATTTAAGAAAAAAAAAAAACACAAGGAATCCCAGTGATGAGGAGTCCTTTCATTAGTGTGGCTGCAAAGTAGCTCCTCAGTTTTAACTAGCATTTCATTAACTATTTTTATAACAAGTACATTCCTTGAAGACAGATAGAAATCTTGTGCGTAATCAGCATCTGAAGCGATGCTGGCCTTAGCACTGAATATGCAAAATGCAAAAAACACGTTATAGATCGCTGAGTCCTTTCCCACAGCTTGTAAAAAAACCAGAATGTAAATGAACTGGCAAAGGAAAACAAGGAAAAATATGGAGTAGCTAAAGCTCTGAAAGGAGGAAGTAATTTAATCACCCGGCAAGTGGTAAAGGAGCAAGTAAAGGAACATAACAACAAGTCTGGCTCTGAAGCAGGCTTGGAAAAAGTGCTGTATTATCTATCAAGTCCCACACAGGTTGTGTGCAAGTCCTGCAGAAACCAGGAGGATTACAGCCGCCAAACAGCAGCAAGCACCACAAGCGGTAGCACAGCAGCGATGAGGAAACTCCCAGAAGCAAAGTCCAGAACAGCCAGGCTCCGTTTTGGTTGCAGAACAGAAAAACAAAACAAACATTATTTATAAATGATATAACAATTCAGGGGGGAAAAAAAAGAGTAATACCATCCGGGAATTTTATTTGGCGTGTTCTATTGTTCGCCATGCAACAAGACATCAACAGTTTGCAGAACGGGTATTTGATCTTTAGAGAGATTTTTCCCAAATTCTACAAGCACTTGCTGCTTGAGTTAGTTTGGACAGCACAGCTTCAATCCTTTGCCACACGCTCTGAACTGAAGCTGATGTTCTGTATTTTCCCGAAGTGGATGTAGTTGAAGAGAATATGGAAAGTCAAATCATGCAATAATCAATTTTTAAAGAGGTCATGGATTGTTTAAAAAAATAAAAGGGGGAGGGCTCAAAGAAAATCTCATTACCAATCAGAATCCACCAGTTTAATTTCTTCAGTGGGAACATAAAGTGGAAATGAATGTTAGGCGTTTTTAAGAGAAAATATCATTTTCAACTGCCTGGGAAGAAGCACCATTTCCACATGGACCTGATTTGGAGAAATCAGCGTTTGCTACAAAGGCAACGTTACGATATCCTCCTAAGAAAAACTTCATTAAGCTGCTTTGCCAAGGTGAACGTGATCCCGTTGCCTGACCTCACGGCTGGGTACAGAAAGGCTCCTCGTGTCCTGTCTGCAGACAGGCTGGCTTGCAAAAGAAAGCAAAGGGCAGATCTGAAGTCTATTGGCAGCTAGTTTCCACAGGGCACCATCCTACCACTTTTCCTTGAGCCCAGTCTTACGGTCTTGTGTCTGAGAGGGCTGCTTGATGCTCCTTGCCCCTTCTCAGCAGCAGATGGGCAAGTTGCTGCACGTAAAACTGATAAATGCAAACGGACCGGCAGAAAGCAGCAACAGATTTTTAAGTGGCTGAACTTGAGGATACAGATAGGAGTCAAAGGTGACCCTTAGCTTCTAGTCCATGAGGGCCAGGACCATCAGCAGAAACGTAGAGGGAGGGAAAGCAGAAAATCCACTCTCAGCCAGGCTAAGTTGAATTTACAGCAGGACATCAGAAAGACAAGTCAGAGCCAGAAAAAGCCTGAATGGGCCTGGTTAAGAAAGCAGAGGGAGACTTTCTCAGTGTGAGGCACTGAAACACTACTTTAAGCCCTCTGAGTAGAAGAAATCACTTGAATTTGAAAATAAATACATAAAAGGGTGCGGGGGGTGGGGAGGGGAAACTGTAGCATTTTCTGATGTGTATTTTGCCGCGCCACTAGGGACAGAAAAAGAGGACAAAGAAACACAGCCAATACTACAGGAAAACTTCAAAATGAAACAAAATACCCTTTTCTGCTTTGCAGTCAAACTAGGAAACAATATGTTAAATGTAAATATATTTTCCATGTCATTTATCAGTAAAGCTAAAATAATTATTCAACTCAATAGTGGAATAATCTATACCAAAGGCAGACACAATCAATGTGGAGCAGGAGCACCCGCTCGGTGGATCAGTTTGGAACAGATACTCTGCTTTTTATCAATATTGTTGCTGCTATGCTCCAAGTTCTCTGCGAGTGTTTAAGGTATTAGACTTTTCTGCCTGACGCTAGCAAATACATTCCTGCTCGAGAGTGCACCACCTCCCCTTTTCCTCTTTGCATTCCAGTTTCCTATCCTCTACGCTATCAGAAACTAGATGTCTGGCATAATGCTCAATACATGCTGGCTTCCTTAAAAGCTGCAAAGCTAGATTTCCTCTACTGAAACTAACCATTTTCCAACTTACTTATATCCATGGTTCATACTACTAACATTTTAGCAGTTGAGAACTCACATATAATAAGTAAACAACTTACGGGAAAGGGATTCAGATTATTTTTGGTAAATCATCATCTAATTTTTAGTAACCTCTTCAAAGTGAAAAAGGTTATATAGAATTATTATTCTTATTAACAGATAGCTCTAGACTTCAAGCACATAAGCAGTTTAACGTCCAAAGGTAAGCCACTCCTTGTGTGGCATGAAGAAAGCCAAGCATATTAAATTGTTAGGCCTGAAGGCCAACAGCTGTAGTTTTTCACTTTCCCAAGAAACTGAAAGTCATTATTTACACAGTTTGGTTAATTAAAAAAAGAAAAACCCACACAATTCAATGACCTGCCAGAAAAAAAAAACAGCTGATATAAAACTAATTAACTGCTTTTAGGTATCAGTTGCTAAGGAAATGTTAACAAATGACAAAACCAGGAACGAGCTACAGGGGATTTAATTTGCTTACATTTGTTTGCAGTTGTTCAAGATGATCCAGTTGGACGTACTACTCTTACTCATGAAGCTCCAGTTATATTGCTTGTGATTCATTAGGGCTAAAAGATCTAGTTATTAATGAAACAGAAGTGCTCAATTATTCTTCTGCCCACTTCACTGTTGAGCTTTTAACCACCGTAATTACACTTTGCCAGGGCCTCATTCTTCTCTTCTGACAGCTAAGAATTCATCACACTACCTACAATGTTTAGACAGTTATTTATATCTACTTAGAGTGAATATGTACATCTGTGACTGGGAAACAAGCAATGTATTTAAGTGGAGAATCCATAGTTAAGACTTCAAAGAAGTTTTAATTCAGTTTCTTAGTTTCCCCCAAACACTTCTAGCTTTCAAAAGCCATCTGATACATATAATCTAGCCCACATGGCACTTTTGTGGTGTGCAGACCACCCAGAAACACTTGTGAAGAACATTACCCTATCTTTAAGTCAAAGCCAGTGAACCCTCCTTTTAAGATGTCAGGAAAGTTTCAGATTTAAATTTCTAAGCTTACATGACAGTGATCATTTTGTGGGCCCTTGGCACCCAAGCGCACACACCTGTGTATGCTCATGGAGAAACAAAAGTCTCTTTGCAGCGGCCTATAAAGGTACTCTGGGCTCTATATATTAGGCGTATTAAGGCAATCTCTTCCCTGAACTTTTCAGCTGCCACCATTTTGTACATCCAACCTTGAGCATTACATAAACCAATGCTCAAGAGGAAGAATTAGCACGTTGCCTTCCTAAGCAGCGAATTCCTCACCCAGTATCCTACTTCGGGTATCCCAAATCTCTGCACTCCCTTCCATAATTTTGGGTCACATAAAACAGCTTTTCTGATATTTTGCTTCGTTTTACCTGACCGAGGCATAGAATCGAGTGGTTTCCCTGGCTCCCGACCAACCGTTTCTGCCTGGTTCACCTACCTGACCAACACAGCATTTTCCAACAGCAATGGCAGCAACCATAAGCAAGACAACCGTGTACCACTAGGATTTCCATATGCACTGCTCTGACCTCCCCTTATAACAAACAATTTTTTTTTTTTTAAATAGTTGCTGGACAGTAAAGTGAACTTTGCCTTTGGTGGCTTATCTGCACAGGATATGGTACCTAAATGGCTGAAGGCCGCCATATGAAGAACCAATTCTTAATAAAATCTCTATTATTTAAAAATACCACAAGTTACTCATAAATGGAACGTCCTCAAATATTGCTTAACAATATTCTCATTTTCTGGATTTTAAAGAGGTATTTTGGAAAAAAAAAAAAACCCACCTGTCTGATACCTTAGGTTAAAGAAAAAAAGCTCTGTTGGAGCCAGTGGGATTCTAAATCCTAATTTTAACAGATTTATTTATTTACAATGTTTCACTGACACACTGACAAAAAATGCACACCCAGACTATGAATCTGAACACACACTGGAAGTTACACCAAGCAAATTAGTAACAGTAATAATATCAAATGAACTACTCAAAAACCTAGGTGTGTGCATCCAGACCTCCAGGGGAAAAAAGGGCATCACTTTTATGAAGAGTGCAGGAAGTCATCCTACACGATTCCATATAACCTTTTATAATCCCATGTTCTCCATTTAAGGGGTTATCCGAAAAGAAAAATAGTTTTTTGGCATTCTTGAAAGAGAGAAAGATGCACAAAAAAGAGTGCTTACGCCAAACGGACAGCACGTCTCCTGCTCCCACTTCAGTGCACCCAATAATTGATGGCTGCATAAAAAAAGGAGGCGGGGAGGGCAGGCAGGAGGGGAAGAAAAAAATAAAGCAGAAACTGAACAAATCCAGGGGAGAATAAGGAGAATGGGAGACCTCGAAGGTCTTCCTCACAATTCCCTTGAGAAGCAAAGCACACAGGGTGACCCAGGTGGCATTAAAAAAGGCAGACAAGGGAATGAAAACCAGGGAAGAGACCGTCCTCCTGGCTTATTTAACACTTCTCCATACGACAATAAAATTGTTGCTCCTGTACTACAGGTGATCTTCTCAACTGAGAGGTGGGTGATTCAAAAGCAGCAACCTGTTTCTACGGCCAGGCCGAATCCATAGAACGGCCTCTCATAAAATGAGCATGCTACCAAAAAAACAACCCTCTCCCCAACACAAATCAACCCCCCACCACTGATCAAAGCTAGGAAAAACTCCCGTAAAGCCAAGCAACTGTTACTGGGTTTGGACATTATTATCCATAGGGTTGAGCAATGGTTACTATCAGAGATAGGGCAGTTTACTAGAATTAATGCTTTGCTCTGGTTTCCTCTGGTGCTTGCCACACACATCTCTATCACACCAAACAAAAATGAGAGAGACGGATGCAAGCTGTACCAAAGGTGAAGCACCCACTTCCACTTTTTTTCCCCCTCCTCCACAAACCTTGCCAATTTTACTGTAACATGCACAAAAGATTAACCTTAATTTCTATGATTTCAATCTAAAAGTCTAATGTCAACTGTAGGTCATTAATCACATGATGTTACATCCAAACTTGTGTGTTAACATTACCACACGCTTCAACTTCATGCCAGTACAGGATAAGGATTCCACACCAAAGGCTTGTATTTTCTGTTTAACAAAAACCTAGGGTGGCTGGAATTTTTCCTGTACCACTCTATTTTCTGCAGATTAACCTAGTTCCTACATTGATCGTAATCCTATCAAAAGCTACCATATATCTTTTGAAACAGAAAGGAGTTGAGCCCTGCTCTCAAATTCAAACTCGCCCAAAGCTTAAACGCGTTGCATGTGAACGCAGAATCCCATTTGGGTCATCTCTGCTTTGACTTTTCTTTTGGGGGAAAAAAGTTTGTCTGGCAGTTTTACTGTTTTATGATAAATATAATTTAATTGTTAATTTGTGTGTGCGTATGTATGTGCATATTTA
The DNA here is from genome assembly GCF_040807025.1 of Struthio camelus. Lineage (NCBI taxonomy): Eukaryota > Metazoa > Chordata > Aves > Struthioniformes > Struthionidae > Struthio > Struthio camelus. Next base: position 36,180,692 of record NC_090949.1, on the reverse strand, counting down.
TATATATATATATGAGTGTTAATTTATTTATACACATGTCTAGTTTCAATGCACACACACATGCAAAGTACTGCTATGCTCCTGAAAGCGCACAACAGCAGCTCATGCACAACCCAAACTACCTGCGTGGCCGGAGAGCTATTTGCATCTCCCCTGGGAGAGCTCTGCTCTGAGGCACTCTTGTTTTTCCTGAACGTTAAGACTGGTTTGATAGGGGTCTAAGAAGGTCAGGTTACTTGCTGACGTTGTATAAATGAGTCCATGCTTAAACCGAGATGAAAAGCCAGTTCTTTGTTCTAGTCTCCAGGCTGCCTACACAGGACAATTTTTGTCTCTTCTATCACAACAGATCACATTCACCACGACGATGAAGTTGTGAGAACACACAGTCAGTGCTTCAACTTCTTAAAGATGACATTGAATTGTATTTGACCTGTCTTAAAATTTATCCAAAATTAATTTTCCAAATGCATTTACAGTTAATAAAATGCAAATAGCCCACGTGTTAAGAAACACATTGCCTTAATGCTAAATCGAAGAATTCATTTTCCTCAGAGTACTTTTATATCTGCTCCCTTAAGAAAAAACGCACACAAAGTAACAAAAAGCCCCAAAACCAAATCTGTCCCTGCAGGACAGGAACAACTATATAACAGTCAGATATTTACACAACACAACCGATACTGTGTTTCCAAATTCACAATTTTAAAAGAGAGGGGTCCACAGGAAAACTAGGCAGTTAGACCACAGGAGACGGCCCAGGAGGGCCCCTGCCCTGCCTGCATCTCTCTCATTTTCTCAGGACAGGACCCCCACTAAAAGCAGACGGGAAGCCTCTCCACGGGAATGCAAACCCGCTAAACACATCATCAGCTGATGCAACCCTCCTTCCACTCACTGCTCTCTCCCTTGCTGTGCGCTGCAAGAGCGGCTAAGAGAAATCCAGACAGAACTGCAATTTCTACCTTGACTGGGCGCTTTTAAAACGACATAGCGTTAGCTGTGTTCAGCGGGTCGCAAGAGATGGGGAGGGGGTTCAGGCTTACCTGTTGGACTTCACTTTCTCCATTTGATATTTTTTCTGTGTACACGAAGGAGTTGAATATCCTCTGAAACAAAATCAGAAAGGATGCGTAAGAGACGTTTCGGCATAACAGTCGCGCTACAGGGGTTTCAAAGCGTGCATGGGTGAAGGAGTCCATGTCCAAAGAGGAACGTTTCATGGCAGGGAAGGGGAGGGGTCCTAAAACGTCAGATTTACCTAAGGGTGAGCAAGTTTACGTAAGCAATTCATGTTCCTGTATCTACACGAGATAGTTCTTTGTATTTTCGAAAGTAAGCACATAACAGTATTTTCACAACATCTGCTAATTTATCAAATTGACATAAAATGCGGTAAAAATGCTTCACATTAAAAAGCTACCACCCCTGCAAACTATGACAGTTCTCTAATGCTGAACTTTTAACTTAACAGAATTACTTTTTTTTAAAGTACTAGTTGTTTCCAGCTATCCCAGGAGTTCAAACTAAATATCCTCCAAGTGTCAACCATTTGCCTACGCACAACAGGCCGCGGGAAGAATTTCTACTAATCCGGTATCTGGAAAACGGAAGAGTGAGACCCACTTTTGTGCACAAAAGTAGTCAAGGCCGCTAAACGGTAAAAGGCCATTTCAAGTGCAAGAGCAGCACCTTGCCCCCTTCAAGTGCCCTTCCTTGCTTCCCCGGAGAGACGCGAGCGCCTCGGTTTTCTGTGCCTCCACTGGCGAGAGCTACCCCGGTGTTTCAGCTCGCTTACAGGAGTTACCTGCAGGAAAGGGCACTCAAAGCCTTGTCAATATTCAGCCTCCAGACTGAAAACTCAGCTCGGAAGGATTTCCTTGGGCATGACAGCTTTCATCTGCTCGGGATTTCTCCAAGGAGGCAGCTCCAGCACCGCGTCCCGCACCGCGGAACAAGCCCTCCCGCGGCGGCAGCTAATCCCTCGCGTCTGGACCCAGCTCTAATGAGCAGCGCTTTCCTTTGCGATAGATCACCTTACGCCGCCTGCGTCTGGCAGCCCTGAAAAGCCTGCCTGATCCTCTCAGGTTTCTCTTGAAGATTTCTCACTTCCAAGGGCAACTTTCACCTTAGCGTTAGCAGATCCATCCCCACCAGAAAATTTAGAAACCTAAAATTTGTCAGCCTGTCTTAACAGTGATAGGCAGTGGCTGCACAATGTAACAGAGGCTTAAGAGAACAGTATCGGTTATTGATCATCAATAAACAGAAGAGAGTTAATAAGATTAGACTATCCAGTTAGACATTGGAAAAGAAACGGTGACCCAAAGAAAAAAAACCACCATCACTTTGCAGAGCACCTCCTCACTGTCTTCTAGGCTCCTGCTCAGTTACACACCAACCCCCAGGAGCTCAGGAACCAAAGAAATCCCCCAAACGTAGTAGATTACAACACGTAACAAGTTTAAAAAGAGGTTTTGTTTGTTGTTTTTGTCTTTTTAACATACTGCTTAAACGAGCGAGCGTTCTGGTGCCTTTGCGTGCCTGCAGTAGCCCTCTACAACATGCTCCTTTTGGGACGACCCCCCCTCCGCCCCCAGCAAAAGCGTTAGCACCACCACTGCTCACTTCAAGGAGCAAACTGGACAATGACCTGCACCACCAATCCACGAGGTATATTGGTCACCCAGGAGCAAAGTGCAGCTATTAGAAAGCTCAGTGTCACATCTGGTTGCGCAGGTGTCACTGCGTCCTGGCAGACGTGGTGGCAAGAAGGGCTATAGGTTTCATAAGAAAAGAAGTGGCCACCTTTTTGCCCTACAGCAAGCATCCTCGATCACAGAATGGTTGAGGTTGGAAGGGACCTCTGGAGATCATCTAGTCCAACCTCCCTGCTCAAGCAGGGTCCTCTAGGGCACGTTGCCCAGGATCACGTCCAGACGGGTTTTGAATATCTCCAGCGAAGGAGACTCCACAGCCTCTCTGGGCAACCTGTGCCAGTGCTCAGGCACCCTCACAGTGAAGAATTTTTCCTCAGGTTCAGACGGAACTGCCTGTGGTTCAGTTTGTGCCCGTTGCCTCTTGTCCTGTCACTGGGCACCACGGAGAAGAGCCTCATCCTCTCAACACCCCCCCTTCAGATACTTGTACACATTGATGAGATCGCCTCTCAGTCTTCTCTTCTCCAGGCTCAACAGGCCCGGCTCCCTCAGCCTTTCTTCATAGGAGAGGTGCTCCGGTCCCCTCATCATCTTTGTAGCCCTCCGCTGGACTCTCTCCAGGAGTGCCAAGATCACAGCAAGAATTTTAATATGGAGGCTGAAACAGTTTTTCTGGCAGGTCCCTGCTAAAATGCTCTATTTCCTTGCATACACTGGCATTTTCAACCAGAAACACTCCACGCACTTTAGAGGGAAAAGAAGCCCAAACCCATAAGAGATGCAGGCTGTTGGTAGACGCTACAGGAACAACCCCCCACGGGGAACCTGTCCGAGGTGGAGAGGGACTGTCTGCCATCTCCTAGTGCTTGACGCAGGAAGAGAGCAAACTACTGGGGATTACATCTTGTGACTTCAAACATACAAAGCTCTCAGTGCTATAAACAGAAAGGACAGGGAGTGAACTCCTAGGCTGTTGGGAAGAGGCATTTTTCTCCACCAGTCTTGAAGGGACACGACGTTTCCCTGACAGGGCAGATTCCCTTTCTACTTGCGTTAAGTCTTGCAGCAAGAACATCTGCAGGTGCCGCCTGGCCGCAGCCGGCATAGGCAGGATCTTTATGAATAGCTGCCCAAGTCCTTCGCTTGACGTGACAGAGGTGAAATCGATAAGCCTCATGTTACAGCAATGTAATAAGCTAGAATGGGCTATTCAAATTATTAGCAGTTACAACTGCAATTAGTAAAGATTTCACCCAAATACAGTTTAATCATTGGTCATCAAGAGTTCTCCTAGTCAAGGTTTAGCCTATTTCCCCCCAGCAGGGATATACGCAGATGTAACTGGCAGAGACAGCCTGGAAAACCCTTCAGTTTGCTCTGCTCTGCTTAGGATCACCACCTTCCCTTATCGCCTTCCCTCCTGAGGGCTTCAGGAATTTCAGAAATTTGAACTCTTAATTCTAAAGGAGCATTTGCAAGGGCAGCAATAAATCTCCTCAGTTTACAAGTCTGAGGGAGCCTAGAATGAAAAAAGGCAACTACTCTTAAAAGCCATCCAACACATTGAGACTTCCTCTTCTCCCAGACCTTTGTTTAAAGTTCTGCTTGGGTACTTAAACTACAAACATGGTTTTCCCCCTCCCCCCTCCTCATGAGATGAAAAGATAATTTAAACATCAGAAGAAAATACATTAAAGCATGTCAATTTGATGCAAAATGTTTTAAATGAATTGAATTTTTCCCTCCATGCAGCATTTAGTCTCTAGACATCAAAAGGAACAAGAAGGAAACAGCCTGTCAGCCTCCGAGAATGAAGCTTTCTGTCCCTCATACAAAGCTGACCCCTTCCTTCATGCCTTTGCAACATAGCTGCGTTTATGAACTTTCCAAATAATGACCGAGAACATTTTACACGGTTATGTAAAAGTCACAATGCTAGCAGGAATTTATTTGGTCAGTGGACTATATTGTTTAGCCTATTTTAGCTTGATTTTTACTTTAAGCAATGCCTTTAAAATTTTACAGCACATTTTATATCTACTTTTTTTTTAATTAAAAAAATATATGCGTTGCAAAAAATATATGATTGCATCTATCACAGAGGGGTTAGCAGGATCCTGTTAGTCAAACTGCTATCACAGACAACGAACGTAAACCAAGAGTAAAAACGAAATAAGGGTCATACCATTTGGAGAAAAACACAAACCATCACAAATTGAATTCCCTGAGGCTACATGTTAATGGCTTGTCCACTATCTCAATGCAATACCGTTACTCCATGTATCTGCTCCTATCCAAAGTGACAAAGTGGAATTTCATCCGAAGCCAAAAATAGCTCCCTATTGTATTAAGATAGCTTCACCGTTACCTCTCTTTATTCTCCCACAAGAAACTCTCAAACAACACCAGAACAAAAATCAAAGTTCAGTGAACATTTTCCAAATGATACCCTACACATTATTTTTTAATACACATGCAAGGTATAAGTCAATGTTTGCACTCCATGTTGTCTAACCTGAAGCAGAAAAGTAGTGCTAACTTCCACATGAAGTCAAAGGAACCTCTCAACGAAGGGTAAATAAGCTCCACAACCTTACAAAAATAGTTTAAATATTTAAGAGAACTTGCTCATTGGAGTTTACGCAGTATATTAGCATCTGTACTATATTCTTCCCACCCCTCACTGTTTAATTGAATTTGCTTAGCAGATGGCGGCAGGCTAACTTCGCTTCAACAGCAACGATTACACGCCTGTTTAATGAGATGCTCGTTCGAGAAGACTTGCCACAGCCCCTCAGCACCCGCTTGGACGGCGAACCAAGGCTGGGACTGCTGCCCTGCTTCTGCCTTTGCCCACCAACCGTGCTGGCCTGTGGCCAGACGCAAAGTTATCGCTGTTCCCGGGACTATTCCTGAGGCAATCTGTAATCACAGATTGCCTGAAGTCCAAAGCAAAGATTTTGTTTGTCTCTCTCCTTCAGTTATCATCAGCTGCTTTAAGTTTGATTACTGTCACCTTTATAAATATTCAGTTTCTTGTTGACTCCTGCTAAACTGCATGAAAAAAATTCCTTTTCTCAGCAATTCTCAAGTTCTTTTGAACGTACCATCTTTAAGCTACAGGCAACTTTGCTCTTGTCATATGGCAGAAAGTAAAACTACTATATATAGTGTATATATAGTAGTAGTATAAAACTACTATATATAGTAAAACTATATATAACATCTCTATATTATATATATTACTTTTTATATATACACACTACTATAACACACACAACTTACATATACTACTAGGTTCCCTCCCTGTATCTCTCTCCAGTAGTCAGTTCCTTTCTTCAGGAAAAAAGCCTTAGTGTTTTTCACCTTTCCTAACATGATGTCCACCTGTGGCACTAATTAACCACGTTGGTCTTCTCCAATTCCTTTCCCCAGTCACAATTTTAAAGATTTGAAAGCACTTGTTTCAAAGCCAGGCTACATCCCCACCGTACGCGTTCCAGCACAGCTGCACGGGCAAAGAACGTATCTCAGCTAGTCGAATGGCTTCGTTTCCTCAAGCAGATTTCACTGAGGCTTTTCTTTTAAAAAACAAAGCAACTATCTATCAACTTTTGTTTTCCAATCCAAATCCTGAACCACATTTCAAGATTTGCATTTCAGTGCAGCTGGGTCTATGCTTAGCTTTGACAGAACAAAACAAATTTTTGAGAAATGAAATTAGGAATAAACGAGAGGGTGCAAGCCCAGGGGTCCTTCGGGCAGCCCTTCCCAGTGACGATTTGGGAAGCCACCAGTCGATGACTTCCCCAGGTGCAGCTTGACAGTGATGGATGGACAGGTCACCACATCCAGGACACCTCCTGGTAGGAAGGAGTCAAATTTCCTACCAAACCAGGGGCAAGGGACAGCCTAGGTTTTGGTTAGTGATGTACAGAAACAAGGCCTAGGACGTTTTTAGTCAAAAATTGAAGCTGAAGGTTGTTATTTCTAAATTTGGAAAACGACTCTAAATTGAGCTTAGCATAAAAAGTAAAACGTCAACTCACTTGGTTCCTCAACTTCTCAAGGCTAAAATGAGAGTGAGAAAATAAAACTAATAATGAAACACACGCACCCCCAACAACAAAAAAAATACCCCTTCAATACAGCTGTTAGCACTGCATCAAAAAACCAAACCACCCCCCCCAAAAACAAACCTCCAAGACCCCCCAGCAAACACAGTCCTCACCTGCCGGTCAGAGCAGCCGACCATTTGCACACCCACTTTACCTGCCAGAGCAGGCACGAATCCACCTCCCTACCCACAAACACACCTTTACCGACAAAGAGCATCAGGAAAAACAAATGCAATATCTGTAAAATATTCACCAAGCTGTAAATAAACCGAAGCTGGTCTAGCATTCAGACTACAAAACAAAAACAAACAAACAAACTCCATTCCTTCTCGCCCACCACAAAAGCGAAACCCTCAGCAGCAGCCCCCTCTGCTCCAGGCACTTTGGGGACAGCTTAATGAGAGGGAGGAAAAAAAACCCGCCTGGGTCACCACAGCTGATGTTTGGAGCGGTCTCAGAGGGCAGCATCTACTACCCAAGTCTCCAAAGCAAACTAAGACTACGAAAGACAAAAGGACTTTTAACTGTAACATCCTCTAATTGAACGTATGAGTTATTCCTCCTTTTTCGTCTCTACTTATTCACACGGTGATTCTAGATTGCTCCTGAGAAATAATTCGTTTTGGCCTTCAGAACTCTCATTAATAAAGTTTTTCTCAGCAAACTGTGGATATAGACTACTCTTACTGTCATATTTGAAAAAAGAACAATATTAGAAAAGTATGCAAATAAACAGCAGGAGCAAAATGCACATGGGTCAAACTTAGCAGTATTAACCAGGCAGGACTGCAGTACTTAACTTCAGGCAGCAACTAACCAGGGTCTGCTTCTAATTTTAACGGTTTTAAAAAGTGGTGAGCAAACAAATATATGACAAATCCTTATGATGAAGCTGGAAGAAACAGATTGTTTTGAGGGAAACCTGTGGTTTCTTTCTGGAGCTTATTTTTGCAGCGCCTGAAATCATATCACGTTATGTTTCGTTATCGTTTTCTAAAACCAAGAAACGTGAAATGCTGGGTTCCCATGAGATCAAGGGCATGCTTTGTCTTTTCCTCTAGGAATTTACAATACATATTTAAGATACTTAAAGTAAATTGGAGGAAGACATAGTAACAGGCAAAATCAGTCAAACGAGAACAGTGATGACAGCAGCACAGTACTGCAGTCCCTGCTTCAGCCAGGGACAGACACATCCAGAGGTTTTGGGGGGGGGGGGGAACCACACACAGGTTTTCAGGAAGGATTTAACTAATGAACCTGTTTCGCTATGTTATTTGTCAAGCAACAAATATCCTTATCAGAGATGTAGGCAAAGAGAAATCATTGAGTTCACAAGCTACACTCAGGTCAGTGCTTTCATGGGAGCCGCAACTCGGTCAACAGGCTGAGCTCCGAGGCAGCAGCTATTAGAAGAGCAGCACTTTAAATAAGGAAGAAATTTAAAGATTCGTACAGCTTATGAATTCTGCTATCGTGCCTCAGGTCATCTAGCACCATCCACTTAAAACTTCCCTTTTCAATTCTGCTTTTTTTTTAATTTTGTTCTCAGAGCACCCTCCCTGCTGTGTATCCTGCTCCCCGCCAGCATCTCTTCCTCAGGCGGAGGAACGCGCTGCTCCCCTCCACACCTACCCCTTTCGACGGGGGGCAGCTCTGCAGAGATTCACCACCGTCTCTTTACGGCGCGTAAGGAATATAATCTGAACGCGGCATTGTATTCATAGTCAACAAAGAAAACAGCTATGCAGTAGAGTAAGGGTCCCGATTTTGATTGGCAGACAAAAGACAGAGCCATAACCTGAACTAACTTTTCCAATCACCAAAAACTTTATGGGTGAAATGCTTCTTGTTTAAATCAGTGGGAATCCTGCAGGATTTTATCACCTCCCTATAACAGAAAGCAGCATACAGCCCTGTCTTCACCTGCTGTGCATCTTACCCTCTTGCATTTCCTGCCACTTAGCCTCAAACACACAGAGGTGTATTTAAAACCTTAAGAAAATGTCTGGTGAGCAACACTTCTCCTACTCTGAGGAAATAAACTGTATGGAAGAAGAGAAGAATGCAGCATGGCTCCCTGCAAATGCAGGAGAGAATAATTAGCCTCATCTTTGCCTTTTGACTCACCTCCCAGCATATAACTGTAAAGCAGTTAAAGCTTCTTGCTTTTAATTCAGAGGCCTGACTACAGGTCTTTCTTCAGACTCTTGCAGGGGTCACTGCCACAGTTAACTAAACTGCAAAATGCCTTCCCCCCCCCCCGAAAAGTTAAAGGTAATCCCTCATGTCACCAGCTGCATCAATACCTTACGTGCAGCTGGTATCAAAATGGTTTGCTTTAACCCAATGTACAGACAGACACTTAGGACACATCTGATATCTCCCACCATCCTTTTTAACCTCTAACTATTCTCAGCCTCAGCTTCTTCTCCAGAACGTCCTTATGAGTCTTCAGACAAAAGAATTACTTCGGGTATTTTTATGATAAGTGACTGCAAAATTACGGCAGAAAACACCAGGTTGCACCTAAGCAAGCAACATTTTGGGGTCAATGTCTGTCAACAGCATTTGCATTCCACTGGGGAATTGCATTCCTCTTCACATCTCACAAAGCTGGTGCGAGAATGCTGTTTGTTCCCAGGCCAGCTTCTGCCGGCGGGCTCAGGGAGGCTCTGTATGTCACTAACAGGCACAATTATTACATGCTCATTGATCTACCTTGCTGGAGTTGAATCACATCATCACTTGAAATATGCCTTAAGCAAAACCATTTAAGTCAAGTTGCCAATTTTACCTATTAACTTTATAGCGGGTTTGTTGGAATGGAGAGGAATTTGTGAAAAAATTCAACTTCAAGAAAAGACCGAAAACATCTCTTTGCCATATGCAACCAAACACAGAGCCTCCTGGCATTGGAGATACTTGTGCGCGTGCATTTGCAGACATCTATACAGAGATAGACAGGCACATGGGAACCCTTTCATGGCTGTACACTTTCCCCAATGCCACAGAACCTTTTAAGTGGGAACGTGTCACCCCTCTTCACGATTTTCATATCTTAATGAAGTTGGTTTACCAATTGGCTATTTACAAATCAAGCTCCCATTATAATACCTGAGCATTACATGCAGCCTTTAGAGGCAGCCACAGTAAGACAGATGGGTGAATGCTCTGATTTTGGCCATTTCTCCGTTCCACGCTGGCCATCAGCGGCTGCGCTACCCTCTCCACGGCCACCGCTGGGGCAGAACGCTTTGTGCCACAGAGGGCTTGAACAGCACCTCCGGAGAGCTGGGATTCAGGTTTGATCTTCGTTCTGATGGTAGAAAGCTTCTCAGACAGTATTTATAATTTATCTAATATCATTAGACTGTGGGAGGTAGGAGACTTTCCGAGCCTTTCAGAAGTTGTATACAGAACCGCAGGTGGTCAGTAGGTACGACATTCCTTGAAAGCAAACAGTCAGGCTAGAGCCCAAGTCTTATAAATGCGCTTCCTGGAAAACTTCAGGCATTTACAATGAGAGAAAACTATGGGAAAACTGAATAACTGCCAAAAAGGCAATCAAGAACCCAGCAGATTTTTCCTCCTCTTCAAGGGCCCAGAGAAGAGGGAGGAAAAGAGAGCAAGAGGGTAAAATACCTTTAGAAAATTAGTTCCACATGTTAAAAAGATTATTGATTTAGCCAATGTAACTTGACTACAGCTATACTCTTGACAATGAGCAGTATGGCAGTATTTCAGAAAAGGAAAGTTATGTTACCCAGTCTTAAAATATAAAGCAGATGGTCTTCTCAATAGGATTGGATTTTTTCTCCCTACACTTATCCCTCATTCTAGCCTATAGGATGCAAAACTTCAAATATTTCTATGGATTTCTTCAGATCTAGCATATATTTAAAACAGATTAATATTCTATAACCAGCCATAGTTGAAGATAGCAGGGCAACCCATAGTAAAGTAAATACAGGAAAATGCTATCTTTGAATTCCAAGTTTTGCACTCTGAGACCTTAAAAAAATTAGTAATTATTCTATCTGAATAGGATGGTGACTTTAAATCCCTCCCTGAGATGGCTGAACAACTGCCAATGGGCTTGCTATCTTATACCTAAACGGGCTACTAGTGGGCAAAACAAGTTCTAATTATCTCCTTTCCTGGGAGTCTCTGCAACAGGAAAAAGTTTGCACAAAAGAATGCCCTGTTCAGAAGGAGCTGCTTGTTCTTTTCCAGGATGCCAGCCGTCTCTGGTGCATGTTTGCAATGGTCCAACAGAGACCCAAGGTGAGGAGTTTGCCCTGTTACCTACCTGCACAAGCCCGTTTCTGCACAGATGGGTCATCAGTTTGCAGAATCCTGATACATTTCTTTAAATTACTTTTAAGGTAAAATAATCTAAACAATGGTACTTCATCAGCATTAGTTTGAGATTTTTGAGATTTTTCATTTTTCAACTCAGTGCATTTTGTCAGTCCTCTGAAACCTTCAGATGAAACCTCCCTCAGCTTCTTGGCGCACTTAAGTCTTTCTCGAAAAGACCTCTTCCTTCTTAGATAGTGTTCAGCTTGATGTTGTGCCCATCACTCAAATAATACTGAATCACCTCTAGGCTGCTATATCAGAATTATTTTAAAATATAGTTCCAAGTTTATCATCCTCTTACTGACCCGCTCTCCACCTGCCCCAGCCTAGTAGAGCTCTCCTTTATTCCATGTCAATTTATTTTAATTCAAGCATTTATCAGGAATGAATTAGACTGAAATTTGATTCTATCCAGACATCTCTGGGTTTCATTTTTTGGTTTGTTTTTAAGCTAAGTTAAAACTAACTAATAATGGTGAAACATTTAAGCAGCAGACTTAAACATGCAAACAGATGCAGTACTACAGCCAAAAGAGTTTTATATCATTTTACTCTAACTGCTGTGCTTCTCCACTTTGGTCATTAATTCAATCTACAGCAAATATGCAGCAGAAATATTCCAGCAGAATAACATTTCAGCTAAGACTGCATAATTTTACAGCAAAGTCAAAAGACAAAAAAGCCCCAAGCCCTGAGAGCACACGATTTTGTTTGCTGATCCATTTAGCGTAGTAAAGGCAGAAGATGTTCAGTTTTGGACACATGGCTGCAACGCAGAACTACCAAGGCTACAGTGACATATTAAGAGTGATGTATTAAAAGAGATCTACTTGAAATAGGAAAAAAAAAATCCCCAAATGACAAGCTTAAACATAAGAATTTATGATCATAAATCATCACATTACACGTCTGTGCATAAAATGAATGGGTTGATGCTAACGTAATTACAGAGGTGTTTGCTTTAAATGTCCTAGAGTATCATTTTTCAGGATCTCTCAGCAAGAATCGTCAATATACACATCAAATATCGCAGCAACAGCCTTGCCCTGCACTGCTGCTGCAGTACCTCTAAGCAATAACTGTCTAATATTGCCTTGATTCAGAGAGGTGGAAGTTTACAACTTCAGAAACATGCACTGCTCTGTTTTCATCTGCTTCCAAGCAAGGCACTAACATTCGTTCCAAGAGAAAAATAACAAGTAGGAGTAATAACTTAAAACAGTCTACAAAAAAGTATCTTCCTGTATGAGTCAGTGTCCAAGACCGCTCTCATATTATAACACTACTGATATTAAAAAGTATAAGACTTTAAGATCATCCGCTTAAGCATCTCGTTTGCCTTATTTTAAGGTGATACAATCTTCTGCAGCCTTCCTTCACTGAGATGGAGGGAGCAGAGGAATTCTTTGCACTTAAAAGCTGTTCTTGAAAGATCTGCTTTTAGAAAGTTTTATTTCTCAATTAAGTTTTAAGAGAATACATAAAAAAAAACCAAAGATAAACACTTTGCCTTATCTGAATTATCTTAATCATTCTCTCTAAACTGGTTTTAAGGTTACTCGAAAATAACTGTTGAATTTCAAGTCGACCTTGCGCAACATTTAAGCTTGATCCTCCAACACTAACACATCAGTCCTCATGCTTGTGTGCTAACTACTGACTGTAGCCTGGGTACCGGTGTTCAGGCACACCGTTTCTCAGGTGTAAAACGGCGTTGACCTCAAAGTTTGGGAAGCGTCTGGCGAATGCTGCAGGCAGGGCGAACCTGCGCCAAACTGAACGGCAGCGATGCCTGCAGACGGCTGCAGCCGTTGCGCTGGGTCACAGATTGCACCTGGCTGGTTTTGACGGGCCTGTCCATACAGATCTGTGGCTGGAAAACCGAGTTCTCGATGGAGATTCACAGGCTAGCGCGTATATTTAAAAAAATCTTCCGGTTTAACATCAGTGTTTTTCATAGGTTAGAAAGAATTACTTCACACGCTTGTACAGAACAACGCTCAAACGAATCCATCTTATTTGGTTTTGGCAGCGGCTGCGAGACCCAAAGGCGTACGGACGTGAAAGCATGTTCTGTGCTCCTGCGATCTGCCTTTGCCCACAACTGGTGACCGAAAAGAGCACTCGGGGCGGAGGCGGCCGAATGGCGAGCGAAGGAGCAGGCTCTCGGAGCAGCTCTTGCTACATGTGCAAAACCCTCCGGAGGCTGAGCCAGCACTGTCGGGGCAGCCCCGACCCTCCCAGCCCCACGCGCCCCCCTGGGGCCGGCCATGCTGCTGCCCGCAGCAGCTATCTGGGGGCCCTTCTTACCTGACTTAGAGCGTAGCCCTGGTACAGCACAGTGTTCCAGCCCCCCCCCCCCCCCCAAACTAAATACTGCCTAAGCTGTTAATCTTCACATTTTTCAAAAGCAGCACAATACTAGCATGAGAAGTCATTCTTAAGTTTGTTTTTGCACATAGTTTAATTTTCACGCTCTCCGAACAGGAAATTTGAGCTTTCCTCCCCCTCCCCCCCCCCATTCCCCATGAGCTTTAGGAAACAGTATGTCGCTTAGCTGCTAACGAAAACAAAACTACCATCGGCCAGCATCAGAAACATCAATTTTTTCTTTCTGTTCCCAAAACAGGGATGGAACGAACTTGCTGAGCCAGCACGCTATCAGAACTATTTATCTGATAATTTTTCCCCATTACACAGAATAGCCAAAGTTGGAAGGGACCTCTGGAGATCATGTAGTCCAACCCCCCTGCTCAAGCAGGGTCCTCTAGGGCACGTTGCTCAGGATCACGTCCAGATGGGTTTTGAATATCTCCAGCGAAGGAGACTCCACTACCACTACCTCCAACAGGCCCGGCTCCCTCAGTCTTTCCTCATAGGAGAGGTGCTCCGGTCCCCTCATCATCTTTGTAGCCCTCCGCTGGACTCTCTCCAGTAGGGCCATGTCTCTCTTGTCCTGGGGAGCCCACACCTGGACCCAGTACTCCAGGTGAGACCTCCCCAGGGCTGAGCAGAGGGGCAGGATCACCTCCCTCCACCTGCTGGCAACACTCTGCCTCATGCAGCCCAGGACAACATTGGCCTTCTTGGCCACAAGGGCACATTGCTGGCCCATGCTCAACTTGGTGTCCACCAGCACTCCCAGGTCCTTTTCGGCAGAGCTACTTTCCAGCAGCTCAACCCCCAGCCTGCACTGGTGCGTGGGGTTATTCCTCACCAGGTGCAGGACCCTGCACTTGCCTTGGTTGAACTTCAGGAGGTGCCTCTCCTCCGCCCACCTCTCCAGCCTGCCCAGGTCCCTCTGAATGGCAGCACAGCCCACTGGTGTGTCAGCCTCTCCCCCCAGTTTAGTATCATCAGCAAACTTGCTGAGGGTGCACTCTGTCCCTTCCTCCAGGTCACTGATGAATACATTGAACAAGACTGGACCCAGGACTGACCCCTGGGGGACACCACTAGCTACAGGCCTCCAGCTAGGCTCTGTGTGACTGACCACAACCCTCTGAGCTCTGCCATCCAGCCAGTTCTCAGTCCACCTCACTGTCCACTCATCTAGCCCACACTTCCTGAGCTTACCTATGAGAATGTGATGGGAGATAGTGTCAAAAGCCTTGCTGAAGTCCAGGGAGACAACATCCACTGCTCTCCCCTCATCTACCCAGCCACTCATTCCATCAGAGAAGGCTATCAGATTGGTCAAGCATGATTTCCCTTTGGTGAATCCATGCTGACTACCCCTGATCACCTTCTTGTCCTCCAGATGCTTAGTGATGACCTCCAGGATGAGCTGTTCCATCACCTTTCCCGGGATGGAGGTGAGGCTGACAGGCCTGGAGTTTCCTGGCTCCTTCTCCTTGCCCTTTTTGAAGGCTGGAGTGACTGCCTGGAAGACTCCTGTTTCTCCGTGACCTTTCAAAGATGATGGAGAGTAGTTATGTTTCATGAGCCAGAAGACTGTCTGACACTATCAACAAAATTAAACAGACCTACAACAAAAGCAAACCCTCTGTAACCTGGATGAAACAAAAAGTACGGATGCAAAGTGGCAGCTCCTCACAAGGCCAGGCGAAGCAAAGAACGATTTCTCGAGGAAACTGCTAAACCACTTCCAAGGCAATCTCTGGCACTCATGCAAGGCCAGTCCGCCCCAGAAGAAGATAACCTGCTCTCTGCAGACCAGATGGCAACAGCAAGAGTAACAGAGCTGACCTACAACATGCAGCAATATCCCCAGCACTGGCTCCCCACTGGAGGGAGGTAAATTAGTCCTTGGACTGTTTTGTCCTCGTTCTTCTGCAGAGCAGCATGAGTCATAGCTACATGAAACAACCGCCCAGCAGCGCTCAACCAGCACTGGCCCGCAAATGTTTTTTGTTCCTTGTGTTTAACTCGTTATCTCTGAACACAGAAGGAGGTAGAGCAACCCACAAGAAATAAATATAATTATCTGGAAAGAGTATCTGGAAAGTTTAAAAATTGAAAATGAGGAGAATTCCTACAGCACTTCAAAGCAAGCTGCGCATGAATGCAAGCATTTATTCTTCTAATTAAAAAAAAAAAAGCAAGCAAAATAGCAAAACATCATTTACATGAAAGGGGGGAGAGAAATAAAACAAAAAGCCAAACAAGAACGCCAGTGTTAATCAAGAGCAGAGTAGCTTCCAACACAGAAAAAAACTCAAGTTTTAATGAGGGAAAAGCGCTGAAGAGTGAAACTTGCAGCAGAGCTGCACTCAAGCCCAAATTCAGCCCAATCCGTTCCAGGAGAATTTCTACGGCGAGCCTTTGGGAGCAAAAAATAAAAAATATCATCTGTTTCATAAAGAACAGCCCTTTATCTTATAGGCTTACTGTTTTATAAACAGAATAGGCTGCAAGCCAAGGGTGGGACACCCACGTCCTTGACTTTGGACTTGAAGATCGAACAATTTCACTAGGGAAGCTGCTGAGCACAGAGATGATTCAGAGATCTGAGCGAGATACGCAACCGAGCGACCTGCTTCCCCAGACCTACGCTGGCTTGGCAGCAAGTGAAAGTGGTTCTTCACGTATAGCTTTTTAGTCATGGTATTTTGTTTTTACAAAGGTGGTCTGAACAGAAAAGGAGAAAGACAGCTCTTTGGCATACCTTTTTTCCATTTCTATACTGGGTCTCCCCAAAATACACATCTAATATATCGTGTATGTGTCCGTTTCTACCTATGAAGAACACTTTAAAGTTCAAGTTAGCTTAACAGCATTCAGGTGTGCACAATTATTTCCGTTAATCTGATTCAGTAATTTGACATCTAAGTACAAACTTCTGTAGATATTATATGGCTCTCCAAGACTCCCTGACAAATTTTAATGATTCAAGGAGTCATTATTTAACTAGGGCTTTGAAACAAAACAAGAGTTATTTTCTTACTTTTTTTCTTGTCACAGCAGCAACCTTAGCATACCTCATATTTCAAGAAAAGACCATTAAATAGCATCAAAGGCCTATGAAAAATCTGAAAGCAAATCAGATTTTCTAGTCCACTGCTCTGATTATTTTTGAATACTGGCAAACCAGTATTTATCATCCTAAATATATTATCATAAATAAACACCATGAAAACAGTAGGGTCATTCATGAAGTGAAACAACAGCTGGAGTATTTCATAACTGAAAATGGTAAGAGTTCAGCCTTCTAAAAGTTACTGAACTGCTGATTAACAGTGCTGAGATGAGTAACATTCGAGTTATTACTGTGCCTGATTATACCACAAATTAGAAGTTGAAATTTCTCTAAGCTACTTTTAGAAAGAGGAATGCACCCTCAAAAAACAACGGGATGGAAGAACTCCCCCAAAATCTCTACAAGTATTCCACATATCTGAAGACGACACCTCAGATTACCAGGCAGGAGTTCCTACTTTCCACACACGTACCATCATCTTGTCAGCAATGGAACAGCTTTTTTCAGCTATTTCAACGTATCAGCTACCCTTCACTGTGTGGTCAAATTCCTGCGGTTTCACATGAAAGCCATACACCCTCAGAATCACTTCCAGGGGAGTTGACTGCTGGAACTGTCCCACGTCCACCACAGTTCAACCTGGAGTTTGAGACATGCTATTTTCAGCAACAGCTACAGCAGACCTGCATTACTATCAGCTTTTTTGTAAGCTGCCATGTTTTTTAGACGTCTCTGCAAAACGTGCTGCCCAATCGTATGATAATTAATGCTGATCATTTAATAAGCGCGCCAAAATACTTGCAAATTGATATTTGTGGGAACAGAAAAAATATACAGATATTGAAGGAAAGCCAAGTATTTCTTTTTAAGCAGGATTCTCTCATTCACTGAGATATAATTATTTCAAAGAAAAGGTATAAGGACTAATTCTCCTAATTGGTACTTGAGTTTACAAATTAAGTAATGTCACTTCCTACGCATTTCTGGACTTTCTCCTCAAGTCTTAAAAGTACAACAATACTCGGTAACTGTTCTCCTTCAGCCCTTTGGAAAGAGTACTCTAGCCTAGTTCAAAAGTTCAATTTTTACATGGAAAAGCTGAGAAAAGCAGCAACAACACAGTAAGCAGCACAGTGGGCTTTTTTTAAAAAAAAAAAAAAAAAAAAAAAAAAGAATTACCCAAAGAGAAGAAAGCATGTTCTTTTTCATAGAACTCCTGGAATCCTTTTTCTGAATATTCATCAAGTTCTGCAGATCATTAAGAAATACAAACGCAACACCACAGGATTTAATCAGTTTAATGTGGGCCTACGTAAGTAAGAGCACAGCAGTACAACACAACTCTGGGACAGAGCAGCCAAAAAAGCTCCAGGAAATACCACGAGCAGGGTTCTCCCATTTCCCATCAGCATCCTGCCCCACACCACCTCTCTACAGATTTTCACAAAGAAAAATTATGCTTAATCATTTGTCAAAACATGTAAATTCACTATCCACCTTACAAAGATACTCTGCTGAATAAATCACTGTGAGGAGTAACCCTTTATGGTTCATTTTTTCAACAGTCAAATGAAACAGCAGGAGAGTAAAGGACCAGTTTGCATGGCCCAAAACTGTAAAGCACCATCACGTGCAGATCATTAACCACACAAAAATAACTATCTAGTCTGGAAATAAACAGTCCTCATCTGAGCTACTGATGCAGGAAAACATATATCCCATCAGAAAACACTTTAAATTAGTCATCCTCCACTTGCCAGGACTGTACAATAATTACGTACTAGTTAACACAGAAGCGTAGGGTTGCAGTGTGGTGTAACAGATCATTTCTGCATGTTTCAAAAACTTTTAATCTTTAATGAATTATATCAGTATCCAACTTGCAATACAGTTAGCAACCTTACCTCCCACAAAATTCAGCTTTGGTTGGAAAACTCAGCATTTTTGGAAAGACTGGACTTTTAATACTGCCTACGTCATAACTGAAAAAAAATATAAGAAAACATGCACAAAAAGATCACTATGCAAAAGAGTGAAAAAGCCAAGGCAAAAAGAAAGAGAAAAACAAAAGGCCTTTATGATGTTTGAAAACAGTCTAGACTTTTCCTGAAGATGGCACCAGGCTTTTCTCTATTTTGTGTTGTTTTTTTCCTGGTGCAGCCTTTAAACCCAGAGAGGATGACAACAGACTAAACTGAGAATTGTACTATCCGAGCTGCAGAGGATAGAATGAAAATCTAGAACAGACTGTCATTAAATTTATGTTTTACAACCTGAAAAGCATAACATTGTGCCAGATAACAGCTACAAACCTACAAGCCCAGTCCTAGGACCCTGCACACTCGTGCAATCTTGCACCTGATGGTAATTAGCACAATGCTGCAAGGGCAAAAGGAATGGGGAGCAAACAATAGAATTTCGGAAAATAGATTTCTACTATAAAAAAGGAAGTTAAATTGGATGGAACCAATTTTTCATTAAAAAGTAAAACAAAAAACCCCAGGAAATTGATAACAGTAGCGTTAATTCCTTTTTGATATGATGTCATTGCCAGTTGGTGTTGTACCTATGTTGTACCTAAAAGATCAAAGAGGACTCAGGCATACACACATTGTTAAAATTAAAACAATGACAGAGGCAATTACTATTTCATTCCTTCTGTAAGTATTATCGTAGGCTGCTTTTTCCTCTCAAGCATTTACAATTCATAAACTGAGCTCCATTGCTCCTGGTAAATGAATACAGTTAAAATAATTTCCAGTTTAAAATAGAATTATTTGACCATTTTTTTAAATCCCAGTTTACGCCTAGCTTTGTCTAAACTAAGTATTTTTGAATCTTTGGAGAAGAGACTGCTCATTTACTCAAAATAAAAATCTCTGCTGTGATTTACTTCAGAAGATCCTACTCTCATGAACTCCCTTTTTTGAAGTACTCAATGCTGATCAAGTGTACAGAGACATCTTCATTAAAAATAATCAAGAATCTAGGCAGATGTTTGCGCTTGGAATTATAAAGTCTCAATGTTTCATAGGACTGTAAGGTTTCCTAACATTCATTCATATTTAATATTTGAGGATACTTCAGTACACATAAAATATTTATCAGTCAAAGGGGTTTTGAAATTAGAATGCTTCATGCCAGCTTCTTCCTCGAAAGTCTATTTTGTTTTCAGTAAATTTTTCAAGCTTTCATCTACGTTAAAGAGTAAATTTTATCTAAACTCAGAAATACAAGATGTTAATGAAAAACCTAAACTTGCTATACATTATTGCATTAGAAAAACAGTATTTTACTAACCCCTGTAATTCCAAAAACTTTTAAACGTGATGTAATCACACCAGTCTTCAAGAATACAGGATGAATTGTATTGAACAGACATCCAAAAAAAATCACTTTGGTGGAAGCTCCGCTGCTGCCGCGCTCGCTCAGAGTTACACCCTCAAAACAATTTCATTGCGTTCCTGATGAAATAAGAACAAATGAAAGAAGAGACCAAGTCTGTGCAAAGAGCATTTAAATTCTCTGATGCTGTTTTTTCCCCGCACAGAAAAGCACGGCTATACACGCAGACTTCCAAATCTGCGTATTTTTGGGGTATTACGGCAAAACAATTAAAATACGTACTTTAGACTCAAAAGCGTTCTGCTTGGTCTTTTCCTAAGGAAATGCGTACGTGTAAGCGTTAGATATGTGAAAAGCTGCAATAATCTACAGGAGCACAAAGAGAGACCGACGCTCCCACGTCGGCACCTGGAGAACCTCTCAGTCTGCGGGAGAGCAGCGGGGCCGGCCAGCCCGCGCCGCTCAGCTCCCCGGCGGCGGGGGGGACGGAGGGGTGGCCTAGCAGACCAGGAGAGGCTGCCCATGTCATCAGTTTTCTTTACTCAAACGTTTTCCATCATCAAAAGGCGAGTGCGGTCTTTGAGGCGCTCCCACAGCCCCGTTACCTCCAACGTTCAACTTCAGCACACAGAAAGACCAACTTCTTCCCCTGCCTCTCTGCCCAGTCCAGCCTCCTTCAGCACGCATGACGGACACAGCTGACTGGCAAACTTGACATTAAGGATTTAAGGTTATATAAATACCACCTCGAACTCTGCAACCTACATAAATTCCCTTTATTTTGCTTTTCCACCTAATTATCTGTGTATTCAACGTAAGTCTGAGCATGCAGGAACGACACTGTAATCCACTTTTGTATTAGGATTAGTGAGTTCAGACACCAAGGAGAAATACAAGCATTAACGTTATTTTGAATATAGATAGAACTGAAATAGACTAATGCAACCCAGAATGAGAATCCCTAATGTCAAAGACTGTTACAACTATACTTGTTTCAACATTTGACAGCCAGAAAGCAAAAGAAAAACGTAAGTAATTGGACAGAAAATCTTTCATTATGCTGATGCAATTTATTTAGTTAAAAATTAATGAATGCATTTAACATACAAAACACGTAAATTTTACCTTAGTAAATTAATAAATTGCTGACACGCACAATTTTAACTCTATCTCCCTATTTTGACTTACAACCTGTATTTTAATTTCCCAGAGTTTTCCACGGCACAATTTACGTGTGTTTTCACCATACAGAGGCATCTGAAGCTGACTGGTAAGCTGTTGCCAGTACTACTTCATTAATGAAGAAAAACAGACTGACAAAAAAGTGAAGAATAAGAGGAAAGGTGGTTTCTTCATCTCTCATTAAAATTTTTTTTATGCTCAATATAATGTAAAAAAAATTTTTAAAGGTAAATCCAATTAAAAACACTCTACAACGCGACAACTCTTGGAGGAAGCCAAGGGATTGGTAATGGAGAGTCTTACGCATTATTTCCTAACACAGTGATCTGAAGGGGAATATCGTCCTTTCGAAAGATTGCCTTGTCCTCCCTTCAAGGGATCACTATTTGGAGGATTTTATAGAGAAAATCCTACCATGTGTAGACTGAACTATGGATTTACACCCCAAAATTAAAACTTAAAGAACTACCCTAAAAATAACTTGGCTCCTAGTGTTGCAACCCTTGCTTTTGTCTCGCCTCCCTACTCCAACTTTCATTTTTCCCATGTCTTTTCCCTTTTAAATAAAGCAAGGATACAACCACAAGGCCAAGGTTACAGAATTAACAACCATCAGGAAATATAAAAGTTCCAAAGGTTACAAAAAATGATGTGCCTCCTAATAGTACCGTACTGCATTACATGTCTATGAAGTAATGGCACTTATTTCAGGGTTAGAATTAAAGGTAGCTTCCCCAGTAAGCAGTCATACAATACTGAATTTATTGAAAAGGAAAAAATAAAAATAAAAATAAAATCTTAGGAATATTCTCAAAGTCCTATCTCCATGCAGGACAAAGGCCTTTCTCTATAGTGCATGATAAAACTTTAAATTATGGTTTTAACAATAGAGTGTTTTCCTACTTTGCCCTACAACTTGCAAGCAGATGAACAAAAGAGTGGCAATATGAAGCAGCGCTACCTTACAGTGGTGGATTTGCAGGCTTTCACATTATTACTTTAAGATAAAAAGTATGCTGCAATTATAACACTAAGAATTAAGTAAACTCTGCCAAGTCGCACTTGCATCTTCAACAGGTCCCTAGCTAAATCTGCAGTTTTCCAGCTTCCACTGGGGACATCTGTCACATTGACACCTCCAGGATACGTTACCTTTCCTGGTAGGTGGTGCTACCATTTTCTGTATTTGAATTCTCACAGCACAAAGTGAAACATCCAGCATGTTCACTGTCAAAGAAAACCATAAATTACCCAGATAGAAGATGTACCACTACATGTACTCTATTCCCATGTTAAGAACTGCAAAGTGGTGACCTTCACATTAAACTACAAGAAAGTGGAATGCTAACCAAACCCTTCTCAAGTATCCATCAGACATCCAAGAACTATCCAAGCATAACAGTTAAAGAGTAATGATAATTACAAAAGTTTAAACCAATTCATAAAGCTAGTCTATTTGATAAACCTAGCAATCGCTAGTCACCTATGTTAATCCAATATTTCTTCATCTATTTGCATCCAATTTCCACCTATTCACAACCAAAAGCTATTTGGTTTCATATAAAAGCTATTTGAAAAGCTGGTGTCTTGCTGCAAGCTGCTCCTCTATTCAACTGAAGCAGCAAGGACACAGAGGTTTTCTTCAAAGCATGGAGAATCAGAGCAAAACCTTTACAATCCTTTTCAAAGTCTACAATGCATTTGCATGACAAAATTTAACGATTACGAGGACTTAGAGTTTTTTTATTTCATTATAGTAGCGATATGAAGAATGAAGTATAAAACAGTTTCCACATGGTGTCCTGTTTTGTTTGGATTTGTCACTTCGGTAGTGCTCGGAAAGGTTTAGCTGCTTGATTCTAGAGTGCTAACAATTCAGAGTCCCTTTTTCCCCCCAAAAGGAAAATTAAATACGTACCTTTCCCTCATCCTCCCTAACCTTTTGTCACAGTCTACATGAACTTCCTTGCTCAGTCCTTGCAACGTTATCAGGAATTAGTCTGTCTTTGTTTTGCTTGTACAAAATGCAATTTTCTGCATCTCCCTTATGTAGAACAATAGATAATTTCAGATGTAACACCTGCCCCCCTACTCCAGTCTGTAATTTTACAGGGGAAATTTCAGTGCTTCTCTCCTTAAAAAGAACTTGAGACATATATGAAAAGGCTGTCAAATGCATAAACCACAGAAAAAAATCGAGGGAAAGAAGGTTCTTGAACTATGGAATTTCAATTTGTTTCTTGTTGAAAAAGTGCATAAAATAAGATGACTAGTTTCTACCATGCTGATGCCATTGTAAGTTTACAACTTACAAGGCTAGTTCGGCATGCCTTGTTTAAGCACCAAAAGAGAACAGCAAGATGTATGGGAAAAGAAAGAAAAACAAAACACCCTGCAAGATTAAACTGCTAAAAAAAAGGTCATAACATAAGCATATAAATGGCACCAAGGATTTGTTCTGAGCACTTATTACATCTCTAGGAGGAACAGAAGGCACGCAGTAACCTTGTGCTAGGTAGGCTTTTGCAACAGATAAACACACATTCAAAGAGGACTTTCTAGCTGCTTTTTATAGTTTTTAACAATAGAAATATCTGAAGTTTGGAGGCTGCCTCATCTCAGGTCAGCATTGACTAGGATTGATGCCCAAGTCCTGGTTAGGTTTCCACAATGTTCTCCTCTACATCCTTGCAGATTACAACCAATCAAAATGCCATCATACATCAAGGACTATTTTTCAGAAGCAGTTTTGAAAACCATCACAAGTTTTGGAAACAAAGAAAATTCTACGGTCCACTATTTCACAAAGTTATAATTTTGTACGGGTATTTATGAACCCTCACAGTTACAAGCACTGATGAAATGAAACCAACATTGAAGTAAAAAACCACTGGATACACCTACAACAACAGTGGGTCCCCTGACATACCACGCTTTCAACCACATCAGAGCAGTCTGAGCAACACATGACTCTTCCTGGATGAAACTAAACTGGAAGATGTGCTTCGGACATTAACTTAGTGCACGTTCAGTCCTGCAGGACACAGCCTCGCTCTGTTCTCACCTCCATTCCCCTTATGAGCACACAGCAGGGCTACGGCATGTCAAGCATATTGTAAACATTATTCTGGAGGAAGGAAAACTAAGTAAAACTGTTGGTGGCAGTTTGGTTTTGGATTGGGACTTGGCAGGTAAAATAGATTTTTCCCTTATTTCCTCTCCCTAGCATTGTTAGTCTCCTATAATCTTCTTCAAACCCCAAGTTCTTTCTTCTACAAGAGGTCCACTATACCATCCAAGGTACCACATGTAACCATCACTAAACAGGAAAAAAAAAAAAAGAACTCAGCAAAAAGATGAGAAGGAGCACAGCCACAAGCTGCCAGATCAGCTCAGCCATCTTGTGAAATCCCACTATTAGTCATCTCCGTAAAATCTGTTCCTCTAGTTTCAAAAGCAGATTGAAACAATAATAGCTCTATGCCCTAACCAAAGGGCAAACTGCACATGAAAAGCTAGAAAAGGGCCAAAGCCTTCCCATTTGGGGGATGAATGCATAAGCAAAACATTCAGAAACATTTAAAAATGACACTTTCCCATTAAAACGAGCTCTATAGTCACACAATGTTACATATGGCATCCCTGAGATGCACTAAAGTTACCCACTGGTGTATTTCCCAACCTATGTACCTATGGCATGCCCACCAACAGCCTATCTAAAAAAAAAATCTCCCATGTCAGACTTCAAGATCTTTTTACATGTCTCTTCATGTATTAAGGGCTAACACACAAACTCCCCACTTCATCCTTCGTGAACACAAATAGCTAAACAACAATTTTAGGTCGATCCTGTCACCACGCATGCTGCAGTCTCATGCGGTCAGTCCCATTCGATGTTTATTTGCTGAAGTTAAACGACAGCAGCTCATCAGCTACTCCATCAGCTGCAGGACAAACGGGCACCAATTTGCAAGTTGTTTTTTCACAGCAAAACAAAAAAATTTAGAAGCATAGAGAAATTTGTACCAATTAAATATACTGCAACTGGGAAATTAGGATCTCAAGACTGTACAGTCATGAGGGAATAGAAACATCCTTCATGCTATCATCTTCATAAATTAAGAAATATTCTATTTTTTGAAGTTAAAAAAAACCCACCTATTTCTCAAATTTCTCACAAAACGTTCACCAAAATAAAACCGTTCTCACATAACAGAATCTGACAGGCTCTCTCACTGGAGACTTTGGAAAGAGCTGGTGAAAGCCCACCGGGATTATTACAGCAGAAAACATTTAAATTACACAGATGAGCCAATCTGCTGCGAGAACAATTAGCATGTTCGTTTAATTTCTGTGCCTCACTGCAGACCACCTGCATTCCCGCAGTGTCGGAGCGCAGGCCCCTCTCCACGCGCTAATCTTACCTTCTCCTCTCTCGCAGACGGCCAGGGAGCTAACAAGCCGTCCCAGAGGCTTAGTCTCAAGAGAAAAAACTGGCATATACTCAGGCAGCGCGACCACAGCTGCTGCCTAATAAAATCTTCATATGAGAAGGCAGAGAAGTTGCCCAACACTAACAGTCAAGCTGGTTTGAGACCGTTTTTATGCATGCACGTTAAACCGGCTGTGCCGGGCAGCAAGCTGCCTCCCCACCATTTCAGCGGTTATGAACGCATTACGGTTTAATCAAAAGGTCTCGCGTCAATCAGCCACAGCGGCGTCACGTTCCTTGAGACGGCTCTCCTACAGGTTACGTACCAACCGCGCGGCGCGTTTCCTCACTTCGTTACCCAGACAGGATAATTTTACAGCACTTTTGAAAACAAACGCGCCATCAGTTGCATCTCACTGCCTACGCGACGTGAAACGCCGCGGCACGGTACGGCCCACGCGCGCCCGGGTACTGCGGCCGAACTCCCCACTGCTACTTGACGTTGAAACTCCACCCCATCAGTCACATCTCGCTTTACAACTCCACTTGCTACGACACCTTCGGGATTTGTCCCTCAAATCAAAACGAGATGCTGGATGCTAATTAACAACAAGCTCATTTCAAAAATTACACAGAATAATCATTAAAAAAAGCAAACACACAAGCAATTCAGTGAGAATGCGTTCTAACCCTGCAACAACATACATTGCTTGTAGCTCCTATACAGCTGATGTCAATCCCACAGAGGTGCTACCTACATTTACTTTTAAAAGTTTGTTAAAATAAAAAC
The DNA here is from genome assembly GCF_040807025.1 of Struthio camelus. Classification (NCBI taxonomy): domain Eukaryota; kingdom Metazoa; phylum Chordata; class Aves; order Struthioniformes; family Struthionidae; genus Struthio; species Struthio camelus. Next base: position 36,154,360 of record NC_090949.1, on the reverse strand, counting down.
TGAACAAAAGCTCAGGTAAGTTACCCATGTTTGCAACTCCTGCAATGTTGCTACTGTCCATTAAAATTAGTCTTTTTCTTGGCAAAGGCTATGAGGATGTATGCGTATCTATTGCTGGTTTCAGTTGGCTTGGGTTTACAGGCCACACTGAACCATGGCAATCTGAATTAGCCAGAGCCCATCTCTGGATTTAGTTCTGTGACATGAAACAAAGGCGGCATATGTCTAAAATGAAGCTCAAGTTTCACAATTTTCTGACCGTTCTCCCGTCTGGTCTAGAAAAGCACACTGATACATTCTGAGGGACAAACAAGGAGGAAAAATAAAGGTTGCTTTTTCCCTTAATTTTTATATTGACTTAAATGACCTACTTTTGGAGGAGGAAAAAAAAAAAAAACAAACACACTATCCAGACACTAAGCTCCCAAACCAAGAGGGAGGGAGAAGGGAAAAAATGAACACAAGACAGGACTGCATGCTTTGTACTCATTTTCTATCCAGGGTCATGGCAGAGGAACTGCACTCGCTTCATACTGTGGCAATCAGCCCAAGAAAGTAAAATAAACTTCACGTGAAATCATCTAAAGGTCTAGCATTTAAACCTTATCTGCTTTATTACCCAAGGTGGAAATAATTTATCAAGTCGCCCTAACTATTTCACTCGATGTTAAAGATGTATATTTTGCCATGGTTTGGAAGGTCAATGTCCACCCAAGGCTGCTTGGATATCACCTCCGATCAAAATCTCCATCATCAGTACAAGAGACCTCTCAGATATTCCCGCAGGAAAACTTTTTTTTTTTTTTTTGTATTGTCACATATTTTTAGCAAACATCCTTAGAGAAGCAAACGCAATGATCAAAACTGAGGAAATCTATGAACTTTCATTCTAAGTAAACACCATTTAAACGAGCTACAGCAGAGAAGCGCGTTTGGCTGCACACTACTCTAACCAGGCACGCACACACGTCCTTCTAGATGGGAACGTACTGAATAAGAAGCACAGTAAAAAAAGCTCAGCATATTGCCCTTTTCTTTTAATTTGCCTAGAGAGAGACAAAAACCAAGAACGCATTTTGCATGGAGCAAGAGATTCTCTGGTTCCACATGTCCATTGTTTAATAACGCCTTCATTTCAGTGGTTTTTGATATTAATTACAAGCTCCCCCCAAAATGCTACATTTCCGCTTTTAATACTTTTTAGATTTCCCTTGGCTAAGGCACTACGGTGTTTCCTTGTCCTTGGAGAGCTTTATCTGGGATTATACATATGCACCAAACACAGCTGTTCCACTTCTTTCCTCCTTTATTTTTTCCACATTAAAAAACTCCCTCTATCAGCCACCCAATTAGCCGCTCTGTATCAAAAGGCTGCTTCGGCCTTTCATCTTCTTGAAAACTGGATTCGAGTGACAGGGTGTCATGGAAACTGCATCTCAGGTCATTTCCTGTTTCAATTTATAGTCACCAAGAAATAAAATAGTAATAACAACAACAATAGTGTTTTTTCAGATGCAAAATAATGAATACTTGTTATCTCACTCTGGAAAGCAGGCAGAAACAATAAAAAAAAATTCCTTCTTCATATAGTTCATACTGTGAAAAGCCAGTGAAAGGAAGGAACTGGGGAAGAGAGACAGGCGAGCAAGGGAATGAAATACAAGCACTGCTGCACGGTCCTTTTTCAAGCAACTCCTTCAAAGAGCGGACCTCCAGCACAGCAGAAGTCTTCCTCTGACACACTAAGAACCTAATTCTCAGTTCAATGTTCAATTAGCTCTCCCTCAAATAAGTTGAAGTAAACGAGCATCAAAACATTAAGCCCAAGGAATACACTGAAAGTCTTACCTGCATGAGTGGATTCCCTGTGTTGAATATGCAATGAAGTTAATGAAAGCTTAGAAGAAAATCTCTCCAGCTTTCCCAATCTGTATGCTTTGTATAGCTTACAGTAACACGGAGCAGCGTACGTCGTACGCGTTTCTCCACGGATTTCACTAAGCAAGACAGGAAAGTATTAAAAAATTGATTAGGAAATTGTTATCAAAACACATAAGTTTCAGGTGTTTTACCTATCCCAAGCAACTCCTTTTAGAAACTAGCAGTCTCACTTACCTCTCACTTTTGTAATAAAAAAATTCAACAAGCCCTAAACTGTTTTTAGGAGAGAGTTGCATTTGACTGGAAAAGCCACAAAAAAGCACATGAAAGATGCCGAGCAAAACACAACAAATTTCAACAAGCTGCTTAAGGAAACAGTATGTGCAACGTGATGTTGCACATACGTGATGTGCAACAAACCCACGTAAGATGGAAAGTGCGGTGCAAAGTGAGAGTTTTGCAATGATGCAGCATCTATTTGCTGATTTCAGATGAATAAACATAAAGTGTTAATAACAAGAAACACTATCAGGAACCCCATGTGCAAAGTGCACATGCAAAATAAACTACAAGTGAACGCCAGGAAATCCTGCTGGCACAAAGCTGAACCATTCCTGCACCGTACTCCATCTGAAGTTCCTGCCAATATTAATCAGAAATATTTTTATTTCCCATATGTTCTGAATGCTAAACTTCCACAGCATCTTACAACGTATAGCTCTCATCTACAGGATCAATCATATTTCAATTGATCATTCTAAGTATTTTCGAGGAACTATAATCGGGATAAATTCAGAGCAGGAATAGTCTATGGTAGAAAACAGTCAATCTGTCAATATCCACATGATTTGTGCAATAGCTAATTTCTCACTCCAGCAATCAATTCTGGCTATCTCTAGTTTGAACCCTGCAGGCTGCAACTCATTTTGTTTTTAAATTTACACACTACAGCCACATGCTCTGGGAAATTCCAAGTTCATTTCATCAGACAAAGAAAGGGGAGAATCTTTATCAAAAAAAAAAAAAAACCACACACCCCCCCGGCACACAAAAACTCATGAACAAGGGAGCTTTTACCTGAAGATGAGCAGTACGCAAAACAGCAAATACAGAGCAACTTTATTGTCTGTAACAAAGGAAAAAACAACAATGTCTTGGGGACTCATTAGTCCTTTGCAGAATTTTCTTTTGTTTTGATGGGGGGGAGGGGGAGAGGGAGAGAGAAACAAATACTGTAAGCTTGTACAGAGATCTGTGTAATTAAATCTATTAAACAGAGTTAAATGGGGGGCCCTAACAGGAAAAGGCAGCCTCCTCTTAGAAGAATTAAATCAAGGATTTTGGAATTTACTAACATTTCTGTGAGGTGTTTTCTTTCACAAGAAGAGATTAAGGAAAGTGAGCGGCACCTGAAATGACTCAGTTTACAAATGCACCTGAAAAGGGATCATGCCTTCATCCAAAACCGATCAGGCTGATTGTTCTTTTGGAAGCAGGCAGAGATGCTACATGCCTGTGCTGGGGCTGCTGGCAAAAAGGTGTCGAGTGATTTGTCTCAAAAAGCTTTTTTAAATTCTCAACACAAAATTCTCAATTGCAACGCTGACACCAGTACGAAGTGCCTTGGTTTATCCTGAGAGAAAGAGCTTTCACGTTTTAGAGGAATATGGAGAGAACCTGGTCTACTCCTCTCAACTCATATTCACTTTAACTTTGGCAGTGAACGGTCTTGCAATGTTTTTGAATTTAACACCTTCATTCTCCTTTAAAGCCACCTCAGAGCTCCTCAGTCTCCAGCTTTCTCTCTCAGCCACCCGAGCGCTTTGTTAACTATACAAATAACTATTTTACTCTTTGGTGCAACCAGCAGATACTCACCTCAACCCCAACACAGACCTACTTTTACTCTTGCCTTGACCTTGCTTTGGGATTTATCAACATTTGAAGTAATGACCGAGACCCTCCCCACTGTGAGCTCAAACGCAAGACGTCAATGAAAATTCATTATGACAGCTGCTGTAAGGGAACGCTAGCACGCTTAAGTACAAGACGACACACAAAAGACTGGATTAGTCCAGAGAGCTTTTGATGCAACTCAACGACTGCGTTAGGAACGCAGCTGACTTGAGAGGGAAAAAAACAGAAAAAGAAAATATGAAGTCAGACCAACGCTGATGTGTTGAAAGCTACTCTAATTCGTGAATGAAAGAATGAATAGATGACATCTCACCACATCCACCTCTTTCGGAGATTAAAGAGGAGAAATTAGGAGCAAACTATTGGATAGATCTGTCTTTCCCAGAGTTGCCCGTGGACGGACCCTAGGTCTCTGTTTTCCTTCAGAGTCCCCCAGGCCAGGCTAGTGATCCTGACCCCGGGCAGCGCCAGCCCCCACTTCCCTTCCCTCGCCTTCCCACCTCCCCTGTCTTCTCTTTACCCCTTCTCTTGGCTCTTTACCTAATCCAAAAATCTGTTTCACTGTTTCAAAAATCTGTTTCAAAGCAACAAGATGGAGACCCCAGCTGTGACCAGAGCCAAAAAATCATCAGCAAACACGAGGAATTTGATGAAGGGAGTTAGATGAGGTCCGAGCCAAGAACGAGAGGCAAAGCCTCCACGAGGAGTTAACTTCCCGGCAGACCAGGGCATCCGTCTGGGACCAGCCAGCCATCCCAGATCCCAAGAAACACAATCAACAGCAGGCCACCCTGTCTCCATGTTTTGTTACAAATAGTCGAAAAGCATTCACAGAGCAGTCAACAAGTCAATAATAAAAAGACTGTGCCCTTCTTTCCCACCAGGTTAGAACAGCTGGCCAAATATGAAAGCCTGTTCTGAAGGATCCCAATCATGGTTGTCCAGCACTAGCACTAATTAAAAGTGTGCAGCATTTTTTTTTTTTCCTCTTTTCCTCCCTCTGATCTTCTCTATGAATCTTAAATCACATGTTTCCAAATCTTGGAATGCATTTGCTGGGATCCTTGCAATGGGACTAAGGACCAGCTCTCTCTGCATGCAACCCAAAGAGCACGTGAATTATCAGTAACAGAAAACAGAAATGTCTTCCTCAGACCTAAAATTCTTTGAATTTTTGTTAAAAGCTTAGTTCTCTCTGCTAGATTTTAGTGGAAACTTAATTAGCTGTCCACATGATCCTTGTTCATCTTATGAAGACGTTTGCCAGGGCAAACTAAATGCATCTGTGACCTCACAACCTTATTTTTTGAGAAAGAAATTATTTTTCTTGCAAAGAATCTGTGCTATGCCACAGACAGAAAAAACTACCAAAATCCAACTGAGAAGAAAAACAGAAGATGAAAGATAACATCAGACCCCAGTATTTAAAAAAAAAAAAAAAAAAAAGCTCTTCTGTTAAGATAGCTAATACAGACAAACGTAATATTTGGACCTAATCAGTAATAAAGGAACTACCTGGGCTGAGAAAAGTTGTCTCAATTTCAGCCAGCTAGGAAGCGGCTATTGTTGACTCAGCCTCACTTTTACTGCCAGGACAGCACGGCCCTCATTGCAAATGCAAAGCCCCGGTTGGGGGTAGGAAGAACTAAAAGCGTTAAAACGCTCAGATCCCGAGTGCCAATCCCAATCACCTCGGCGCTGCAAAGCGGGGCCTCCCCCCCACCGCCACCCCGCTCCCATTCTTCTCCATTCAAGCTGAAAGGGAGCAGGTCTTTTCCTCTGCCATTCGGTGTCAGCGAGACTTGGGAAGCGCCACAGGAACTGCCGAGAGATCCAGAAACGCACAAAGGCTTCCTTCCACAAAGCAGTCTTTCATCTAGGCAGTGTGTCTATTAAATACGTCCTGTTAATGTGCATACATTTTTATAAAGAGATGATAAAGTGAAGGCTCAGTCACTAACTCAGCTATACAATAAGATTTTTAAGTCTATTACTAGAAAACTGGGATTGGAAATGAGTAGCTGGGAATGCTTCATAACTCCCCTGCAGCAATACTCAGATAAGACTGGTACCTAAAAGGGACAGCCTAGGTCACATTTTATGTCTTAAAGCTTTTGTTTTTTATTTGGTGACACATAGGCACCCAAGCCATGGCTGCTCCACATTAGGTACCATTCAAATATAAAATGAAAAGGATGATTCAAACCCTACGCTGAATATATCAGAACATGTCATGCTCTGGGGACACGGGCAGCCTCTGCCTTAAGAGCCTTGGGGGGCAACCGCTGTGTCACGCAGAGCCACGGCTCTAGGCATCGCGACTCCCACTGAAGTTACACCAACAGTTTCCCTGGCTTCAAAGTCGCTTGAAAAGTTCCTGCCCTCCCACCCTTGCCTTTTTAATCCGCTTCTGCCAACCTCTCACTGAACCGTGCCATTGGACGCAGTGGAAAATAAAGCAGATATTGGGACCTTTTTTCTGCCCCGCTGTTGCTTCTTTCTATCCAAAGGCATCTCCACGTTTCTGCCTACTCCTGCTCATGCCATATCCTGAGCCAAGCAGAGCTGAACTAGCTGTTCCTGCTTGTTACTGCAGTAGGAAACAGATTTGCAGCATCTTGGCTTCAGCAGATCAGGAACAGCAAGTTTCAGAAGAACGAAGCCATTTGCTACGGATACTGCTGCAACACGGCAGCTTCGGGATGAACTGGGACCGACTAGCAACGACTTCGGAGCTCGTACGGTTACGTCAAACGTCATGAAGGATCCTGAGCAGTGCGACATGCCCTTCTCCCTGCCCATTTCCAAGCCAAGACCAACCCAGGGGTGCTTGGGGGACAGTGAACAAGGAACATCCATCCCCTCTCCGCAGGCAGCTCACGGCCAATCCACCCTCTTGGCTGTTCAGCAGCAAAACACAGGATGAGAAAGACGTACTACAGATTTTGGCGACGGCACTAGGGTCAGCTACCTGGAGGCCAGCAAGGCGAGCAGCCGTTCCTCAGCATTTCCTCCTGTTCTGGTCAGGAACAAGCAGTAAACAGCCATTTTACCCGCTGTCTCTCTCTCATAGTCCTTGCTACGTTTTCTTTTTCTTCCTTTCCTTTACCCACAGGGATTCAAGATCTACCAAAATTTTGAATAAGTCAGGTAGAAATAAATTCCTGCCCGCCCTGGGGAAAAGTGAGTTATTTTTGTCCACTGAGGGAAGGAAAAAAAAAAAAGGGAAGAAGAATCTTTTTTCTTTTCTGCATCAAAGCAAGGCCACAAGTTGACAATTTTTACCAGTTTAGGTATGGCTTTACTCCAACTTCATACACTGGCCTTCTCAGAATCTGCAGCTCGCCACATTACCAGCCCACAGACTTACTATAGCAAGACTTTAGTATTTTAAATATATTTTTGGATATGTAGGCAATCAGATTAAGTGCCTGTTGCATACCAGCTCTAACATTATTTCAGCGCAAGTATCCCTAAAAGGGTGTGCATCTGTTTTCAGTATTAAAATGAAATGTCATCTTGGCATGACAGCAGCAAAAACCCAAACTCGTCATTGTTCACACACACACACAGAAAAAGTAGGTGATCTTGAAATTGCTGCTTTCTGTCATGTAGACAGTACTCTAGCTCTTCAGCTCCATGTCTTCGTAGCCCCAGGCATCCGTCCAGTTCCCTGCCAATGCCTCAGAGAAATTTTTCATCAAGCGTAAAATTTCAGGGTATCTGTTATAATCATGTTATGTTTTGTACTAACTGGCCAGATTACTCAGACATTCGATGTGAACATGTGCCGTATCAGCGCTGCTGGCTGACCACCTTGGCTGCAAGTCAGGGCTGCCGAAACGAGACCGCGCAGCCAACAGAGCAGTGCTGCCTGCCTGCCCCGTGCACGGAGAGAGCTTCCAGCACATACGCAGCAGCTGCAAAGCAGACGGAGAACAGAAAAAAATCCAACAAAAAAAAAGACGACAAAAACAAGCTCAGGAGACAGTGAAGTGACGCACAAAGACAATAAAAGCCTAGCTTTGCTACACCTTTTGCGTAAAAGAGAGTCTAGCTCATGACTTCACGGGGAACCCAAATTGTAACTCACAATTCCAGATGGGTCAAGGTTTAGGTTCAAATGCCATAAACGCTTGATAACATTTTTTTGTATCGAAATAGTACCAAGATGTGGATTGAAAAAAATAGCCTAGAATAAGCCTGAACTATATCACACGCTCTTTAGGTACCTATAAGCAAAGTAGCTGTCATCTAACTTCACTAGAGGTGGCAACAGCTTTCATTACATTTTCAAATGATTGCAAAACAATGCAATTTTTCTACTAAAGTTTTTAATGACTGTATCACCCTATTACAGTTGCTTATTTTTTCCTCTTCTCCTTTAGCATGAATTTTCAACATCTAATAAATCATTCAGAAGACATATTTGAAGTAGAGAAAAAACACAGCAAGCCTTACTTTTCAAATGAGTATTCAAATAGCTTGCCTACTTCCCTTTCTTCCAGACTGTGACCCTAAGTCTTCCTTTCTCTTGTCAAAATAACCATCGCACCTCTACCCCTTGAAAAGAAACCCTCCAGCTCAAACACAGAAAACTGGTAAAATATGTTGGGTTTCATTCGGTTGGCATTCTGTTCTTGGACACATATGAAAAGCTACATTTGAAAGTCTGAGGTTGCAGTTACAGAACCTATTTTTTTTTTTTAATGTATCTCTACACTTACAGTTAACAACTTCATATATACTTATTTATTCAGAAAGGGGGAGGCAAAATTATATTTATGTGACCTCGTGCTGAAACAGATACTGCAGATGCATTTTTTTTTTAGCCAAACAGAAATAAATGACTAATAATTTATATTAGGCTAGTTTTAGTTATCTACCACTATGGTTATGTTGGTGTTATTTTAATTTTGTCTTTGCATCCAGTCATTTTAGTGGAAAAATAGTACCATTGGTAGGTCAATAACTCAAGTGTTGAAAACTGAACAGAATTTTTGGAATAAAATCCTACATTCCTAGCAGTTAGCTCAGCACAATACAGGTACCTTGGCCAAAACCAGTTGAACCTTCAGCTAACTAATTTTAACAACCTCAAGACCTTCAAACATACCCCTCAGAGCAGCTACTGAGATCATCTAGGGCTACATAAAATACTTTCTGCATACAGACTGAGAACACTCATCATATTGCTTTTCCTTTAACAAATGATACATTAAATATCTGTGAAAATCAGAGGGAAGGACTTTGTACAAATGAGACAATATTATAATTTAAAGTTATAGTTCTAGTTTATTTGAAAATATGAAATGAACAATAAAAATAAACTGAAATTTCACCCCAAATTACACTACACTAAGTAGTAACTCAAGAGAGAAGAGGTGGGCTGCTTATGTGACCTCAGCTTTATACTTGCAGACTTTAGGATCGTGAAGCTGACCTAAAGCTAGAAAGCTTGAAAAGTTTGCCATTTCCTTCTTCCTCCTGCAATGTATGATTATTAATTTTTCTTCCCAAAGATGTTTTTTTCTTTTTCTTTTTTTCTTTTTTTCTTTTTTTTTTTTTAAATTTACTTGCAATTTCTGATAGGGTATTAGTAAGAGCTAAGTAGGTTTTTTTTAAGCAAATAACTGAATATCAGTTTACTGGGGAAAATGTTATAATTACAGCTTCTAAAAAATAAAGATATGCCTTTATTTTTAATTGAGGCAATATTCAAAATATTAAAAGTATTCTACTACCTTTCTAGGGAACAAAATTCAAGTGCAGTTACTGTTCTGAGGCTCCAGTTGAGGACTGGAGCTCACAAACGTTTGATATTACGTTCCAGGATTCTGCCACACCACAGTTACATTTAGATATGTAGAGAGTTGTCCTTGTTTTCATTCCCCAATGAGTCAAGTTTTAATATTTACATTTGCTTCTCACCTTAAATCCCTGTGTTAACGCAGCGCTTAAAGAAAATCAAAGCTTCCTAGAAGTAAGACACAAGAGACACTATCCAGTAATAATGTTTGCTAATTTTAATCTAGCAGATCAAGACTTTGAAATTTACAGTTTAAAAACAGAAACATAACCATTCCTGTATAATTTTACAAACCAGCCATCCTCAGGGCTTATTCCTGTATTCCTGTCTGGACCAGAAAGTGCAATTTTCCCTGTATATTTTTTTCTTCTGTAGCTGAACTTCCCCAAGCCCGACGGAGGGCGTAAAACCCATATGACACCTGCCAACTCTTCGATAACCATTGGCAAAGGAAGCTTAAGACAACTAGGAACCTGCAATACATATGACTGTTCAGGCAAACAATACATTTGAGGAAGTCTAACTACCTAGACCACAGCTGCAGTGTATTTAAATTAAATATTCCTTCACTGCAGAACTTGTTCATATGCCCAACACAAAAATGCTGAATCTAAAACACTAGCTTGGCCCCTCTGAAACCCATCAGGCTGAGATGGCTTCATTGTGCCGGCTCTTGTGAAGTGGAAGCTGAATCTTCACGGCACACATGAGCCTCCAAGGCTTGCAGTTTCAAAAGCGCAATTTATGATCCTCCGAGTTGAAGTGGTCTTTCCTCCTTCATTTTACTGCCCTCACAACGATCCTGCTTTTTCTTTTTCCTCCAAACAGTATTTAGATGTCCAAAATCAAAAAGCCAGAAACCCCATATGACTCTGGTGTCAGAAAAACAAGGCAAGATAATATGCTAGTTCACTGACCATGAGCAAGAGAAGAAAAAGCAAGGGAAAAAAACAAAAACAACAAAAAACACTGAAAACCGCTTTCTTCTGTACCAACCTTCTATAAACAGCTGCCACCTATTAATTTGCAACAGACAGGCTACCACCACAAGAAAACACTTTAGAAAAACTGAGTTTTACTCCCACAAGCGAGCATGCTTCTATAACCGTGCTCAAAAGGCAGAGTATCCCAAAATAAGTGATGATCATCTGATGCTTGCTGCTGTGTACAGTAGCTCACCATCCACCTCCCCAGCCCAAAAAGCATCAGAATCTTCCACTCGAGTGATTTTTCCTTCCTCTTTCAAGGCAGGGTAGTAACAGCACAAGTCAAATACTATCAACCTCTCCTGAAGACTTGGGCTTTCTCCTATTTGAGAACGCGCAGCTTGCTTCATCCCACCTTCCCACCCCGCAGCACATAGGTTGTGCTCACTACCTGCCTGGCATGGAGCAAACACCAAACCACGTCCAGCGATAAACACCACCTGCACCACCGGTGGGGACTATTACCTGGGTGGCATTAAAAGCCCTCCCTACAGCTCTAGCACCGCCATAGCAATTTTCACACCCAACTGCCATCGTCATTGTAAGGGACAAGGCAAGGAAGTTGAGACCAAGTTACCAGTTGCAAACATACCACGATCAAACAGCTCGTTTTCCTTGTACTAAACAAGGCTTTAGGGAAAGAAGTGGTCGAGATTTCTGCTTGTTTGGTTAAAACCAAGATATTCCATTAACTTGCTATCCATTTTAGTACCAAACACTACTCTCAAAGCCTGCTGTGATAAGTCATGCTCATGACCCACACAATGTGGCGTTCCCTTAGGTTCCAACAAATAAAAGGTGAGGGGTTGGTAGGCAAAGTAGATCTCTGAAGCCCCTAAACGCCAGAAAACACTTTCTACAGACAAGTTGCTAATAAAGTGTTTCAGCAAAATATTGTTTTGCCTGTCTTTTCCTAGACTTCCCATAATAACAGAATATGAAGAAAACCATACAAACACAAGGTGGAACTGGGTCCAAGAAGCAGCAGAGGGCCAAGCAGAGCCAGATCCAAGTAAGGACTGCTTTACTGCCATGCATGGGGCAACCACCCCTGTAACACCCACGTCCCCAAACCCACTGGGAGGCCTGCAGGGTAACGACAGAGACCACTGTCCCAATGTGCAACGTTTCAGATACAAGGAATACTCCTCTCAACCACTGAAAAGCGAATGTTTTGTACAAATGAGTAACTGTGGCCTGTTCCCCTCTTCCGCTACCATTATTCAATGCGTAAAACCCTCTCGACTTCCTGTGCAATCTTCCCAAGGTTTGGCGAACTCTTTCCACCCTTGGCTCCAAGCCTAGACTCACTTCAGGCAAAGAGGCTCCCACTACAGCTATTTTTGGCTGCACCTTCTCCTCTCCACCCCATCGCCACAAACACCTCTCCAGGCTTTGTTTGATATTACTTCTGAGGTAAAAGCATGGCCAAGAGGAAATATATTCCAATACTTCCTTTGCTGAAAGCAGAGAGAACCAGGAAGCTAAGCAGGAGACAGGAAGGTTGTGAAAGCATCCGAATCCCTTGCCATGATGGCATCATATCATTATTATGAAGCTAAATTAACCCTCAGATCCAACCTAGGATGGAGATTCTAAACAATTTTCAAAAAAAGATTACTTTGTTTTAATTATACGTGCTACTGAGGCTATATCAATGAAAATTTGAAAACTAAGACTGGAATACACACTCTTTCACCCAGATAGTGCGTAGAAGTTGTACCACTTTCCACAACTCCGCTTTTAATCAGAGAAATATTCATTAATCCCAAATAGGAAACAGACTGACTTCTTCACCCCAACTGAGCAACACTATATAGCCAAAATCCAACACTGATTTTATAAATACACACACACACACATATATATATATAAAAATAAAGGAACACTGATCATCAAAATATGAAGAGTAAAAGTTGTCTCTTCCATTTATCATCCTGTTTTTCTACAATGTAGGCTCTGCAGTAAACCTACTGAGTTACCAAAGACAACCTCTAGAAACTGCATTTAAATGCAGTTTAATTAATTTAAATCAGATACTTTCTGAGCCTAGAAGCTGTGAGAGTGGCACAGAAATATTCTAATAACCCTGTCAGAAAATGCACAAGAAATGCTGCTAAAGGAGTTCCAGCTTCTAAAAATCTTTACAGATACGTCTATTAAAGCCTTTTTCTCTGGTCTTATTCCCGCCTGTGATGATCAGAAGTAAAGCCAAAAATTCCTATTGCATCTCAGGAGCATGTGGAAGAGATAGCCAAAAGAGGACAACAAACACTAGTCAGACAGCTCTAAAGAGCTGCCCAAAGAATAATTATGGCTATTTTCAAAAAGGTGCTATGGCTTTTCTTCTCTACTTGTAGAGCGGTTGTAGCTTCAAAACACACAGTCAAAGTAGATCAAAATTGTGCATTTAAAGGAAAACTGTACCCAGTGAAAAACTGGCTGTATTAGCTGCTTCTATCTGAGAAGCTGATACAGGGAGACATAACCGTTTTTACTAGTGATTGTAACTGTGCAAATATACTTATGCAAACTCATTTGAGAGAGACTCTACAGAAATCCTGCAAGCCACTGAGAAAAAAAATTAAAAATCAGGAAAAAAATTAAAATCTATCACGGCATCAGAAATTACTGACTTGTGTCATTGCGACCATTTCAAAAGTTAGCTTAGATTTTTCTCTGCCAAACTAGGCACAGCACAGTATCGCATGGAAATCTATACCAGGGAAGAGGTCAATTATTACAGACTCTCCGGAGAACAAGACATCGCACGTTCTACTACAAACCAGCCGCATTGCAGGCACTGCGGTGGAGAACAAGAACCACCAACTCCAGTCTCACCATCCCATACGCTGTACCACCAGGCCCAATCCCGCTGCACGTGATGCTCGTTCAGGAATACGTATAACGTAAGAGTGAAGCACTGATTTAGTATGCACTCAACTTTACATTAGAAAAAGGTATGTCTTAAAAGCAGATCTAGGTTAAGTATTAACTTTATTAAACAGTTTTAAATGCAAAACAGGACACGATATCCTTTCAGACTTTAACACCACAGATTACTCAACAACAATAAACTGGAGGAAAATGATGATTGTCAAATGCTCTGCTTTTTAAGACTGTCCATACTTCATTGTTTTACACTTTAACCTGCAATAAGACTACGGTATGAGACAATATAGCTACTAGCTAAAACCTCAGCAGAACTTCTGACCCATGAAATGAGGGCTGACACATCAAAGAAGTTACTTAAATTTTTAAGTTACATTATCTATACTCAGAAAAAAAACAACTAGCATTTTCCTATTCAGCTACGCACAAAGAAATCATTCACAGAACATTATCCAAACCTTACAGAAGTCAACAATTAATGAACTCTCACGGTAAGGAATGGGCAAGCTATCCCTTGAAGAATCTCCTCTGTAGCTTTTCATTTATTCCTAAGCTGTCCCATAAAGAGAAGAACACGTGTGTGTTGCCATTAGCAGGTTTCATTCGGAGTCAGAATCGCGCTCAAGTAGCCAAACTATGAAGCAGTCCTGAAAAGCTAAAAGGAAATACAGAAATTTGGAATACTTCCTTGTAGCTGAGACTTCCATATATGAGTGTGAAGAACTGGTATATCTTGCAGAGATATAAATAAGACTCCAATCATTCATTTGCACAAAACACCAAAAATTGATAAACATAAAACAGTAACTGACAAGCCAAAAAAAAAAAAAATCTGTTAATACTTAACATTTATTTTTATTCTCAAACTTATCTTTCCTTTCTGTCCTTAAAAAAGGAGAAAAAAAAAAAAAAAGGGAAGCACTCAATTTTCTTTGGCAATAAGCATTAAATTTTTTCTCACCGGTGCCTCGTCAAGCTGCTGGCACCGCAGCAGTTTCTCTGCTACGTTCAGATAGGTAGGCACTTGCTATTCCTCCACTACTGAATTCAGCGAAGGAAGAAGTTGGCTAACGCAGACTGCACGCACTTTGTGTGCCTCCTTAACGCGCGTGTTATCAGCCCTGCCACAGCTGAGAGATTCCCAATGGCTTTACGACATACTTGGACTTCTTCCTGTTAATAATTCCTTCGCTCCCCTCCCATGACTGGCAGGGTTCTTCAACCCAGCAGCGAAGGGGGACAGCTAATTATCTACCAATCCACCTTGCTGCACCACATTTGGCAACTTTTATCTGCACAGGACAGCTGCGTTCTCCCCGTTTGAAGTGAAATGTCAGTCTCGACTAATGCAGCACGGCTTACATCACTAACGGGGCCTTGACACTTTGAAGAAACAACTCAAAGCCTAATTAAAAATTCAGATTCGCTCTCCTCAGCACAAAGATTTTGACTGCTCTTCCACCAGGACCTCTCTATAGCTTTTTGAAATGTTTCATGCAAGGAAAAAAAGAAGAAATCCAAGGGGAACAGGCTGAAAGACTGCTGCAGTCTTGGGCTTTCAGAGCCTTGAAAAAGACTGTTAGAGCTGGATTCAAACCAAGACATAATCATGTGAAACACATGAGATTTTACTCCACTGGTTTCTACCCTGTAATTATTACTCAAGCGTGCACCACTGCCAACAAAAGATACAGCCAAACATTTATCAGCCTGCATTATTTTTATTTTTGCACTGTTTTATTTCAGTTTCACAAGCTGGAAACAACCTGAAAATGACAAGAAAAAACAAAAAACAGCAGCAGCTCTCTACACTTTTGCTTAAGGTGAATTTTTAACCATTTTACATTAGGGGATATGGAATTAGAAAACGTTCTGAAACCTGGACCTGTTTGGACAATTTAGAGCTGGCGCTTGAGGATCCGCGGTGTTTTACGTCACTTGTTGCCCAAGTACCTCCCTGCCAGTCACTGCCTGACTGATTCTCAGACACCCAGAGAAGGTAGGGGGGGACGTGCAAAGCCCCTTATCTCAGACGTGGAAAACGATGGTTCTGGTATTTCAACTGGTTTGCAGTGCAACTTAAAATGGGACTCATTTTTTCCAAGTTGCAAATCCACTGTGATTAACCAGAAGATCATCCTTGGATATCTTTCCTAGACAGTAAAATTTTGTATTCTCTGGCTGCTGATTTTCTAAGAGATTAAACGAGCGGACAGTTCTTGTGACTGTAACTCTCAGTTTTCATCCAGAAACCTGCCAGGACTGTGGATTCTTCAGAACGAAGCGCCGCGTCATCCTCCCCACACAAACCCTGATGTCATTTCTATGTCTGTTTGTCATTCCGGTCTCTGTTCAATCCGTTCTTGTCGAAAACCATCTGGCTGGACAAGATACCAGTAAAACAAAAAATAATATGCTTGCCAGTCCATCTGGAGAAGCTTGTACACATGCCTACATCGTCCAAGCACATATTAATACACAAAGGAAAAAGAGTAACACAGTGAAAGAGCAAGGAAAAAATGACTAGTAAACTGCTATTTGCAGAGTCAAAAAAATTTTTTTTTTCTTCCAGCCTCCCAGGATCAGTAATTGGCAAGGAAAACAGGCCATACTACTTCCACAGAGCAAGTGGAAAGCATTAAGACGGCAGAGCTGACTTCAAAAGCATTCAAGGCTCTCTGGGCCCATAACTTTTGTTGTTGGTTTTGTTGTTTGGCCTATCTGTCTTGGAACATCAACACCCACATTGGAAGTTATAATAGCACTCAGCATCGCTTTTCATCTTCAAAGCAGTGCTTAGTCCTCTCAGCTCTCTCTAAAAGTAAATATTATTTCTCCGTTTTGCAGGTGGAGGTAAGGTACCTTACCTTGCCCAATGCTAGCAAAACAGTGCAATCCAGCAGTCCTCACCTTGCGTGCCCCGTGCAGATTCAGGCAGTCAAGCCATGCTAAAAACAAACAAAATATTCACTGAAGTTCTGATTTATCCTGCTGTTCTTCTCACCTCCCAGTAAAAGTACTTCAATTGTTTCAACGTACTCTGAAATCTCCACAAAGTCAAAGATCAGTCAGGTAACAGGAGACAGTTCAATCCCAACGTTAGACCGGGTCATGACCTAACTACCAATTTAGTTATAATTTTAGCACAAAAGGATGCTTACTTTTTAATTACTGCTGAGTAAGAGCAGTACTGCCCAGGAGAATACCTAACTCTGTGTCTCAAGCTGCTCATTCAGCCAGCTACAGCTCTTTGTGAATTATGACACGAGACGATTTACTATGTAGTCTACTGAATAATGAGAAAGAGTATGGCTGTCCTCAGAGCTGCTCAGACTGGTAAGCAGAGCTACGATTGCACATAAGCTTCTAAGAATAGTCTGCTGCAAAACGAAAATCTATTCCCCATACCTATAGGGACGCTGCCAACACGTGTTCCAGCTAAAAAAAGCTGGTAATAGTTACATGTCATTTTAGGTACCGCACCTGCGTTCTGCCCCAGATTGCTAACCACGCTTCTGGGAATGGTTTTTCTGCCCTCTGCGCGCGCGGCCGAGGAAACGGACTGCACAGGTGAACCCGCGCAGCCCGCTACTCGCACAGCGCTACGTTTGCTGGTGACCTAACTCCACCGAAACCAGAGGTGCTGCACCAACAAGCAGTTTGGCCGGAGGCTGTCAGAACACAGTCCCTTGAGAAATACAACCTTCCCTTTGCCAGGCGCTGGATTACTGCGGTACGCAGACAAGCAACAAACAATAACGCTGAAAAGGCCCAAATCTTAAAACAGCAGATATCTTCACCGCTGCTGCGTCACCTTTAAATCTAAACATGCTTATCCACCACTATGTAAAGTGCCTTAAACACCACAAGTGCTCTTCCTTGATCACAATTTAGAAGTGGCATTGAACAACTTGCAAGAACCTTAAACAGACCGTCTCTGCTCCCCAGGGCAAAAAAGACCAGGCACGTACACACACGCATACAAGCCTATATTAAAATAATATTCTCAGCCACAATGCATAAAATTAAATACATGCAATATCAAGACACAACAATGTCACTGACCGTGTTTGTTTTGCAGAACCGTCAAACGGAGTGGGAACAATAATTAATAGGTGCAACAGAGCAAGTCAGACAAGTTATGAACTTTCTGTATCTAATTACTTCTGGAGGAATAATATCAAAAATCATAATATATAAGAGACCGTGGAACCTATGCAGCTTTCTATATAATAGTGCACACTTGTATCATGGGAACATATTTGTTTATTTTAATTTAAAACTTAAATAAAACTGTTAAACCGCTGTTCAACACGTTCAGCGAATGATGCAGCTCACAAGGTGTCACCTATGCTACCCTCAGCTGTTCTTCACGGTATCATTCAAGGAATAAATTTCTGTGTGAAATCAGAGTGCTTCTACGAATGCATTGCTTTCACGTGTGAGAAAACAAAGCATTACTTAAAAGTAATAGTCAGATTCTGCACTGATGCGCTCAAGCAATGTCTATAAATAGAAGGCTGTGGTGTTAGTGCCAAAAACAATTGTTAGACCCATGCTGACATCATAACTCTCATCCTCATTCTTCCTGTAGCTTCAGCCTGTATTACAATGCAGATGTCCACGTACCTCATTTCTTTCAACAACGTAAAGCAACACACTTGCATTAAAAACACTAAGCCCTTATTACCGTTGTAGTAATTTTGTGAAACACTGGTAGAAGAAAAACGTATTACAGAAAGTGGACATGGCGCAGAAGAGACAGATCTTGTTTACGGCACTGAACGCTGCTCCAGTAGAAATCTCATTTATATTCTATCTCACAGCTTTCACACTCATTACATCCTTCCTCTTTACACAGGCATTTAAGGCTCAGAAATTCTATGGTTCTCCTCTTACCTCCTCTTCCAGTGTCTCCTTTAATGTCTTCTCTGGAGGCTCCACCTCATCCTCCCTTCCTTAATGGAGGCTCCCTCTACAAATTTTCTCTTCTTCCAGACTCTTTCTCAGACTCAAACACGCACCCAAAGCTCTCACCTTGTTCCAGCTCAACATTTCCACCTGCTCCTTCATTCATTGGATGTTTCCTCTCCTCCAAAGCCCTCTCCCACAATCACGTCCCCTGCCAGTGACTGCTGACACCCCCTCCTGCCTATTACCAGGATGCGCAAATGTGGAACTCACAGCTGAGAGGGACCAAACACGACAGAGGAGAGCAAGAGAAGCATTAAATCCTGCTGCTTCTTCCTCTGCAATTTCTGGAATTACATAAAACTGCAGTTCCCAAATAGCCAATATTAACCTCTCCTTTCACTGCCCGTCTCTTCCATCCTGCCATAGGATGCTTCCATCCTGAGAGGTTTCTCGACCTCTCAAAGACCTGCACCGGTTTTGCCTTTTTATCTTTGAGGCTTCCTACCAGCGGGTCTTCACCTGGGCCAACCACTTGACCGTCCTCTTTGCTGGGCTCAGGTGCAAGAGTCAACTAGTCCCTCCGCCCTCCTCATTCAGGTCGGATTTGGGGCCTGCTGCCACGTTGCCCTCTAAATTTCAGGCAACACGCCCAGATCTATAACCAATTAGAGCACAGAAGCTCTCTCACTCTTCTTCCAAAATCCCACAAACCTCGTTCATCCCCAAACAAGTCGCAGCAAGCACCTGCTGGTGTGGCTGTCCCATACTGCCCCGTGCACTCTCAGGACGGTTGTGCGGCAGAGGGACCGGCACCACGCGCCTGCGCAAAAACCACGCAAACAGCCTCACGCAAACGGAGAAAGCCCTAATCCTGCGCCAGCTAAGCCCACCTCCGTCTCTGCACGTTTAGAGAATTTCTACCCTAAAACTTTGCAAGAATCACAGGCTGCAGTGACACACGTCATAACATTGTCACTCTACTGCAGGCGGTCAGCAAAGAAGCTTCTAAAATCAGAGGAGGTTTGTTTTCACCAGTTTTTAATCTTCAACAGCCGTAATAATGTTACAGGGGGGAGCAAAGGACAGGCTTCTTATTAGCTTGATGGGAGTTAAAGCAGCCAAAACATGAAACATGCCAAAATAGAGCTCAGGGTGAAAAGGGTTTTCAGGGTTTAACTGCTGGTTTCACCACGCTGAATTATTTTGGGGGCATAAACTATCCAACTCACAGTAAATACACTGTTTTAAAGTTATTTGCATCCCCCTGCCCTGGCATCCAGGTTGTCGCCAAGTTAAATACAGCCAGTAGAGCTATTAGAGGAAGAGCCGGCTCCTCTTCGGTTTAGCGAGCACATCGCAGCCGGTGCGGAAGACAACCGCGCGTTTCTACGCAAGATGCCTTTTTTTTTTTTCTTCCCCTTCAAGTTGAAAGCAAAGAAAGACGTTGAAGAACGTCGCATTCGTTAGATTTTATTTTATTTTTTTTAAACACAGCAGGGAAACAGACTTGGCAACGCAATGACACTGATTTGGTTTCAATTCACTAGGGACGCCACCGTTTAGGGGACTGGGGCGATGCATCTCCCGAAGGGAAACGCACGCACACATAGGCGCGCCCTATGAAAGGCAAAAAAAAAAGAAAAAAAAAAAGGGGGGAAAAAAAGTGCGTGGGGGGGGGGGGTTTCCCTGAATTCAGGGGCAGGGACAACCCCCTCCCCGCAGCGCGCAGGGGCAGCGGCGGCTCCGCGGGAGGGCGGCTCGCACAAAGGCGGCGGGACGGGGCCGGTTTTCGAGGAGAAGAAAAAGAGAGGAGGGGGGGGAGGAAAAAAAAAAAAAAAAGCCCGTTTAGGTAAAATAAATAAATAAAATACAACAAAACCGTCGCCGGCCGCTTCAAAGCGCCTCCAGCGCGGCGGCTTTGCAACGCGCGGCTGCCGCCAGAAGCCGTTTGGGGATGGAGGGAGGGAGGGAAGGGGCCGGTTTGGCCTCTTTTTTTTTTTTTTTTGGGGGGGGGGAAGGGGGTCGAGTCTTTTTGTTTTGTTTTTTGCCCCCAGGCCCCGCAGCGGCCGTTAGGGCAGCGGCGGCGGCGGGCAGAGGGGCGGTGGGCGGCCAGCGGGGAGGGAAAGTTTGGGAGAGAAGGAAAGGGAAAGGAAAAAGGAAAGAAAAGCCGGGAAAGAAGGAAGACACGAAGGAGAAGGAAGGAAGGGGCCGGGCGGGAAAACGCGGCGCGGTACCTGCATGGTGACCACCCCCAGCTCCTCGGCCGCCAGCTTCCTCATCTGCGTCGCCAACACTTGCGCTTCGTCCAAGATGGAAAACTCCGCCTCGGCGGCGCCCAGCCCCCAGAGCAGCGCCAGGCCGAGGAGGCCGAGCGGCCCCCGGCCCCGCCGGCCGCCCCGCACCGCCGCCGCGGCCTCCTCCATGCTTGCCGCGGGCAGCCGCGGCCGCCCAACGCCGCCTCCGCCGGGCCGCGGCTTACGCTAGGGCTGCGGCGCCGCGCCGGCGGCCCCCATGCAGCGCCCAGCGGAGCGGGGCCAACGGCCGCTGCGCGCCCCGCGCCCGGCTCCGGCCACACGCAAAGCGCGGAGCGGAGGGCGCAGCGCAGCGCGAACGCCACCGCCACCGCCGCGCGCGCACTGTGGGGGGGGGGGGGAGGTACCGGGAGGGGAGGGGGAGGGAGGGGCCGCGGCGCTTTCCGCGCGGGTGGGGGCGGGGCCGCCACGGAGCTCCGCCTCCCTCATCCGGCCACGCCCCCTCCCCAGCCGGCCCCGCCCCCGGGTGCGGGAGCGCGGGCGCGGAGCGGAGCGGCGGCGCTGGGAGCCACCCGGGGGTGTTCAGTATTCGGTGAGCGTGTTCCTGAAGAGTCCCCGCACCGTGGGGGCTTCTGGGGGCTTTTTTTTTTTTTGGGGGGGGGGGGTTGGGGCTTTTTAAATTTTATTTTGGATTTTTTTATTTCTTTTTTTATTTGTTTCTTTCTTTTTCATTGGTTTTGGATTTTTTTTGTTTATTTTAGGTTTTTTGTTTTTTCTTTCTTCCTTTCTTTTTTATTTCTTTTATTTGTTTCTTTCCTTTTTATTAGTTTTGGGGGTTTTTTTGTTTCGTTTTGTTTTTTGTTTGTTTCTTTGTTTTTTTGTTTTGAGGTTTTTTGGTTCATTTTGAATTTTCTTGTTTCTTTCTTGTTTCTTTCTTTTTTTTTGTTTGTTTCTTTTGTTTTGGGGGCTCTTGTTTTGTTTTGTTTGGGTTTTTTTTTTTGCTGGTTTTGTTGTGTTTTGGAGGAGGGGGCTGTCAGTTGATTTTTTGGTTGGAGGGGGCGCTGGCCGCCCTTCCCCGCGGGTCGGCCCTCGCCGGCCGCTGTTCTCGTAAAAAGGGGGAGGGGGGAAAAAAAAAAAAAAAAGGGCTTTTGCCAAGTTCTCTGCCACCTGCACGTTTGTCCGCGCGCTTGGTTTCTGTAAATACAAGGGATAATTTTTTGCAAAAGCCGTATCCGTTTCTCCTCGTCTTTCAGGGGCTCTGCAGGCCCGCCGCGCTGTTCCCGTTCGGTAACGCCGAGGAGGCCGCCGGGTGCGGCAAAGGCAGCCTACAGCAAAGCCGTGCCCCCCGAGTGAGAGGAGATCCACTCATTAACGAGATCCACCAGTGCAGGATGCAAAGGTTTTAAATTATAACGAAAAGCCAAGTGGGTCTCAAACACCGTGGCTAAGCGACCTCCTCCTTTTATTTTTTTATTATTTTTTTTTTTTTTTGCTTTATTTCTGGCCTTTGTTGCGC
The DNA here is from genome assembly GCF_040807025.1 of Struthio camelus. NCBI lineage: Eukaryota > Metazoa > Chordata > Aves > Struthioniformes > Struthionidae > Struthio > Struthio camelus. The sequence goes on along the minus strand of NC_090949.1, from coordinate 36,132,193 downwards.
GTTGGAAAAGAAAAACCAGCTCTGCCAACTTTGTGGTAGAGAAAGCACCCCTCGGTACTGTCGGCGTCAAACTTTTAACCAATCGCGTCAAAAATACCTACCTCCGCCTTAGTTACGAGTCACTGCTTTGCTTTGGAGTACGTGTGTAGTTGTTACACGGTTTAAGCAAAGTCCTAATTCTGCACTGCTTCCCCCAGCGCCCAGGGGACCGAAGGCTCGGTTTTTCCATTAAAATAAGGAAAACAAAACAAAAATCCTGATCCTTTGAGTTAATTCCAGTTTTTAGCAGAGTCCCACGTGAGAAACGGTCCCTTTGGGAGGACGGCAGAGAAACGCCGGGAGCCGGCTCGGCCCCGTCCTGACGGCCGTGTCCCCGCGAGCCCCGGGGCCGCTGCGCCCGGCGGCACCCGGGGTTCGGTCCTCCTTGCGCCTGGGCTGCAAAAAAGCTCCCTGGTCATGTCTTAGCATCTGAAGCACCAACAAACCATGGAGCTTTTCAGCACAAATGGAAAAAAAATGGAATGGAAAAAAACTCATGGTGCTGAAATGTTGCTTTTTCCTCTCCCCCTCCACCCCCCACTTTGACTTCGTTCTCAAAATCACCTCATTTTTATTTGAAAAAGGCAAAAAAAACCCCGTGATATTCCTTCCAGGCGCTCCCAGACTGCAGGCCTGTGACGGGAGGCGGTCAGCTCTCCGGTGGGGCGTGCGTCCCGCGCGGGGTGGAGCACAAACTCGGCGGTGACCTCCAACCCCCGGCTTGCGACGGACCTGGCACGCGGTGACGGCGATGGTGAAGGGGATCTTTTAGGGCGTAAGAGGGCGATCTCCCACCGAGAGATCAGCCTGGAGGGGAGCGTTTGCAGCAGGGACAAGGAGAAATCGAGAGCCGTCCCCTGTCCCTCTCGTCCTCAGGAGAAACGGGATCTAGCTCAGCTGTCCCCGCAAGCGGGGAGTCCTCCAGAGCCCCTTCCCCGCCTCCCCCTAAACGCCGAGCAAACGCTTTCGGCGTGCTTCTGCGTTGCTATTAATATCGCTGTCACCTCGGGCCCAGCTGCGTGCAAGAAAGGCTTGTTGGGAGAAGTAATGACTCCTGTGAGCGCTACGGACACGGGCTGAAGGCTGCTGAGGTCCGTGTCCCCAGCAAGGTGCTCTCTGCTTCGGCGCAGGCTCCGCGGGCTCCCAGGGGCGGCGTGCCTGGGAGAGCCACCGCTGGCACGAGCCGAGTTAAAACACTGATGACATGCAAAGTTCTCAAATGCAGCACGAGCCAAACTTGAGCAGCGCTGCGATCGTCACGCATTAGGAGGTCCATCTCACGGACGGCCTTGCAAAATCTCCAGAGTCAGGGTCACGTGTCAACACAGTAATTATTTTTGCTACTAATGAGAGAAATACTGGTTGGACAACAAACGGGCCGGAATGCACATGAAGCGACAATTCTTGCAATGTTAGACGATAAAGAAAATAATTCACGGCGAGAGGCTGTTGAGGCTGCGTGCAGAATATAATCGCCTGCTCTGAACCGCCGGGTCTCCCTGCTAATTAAACAGCTGATAGACGACAGTCAGACAGCAGCCGAAACAAGCACCTCTGGTACGAAGCCAGAGGATACAAGTCACTTACCTGCTTCCATGAGACGTTTTTTGAAAAACAGCATATATCACTGCCAGCTTGGATGACGGTTTGTACTGACAGAAATGCTCCTCTAAAGCAGGTGATGATCTGACTTGCGAGGAGGTTAGACTTTGTTGGGTTTCAGGACTGCGAGGAAGGCAGGAGAAGAGTGATTTCCGCCTGTCTGATCAGCATTACGTGTCGCCCCGTGCCACCGTAGGGTTTTTGGGCTCACTTGGTGTCTGCTGCTATTTCTTCCTTGTTACAGCAGGTACCCAACACAAAACTCCAACCCTGCCAGTATTTTGCTGTATTTAAGTACACGGGTGCTCACTTGACCTTCTCCTGTACCCAAAGTTAGACATATACCTAAGTCGTTACACGTTTTAAGCTTTTAGTTATTTTATTAAGGATCTACAAATAAGCCTTTTAAAGAAAATATATAGGAAACTATTGAATTTGTGTCCCTTCTGTGAAAACGAAACCTCAGATTGCATTGCCTCTCAAGAGGCCACAAAAGTCTGTAGCTGCTGTTTTCTTATCGCAGTTAGGATTTGCTGAAGACTGGAATGGGTTTTCCAGTTTTTAAAGGAAAAGCCAAGAGGGCAGGAGTGAAATCTTCTCACTCACGTTACTACTCCAGCGTTCGTGACATAAAATTCTAGTTTCATGAGGACCAGGAGTGCTGGCTAGAATAATTTCTGAAAACTGGGAAGAAAGAACATTTTTGTCGTTGAAGTTCAGCAATGGTCTACTAAGCAACGCGGATCTGTATATCTGACACTGCTTCTCTTTCCTGAAGCCATTCTCTGTTTTCAGTCTTTTCAGTTGATTATTGACGCAATGATCAGAACGCAATTTGGTAAATATTTCCAGATATTTCCAAACTGCGCAACACACAAACTCTAGCCTTAGCCAAAGCAACAAAGAGTGAAAAAGCCCAACTGGTTTTCCTTCCCTACTTCCATCAACAGGATTATTATACTTACCAGTTTGGCTCTGCCTTCAGATTCTTATCACAGATTTCAGCTTCACCAGCTAACGAACAGCTGAAACGTGGTAGAGAAATAGACCTTTATTTTCCACTTATTCGTGCCCTTAATCATGAAGGCTGAATCTAACGCATGTGAAATGGCTCTTCTTAGGTAATTATATTTGAACATCTTAAAAGATTATTTTCAGACCTTCTCATCACTGGAGACAAAAGTAGGGGTAGGGGGTAGACGAGAAGAGCAATGCCGTTTTAAAGATTCATTTGGCAGATCAACTGCTAACAGCAAACCTGATCAATAATGCAAACGTAGATTTAATAATCATTTAATAATGTAACCACGGACATGGACCTGCCTTAGGGCACCCAGGAGGTCCGGAACGGCTCTGGGTTTATCTCCATCCTCTTGGCAGAGGACGTAGTTATTGCCCTCAAAACACTGGCTTATTTCATAACGTCTGAAGATTTCGTAACGCCTGAGGACTGTCTGAGGAACGCTAAATAACGTACTATTCTCCGTGCGTCGATGGAGACGAGCTTCATCCTAAGCCAAAAGAAACGCGTGATGCGCGCAATTGCTGTAGCCTGCCTCGTTACGGCACCCAACGCCACCTGCGGACCTCAACCAACCTCACAGGGAATCCGTCCTGCCCCATTGTGAAATTTGGCGGGGAACTGCCACAAAGTCTCATCCGAGACAAAGGAGACAACCGGCTTGCAAGGAAAATGCCCTTCCAGCAGCGGCCGTGAAGGAGAACTCAGGAAGGGGCCGTGGACACGATAGCTTCAGCTCTCTCCGAGGAAGACTGTGGCCATCAGCCCGTCTTCCAGCCGGCAGGCGTCTGGCTCAGGGCCCGCAGAGGCGCTCAGGCTTTCTCTTCTGCTGTGCGTTACTTGGCGATGGCACAAATTTAAATCGCCTTTCTATCGTAACAAGAGTATCTACTAAAGTGGGACGTATCTACTAAAGTGGGACGTCTCCTAGCGAGACACGCTTGGAGAGCGACATGGAAATGCCTTCCTGAACCACAGACAGACCCAAAGGATCCCAGGTTAAAAAGCCACTTCTGCGGCAGAAAATTGTAACTCGTGCCAAGTGAATGTATTTGAAATAGTTATACTAAGAAAAGACGGTTCAAACGTACCTTGGCCCAGGGTAACTAGCTCTGCATTGGAGATTTGCCAGAGTGATAGCACGTTTATTTTACATTAGCCAAGTATGGGTGCAAACTCATTAATATTCCTACGGCTCTAGCGTCGGACCAGGTTCTTCCTCCTTGCACATAATTAATCTCAAGCACGTCCCACAAAACTGTGGGCCAGATTAACGCCTCAAACACACCTTCACGCCCGCGTTGAGGTTACGGTAAATCACCCCACCATTACGACTGGCTTGAGTTAGTTTTGACTTACTAGTCACACTCGTTTGAACCGCGGAGTAGCTGTTTCTCTCCTTTTTTTTTTTTTTTTTTTGGTGATATTGTAATAATTGGCCCGCTTTTCGTTCCTCTTTTGGATTGACCGTGTAAAATTAAAAAAAAAATACATGGCAAACAAGAGCGTCAAGAGAAAATTCAGCTTAAGCTGCAAAATTACGTGCCCCTGGAAGCGTCGCCCTCCTCCGTTTCTACGCGCAGGGTGGCTTTGGCTTTGCTCCCGCGCGCTGAAGGGTGCGGAGAGGACGGTGGAAACGTTAAAAATTGTCCGTAGAGAGAGCAAAAGGTTTTTTTTCCCAACCGCGTTTCCTAGCAATGCAAGAAGAGAAGTAACAAACTGGGAGAGACGACAGCCTTCCCTTGGGGGCTACCGGGGGGGGGCCGCGTCGGGAGGCCTGAACGCGCCCAAGCCACGACGCAGCGTCTCGACTTGCAACGCAGCAACAACCTGGGGCTTTGAAAGGCCCTTTTTGGCGCCCGTGCGAGGACGCAACTGCAGGAGCCAGCCCGCGGGGCCCCGGAGGACGTTGCGCCCGCAGAGCGCCGTGCAACGTACCGCCTGGCAAGAAGCGCAGCAATCGCTTGGGTTGAACGGAAAGATAAAAAAGCGCAAAGGAGGAAGATAAGAGCCTCTGACAGCCCATCTGGAGCAAGCAGAGCAGCCGCCGAGGACGCCTGCGCCGAGAAAGAGCCAGGGAGAAGTCGCGCGTCGGCCCTGGCCAACCTCCTGTCCCGAGACGGGGGCAGCGCAGGCGTTTTCACGCCTTTCCCTTTTTTTAAAGCTTTTGGGCCCAGGCGAGCGGGGGAAAGTGGCACCTTGGCGTCCGTCAGGACCCTCCGGCCCAGCGGCCATGCCGGCTCCTGCAGCCGGACCGCTTTCCCCCGGAAAGGGGCTTTCAGACAAATTGTTTACATTTGCAAACTAGGGGGGCAAAAAAGGGATTATTATTATTATTATTATTATTATTATTATTATTATTATTATTATTATTATTATTATTTTCCCCCCAATAGCACTAGGTCCGCAGTAAGCGACAGAAATCAGGCAGAAGCGGCTGGGAGGAGCGCGGCGGCCGGACCGCGCCGGCCAGCACGGCTCCGCGGCTCCGGGCGCCAGCTCGCTCCAAAACCCTCCGCGCTCCCCAGATACCTGGTGCTGGGAGCCGCGGCGGTGGCAAACGCACGGCCGGACAGGCCGGCTCAGCTCTTCGCTGGAAACGAGGGTAAAAATGAGTTTTCCACGTGCCGGCGAGCTCCGAGCCCAGCCACAGCGCCGCTGTCTGCGAAGCTCGCAGCTTCTCTGCCCCTTCGCCTACCTCTCCGACAGCTCTGTTGGCCCGCTGAATTAGCTAATGTTTTTAAAGCGCCTTCAGCTCTTCAGGCAAAAGCTGTCACGTAAGTGCCGAGCGTTGCTGCTGCCTGGCAGAAAGTTTGCAATTCCCCTTTCAAGGAGGAAATAACGAGCAAAAAGCTCGCTTTTATCAAATGCATTTTAAAAAAGCCCTAAAGTGTTTTTTAAAAAAGCTTGGTGGCCTCGCTAGGCTCGCCAGCTCGCGGTTGCTGTTGCCTGTTTGAACCCGGGAGCATTGCAACCCCTGCCCGTGGCTGCGACGCCCCGCGTGGTCCGCGGGGCATGCGAGACCCCCTAATAAGTGACTCTGACCTGGCGAGACAAAAAAAATTACATTTGCCATACAAAAAGCTGATTTCGCCTTACAAAAGAAGAGGTGATCATGCCGGGCATCTTCGAACGGTTGTTTTCCCCATGGGGGGATTCAGAAGCAGCTGTGGCGGGGCGGCGGAAGAGCGGAGCGGGGGCACCCGATCCCCGCCGGGGCCGGAGGACGGGCGCAGCCGCCCCTCTCGCAGCCCTCCCTCCGCTTGGCCACCAGACTGCGACTGTCATGAACACGTTTCTGCTTTTTCCTCTCCGCTTTTCCGTGCTTATTGACGGTAAAGAAACCCACCGTGGACGTCGCCTTGGTACCGGCGTGAGTCGCGTTACAGCGCTCACGCGCCTTTCCAGCAGCAGCAGCCTGCAAACCCGTCCCACCAGGGCCGCTGAGCTCGCCGCGAAGAGGAGCGGGGCCAAGTTCACGTTTATCCCGCTGCTGTTCTGGCTCGGAGGCGCGCACGCTTACCCCGACAGCCGCGCAAGCGCTCCCGGGGCTCAGCCGGCCCCAGGTTTGCCCGCGGATGGTCCCAAACCTCCGTCCCTTTGCGCCAGGGGACAAGCTCAGTGGCGCGTGCCCGGGAACGGAGAGGACAGTCCAGATCTGCTCGTGCTTTATGATATTCTCGCAGTAACCGATCTGACTCTGCCAACTGTTTTCCTTCTCAGTTCGAAGCAGATTTATTTCCCCCGATAATTAATACCACAAGGCCAGGCTCGGCATCGCCGCGTCCATGCAGCAAGAGCAGCAGCGAGAGCTTCATCCGTTGTTACTCGTTTCCAGTTGCAAAGCCCCTTAGAAACGAGCTTCAGCAGAGCCCTGAATGACAAACGCCCACCGTTTCGGACCAGGACTGACAGCTCGACTTCTGTTGCTGCAAGCATTTTTCGGGAAATGAATGTGCCCCAAAACAGGAATTAGCTCCTGGCCGCTGGGAAAAAGTTCAGGATTTCTTTCTGTCCCTGGGGCCACATAAATCGCACAGGTTTGACAAGTGACAAGGACCTACGCTACCACTGGGCTGCTTTCCAAAGGTGCAGTTTTGCAATTCTTGCTCAAACACGGCTATCAGTGAGGTCAAAGAGAATATTGCCTGATTAAAGGCTGATTAAACACCGAGGAGGGACTTCAGGTCCTCTGGCAGCTTCCAAGGAAAGCAAATATTTCAGTCGACTTGTCCATGCACCACGCTGAGGGACAGCAACCAGCTCCACCGTTACTTCGTGAAGGGAAACTTTGGTGGTGCAAGAACAAAAAGCAACAAACGCTTTTCAGGGGAAACCATCTGTTAAGACAATTTGGGAAGATGTGCACCCCCCTCTGCTGGGCTGCTTCTGCTGCGCAAAGGATTTCCCCAAAAGCAGAGGCGAGCCAAAGACCCCAGCAATGACCGTGAGCGTGGCGGCAGAGACGACGCTCTCCTTCGTCCCACCTTCGAGCCAGGCAAGGGCAGAGCATTTCTGTAACAGCTATGGAAGATCTCGGACTGCTGAGTATTAGTAGGACTCTCATATCGACAAGTTCGATAGGGTTATCCTGTACGACTGGAAAAAGTTTGAGAAGAGCGATGGAAATGACGAGAGATTTCCAAAATCAGATTTACGAGGAAAGCCTGGAAGTCATGGCTTGGCTTGCTACAGAAAACTGAGATAAAATATGGTAACAAACCCAAAAGGTTATTTTGCAGAAGATAACTCTCAATTGTTTTCCATGCTCACTAAGAATAAAACTAGAAGAAATCAGTTTAACTCCCAGCAAGAGGGATTTATGTTAGACACGCAGGAAAAAGCATAGTCAATGCAACGCAGCCGAAGCGCGACAGTAGACGGCGCAGAGCTTGCGGCATCGCCACCACTGGCACTGCTGAGGGTGATGCTCGGTCAGGGTGAGGAGATGGCATCAGCAGTCACTTGAGTAGGAGAAAAAAACCCCGTACCACATAAAAAACAGTGGCATGGTGTAGGGCAGGGCCGGCGGTGCCGGGAAGGCGGGATGCACGGACACACTGCCATGATTTGATATGAGCTTGGAAGGAGCCCGAGGGACGGCCGAGGATTTAAATCACCAAGGCGTGCGGAGCGCCCCGGGGGTTTTAAATGGCAGCGTTCGCCTCCGAAGACATGCAGAAGGCTCTGGGTGAGGTTACCGACCGCTGTGACGGGGGGGCTCCTGTCCCCAGACCACGCGAATGTCCACGTCTACGGGGCCAGCTGCCAGCGAACAGCGGCTCGACAGCAGGAGCGGGCAACAGCCTGAATCCAGCGTTTAGGTTTATACCAAAACCTACTGTCTCGTGTCTTGAGTATTTACGCTTCCCTCCCGTCTTTTTTCTGCGATACCGTATTTTAATCCAATTACCCTTGGGATGCCTTTTTTCCAAGCATCGCCTACCGAATCGTCCCAGCCGGGTCCCTAGGGGAGCAGGTCGGGGCGACGGGCGAGGGCCGGCCGGAGCGGCGGGAGAGGCGGGCAGAGCCGGGCGGACGGGCTGCGCCTGGCCGAGCCCCGCCGCGTCGCCGGCAGCCCGGCGTTAGCTGAGAACGACGCGAAATCGCCCTGGTCGGCCTGCGTCTTCACGAGCTCCGAGTCATAGAAAAAAGCCCGGGCAACATATTGAGCTTTTTAATATCATTTCTTTTGCGCCGTAAAACGGTTATTGTTTATTTGAGTATACACGCGGCAGCTCTACTCACGCAGGTTTACTTTTAAAGCGCGCGCTGTCAGAGCGATTACCCTGAGCGGGCACGGAGGGCTTCGCGGCTCCGCTGTTTGCTCCTTCAGTGGGACACGGATCTTGCGTTTCAGTCCAGCTCCCTCCTACAGGACGTAACGGAGGAAATGCTTGTGAGACATATAGAGATCCCACAACGGCACGATCTGCTCTAAACACTTACGGCGCGTTTCAGAAAGCGTCTCTGTTAGTGGGAATAACGTTATTTTGTTGACGCGGGTAAGACACCGCGGTTGGCCGACAGATGTGCAGCTGCAGCGCGTTTCTGCTCCATAGATGTTATTATGCGCAAGGAAGTAAAACCAGATGATGAATCACAGCTGTCGTCGCTGAGGACGGAGATAATTGAGATCACATTTGGGGCTGGGGGCATCTGCAGAAAAGCTGGGAGACATAAGTGCACTGGCGTGCCCTCGGCTGCTTCCCTGCGCTCGGCCCAGGGACGGCGGCAGCCGCCGGGCAGGACGCGGCTCTGCTAACGCGCACCACCGGCCTCCCGGCTGGAAACACCGTTTCCCCGCAAGGCGGGAGGAATGACGATCGGCGTCCCGTGATCACGACTAGCGAGACAGCGCCTGTACGATCACATCGCACCGCTCCCGCTGGTATTTAGATTTGACGGCGCCGGTTTTCTACTGGCGTAAAATAGCATCACTTTGCTAATGCTCCTTTCAGAAAACGTTTGTGGGAATAACGTTATTTTGTTTATGTGGGTAAGACACCGCGGTTGTGCCAGTAACTACTTCTGAACACGCTTTGCAACTGCATAAACAAGCGGAGTGCCAGGATTGCCTCCCATTGCAGCCTTCGCGCAGCCAGCAGGTTTTGGCTGAAACTCTTTGAATGCCTGGAAAGCGTCTTTCTGGAGAAGAAGCAAAAGATGTCTCTAAGCTGGGTTACTTTCCTCCAGCAGGATTAGATGCGAGAGAGGTATTTTTGGTATCTTTGGGCTCATAGAGGAGTCCCTGATAAAACTAGTTCCTTACCTGACTGTGACCAAGTATGGTCTCGATCCCTGGATTTTTGCCTATGAGTTTTGAGGAATGACCTCTAAGACTTCAGGCTGTATTTCTTTGACCCAGCAAATCAAGGCAGATGAGAAACGTGACACGCTTGATGCAGTCTTTGGAAAGGGGCTCATGATTCCAGTCATGTTGCACCGGGTTGTCTAAGATACATTCACGAGTACAAGTTTATGCTCCTAACAGATCGTCCCCCATCTTCGGTCACCCTTGGCCTGATCTCTTCTGTCTAGCGACCAACCTTGCTCATTGCCCCCCTACCTTAACTCTTCTACTGCTTCATCCTCTTTGCACAGTGGGTCAATTTTGGCACGTTCAGCTGTACGTTTCATACCTTGGTTGGGACTAACTTGGTTTCTCACAAGAATACCTACCCTGGATCTTCCCAGCCTCCACCCTTCTGCCCAGAACAAATCACAGCGTGTTGTGCCCGTAGCCCCCACGACCGCCCACAGCGGTCACTGCGAAGGAAACCCATGATGTTAGCCCAGGTCAACCCTTCCCTCCAGCAGAGTTTCCCGAGCTTTTAATTTTCAGATCTAATCGAAAGAATCCTTTGCTTTTTCCTCTTTTTCTGAAAACGATGAAGCGAGACGCAGAGACGTCAGCATCAGCCTGTGCTTTCATTTCCTCAGGCCCAGCCCTGCGGATGCCTTTTGCCGTTAGTCCAGACTCTGCACGCTCCTACAGCCTCCAGAGTCTGATCCTCACCTCCTGGGCACACACGCACCCTGCCAGCGCTTTCGGGGTCTAATCATACCCATGAGAGGTGTGTGTGGGGGGGAAACGGTTAAGGTCGAAGGCAGAGGCAGGAATTCAAGCCAATCTATTACATCCGAGTTTGCAAGTTTTAATTCCGAACGCAAGCCAGGATCCGTAGCTCCAGAAAAGGAACATGCCGCGGTAAGGTAATCCAATCTCCAGGCCAATTCTTTTCCCTAAGAGCGAGTTAAGAGCTCTGTGCCCTCGTAAAGCCGGCCCGACCCCTGTGCTGGACGCCGAGCAGATCTCCAGCAGAGGATATTGCAAGCAGCAGCTCTGCTGCCCTGCAGGGTACCTGTGGCTCCTTCCCAACCCTTGTGCCAGACAGAGTGCCACCGAACCCATGATTATTACAAATTAACCATAAATTGGAGCCCAGACAGTTTCCTGCGCGTGGGGGTGGAAAGGGACTATTAAGCACTTCAGGCAGACACGACGAATTGTCTCGTTTGGCACGAATCATTCGCCAGTCTCCATCATCTGCCCATAAACAGCACAAGGGTCTCAGCTTCTCCACACAAATAACCTCCTCCAAAATTATTCTTGCCGAGTCTGTGAGTGATGGGGTAATCCCGTTATGAGATTTTAATGCCAAATTACATATTCACACTGAAATGATACTCCTTAAACTACTTTGCAGATGAAGAGCATAATCACAGTTTTCCATTTCATATGCTCTTTTTTTCCTGTTAGTGCCTAATACCATTTACATAGACACGACTGTCAGTAATAGACAACGCTGTCAGTAATCCATGTATAATGCATAATACTTGGGCTTCTATAGTACCATGAACTTTCCTCAGATATACTGGATTACGTTTTGTTATCTATGCAGATACCAGCTGGGATGCCACTCACATGTTAAGAAATACAGAGGCAAACTGGTATTCACTAGTGACCCCTAATTGCCTAATTTTGGAAGGAGAGAGCGCTCAAAAATACAATCTGAGGTCAAGTTTTGCAGTCAGTGCTCATCTCGAACACACTTTTTTCTGCAATTACAGCCCTGCTAGTCACGTATTTTAAGTGGAGCATGCAGAGCAGCCCTGACGTAAAGGCATATTTTTGAGTGTGTTTGTTTATTTTTATTAAGTGCATTTGTTTCATAAGTGTGTCTGTTTGTATTTCTTTTGGAAAAGCAAAAATCACTCTTCAATTTTCAGTCCTCCAGAGACATCCAGGAAATACAACATATCACAGATAGAAACTTAAAACAATACTAATGAAAACTAGGATAGCTGTTCTTGGTTGAATGCTAGAAATAGTAAGGTGAAGTTGATAGGCCTGACTCACTCCGACTGTTGTGACACTAATGTGCCTTTGCATTAGCAGCTAATACATTTTTTCTTTAGTCATAGCATACTGTGCCCATTTAGCAAAGGAAGTTTTGATTTACAAATGATAGAAAACCACCAGAAGTCGGTTTGCTCTACAGATGGATGTAACTAATAATACACTCTACTAACAAACATGTTGGCAAGGGAGCCACTTTATTATCAGAATTGAAAATTACGATATTTAAAAAACACAATGGTTTAAATTTTTTCATTTTGCATAGCACTTGGCATTACTTCTCCTCCTGAGCTACCTCCCTACAGAGGCCTGCAACAGACAAGCCAAAAACGGTCAGGAGGTGCTTACACAGCTTCTCCTTGTATAAAACGCTATATGGATTTCTCTGTAAGTGGCTTTATAAATAGCTTAAATGGCTAGTTTAAACCTATTTCTAAACAGCTTTAAATAGTACACTATGAATGGGCGTTTCTCAAATCCCTGGTTTTCCACATTTTGCTGAAGAGCAGTACAAAGATCATGACATCTGTTTTCACAGTAGAATATGAATTGCTTAGCCAAATCTGAAAAGCTTTCAGATCTGTGAATGAAAGTACAGCTAGATAAATCTAAGGGAGCTTTGAAATGACAGGCGATAGATAGGCCATGACAAAGGGCTTCCTCTTCAGGGTTTTGGGGCCCAAACAGATGGAAAGGGGTGGAAATTCCTCCTAACGATTGCTTTGCAAATTTCTGTTTAGAGTGAGGCCAGCGGGGCTGCGGGCAACATGCACGTTTAATCAAAAGAAGCACAAGGCAAAACCAAACCTGACCTAAATATTTAGCTACCGAACCCTGACCTCTGCAATCACATAGGATGCACCAGGTTTATACCACCATCTCTGCACGAGCTCCTATAGGATTGCTCCCAGTTTCTGCTGAAGCAAGTTTTAGGGTTTCAAAGTAATTCTTTACTTCGCAAAGGTGTTGTGGGGGCTAAAGAAATAGTATTTTTCAAAGAGTCGAAGGACAAGAAGTTGCAAGTAGTGCTCGGATGGATCTGGCAATGCAACTGCAAGAGCTGCCCTCACCAAAGATGCTGCAACGCAGCGAATTAATGTTGCCCTGAAAGTGCTTGGCAGTGTCCCTGGCGTAGGTGACTCCTGGATCACGTATGGGATGCATGGCATGCCGCCGGCACTGGGGTTGGACTCACGCCCTGGCAGGACTCACAGGGAGCCTTTCACTGCTGCAGGGTCCCAGGTTTACAAATGCACCCGGCAGCCTGGCACGTCCCAGCAGGTGACAATTTTGCTTGCCTGAATCTAGAGCACATTTGTCAAGAAAGCACATATGCGGCAGGCACAGGACATTGGGCCAACAGGCATTTCCAAACTTGCACGGAGAGAGAGCTTCTCTACACTAAAAACATGAATATTCCCTCCATTCTCCCCAAAATACGTGAGCAACAAAACATATGGTAAAACGCAGTACATGAATGACCGCAATGATGATGGCATGAACTAAAATAACGTGACATACAGGGGATGAGATTGAAAGTCATCTTCTTGCATCCCCACAACTGATATTTTTGCATTTGCATCTGGTGGAGGGCAAGAGATGGAACAACTGATTAAACTATCAGCAAAATGTGGATGAACTAGTTCAGTCTTTACTCTGAAAGCTCCTAATGGAGAGATCGAATTTGGAGAGTGAGAAACACCATGAGCAAAGCTATCATGGCAAATCCCCGAGGCTCCAGAAACGCCCCCAGGGCTTTGCAAATGTGAAGCGAGGCATTTCTGCTCCTCGACAGAGCTTGCTGCCCCGCGGATACGATAAACTCAGACAGGGCATGGAAAACAGAGCAGGCAGAAAGTAATAGTGAAGAGAGGTGTGGAAAAATTAACAGAGAGGAAGAGGAGGAGGTACTATCATTGGAAGAACTGGCTGCTAGGGAAAGTTTTGAAGAGGAGAGAAAGAGTTTAGTGGAGGAAGGCTAAGCCATGCTAAAATTTGTCTTGATGGGGAAATGTTACACAGCTTGCACATAACAGCTGCAATGAATTGCTCTACTCAAAACCATATTAATATGCTCAAACCTTCGTTTCCCTCCTCTCCCATTCCTGTGTCATAAGCCAGGCACACAAGAGACAATCCCAGGAAGTCCACGCGCTCTTCCTAATGGCCTGTCCATTCAGGTCTTTCGTGCAGATTTTGGGTATTTCCTCTCTTTAGTGGTTGAGGGTATAGATGGTGTTTTTGTAAAGACTCTGTAATGACCCTATAGCCGCGACTGCAGATGCAGAGCAGATTGTGTCATTATATACACTGTACTTTGAAATAACAGCTCACCCTCATACTCCTGCCAAACGCAGAGGGGACCACAAGGCTTTTAACGCACACAAAACCCACACATACGCGCTGCAAACATCACTGAGCCCTCTGAATCTAGGCAAGTCGTTGTATAGAGGGAATATGCACCCAAGCACTGACCCGGACACCAGCCACCCTTCCTGATCCCACAGCAGGGCCAGAGGACACACTCAAAGCTGTTAAGATGCCTCCTGAGAAAATGCAGAGCACATAACGGGGGCTGCCATTCATTAGAGCAAATGGGAACGCTAGCACTGCCGTACGCATTTCCCTCAAGCACACGTTTCTTCCACTTCGTTCTGCCAACAGCCGCAATCAGAGTTGAAGACGTTCAAAATTCAAACGAAGCAGTAACCGCATGGGCTTCGGCGAGCAGGAACAGTGACTTAAGCAAGTCTCTGACCGATGAGCGCGGGTGAGTTTGGCCTGCTCAACAGATGTTAGGGAACGACACACTTGGGTAAGTCATTCTGCATTAACTTCATTTGCTGTGACTTCAAGGCCAAAGCTATGTGACATAAACTGTTCACACGTGGGAGTAAGAACACCAACAAGTATTTACTTTGGATCTGAATTTCAATCCAGTCTCTTCTGAAACCCCGTTTAAATTGCATTAAATGTTACTGACAGCCCGCAGTTTGGAGCTCGTACCACCGTGCCCTTCAGCACCTGAGCGAAACTGCTCCGATTCCTCTGCACAAATTCCAGTCACTTCCCGTTAGCATAACATTGTGCTAACGATGAACGGGGGCTGCTGGCTCTGCAGCAGCTCCTGTTAGAAGTGAGGGCACCGGTGAACTTTTTATATAAGCCTGAGCGTGTGTCAGGAATGAGCAAATCCTATCAGCCGTGGGTTAGCGAGTGCTGCCATAGCTAGTACTCGTGGGGAGTCAGGCAAGCGGTTCTCCAGCTCCTAGGAATAAATGGCCGAATTGAGACTTAAACTTAGCAGCATACTTGGAAAATCCAGAGTGATCCTGGCTAGCTGTGCTCTCCGCACCAGCCCTGCCCCGCATCCTGCTGCATCTTTCAAAATAGAGAGCCAGGACTGGCATTGGCTCATTGCATTAATGCAAATACACCCATTTATACCAATAGGATCTGATTACCCTAATACTGCAAGATATGTCCTCCTTAGAGAAACTGGCCAAATTGGACTCTACTCTTGATTTACCCACCATTTTATTTGTTTCATACTCAGGGTCCAAGCCTGGCAGCAATTAACCTCCAAATCTGTGGTGCAGAAAGTTTGAATAAATATCTATAGTAATGCTGTAGCTCTAAGGGGTTCCTTTGGGTCTTACACTGATACAATGTGGGGGACAACACAGTCATTGGTACTAGTAGCAGCAGTGCTGGCAGATGCTACAGTCCATTCCTGCAGGATTTAGGAAGCAGTTTCTATTTATCCCGGTAACTGTGAGTAGATCAGTTCACTTTCATGACTTCAGCTTCTCTGTCTGTAAAATGCAGATGACGATGATGCTTTCCTTAGTAAAGTTTACGATGCCTTGCGATGTGCTGTCATTGGAAATTGCAGCTTTCCCCTTAGTTTGAGAGCTGCAGGAATAGATTGTTTTACTTTGAGCCAGTGGAGAACGGTGGGCAGGGGCAGAAGCACGCTGGGGTCGCAACAGCAGAAATAACAACTGCCCTAAGGAGATGCTTTTTCTCTTTGCTCCTGCATTTTTCTTTCTATTTCACTAATCAATCATAAACGCCATTACATCAGCTCGACTTCTCCTGGCATAGGTACGCTGGTGTAACAACCAGTATGAAGAGCTGGCTGACTGAGGAGGGATTTGGGGGTTGTTTCCGAGCCCGGCTTTTCTTTCCCATCGTGTAAGCCTGCCTCTCGCCGACAGTGGATCCGGCAGCAGTGTGGAGCGTGCTCCTTCATTTCTCGGCAATGCATCTACCAGCTCTGTCCTGTCATGGCAATTAGTCATACCTTCTCGGTGCTTTATAATCCTCACGTATCGCATCTCGCCACGTCATTCCTATAGCGTCAGGAACAAAGCGTCACGAACATCATGAAAGAGCAGTGTCCGGAGGAAGCTGCTGGCAGTTTGGGAGGAATCACGAGAAACAGGTTATTTGCTCTAACACTAACCTACAGTCAAAATGTGGTGCGTGCTGCTGTGCTTTGCTACTGCAGGACTAAGCCTCTCGAGCCTTGGGCAGAGCCATCCCCTGCCTGCTCGGAGCTGGGCACAAGGTCTAACTTGTCAACAAGTAGAAAAATGGGAGAGAGGTTCTTGCACCTCATGTGAGTTGGAGAGAAAGCAGGGGCGTAAGCGCAAACACATTTCACACCAGAATATGCCCAGCTCTGCCCCACTGCGCAGACTCCATCTGCTTTGCCTAACACTGAACTCGGGGCAAGCAGAGCAAAAATCAAAGCTGACCTTCCCACGCAATACCTAGGAGTTGCCTTCTTCAAAGATTGCATTAATAGGTACACTTAGGGCTGTATGCTCCCCTTCTGGGTTTTATTTCCAGCACAGCTTAATTCTTCAATCCTTAACAAGATACTAAAAGTGACTTAGACTATTTAGTCTGTGTCTAGACTATACTTTAATGCCTACTCCTCTGACCACTGAAAGCAGGAAAATTGGCATCTAATAGCAGTGGGAATGTAGATTATGGTTCATCTCGGAGAGTTTAGCCCAGAAAACGACAAGAGCAATATTTATCACAAACCGCCAGGCACAGTAATGACAGACAGCTGTTGTGGTAATGAGAGACCAATCAATAATTCATTTGATATTCCTTGTGCAATTAATCATGATAAAGTAATGTGGCTTTAATGTGGCACTAATATGCATTTCCTGGGATCTCCAATGTAATTTCACAATTAATGTGCCATCATTTTAAATCACAGCTGCCCGTGCTCTGCAGACACACGGAAATCATCAGAGCCGCAACCCCCAACAGAGAGGGGATAATAGCTGGAAAGGTTTCAAAGGCTCAGGCTCCGCAAGGCTCATCTGCCCGCCTACCAGCATTTTGGTTTGTGGCCCACCCTCCCCCAGTTTACAGAGCACTATCACTGTATTCAAGGCAGAAGAATATGGCTTGGCTTGTACCCAAGGAAGTCCAATCACGTATTTGCTGATAATAACTATTTTTACATTAACCACAAGAAGGGTATGTGTTCAGGTTGTTTAAACAACTGTACTGAAATAAAAGAAGCAGTATCAGCTCTATGACAATACAGACAAAAAGTCCTGCAGCGCTCTCTGTGTTTGGAAGGGCTGAACCGGTCACACTGCAAGATTCAGATCCATCTCTTGTAGCGGTGGCCCACCTAGACAAGGCATTTTGGCACAGGGGTGCCTACATGGATCGTTACTAGGATGTTGCTAACAGGAGCACAGGACATTACAAACCCTGTAATGGAATAGGAACAAAATAAAAACAGAACAAAACAAAACTGAATCCCCAGTCGTGGCCCAAAACATGGGGCTCGATAAGAAAGCCCTGCGGCTTCCGTAGAGCCTCCAAGGAGTGTCCCCCAGCTAGCTCAGAGCTAGACTAAGAGTTTCCAAAATCCCTGGTAAAGGGCTGCAGAAAGGCAGCACGATGGCTGCTTCACCTTAAAGTAACGCAGGTCTGGCTGGCTCCTAGCCTCCCGCCCGCCCTTCAGAGCAGCCGGGAGAGGGGGGCAAGGTGGGAACTGTGATGCTGGCCAAGATTCCCCGCAGACTGGGCTTCACTTCAAGGCAAACCTTGCAACCTTCAGGGCTATTCACACCAGCAATCAACACAGCAGGGGACTGGGCTTCAAGATTTTAGATTATTCCTTCTTTATTTTTCCCTTTAAAAAGAAAACACTAGGCAACCTAACTTCAGCAGAAGGCACTTTGCCTCGGGCATCAATCTCATTAAGAATTTGTTCACACCTCTTTCTTATGCTTAGAGTCAAATGAGAGATTTGTTTGATTTAGCTGCTTTGTAAACAACTCGCAGAAACTTCTGCCATTCTCTCACCTCCCTTTCAAGGGCTGTCTTTTTGTCCTTGGACGCTCTAAATTATTAACATATTTTACAGTGTGCTCAAGATTAAAGAGATCTTTCCACTTTCATTCTCTCACCCCTTGGCTGAGCCAGTCGTGTTGTTTCTCACTGGATACCTTTGATCAACCTGCTTGCTGGATGTTAAACCACAGGACACCTCTAGTGAGAAAAGAAGCAGGAGGGAGCCGGCCCACAGTCTCTCGCCAGCAGGATTTTCTGCTGATCTAGGGCAGCACTTTGAAGTCCCCCAAGCTCAGGGCCAGACTCTGAGCAAGGTCACCCTTAACGTTAAGAAAAGCTTAATTATAAAAAGGAGCAGATAATTGCTAGAAACATCTCACAAACCTAAGTAGGCAGTGTAATACATATGGTTGCATGTACTCTACCAGTGGAAGTTGCTACCAGGGGTAACAGATCATTTATTGACTTTTGTGTCTTTAAGACTGGTCTTGCTATGAAAGGGGTCTTCTGCACTTCACTAACCCCTGCTAAACCGTTTTTTCAGCCTACCTTGAAAATGAAATGCCATTGTGATACAGTTGTACAGAGCGAGTAATGTCTTACTCTCCATGTAACCTTGCTGATCTTCAGAGGAATATTTAGGGAACATTACTCAGGCTATTAGCACAATGCAGCCCATAGAAAGCATGGCGGAGAGGAGACAAAGCACCTTCCGGATGAGTGCGTCTGCTTACATTGCAGATCTGCTCTGCAGACTGAAGACAGCGTACGGGCTCTGCAATACCTCTGCGCTTATTTTCAAATGCGTATTTGAAGCTGTGCAGCAATGCAACCACTCATATGCACTAATAAGACTAAGAGCGCATGTTTGCCACGTGCCAGCTATGCCCTCGCCAGTGTGGCTGCAGGGAGCCATGCATTTTCTTGCAGCAATTCCCCGCAGCACTCACTGTGCTCCGGTTCCTGCAGGCCCAGCGCTTTCCAAGGGGCTGCACCATGTATGCACGCAGTGCTTACATGGGATGGCAGCGTTCAGTGCATCCCTTCTGCCAGTGTTCCTCGAGCTGCTGACGCTAAAGACTGGGCGAGCAGAACGTGCAGCCCAACCCAAGAGGACGTGCACTGGCCCAACTCCTCTGGCACTGGCAGAGACGACATCTGAAAGACGCTCTTTTGAAGAGCCTTCCCACCGTGCTGCATTAAACGCCCTTTCACACAAGAGAATACATTGTCTACTGAAGAGCTGAGGGGCTTTAATAAACAGTTATAAGCAGGGCCATACCTTTGGGCAGCTGACGTCCAAGCGAGGCGTTTCCGCAAGCAGGCAGCCGGTGCCATCTAGAGGAGAAGAGGCTCCCGCAGCAGCACGCCAGGCCAGCTCCGCTCTGCTCCTGCCGTCTGGGGCACATCGGAAGTGACTTCAGGGAGATGGCTTACACTTGTGAAATCGCCACAAGCAAGCAGAAACAGGGCCAAGGAATATCTGCATTTGATTAGCTTTTCTACAGGTACTTGATAAAAAAAAAAAAGAGTGAATCACGTTCTCCTTTAATGCACCCACTGTGTCAGGCACGGCACACTCTTACTTCGCATAGCAGACACACACGACCTGAGCTACGCTCTGCCTATAATACGTTCTAGGAAGCAAAGGTCACAGATAAGAGCCCATAAAGAGGTGTGAAATTTAAAGGACTGCAGTTCAGGGTCCCATTTACTCTGCATGCAGGGAAATCTGGAGCTGGATTTCCATTAGAAAAGGTATGAGGCAGCTGTAGCAGGAGATCGTTTTCCACACATGTTCAATAGCATTAAAGTGATATCATCTGCATCCACAGACTGAAATATAAGCTATGATTTCCCTCAGTTACATAACCCTTGCATTCAAGACTGCGATCAGCTTCCAGAAAGACATCTGCAAGGATATGGCATGGTTACTAGCCTTCCCTTGGGACGTCTGCTTGGCAGAGCTCAGACCTACTCGCACCCATTGCGCGTTCTGTGCCTGCTCATTATGAAAAGCATTTTTGGACCATGAAAGTTTATTAATTTTTCCAGAGGTGAAGGTATAGGTCTGTGCATGATGCATCTTTGCCCCTTGTTTACCAAACTCCTAGTTACACTTTGCTCCAATTAAGCAAATCTCAGATTTCAACAGAGGTAAACATGTATGTATATGTAAAATACACAAGATTTAACAATTCCTCATGTTTTAGAAGGCTAATGTGAGGAATTTCTTAGAAAACTGAGTTCATTGATAAGTTCCAAAGTTTCTTTGCTTTAGAAATAGTATAGTTTTTTCAGAGGATGACTGGACCGGCTATGAACATTTCAGCACATCACAGAAACAAATCTTGTTCCAAAGAACTTACTACCCTCGTAGGTAGGACAGGTCAATGAGAAGAAAGTCTCAGAAAGGTGAAATGACTTGTCCATGGCCACGTCATAGCAGCATAGCTGTGGACAGGAGACAGATGATCCACCCTCCAAGTTTCGTGCTCTTTTCTTAGGCTCTTGCAAGCACTGTAATACAGACATGCCTCACAGTCTTCAGTGTTTTCATTCTTTCAGGACCATCTTGAGGAGAAGATCACTCCTACAAGTGGGAAGCTGAGCCAGAGAGAGGCTTGTGACTCATAAAATCATAAGATACCTGCTGTTGCGAAGCAATTTCATGTGGGTTTCCCACGACCCAAGCTAGCACTCCATCAGGTAGAATATCCTGCCAGGCCACACATAAAGCACACCGTGGAGTAGGCTAGCTTCATAACAGCTACTCTGTTTGCCTACTATGTCAGCTAGAGTACCGGTTTCAGAGGTCTGACATCCGTACCTTTTTTTCATCTCTAAATATTCAGATAATAAATATTCTTAAAGTTTAATCAAACAACGGACATTTCTAACAGATTCCTACATCAAAGTACTTGCCTCTTTCACTGTTATGCTTCAGTTTTACATGTTTTTTTCCCTAGGACACAGTGTGCAAGTATTAAAATACACTTGCATCTCTCATTAGGCAGTGTGCCAATGAGTTAAAAAGGCAGTGACTTGAAGACTGTAAGAACATATTTCTTTTGTAATCTCAAAGACCTTCTGTGAATGTGATTCTGCAGTCTTTATGACTGCACGCCTCTTGTTTAGTTAATGAGATTGTCTGGCTAGCTCTTGAAACCGAGTCTGGATCCAAGCCCTATGAATCTTTATTGTCCTGTCTACCTAGGTGTCATTTGCCCTTTTTATATGTCTCAACACAACTGGGTGAATTACTTCGTGATGGCTACAATGCGTAAGCCGGGAAGAGTTAAGAGACATGTACAGTTCTTTTAGGAGAAATTCCACATCCACACATTTCATACACAACAATGCAAGTAAAGACTGTCTCATTGCCCAGAAGAACACAGGATTCGATTCAAGCTTGGAGAGAAAAGTTAGCATTGTTGGATTTAGATTCTAAGCACAACCATAGTCTGATACAAGCAATAGCATCTTCTCACTCAATAGATCTTTTCTCCTGTGCAGTCAAAGCTAGATGCTTCTTCATAGTTGTTACTATATCTTGTCATTGCTCTAGGCCCTGTAGATGTTAGAATACCTAAAATAGCAAGCTATTTAGGTAATAAGATCCAAACAATTTCACAGCAACAAACCACCAAGGGCAACAGGGAGGCACAAATACTGGTAAAAAGCCATGCTTGCACAGGCAAAACAGATTCCTGTTCCATTCCTACTCACCCTCTAACTGAAGCCAATAGCACCACGCCAAAAAGACCAAGTCACAACTGAAGATTTGCCTGACAAGAACAGTATAAAAGTTCTTAGATGGTTTAAAAAATAATACAGTACTTGCTTATCTATATATACAATTTCTCTGATTTAATCCTCTAATCTTTTGTTAGACAGAGTGTTAGTCCAAGCTACTAGATTGTCGACTTCCTTCTCCCATAGCTCTTCTCGGTTGTCATGTCCGTCTTCATCCACTCTTTGCCTTTCTGATGGGAGGTCAGGCACATCTGTGGTTTGAAACACAACAAAAGATTAAAAATGACTGAAGAAAACTCCGGACAGCAGGCTGAGTAGAAAAGAGGCTTCTAAAATAGGCCAAATCATATTCAGCACTTCAAATGCAGTTCTGAATTTGTCGTAATACATGGAACTGTATCTGCTGCGAACGCACGTGGAACATGGGGATTGACGTGCACTATAAATAGCAAGTATTGGTATGACAAGCTGCAGAATAATGTAATAAACTATATTTCTAATCTGCCGTGGACAGTTTTGCCTGAAATCTGGCCACTAATCCATTGAAACTAGAACTACACATATTCTTCCAAACTATTCTGGACAACTGCTTTTTAATCTGTCAAATAAAGTTTCTTTCTGTCTCAGAGCCTGAATATCACAATGTTCTGTTCTGAATGAGTGAAATATCCCTGCTATCACTCCCATCATTATCAATATTAATGATTCTGTCAGCAGAACTCCCATTTGCTCTTTTAGAGCTCTAGGACTCTGCTGTGTTAACAGTATCATTATTTGCTTTTGTCAGTTAAGTAAGCCCATATGCCCCTAAGACAAACAAGGAACAGATTTATTGAGAAATATGGTGCTATTTTAAAACATTTTTTTCTGACTAATTTGCAGCCAGTTAGTGATGTCATCTACTTTGAATGCTAGAAAATCACAATGCTCCAAACCACTAAACTCTTGCTTTGTATGCTGTTCTTAAGAAAGAAGCAGCAGTTTAGGAAACTTGTATTTTTCACATGCAAAACATACAGCTAAACTCTTTCAAGTTGTGCAACAACGGTGAATACTCTTACAAAGTATCTGTAAGACATTTGGCTTCTAAGGTACTGACAAAAACGTCTGTTTCAAAGTGTCACCTCTTTTCTTTCCAAGCACAGGCTTGCTAAGGAAAACACTTAGGCTTATAAGGAAAATGCAACTATAAAACAGTGTAACCAAACTACAGAGTTCACTGCCCAGTCATGTGTTCCCAATAAACAGCTTCCCCTGTCTGTTGTGCAGACAACTGTAAGTCCTGCCCCTTCTGTTACAGAGTATGAAAGGTTCGAGCTGCAGTGATTTGCTGTGCGGGATTTTGCAAAAGTCTTCTTTCAGTCTCTTCAGTCAAAAACTTGACATTTCAGGAGACCTTCACACAACAACTGGCTGCAGTTCCCTGAAGCTAACCCAGGGAACTGGGTGGAGTCAGCAGCTCTGTCACGGCTACTTAAGCCCTCAAATTACAGCAGCAGATATATCCCAGCTCTGCTCCGGGATGTCAGGAGGACAGCTAGGATAGGGCTCTTTCGCTCAGCATCATAGACATCCCATGCGCCTATCACCTGTTTGGCCTGGGCAAAAAGGGAAGATTTTCCTGTTACTGTGTACAGGCTCAGTGACAAGAAAAGCTCATGGTTAGAAAAGCTGGTCCTACTAGTCTACTTTTTAAAAGCGTATTTAGACATTCAGTCATTTGAAACAAACAAATCTAATGTAGTATTATTCCAGCCTCTGATGATCTGGTATTATATCAATTTCAGGAGGTGTTAGTTTGGAAAAAATATTGGGTCAAGGTGAAACGTATCAGCAACACTACGAAGATTCCTTGTCTGCAAAACACGATAAACGTTGGAGAGCCATTAACAGTGCTCCCCTGAAGTAATGAATGTTTAAAATCAATATGTAACAGCTGTATTTCAACAATACCTCTCTATATAACAACTTTACATCTGTTCTTTCTTCTTTTGGGGAAAAAAAAAATCTTTAAAAACAAAACCTTATGACAATAAAAGTGTATAACCCACCTCCTGACTTGAGATATTCAGAACACAATTCTTTCATTTATATCACCTTTTCTTTGGTGAACCTTCTACATCTTTGAGTGGAGGTGATCCTGATTTTCTTCAGTTCGTAGAGAAAAATCAAACCTACAAACCCTAGCCAAAATATGATCCACTGCAAGGTTTAGAGCAAGCTCCTAGTCAATTCTCATTGAGGATAAGTTCATATATTGTTAACATTTACACTTCTGAATGGATGATGTTGAAAAAATAATCTGTGACCTTTATTAATATGCTGGTGATCTGGATGTGTATTTACAGTGACACTGATTTTCTTCCATAAAGTCTGGTTCTGCCTACCATTTCCAACAAAATTTTTTCCCTACGTGGAATCACAGTTAAATCCACAAATGACACGATTACAACACCTGATTCAAGACTCACGATAGCATTAAACTACAATGAAGTTGTGCCAGATTTACACTGGCAGAAGAAAGAGGGGAAAACCACATCATATATGTTCACAGGAAGGACTAATGTATGTGATACTAACTCTTTACCTGGAGACTGCCAAAATTGGTAGTTTTCAATTTTACTCATCTCAGATAGTTCTCCAGCTGTCTGTTTCCTTTGTTTTCTGATGAGCTGAGAGATGATAGCAGTGCATCTGTAAGCAAAAACGTAACCTGATGGATAAAATCAATGTAGTACACGCTTGCTTAAGACAATTTTATATAAAAGGCAAAATGACTACTGCAGCTGTGGTTCACTTCAAACAAGCATTTATAAAAAGCATAAAGAAGCAGAGGTGAGTAGGAGTTTTCTGAAGGAACGTGTCGGACTTTTGATTTGGCTCGTGAACCAAACTTGAGGGGGACACACACACATCTGATTTGACAAGGCACTAATCACACAAATAACTGTACAAGTGCTATTAAGGCATGCTGAAGTTAATGTCGGAGTTAATTGCCGAGCGGTCAATTTTGAAGAGAATTATTTGGTAAGAGCTTTGCTGGCTCTTTACCAGACTGCTGAACACCTCTCAGGACTGAGCCTCACAAGTGTGTGAGATGAACTGAAACAACTTACATTTTCCAAAAGAAGAGAAAAATAAAAGGTAACCAAGAGAAAAAACACAGAAAAATGAACTATGCTGCTGGTATCCTAACACATCAGAAATACGAGGCGATACTAGTAACATATACACACACAACTTTGTTTCTATCATATGATATAGTTCTTAGGCTTGCTCCATCCCTTTCAGTTTTAGCAAATAAAACAATCTTGTCTTCCATTTTTAATTTCTTAAACAAAGAGTGCAAGTCTGAAAAGGAGTCCCTGTACTAGGGATGAAACAGTACAAAACAGAGACTAAATACAATTCTGAAAAATAGCTTTTGTCCTCCCTTTTCACTCCCCTTCAGTGAATTGCTATTATTCAGTTTAGCTTCTTGTCACTTCTTTGCTGTAGTGTCAAAATATAGCTGGGATCGGGAGATAAAACGGCTGAAGTAAAAGAATTCAGAGAATAACACCCTTTAAAATACAGGCCAACCCAATAGCTTTTCTAATATCTGTCACTCTGCCTTGGCTTTTAGAGGATATTTTTTATGTTCACATATTCTGGAACATGTGTGAATTATCTGTAGTGGGGGAAAATGGTTCCTAAATATACTGCTGTTAATCAGATGTTTAATTTATCTCTAATGAAACAAAAACAAATAGTCATCAGAACAAAGCATCTGCTCATTGCATTCTCTTTCCAGCCACAAGATGGCATACTAGCTTTTAGCATGCAGTAAAATATCAGGATTTCTGTTGTTAAGTGGCTTAGCAAAATACCTATGCAAATTCTAACTGTATATTCTTTACCATCTTATCCTAGCAGCACTAATTTCTAGAGAGCACAAGGCAGTCAGTTCATATGCTGAGAATGCCTGGCATATCAGACAGGGAAAACGAAAAAGATCTAAAAGATCCAAGCGCATTCCTACCATGCACATTTTTGTTATGGGGATTTCATAGGTATTCATGAATAACCATGAGAGCTCCCGGGAAGAAGCAGACCTGCAGGAGACTGCTCGGCTGGGAGCTGGAAACTCGTGCTTCTGTTTCTTTCTTAGTCACCAGAATGCCCACATCGTGGTGGTAAGTACAGCTGCTGCAAAAGTATTTCAGTCAGCTGTAAACCAGCTTGTAGCACTGCCTGCAGAATGGCATGCCTGGCCACCTGAATACTCACCTAGCTTCTCAGATGGGTTTTACAACCTATGCTGAACCTCAGGTTATGACAGCCGCACTCCTGGGAGGTCTCCCACCTCTACCTTAGGCTAAAGCTGGCACAAACCGCAGCGACCGCAAGAGAGGCATGCCCATTGCCAATTCCTCTCCACTCCCCTTTGCTTGTTCAGAAAGCTCTCTGAAAACGCGTTTGTGGTTTTATTCTTTTTTTCCCTCCACAACGAATACACTTCTGTCTCTCACCATCTGAAAACAAACCCAGAGTCTCTACTGTGACTGCTGAAGGGCTGCTTCAAGATCCGCACTGCTTCTCGCCCTATGATTCTTAAAGTGCATTAAATTATAGTCACATTCTTATACGTTGCGTCTTCACATTTCCTTGCGTTTCACCATTATTTCTGTTCCAATACCCAGTCCTTCCTAAGGATGATGTGAAACAAACTGCTCGTTATGCCAAGACAAATCACTAGCCCCTGAAGGCTTACACTGACTTAACGAAGCAGAAATTGACTCAGTGCCACTGTAATTAGCCAACATGTAAAAACACAACAGGGGCAAACTGCTCCCGGTAATGGTAACAACATATTATACAAAAACAAGCTATATTTCAAATCTCTTTTCTAGAAGTAACTGAATTTAGAGATTCCATTTCATGAAGCAAATAAAAGTCCTAACATTTGCCTTTCTCTATAACTGAAATTAAGATTTCCTCTGCTGCACTTATGTCAGCAAATTTTTGGCCTCTTTCCTCTCTAATCCCATGCCAGGAGCTAAGAACAGACTGCAAGCTTTAAAAACAAGCATGTTTTGTGAGCTGTTTGCAATTGAAGAAAAAAAAAAATGCAAAATGAGAGGCAACCCTGCGTTTGAACCTGCAGCTGAACGTTTGGAGCTGTCTTTGATCAATCAAACCCAGCAGTTTAAAGGCTAGAAGCAAGCTGTTAAAAGCATATTATCTGCTGCCACTAGGTGGCACCGAGAAGGGCCCAAAGCACATCATGAGGGGTCTTGCTCCCCACCAAAATCAGAAAGTTCACCTTCGCAATTTCCTCTCCAGTCCTTTTGAATATGAAAAATTTGCTACAGTTGGAGATGAAGACACCATCCTGAAACAACTCCAGGTTGCCTCAGCTGCACGCACAAAAAGGGACATTCGAAGTATTTTCGGTGTTCTTGTAGGATGCTGTGCCGCTACATAATGAAACAATTATCAAATATATACAACAAAGGAGTTCTGTTAAGGGAAATAAAACAAGGAAGTCGTGTCAAAGGATAATTAACCCTATATTCCAGAGGCTTCTTGTGAAAGAAAAATTCCTCCTAATTTGAATTCAGGACTTGCTGTCCTTCAGATTCAATGAAGCGGTCCTTTTCTTTCTAATTGATGCTGAAGACAAATGGGATTCAAAGTGAAAAAGCATTTTTTTATCTGTTATAGAGAGTTACCACAAAAGAAAAAAAATGTAAGAAAACTCCAGCTACCTATGAGATATGAGGCAGCCACCTGGCTTTGCCAGTTCCCTACTTTTCTTCCACAAACTAAGCCACAGAAAAACTCAAGAATAATATTTTAAGAACCTGGACCGCATCTTCCGTTAACCTGAAGTGTCAGCAGCTTCAATGATTTTATCCAGTTACACCAAGGAAGAATTTGTCCCAGCAAATCTGAGCAGTATTTGGCAGGGAGAGTCTCCTTTCTGAGGAGCGCTCTAGTAAAGCTACTGGTTTCGATAGGTATCCTTCTGGTTACAGCGTGTCCTTCCCTCCCAGCCTGCCGCAGAGCAGGCACACTCACAAGGGAACATTTGGCTTAAGGGATGAAATTTAAGATCAGATGAGAACTGTTCTAACTTAAGAATATACAGGGACAAACACCCAGAATCTGAAAATATCAAGACACCCATATATTACCACTGCATTTATAGAGACCCCCCATGTGTACATGTGCAGCAATTTAAACTTACGTATCCTTATCCCAGTCTTCTGTTCCTTTCACGTTTTTTGCCTTCCAGCCACAGTAGTTCCCTGTGAATTCTGGATCTTCAAAAACTAAAATGGCATAATTACAGAAAACTACATTTACACAGAATTGCACACTAACCACTAAATTATTCAAAACTATCGCACACCTAAGTCCTGCTGATATCTGCACTGCTTATAATAAAATCCTCTTTTCATTGTGTTTTGTTATAAATATTTTACTGCATTATAAGTCACTATGAATTTTGCTATGAAGTTCAGTGAGGCTGGTTAAGGACCTAACCAACTCACAGCTGAGTATCGTTATTAAGTACAGACTCCATGCTGCACCTCTGATCTCACTTCCATGGGTGGCAAATTCAAAGGAACTCCATCAAAATCACCCTGGCAGGTTCCAGCATAGTTGAAAACTGAATTTGCCTGCTTATACTTAAGGGGGAGGCCACACTGCACACATGCAATTGAAGCACAGTCCGTCTCCTCTGTCTGTGAATGGATTATTTGGGCTGCCAAAAAAATATTCCACAGGCACCGAGACACCTGTGCTGGCTCTGTGCAGGCCAGAACAGTCAGTGCTCCTTAGCTCAGGCACTGCATCACGCAAAAGCAGCTCTGAAACCACCAGAGGACGAGAGGAAGGGCAGCTGCTGTTGTACAAAACGATGCTCTGCAGGATCTGTGCTTCTAAGAGAACTCAGGCTGCCTCCAGAGGCTCTCACATGAACAGACCTAGGAAAGGAAAGGGATGAATGACCTGCTCCCTTTGGTCTCTGTAAATCCACTTGGATACGCTGCCTCTGAACCCCAGCTAGTTCTGTCGCTAAGTTCTCCTGCAACCAAATGCACTGGGGACTGCAGCACTGGGGCTCCTGAGGCAGCTTCATTAGGAGCTACCTGGAACTAGCAGCTACTTATGTTTTTTTCCTTTACTTGCGTTGCTTTGGCTTCCTCAGCCTTCCTCACCTCCAGTCTCCTGAATAACAGAGAACTGGTTAGATTTATCTTTTTCACAGTGCACTCTAGAGCAGCCATTGAGTTGCACAGCAGGAAGAAAACAGAAAAAGTGCATTGCCTGCATACATGTATTGCATTGTTTTGCATACAGTATAACAAATAATAATATAGCGCTCATGCTGCAAACCCAGATTAACAATGAGCCCATATGAACCCTAGTAAAACATTATTATCCAGTTTGGTTAGTAATTTAGGTAGAGCCACATCCAGCAAGAGAACGTTGCCTTCTTACCAGATCTTCTCAAAGACCACAGCTGACATACATACTTCCCTTATCACCACAGGAGGTTTTAATACGTGTAATTAATGCCTCCTCAACATCGTGCTGTCCAACTCAAAACTCAAATTTCCACCACCTTCCCCAGCCAAAAAGGACAATCCCTAACTGGAAGGCCTCTGAGGCAAGAGTCATCCCTTTGCCCTGAGTTTGTACAATGCCAGCACATGACCAGACACCAAGTCATATAGTACAGGCCCGATCTCCAGTAGGTGTAAACTTCTATGGCTGTCCTGACATATATGAGTTCACATCAACACACAATCTGACTGCAAATTCTGGACACCTGACGTCTGAGGCTTGCAAAAACAGCCTGAATGCAGTCAGAATTGCTACACTAGCATAAATCTGGCACGAGGACAGCATCAAGTCCATTATGTTCAATTTTGCTAAACCAGGCATATCATCTTACGTGAGTCTTTAAAATGGTCTGTTGCTTTTGATGTAGCTATTCTAGACCACGTCCTGTGGTAATCTTCAAACGAAATTCTCCTAATCCTTCTGAAAACATAAATACAGAACAAGGGAGGAGTTTCTGGCAATTACAGAATTTGTTAGTTAACACAGACATTCACGTATAACTTTCACAAAAGAACAGAATGAATTAAGTGGATTTAAAACTCTTACAGTATTAATGGCTGAGAAGTGACAGAACAAAATAGGTGCACAAAGCTCCAACAAACCCATGAGGAATGCCTTCCACAAGAAATTGCTGTGTCTGCTTGTTACCACTGTCAGAAGCAAACACAAAGATTAATTTAATATTCTGTCCCTCCCTTCCCTTCTACTCCAAGGAAAATAAAATATTGTTTAAAATTGATTTGAAAGCAAATCTCATTAAGGGAAGAAACGTCTTCTTCCACTGGGAAGAGTTTTGTAAAATCCACTTGCTGTTTTTACATGAGTTTTCCGTCTTAGTTTCAAAATTACGACACAAATATTCAAAATAAATGAAGCAAAGTGGCTGCTTAAGTATGATTCCTTTACAGTTCATCACATTGCTGCCTGGGCTATCCACACAGCAGGCCTGGTTCCACCTCAGTTACACTCTATACCTATTTTATCTTTTGCTAAACCATGTCAGAGAGAGAAACCGCAACCTAAGTAAGGTAAGGCAATCTTCAGTTTCATGAGAGCTTGAAAGTCCAAGTCGGTGTTGCCCTGAGCCCACCCTCTCCTGCGCTTTTGTCTACACATTCCTATCCCTCCCCAGGGTTCACCTGATCCTGCTGTGAACTGAGAGGGAAGTCATCAGAAAACTAAGAAAAAGTATCACTTTCTCCCAGTTTGGCTTCCTGAACTAGGACACTGCAGGGTCAGGCAGGCACCAGTATTGGAGCTAGGGAGGGGGCAGGACCACAGACATTTTAGAGAGGTTTAAGCTTATCCCACGGAACTTCATTCCTTAATCAGAGAGCCTCCAGGTCCCTGAAAAGCTGAGCTGATCTAACAGCTTCCAGCTTTAGTCTCTTCCATTCCCAGGTGCCAGCTGCACACCCCATTCCCCTCCAGGCCAGAGGGGCATCCACAGGATCCTGCTATCAGCTGATTCAGTCCACAGGCAAAGCAGAGGATGAGCCACCCTTCCCCTGGGTGAGGGCTCAGCCAGGGCAGCGGGTGGAACTGGCTCATGGGAGGATGTGACTTGCCAAAGAGCTAGCACAGGTACAAAGCAGGACTGCCTATCTGGGAGCGGGAAGGGAAGCTAGCCCTACCCTTTTTGACAGACGTCGCATGGGTTCATCTCCTGGAATAACCTGCTGAAAAACAAGTCCCAAACCCTCCCTGCCCAGACCCCAGCCCCTGTGCGCTTTGTCATAATTTTACCGTTGACTTCAGGAGATCAGATTTTTTATTAAATGCGCGTGTACCCTAGAGTATGGCAAGGAAGAACTTCCTAAGGCTCAATCATCCCAGAACCAATGTGCCTACAAAAGCACAGGAAATACCTTTTCTCCTACCTCAATGGGTCTGGTTGAAGACTGTGGCCCCATCGCCATACAACTGATAGCTGCCAAGGGCACTGAAAGCCAGCACTGACCACTTTATTAAATCCCATCTTGCAACACTTCTTTTTAACAAGTTAGAACACTGAAGATTTCTTTAGCAGGATCTTTTTATGGGCAGGAGGAAAATTAAAAATTGCGTCCCCTTTACTGGCCTCTGCCAAAAACCTGGCAAACTTGCACAAGACTCTTGTCTACTCCTTGCAGCTCGCCAGCACTGTCTGACTTGGCGTCCTCCTAAAGCTCTGCATTATCTCATTCCTATTACTCCTGCTTCTATAAAAATAATTGATTGGGGGGGGGGGGATTAAATTGTATACAAAAACATATCAGGCCAATGTAATTTTATACATAACAAAACAAGGAGATTGAATCACTGTCTGAATTATGAAATCCCCTGTGATTCCTCTACTGTCTATTATCTTCCAGGAAGTAACGATGAAAGTGAGAGGAAGACACCAGTTATGAAAAAACATGGGCTCTTGAGCTCAGTGATGAACATTATTTTTGTCTCTTTGATATCCTTCCAACCTCCCTTGCCATTGTAGTCCTGTAAAATGTCAAAAGCTGCTTGCTAGAGGCCTTTTGCTTTTAGCAATATTTAAAGCTGTGTCCATAAAAGGAAACAATTCCATTATGGATCTTGATTCCCTTCCATTCCACACTTAAAACTTTGTGATGAAATCAGTGGAAGTTGTATGTGAGAATGAAAGGCAAGACTAGAGCAGTAATACTTTGAGGAAAAACAGAGGCTATTTGTTTGTGATTTTTAATCACTCTGATTCTGTACCTACTGACATTCAGGAAAAAAAAAAAAATCTACAATGAAATCTTGTTTCCACAAAAGTGAATCAGAATTTAACTTCAACAGGGCCAAGATTTTATCCTTATTGCCTCGGGCACATCCCCATTACTAGGGTCTGGAAACAGAATGAGTTCAGAATCCATTGCACTACTATTACAGGGGCTGAGAACTTCTTGTCCTTAGGAAAACTGTCAGCAGGCCAAGTACTGCCAAATTCTGGAGGGAGGCAAAAGCAACTGAACTGAGAAAAAGAATCTGGCTCCGTTTGTTAGTCTGAAAGTTAGCTTCAGAAATATTTCAACAGTGATGCCACGTACAAACCTAGAAGTACAAAAAGAAATATATCATAAAAATGACCTAGTATTTTTTAGAGTAAATTCACTGGTTTCCCTATGCTATTTAATAATACAATAAATGATCTTAAAATATGTATTGCCTGAAATAAATGTCATTGATTAGGTCAAATAAAAATATCCTTTGGCCCAGCAATGAAAAATTTCCTGGCTATGCTCCTATAGGCAAAGAACTTGCTTCATTTAGGAACAAGAGCTACTGGCAGTAGCTGGGAAGGAAACTGCTTGCCAAATGTCTCCGTAGGAAAGTAAATAATGGAGAATATTCACTAATAGGAGAAAGAAAATATTTGTTCTCTTTAGGATACAGACCCAAAACATCCTGGACTTATGCTGCTTTTTCTGAAATAGTGGCAGTGACATCAGCATGTTCATTGTAATTTGTTACCTGGCAGAGCCCAGAGAAGATCCTTCAGCTCGCTGGTAAAACGTCAGAGGAGAAACACGATCTTTCTCAATATGAGAAAGTTCTGCAAAGAAAAACAGGGACTTTAAGAAAATTAGTCTTCTTGATCCTACATGGTGTAAACGGATTCAGTTCAGTGGAAGCTGTGCTGATTCTGTAACAAAGGAACTGACCCTCTTTCCCTATCTGTAATAGTCACGTAGGTAAGAATTGGCTATATAGGCATTTGAAGAGCAATATTGGGTTTGATTCTCCTTTGCATTCCGTGCGTCTCACCCCATCAGTATGTTAAAAGAATATGAGAAATGAAGGAACATGGAGAGGCTGCTGGCCCACGAGGTAATTCTGATGGCTTTCTGAAAGCAGAGCTTTCCTGCTTTGAGGCTAACAGGAACTTCTCCATTATCACCAGGCTCCAGATGCTTTGTGCCACTGGAATGGGCTAAAGCATCTGATTTATTAGGTAGAAGAAATAAGCACAGAATCCATACCTGCATGCCCTCTTCTCCCTGCTGGCACTTACTAAGCAAAGTGAAAGAAGTCTGCCACAAGTTTTACACTAAATCCATTTTGCCAACTGAACACTGCAAAATAGAATCACGGAGCTCATTCAGCCCACGCTGCAAGGATAACACAAGCATCCTTTAAAAACTCTGGAGGAGAGCTTGCCCCACCGTGCTGAGAAACAGCATGCCACTGCCAGGAATCACTAAGGAACAGCACTCCTGGCTAAAGGACTTGTTTAAGGGCCAGCCCAGAAGGAATGGTAGAAATGGACTTCTCTGGAGGTGGAGGACTTTTGGGGACTTTCCTCCAGTAGAGAAGGTTTTTTCCTCAATTCCAGAAATAGCTGACCAGAGGAGGAGGAAGAGGCTTGAAGGGGGATTTCTGGTTTGCTTTCATTAGATGACTTGAACGGACAGAGCTTTGTTTTCTGTTTGTTTCCTTGAAACAAAGCCAGTATTTGTTGAGTGGCTGTGCTATGCTTAGACTGGAGGGTAGAGAAACCAGCTGGTGTGTCAGAGAGAAAATATCAGCACTTCCCAGCTTCCTGTTTTATCTCAACTGCATTTGTCAGAACACATGAATTTCACTGGATCTCATTCACCACTACCTCATTTGTAAGATCAGTTACCTGAATTCAAGCAGCATAGCTGCTTTCAAAACTCTGCTTTATGTTCGTTTAAACTAAATCATCACTCAAACGTACTGCTTTAAGAGATTTTAGAACTGTTTAAAGAGTTAAAAATTCTTAATGCTTATTTATGAATAATAAGAAAAAAAGAGATAGTGTTACCTTCTGGATGCAGGCTATTTCTAACACACTGCATAACCATTTGCCTATACAGAGGCATATTGTTTTTCAGCATTTCTGCTGCTTCTACGTTCACTGCATTTTCTGTTACTGGATTTGAAAGCATCACCTAAAGACACATGCACACACATAAGTCTCTAAAATATAAGATATCAAAACCCTGTTTGCATACTTAATTGGTAAAATCACATAACCCTACTGTGTTAAGCTGGTTGCTTTGTGCCTGAAAGAATCATAGTAGCCTTTTACTTTTGACATCAAAAAAAATTATTTCAGTTTTCTCTTCGTTTTTAATATTACTCCCAGCAGGCAGCCATAAACGATACATGACTTTGCCATTTGTTTTACTCATAATCAATATAAAGCTGTCTGGAAAAGCCAAGCATACACCTGGGGAAAATTTTCAGTTATAAGAGGAGAGTGTAGCATCATTTAAGGTGATGTAAGTGAGGCTAGAAATGAGGACGTAAAGGGCAGAGATTGCTCTGCAAAAAAAAGCTGCATTCAGCTGCAAAAAAACACCACCAACAAACCAGAAGGGGTAGTAAATTCGAAACATAGTGGCCCAGATGTTAAAATGAAACTAGATGCTTTGAATTACCCCTGATCTTAAGACTCATCCCAACGCTCTTGATCAAGATTGACAATGTGTAGCTCAGAAATATAAAAGTAAAGTACCAGCATCTTAAAAACATTTTTCTGAAGTGTGGAGAACTGAAGTGTGGGTACACACCTCTTGAGCAGTAACTTACACAAGATAAAAGAGCATAAATCCTAAAGATCAAAGGAACTAGCTAGCCTGGTCTATCAAAAAAATTAGCATTAGTAACAACTCCAATAACTGTCATTCATTTCATCATCCGCCTTCATAAGAGTTAAGGTGCTTCCCAGTGACCTACTGATGAACAAATGCAGAAGTGAAACAAAATGATTCCTGTCTGCGAAGAAGCGTGGCCCACAAATCGTGTTTGCCCAAGCTCTAGACTCAGCCGGGAGTTTGTATTTTAGAATTCACAACCACCTACATAAAGCATATTTTACATTTCTTCTCTATTAAAAAGTATTAAAGGGGTATCTTTTTCCTTACCTGAATAGCAAGTAAAATGTTACTTATGGTTAACTTTTCTTTCCACTCCTCAGGGTTGTCAAGGAAGTCTATACATGGCCTCCCAGAGTACTGATCCACTGCAGGAAGGGAAAACATTCAGATGTTGTGTAACTTTAAGATGTAGCAAGCCTTGTTGCTAAGTGCTAAAGGAACTAGATATCACCGTTTGCCCTGTGTACCTTAAACTTTTATACGGCTCAAAACCCATCTACAGACTTCCTGTCTATAGAACCATTTACATGGTTACAATCCTGATTTTCCCATATATGTTGAGCAACAGCTCAACAACTCCAATCAGGCTGCTCTATTTCAGCCCTGTAAATTTTAATGGCAGCTGCACAGATCAAATGAACAGAGTGTATGCGGCAGGCCCCACCTGCTAGGTATGTCCACACTTCTAATCCCAGACAGAAATACGGCAATGCTACTGAGCTGATCCATCACTGTTCTCTTCCTCATTCTCCCCGTTCCATTTTTTAAGAATCCACACGTTCCTCTTTGAAGTTCTTTTTAACAGTGCGTCTATACGGTCACTGCCATAGTAATTTAGTTTCTAACTTTGGAGTACAGCTCTACAAGTGAGCTGAGCCTATTATGGCCTATTTATTGCCATAAAATATATCCCTATTTATGGCCATATGGTTCCATTGCCCCCCTTGTTCTGGCTGAACTGTCTGAAAAATATTTCCTCCCCCCACACATTTTCCTTCTTGCTTATGTAGTTTTCTGTCAGATTAGTGAGCAAAACTGACTCATCGGGAAGTTAGACAAGCCCCAGAGCTGGCAAAAGCAAGCATCCTCCTGAGCTCCACGGCAAAGAGCTGTTAGGATGATACCACCACCTCATGTAACCGCAGCTTAAATGTTCTGAGTTGCTACAGGATCAAACCAGGAACTGAAAGCTACCCTCACCTGGGTGCTTGCCACCTTCTACAAATGACTGTGAACAGCATCGTTCTGAACAGCAATATTGCTGAACAAACAGGCACGAAGCACCCAGCAGTGAATTAGCACAACTGACTTAGAGTCAGCAACGTGAAACGCAACATGCAAACCAGGTGCTCCCCGTATCTCTGCCAGTTGCTGCAATAGCAGAATAAGGGAGAAAAAGCACACCAACCCTCTTTCTGCACCGGTGTGGAACAACCCAGCATTTGCACCGTATACAACTATTGCACCATGCACAGCAGCAGCTTTTCTACAGACACAAAGCTGCAGCTGCGTTAAGACTTGCTCTGTATACGGTCTGCATATTTTCAGGACCGAGTCTAACTTCCAGATAATAAAATAAATAAATAAATTATATTGCAAAGTATATTAAAAGAAATTGCCTAAAAAGCAATGTGTGAAAAGAGTATTATTTATATTGCAATGCTGAGCACTCAAAAATTAGGAAACATCAGATTTACAGCTTCTTGTGCAATCTTCATGGCTTGGCTATTTAGGATTGTTAACTCCCTTAGGAGATGAGATTTTTCAGCATAAATTAACTTGTGCCCACACACAAAAGTGATTTTTTTCATCCTATGCCTGACCAATTTGATTCCAACTGTCTTTGGAAAAAAAAAAAAACAGCCCTCTTTCAGGATAAGGCTTATGCAAATATATTTTGGAAAAAAACATTCCATTTGTGGTACTGTTCCCCACTCTGATTATCAGAGTCTGGTCTCCAGACCATCTGTTTATTCGTGTCTTCTCTAACCCTCCAAAGTTAGTTTGCCTGAATTTGACCTTTTTGGAAATGCTAGCACACAGACATGTACTCCCTCTTCAAGGCTGGAACTAATGATGATTTTACACACCCAGAATCCCACCCTCGGTATAGCAGCTCGGTCACAGAGCTGTTGCTGTTTCCACTGGGACCTGCTGCCCTCTGAACAGCCTGTCCAATCCCAATAGGAGCTATTGGAATTATCAGGCTCTGCAAGCAGCTCTCCGAGTACCAAGGGAGAAGCGGCAGTGACCTTCCAGAGGAAGGTGAGCACCCTTTTCTCAGCGAGAAGCAAGTTCTTGCACTGTTCCTGCTCCCTAGTGAACTCTGTACAGATCTCTACAGATACGACCTTCCCCACCACGGTTGTACTTCTGGCAGAGGTCCCTACGGCTCTGTATCCATCTCTTCTTCCAGCAGTCAGGACCACTGCGTGGAGTCATGTTAAAAATCTAACCGTTCAGTTTCCTCCTTTTCCTCTAGTAATATCCTTATGGCATCAGCACAGCTATTTTCCAAGAAATCCACGGCCATCTGGCAAAGTAGCAGCCCATGCATATAGAAAACTATGTTCACAGTAAATGACAGTTCACTTCACACTGCTCAGTAGTTGCTGTCCTGCACTGATTCCACAGGAGAAGTCCAAGCGGAGCATGGCATGACCACAGGAGGAATTATAGCAACATGCTTGTCTGAGCCAGTGCCCATACCCAGGCACTCCTGGCAGATCCTGCCAGGAAGGGGAGGATTTCTGCTCAGAACGTTCTATGTTTAATCTTAAAAACTACAGAGTCTCTGTACAAGAGAAGTGGCTGAGGTAGGACAGCAAAAGTTCAGATGCAAACTTTTGGGACAGTCGTATTTAGGTCAGGTACCAGCATAAACTCAGCCACAGAAACCTGGAATTCAGCATGGGCTACACACCACAGCTTTCACCAGATTTACTAGACAGGAACGGGCAGACACGCTAGGCATCTGGGTAAAGCCTACACTGCAGCAAAGACAAAAGAGTGACTCCAGTGCAGACAAACCGCTACTCTGAATGAGCACATTTGCTACCTAAATAACGTGAAATAGCGTGTTTTCAGAGAAGCTATTCCTACACAACTTGCCTGGGACTTTCCATAAAAAAATACTGCCATACGCAAAAGTAATGACCTCGCTCATATCTCTGGCACCACAGATGTCTAGCAGTTGAGCTTCAGGAATAACTGCTATCAGCAAACGGTAGGAGAATGCTGTTGTCTCTTTTACTGATCCCAGCGCCATGAGAGGGGGGTGACTGTTTCAGCTCCTTCTCTTTCACATACTGTGATCTGCAGAGCTCCAGTCCCACGTGGTCTCACTGTGCACTCTGGAAAGTTACTGCTAAACTGATGCACATGGAGTCAGCAGGTTCTGGAGTTAGACCTTCAGTTAGAGAGAGAAAACAGATCCACCCAAGGGGGCAGCCTGAACATGCAAACAAAGATCTAGACACAGGTGAGAATCCCAAGCTTGAAGGACTGGATTGTGTTTCTTGGGGCATTCTGAATCCATTCCTTTTTACTAAAGAAACGCTAATTTAAGGAATTGAAATACCAAGTTAAACACTTTCAAAACATCTGACCACATGACTAGCAATTTTCCCATAAATCCTCACCGTTGGGATGGAAGGGAATGGTGTTGAACTTAACAGTTGGAGGGACATCATTGTACTTTTCACTGTATGTCAGTGACAGCTGAAGAACGGCCCCTATCACAGAAAAAGACATTAGCTGTAAGACGCTACATTGCATTTATCAAGCACAGCACCAAGTTTATATCTGAGCAGTGTTGTTTCATTTACTCCTTCTGTGCTCAGTCAGGTCCAGTTGTGTTTAGCTTTCTCAGTCCCCTCCGAAAACCACAGCCTGAATAATGATGCATTATGTGAAAAGACCACAATTATCTGCTCAGAGATCAGACGTCATATGCTGTGTATTAAACAAGTTACACAAAAAACTAGCGTGTTTTCACTGATAACTAACACTAAAAAGCCAACCGAACATTACTGCACACTTACATCTGCTTAAAGTATTTTTTAGCAAAACCTACAGGATGAAACATCAGAAGTAAACGCACAAGTTGCATGCGATATTGTGAAAACTTTGTCCTTAGGTGCACGACAGACCTTCCCAGAGCGAATCCTTGAGGCCTTGGATTTCAGCTAACCATTCCAGGAAGTTATCACTGACAGGCCTGGCAAAAATGCCCTGAAATGAAGAAATGAAATGAACAAAAAGAAGATAAAGCTCAGCCCTGAAGTACTCATCTGCCTTAAAAAAAAAAAAAAAAAAAAAAAGCTAGATTAATCTTTGGAGTTTTCCAAGTTCTTTGGTGAAAGTATTTTAGAGGCAGGACAATACGTTATTGAACGTCACAATGGCAAAGCAGCACGTATCCTCTCGGCGGATGCCGTCCGGCTCCCTGCCCGTCCTCATCGCCCTGCCCGCGCTTCCCAGCCAAGTCCGAGGAGCAGCAAGACCTACGAGAGCGGCGCGATGGCGGGCCAGAACAGTTGTTTAAGCAACGCCGGTGCTGCTGAAGCTTTTGGGGTAACACCAAGGGGAAACGACACAAGCCGTCGTTAAAAGACAGCAGACTGCGATTTCTGCTGCCGGAAAGCTGGGGGCGAGGGGGCCAACGCGCCCCGAATGGGGGAAACCCAGCGTTTGGCCAGGAAACACCACAGCAGCTTACTGCTCGGTGAAGGAGTTAGGGAGAGGCTGGAAAAAGGGCCGGGTTTGGGGTGCCGCCGTCGCCGCCTCTCTCCCCCTGGGCGGGCCGGGCCGGGCCGGGGGCCGCCGCCATGTCACGGGGCGCCGCCGCTGCCCGGGGGCGGTCGACCGCTACTCACGAAGAGGCGGGCGGCTCGGTGCTCCCGGTACTCCTGTCCCAGCAGCCGCCGCGCCCGGCAGCACATGGCGGCGCAGAAGCCAGATCCGCCGCGGCGAAGCGGGGCCGCCGCCGCCGCCTCCACCAGCCGCCCCGGCCCGGCCCGGCCCGGCCCGGCCGAGCCCGCCCGCCCCCGGCGGCGGCGCGGCGCGGCCCGCGCGTCGCCTAGCAACCGCGCCGCCATTTTGTTCACCTGCTGACTGCACGCGGAGGTGAAGCGGGTCACTCGCCCTCTGGGAGAGGGCTTTTTCTGGAAAAATCTTGAGGGAAAAAAATTTTTTTTCTTATTGTTTTTTTCCCCCCACAAGAGTGAGGTATTCGGCTCCTCATCTGGCTCTCCCCCACGCGGCTTGGCAATGCCTCTTCTATAGGGACCTGTGCAGCGCTTCTGCTTTCTGCAGCTCTGGCTCGACCCACATAAGCTCAGTTAAATGTTTACACCCAGGGTGCCTGGAAATGAATGTTATCCTGGTCTCTGTTAGTTACTGTTTCAAAATGTTATTGCATCTTTTTGAACTACGGGAATGAGTGCCGAAAACATCTGAGTCTGTATAAATACGTGTACTCGCCTCTATAAACACACGTACGCACGTTGTTCCCCAAGTGCCCGTTGCGGTTGATAAATGCATGTGCTTCTTGTGAATCTAACAGATATTTCTGTTTCGCTTTAAATTCCGCTGATGAGCAAAAAAAAATAACCCGACGTTTCCTTTGTGCAGGCTATAGGTTGCTGCGCTGGAAAACGTTCCCTTGGTTATACCTTAAGGTCAAAATTCTTCACCCAGCCATTGCTGCGCCCCTCTACCGGAGCAGAAAAACAGATCTTTAGGGTACAAATCAGCCAGTGAAGGCAGGACCAGGTTGCGGGTTTGAAAGAGACACCAGTCCACAATGTGTTGCACTGTTAAATGGAAAATAACGGACACCACAGATGCTTCTAATAATTCCAGTTTCGAGTCAATTTTCCCTCCTTTGTCTTGAAGCGCTTTTGATGTGTAGTCACAATATTGTCTCTCTCTCTGTTTTTAATAATTTTATATTACCTCAGCAATATAACTGTCCTGAAATATACTGAACTTTAATCTTCGAGAGATCAAACAGGAAGAAATATGATGGGATAGAGAGCGACAGACCTGGGGGCAACGCTCTCCCCTCCTATAAAAGAAAGCCCGCGGCAAGATAAAAATTATTTCTCGGATTCCAGGAACATCCCATCTCGAAGGGGGAGGCTTGCAGGCCTGCCCAGAAAGCAGGCTTGGGGGCCACAAAAACGTAGCCGTGGAGGCGGCAGCCAAAGGAAAGCATGCGTGCGGGGAACGTGAGGATGTGGTTTGTGCGACTGCGTCTGAGTTAGTTAAGCTTGCTCCCCGCATCGTCAGCCCTCCTCCTCCCTTTCACCCTTTCCGTAAGGCTAACAGCAGAGAATCGTTTGGCTACTAGCTCTTTACTAAAATAAGCGTGTTGGCTCCGTCTCCAACAAACCAAAGAGCTGGGACAAAGGTGCAGGCTCACGTAACGTGACGGTATTGTGATGTCCAGGGGAGGAACTGAAGACAACGTCAGTGGGCAGATCCGGAGGGGACACAAGGAGGTGCTCCGAGGAGGTGCTGTTCTGAAACACAACCAGCGCTTCTTCTCCAGAAGACATTTGTTCTCCATTAGCTGAAACCAGACAGAAGCCCAGCTTCCTGGGTTTTTCCACTGAGGTTCCCCAGCTGAACAAGAGATGGTGCGATTCTGCTCAGCATGCCTGCTCCTTCCGTTCCTCGACCACAGAAAGATGATGAATTCATATTTTAAAAGAAATATTAGTTAAAGTATTGTGACTTACAGCTAAGATACTGTCATTTTTTTGGCAAAAAAAACCCTTTAGCTTATTTTGTTTATTGTAGGACTTTGGAACTCAAGCTAGTTTAATCTCTTTGGAACAAATGTGTGAGCTAGTCTCGTTTTACTGGCTTGGGAACCTGCTTTCTAACTAACCCTGTACAAACACCAGAGCTGCTTGTGAACTTGGGCTGCAAGACGCATTTCTCATAGGTACAGACTGAAGCACCAGGGTCTCACCAATGTCATTAAAACTCTCCAGAAGCTTAAAAAAAAAAAAGCCTAATTCAAACACTGCTAAAATAAATGCAGATATGCATGGCTTTCAGTAAGTTTTATATCAAGCCATATGGAACAACGAAAAGATTTTTTTACAAGATTAATGAGACTACCATCCTTGTCATGTGTAGGCAGCCCTCTCTCACTGCCTCTGGCTCTGCCACATTCCTGATTTTCTAATTACAATATATGATTTATAACCAGTTAATTCATCATATGTTTGCAGTTGAAGGAGA
Organism: Struthio camelus; assembly: GCF_040807025.1. Taxonomy (NCBI): domain Eukaryota; kingdom Metazoa; phylum Chordata; class Aves; order Struthioniformes; family Struthionidae; genus Struthio; species Struthio camelus. The sequence goes on along the minus strand of NC_090949.1, from coordinate 36,090,075 downwards.
GATACTACAGTCACAGCTTCATTAGTGCTTTCTTGCACCTAACGCGTGGTGTGACACAGACTGAAGGAACACAGGGTGGCTTAGCTCCTTCTCCTTCTTCCAATTAGTATCAGCTAGTTTCTCCTGCGCACATTCATGGCCATATCACTACTCTCATTCTAGTCCGAGCAATGCCTGGCCTACCTTGTGCAAGCTAGGCTTAACAACATGAGGCGGAAGAAATTAGGTGTCTTTTGGTCAAAAGCCTTGGTTTTGTGAGGAGGCAAAGACAACTTCTAGACATCCTAAAACGAATGCATCCTGCCAAAGAGCTAAATGCCTTTTGATAAATACAGGAACTGGAGCCAAAAGATATTGAAGGTACTCATTTCATAGAACTGAGTCCATGGTGAACAGCATGTGTTTGTACTTGAGACAATTTTTGTATTACCTGACTTAACTGTCAGGAGTGTTTTGAGTTAGGTGGACATTTTAAAGTTCTCCTGATGAAGGCAGGTTACAGAACAGTATGGGAACAACAAGCAAATGTGATGTAGCGTTGCCAAGCCTGCAAACTGCTTGGATATCCTTATTCACGCAAAGCAAATAATGGATTCCTTTTTGACAATTTCTCATGCTCTGGATAAACATACGCTGGTATTTCTGAGTTTCCCAGCCCAGGTTTCTGCACAAGGAGTTCTCTGCTTTACCTTCTGCTTTCAATCCAGAGAACGCAAAAAAGCACTCTAATCACTCCTTTGTGGGAACAAAGGATACAAATCTCCATTTCAGTCTCTGCATTTTGGTCTTTAAATCAGCAAATATTTACTCTCTTTTACACAAATAACTAATCTGGAGAGAATGAGATAGTCCAGATTGAAGGCTTGCTAAACACTGTTTATTCAGAGTTTTATTTCCAAATCTCTAGAGCGTCTCCATGCATTATTACATTTCTAACAGTCTTGGCTGTTCTGTCTCTTTGAAGAAAGAAGCTGTGATGACTCTTGTATCCAGCATTAGGAATGTGGAAGTTTCCTCATCCCTTATTTGCCATGAAAATAACCTTCATCTGTATGTCTGCATTCCCACCTGAGGAGTAATTTCCTAATTGTTGCCAACATTTATTTTCCACATTATCTAATTGGCTTTCAGAGGATTATTTTCTCCTTTTAATTGCTCCCTCATGAATTCCTGCCTCTCTGCTTTAACATTTGTTCCCTGATTGTGATTTCAGCCTCAGCGTTCATAAACTTCACTTGAGAGAGGGGCAGAGGGGAAGGAAGAGGTTCTCATAGGAGTTTTCAGGTGTACCATTCAGTGCTGGTCTTACTTCTGACTCTGAATCTGAAAAATATTTTAACCTTCAATATCCAGCTAACTTTGAAATAAAGGAAAAACTAAATAGAATTCAGTGTGTTTGCGTTGTAGCTCCTTTTTAAACACAAAACCACAAAATGTGTCAGGGATAACTTCATGATTCACACCCACTGCTGCTCCATTAAGTATTAGGTTACCGTTTTCCTATCAGGGTGATTAAAGTTGCACATCCAGAGCAGTGCTTACCTACATAAGATGGCAGTCCCGTGGCTGCTAAAAGTATATGTCGCGCTGATGTGAGAGAGGTTTTTACCTGAGTGTGGCTCATGCTTGTCTTGATGGGATGAATTGTCTTACAGCATTAACATGTTCAGTTCATATTTGTCCTGCTGGGGCCTGTATGACTTGCCATCCCAACTTGCAGAAACCATCCGTCTAGATGTCTCTTGACAGGTGGTTCCCCTCCCTTCTTTTCCAGCATAGGAACATATAATTTTCCTATGTGAAAAGGGGCCCTCCTGACACTTTCTTTTTCTTCATAAACTCGTTCAGTGAGGGCTGTTGCTTGAGGGTGATAAGCAAATATCCTGATATCATTGATCTTGATATCTTGATACCTTTTTCAGCCATGTTTTTGCATGAACATCTGGGTCAGCCATGGTGCAAAGATTCTTATTTCTCCGTTATTTACAGCATGTTATTTACTGAAGCTTTTGCAATAACAGCCTAATATAAGGACCACAAACTTGATTGGCTGCATATGGTTTCTTTTGTTTCTGAAACTAGATACTTATAAAGTGGCTCACTGACTTTAAATTGGCACTGCTGAAATTTCAAGCCTTTAATGGTATATGCTAAGAAATCTGCCAATAAAAGAGTGGTTAAAAAAAAAGTGACTTTTACTTTCTCAATGTGTTTGATGCTTAGGATGCAAAAGAATTGTTTGCACTGGTGCGACTACTCAAAAAAAGTATGCTGGAGTAGATGAGAGAAAAGCTGGATCAAGAATGACATTTACTCTATTGAACAGGACACCAACAGAGTGCTACAAAGGTACATGTGTATGTGAGTGAGCGAGCTGTTCTCTAGCCTCTGATGATGTTAATAGCTATGGTTCAGAGAGAACATCTGATAAAGGCCTGTCAAAAATTCTCTCTTCAAAAATCAAATCCAGTCAAAACTGAATTTTACCTGACACGTTACTGATCCAGACCTAAATTCAGTCCTGGTGGAAGATGACATCTCAAATTCATAAAGTATCTCAGCAGTCACTGAAGTCCTTACTGTATAATTACTGATAGTTCTTCATCTGCAAGGACAGTATCACACCTGGCAGCTCAGGATGATGCAGCAATACAGTGACAGCTCATACGATGCAGTGGCACATAAAAGCTAAGTGAGGAGCCCTTGGTACCGGGCTAAACGGCACCCATTACATCACAGCAAAAATGTCTCATTCTCACAACGTGGGATGCCATCCCTGTTCTCTTCTGTGCTCGTGAAATACTTGCATGATCCAATGTTCATTTAAGCCTCAGTATATTACGCCTAAGTAATTATTAACTATTATCGGCAAAACTCTCATGCCTCATTCAGGTGAGTATTTCAGCAGACACTCCCTACCTGAGCTGTGTGAGCAGGTTTTACTTTTTTGTTAAATACTTTTCAAATATCTTATACCACAATGGAGGAAATACTGATATACTTATGTTAAAACAATGTTTTAATAAACAGCAGCATAAAATAATCAGTGTTTAATATCATCTCTGGCACGTGAAATACAAAAATGCACATATCTTAATTATAAAATAGCCTTTGTTATTACATTTTCATGCTTGCCTAATTGAAATGCCCATAATTAAAAAAAATCAATCATCAAGTAATACAGTGATTAAATGCATGCAGTGAAAACAAAGAAAAATATTTGTATAAGGTAGTGGCTGAATATCACCATAATATATTTCAAGAACATCTACATCAGGTTAAAAATAAAAAGAAACAGACCAAGATATAAAATGCAGAGATGTATTTTCACTTCTGCTGTACAAAACATTATCACACTTTTGTGCAAAAAGATAAAAATAAAGTCATATTATACAACATTGTCAACTGAGCAAAGATTGTTTTCATTCTGTGTACAACAAAAAATACTATTCAGTACAAAAAAGTTTGTGAAAAACTGTAATGTACACAGTACTTGTGTAAATCATTAAAGTGGTTTCAAATGAATAATCTAGATTGCTTATACCTGAATGAATTTTAGTAATAATACAAATGCCATATTTCTAAAGTTAAAACTAATTCACATTATTTGAACTGATAGACAAAAATCGCTATCAATGAATTTGCTGCCTGATGGAATGTGAGCTTCCCTTTTTTCAGGGTTACTGGAGTCACTGAAATTATATATTGATCTGCAACAATAAATATTCCTGGGAAAACTGATTGTCATATATAAAATTGTGGTTTGGAGCCTTTCCATTAAACAGTTGCATAGCAACAAAAGGATATAAAATTTCTGCTTTAACTATCCATAAAAATTATGAAATGTTAACTTTGACTAAGTTGATTCAGGTTCTGAAATTAAAATATTTTAATTTCATTTCCTTTAAGGCAATTTCTTACAACTCCAGCTATCTTTAGCAGACAATAGCAGATGATTTTCGCAGAATGCAAGTGGACAACTCAAGCTATTTTGCTGTAACAGAAAATGACTTTTTTGGTCTGAGGTTGAACTCAGACTCCCAACTTAACAGAAGACCAGAATCCTACCTGAAGTAATTTATCCAGCTCTCAGATCACATATTTGAAACATAATCCTCGACTGCAAAATTTACAGACATTTTAACTAGCTATTGAAACTGAAATTGCACATCCAGTAGACCTCTGAATATTTGCATCTCCTAAAAAAAGAGACAAATATTAAAATAAGTTTTCAGTATTAAAACGTTTCTGTGATTTAAACCACATCAGAGGTTTAGAAAGCTGTGAAAAAAGCATAGGATAAAATGTTTTTATTAGAAGAAAAATCCCCCTTCCCCTTTTTGAATTGTTGGTGGCACTTAAAGAAACAATGCGTCCGTTCACAATGCCGAGTATTCATACCACAATGATTTTTGTCTGGTTGAGTCTGCCCGTCCTGTTAAGCAGTTAAACTTCACAGAAGATACTTGTTGCAATGTCTGTTAAAACAACCAGAAGAATCTTTAATAAAATATTTGAATATAAATCTTTTCTACGACTTTCTAGTTTGTATTGTAAATAGTTCTATTTACAAAGGCCTCACTTATTTACAATTCAGCTGAAATCATAGATTCGTTAGGTCCATGGATGCTGGAGTCTCCTAATAGGGAAGACTGCTTGGAGTCAATTTTGTAGGGTTTTTGAGTTTTGTTTCCAAAAACTGTTATACCAATTCCCCCCGGATGACTAGGAATTGACATATGAGATAGCAAAGGAATATTTGCTTCCTGGTTGGATCCTGAGGATGGCAAACTAGTGACGTGCCCTGTGCTGGTGGATCCACTGGCACTGCTTGGCGAACGACTCTTTGGAGGAGGACAGTGCTGAATCACCCGGGGTGGACCTTGCGGTTGATAGTGGGCAGCTGGGAAAGCAGCGTATCCTGGCGGAATCGGGTACCCATTGATTGGAATATAGCGCTGATTTTGAGGTATCGGTGGTCCGATGAACCCGGCAATTTGGCCTTGTGGTATACCTTGTGCTGGAAACATGTAGTTAGGGTATCTAGGATTACTTAGATTGCTAACTGGACTGGCACTGAGTGAAGTTGTTTGAGTGGTGGCATTCCCGCCTGAGGGGGTGGTGGAACTGGTGTGACTTGAAAGCCCCTCCCAAGAGCGCAGCCTGGCATGGATTTCTTTAAATCGCGGCCTCCGGGATGGAAGATCATGCCAGCACTCTGTCATCAGGCTATACATTCGAGGAGGACAGTCTTCAGAGCATGGCAGCAGTTGTCTTTTCCTGATCATCTCTATGACTTCTTGATTACTAAATCCATAATATGGTTGAAGTCCAAAGCTGAATATCTCCCACAAAACGACTCCAAATGACCAAATATCGGAATCGGAAGAGAACTTGCCATACATAATTGCCTCTGGTGGCATCCAGCGAATTGGCAGAAGAGATTTGTTTTGAACTCTGTAATAATCTGCTGAGTAGATTTCTCTCGAGAGTCCAAGGTCTGAAATTTTCACATGAAGTTGTTCTCCAATTAAAATGTTACGAGCCGCAAGATCTTTATGGACAAAAAAATGACTCGATAAGTATTCCATGCCTGCTGCGATCTGCACTGCAATATGCAGGAAATCCCCGTGGTCCAAGCTGGATTTTACAGTTCCATCCTCATCGCTGCTACATCCAACATCTGAATGCGGCGATCGCATGATAAGAAATTCATGGAGGTCTCCTTGGTTCATGTACTCAAAAAGCATACAGACAGGTTGTTCCTGGGTCACAACGCCTAAGAGGCAAACGATGTTAGGGTGGTGGAGCTCGGCCATAAGAGACGCTTCTTGCTGGAACTCGGCCCACTGCTGGGGGTTGTTAAAGTCTTTTAGTGTCTTGATCGCAACAAGCTGAGCGTGATCCATGCCGGGAAGGTAGAGATGACCCTTGTAGATTTTGCCAAAAGCGCATTCACCCAGTTCTTCCATGAAACGAACAGCCGACAGAGGCAACTCCTTAGCCTTGCTCTGTTAAAAAAAATGACAACAAAAAGGGGTTAGAAAAACAGGCCTGAAAACGTACTTTTAAGTAAAAGATCTTTTCGCACAGGAAGTCTGAGAACCTGCAGCTTATTGCAGCACTAAACAGCACTCCATAAGGAAGATGTTCAGGTGTCAAATGAAAGGGGCAAAAGCTTCCTCCCCACCAGCGCCCACTGGACAGTGTGTATCTCCTCGGTCCTGTGATGTGGCTGCCAGCAGAAAATCACCTGGCCTCCTCTGCTGCCGCCATGCACTGTCACTGCCGCGTCGGGGAACAAGGCCCTGGAGAAGCCAGGCAGCCAGACGTGAGAGCTCCCCGGGCTGCGGTTCCCACGTGCCACACGCTCAGCACGCCACGCCGGGCACCGGTGCGCCGGCGTCAGCCCAGGCCCGCCGCAGCCTGGCGGGCGCCCGTATCCGGCCCGGGCACGGGTCGCCGCAGGACGCCCTGCTAGTCTCCCTGGGCAGCCTGCACCAAACTCAGTTTAGCATTACTTTTCATCCTCTGCACGAGATCAGATACAAGTCATATGTAATAGATATAAATATATACAGGAACCATCAGGGTTTCAGCAAAGGAAAGCACTTGAGCGTTTATATACTTAGAATTGAATCTGACTAATTTCAGGAATTGAGGCAATTCACATACTTTAAGTTAAGTATATGCTGAAGTGTTTTCTGGGCCAGGGCCTGTTTTCGTACAGAAAACTTTTTTCTTTTTTTTTTTTTTCTAATAAACTATGTCCTTGTAGCCAATTCTTACTTGCCTTTTCCATTAACTCTTCAGGGTACAACAGAGATTATTTCTGCTCACATCTGACCGAGTAGTCAGTCCTCAGACATGTAGGACAGAGTCACCGGGAAAAACAGGAGCCACTGGCCAAAGGAGGAGGGCTCATTTTTTTCAAACCCTGTTGTTATTTTGGGTGCATATATTCACTCTTAGGCCATAAAGCAGTTGCATTATTTTCAGACACGAACTTCCCCCCCTGCTTGTAACACCTACACACCAAGCCAGCCATTTAGGGTCCTCACTGTTGCCGCAGGTAGTAATTAAAGGCTAATGAGTTTTGGATCTACATTTAGCGAAACAACGTCAACCTTAACATTTGCATTCCTAGAATATTATCACTGCAGCTTTACAGGAGTAATATAGGAAAAGTCTTGACATTTAAAAAAAATTACAAAGTGACATCTTAGAATAAATGAATTCTAACTGCATTGACCACTTACAATTTTCAGCTAAATGCTGCTTAAATCATCATCATCATCATCGTCAAGACATTTAAGCAAGCAGGCAGTAGACTGTATGGTCATGGCAGGAAATTAGCTATATTGTTGAGGAACAGATGGTTTATATTATACAAATCCTTTAGGCTAAAACTTGTTTAGGTCTGGCATATTGTAAATTATATTTTAGTAATGAAAGTGAAATGACCTCTGTCCGACCTCAGGCAGGGTTCGTCTGTTTGAACCAACATAGTGGAAAACTATGAAAGAAAATGAAGTCATAAAGTTTTGGCAGGAAGGGCTCATTTCAAGTTAAGCGGCTATAAATCTGCTTAGCTTTTGTTTGACAAGTATTTGTCATACACTGGTGTACAAAATGTAAGGAAGTGTAAAATACATATGAGGCAGCACGCCAAAGTAAACCGAGTACAAAGAGAGAGCAGTAAGGGTGAAGCCCACCGCTTGTATCTCCGTATCGGCTCCTTCCATTAGTTGAATGACAAGACGAGCTTAGTTTATTATATTCTTTGAGGCAATTAAAATCCCTTAAAAACTGAAACAGGCTTTTGGATGAAATGCTAATATTTTTATTTGCACGAGCAAACACACATCCACCCCAGTTTGAGCTAGAAGTCTTGGAGTGTTTTTACCCAAAGTTGACATTAATCCTGGATGCAGTATTTGAAAATAGGATTCTACTTCCTTTCTTTTAAAATGTTGTTTGAAAGGCAATCAAAACATTCGAAACAGGGCGAGCTGGCTTTCCTAGTAGGAAAATACAGAATTAGCATAAATAAAATTGAAAGCTTTCTGCAGTGTATGACTTTAACCACAAAAAGGAAACAGCGTGGGCTGTATTTGCAAACGTTTCTGGGCAAGTGGCTTTCCTGGGCTGTGTGCATACGGCATCAGCGTGTCAGTACTCCAGGTGACAACCGTGACCGCATTAAAATCAGGCCAATATTCCCATTATCTTCAGTTTAGCCAGGATTTTACCCCGAATACTTAGTAGAAAGGGGACAAGAAACAAATCCGAATTTATCAAAATATTCAAGGGAGGTTGGATGCAAGATTTAATTTTGGTACTTATCTAACTGAATGGGTTTTGTACTGTTATCTACGTTTGGGTATTAAACACGTATTAATGAATAATGCTTTCAACTGCCCTAAGCTGCACATGAAAGAGGAAATTAATAACTTTAAAGGAAAAAACAAGCTACACTTGCTGGCTCAGTGCGTGGGAGGCTGAGGATTTAGAATATAACAAAAGACCAAAGTCTGTCCGACTACCCCGGACAGACAGACTGACCGCGCCACGGTTGCGCTGGAATCACTGACGGCAGCACTGGCATTAGCACCCAGCGTAGGTAAAACGAGTCGAAACAAGAATCCTAGCGGTAGCCTTGTGCCACTGAAAAAGGTCTCTGGGCGCATTTTGTATTACGAATGGGCAAAGGCAGCCCTGTATTTTCCAGCGCAGCCGCCCAGGGGCTTTGCTTTTACTGCTAACTTAAAGAGCCTTCTACGCTTCGAGTGAGCTGCAGTTTTGCCCTGCAACAGCGTGCTGTGCCTGTGCCTGCAAATTCCAAGCGCTGCGGACTACGTACTTAAGTAATTTTCCCTAATCTGCAACAATTAATTCTTTATAAGCTAATTCTGAAACTTGACATTTAAGAGCAAGCAATAGCTGCATCCCATGGCTGCTTTATTGAGCTTAAAAAAGAAAACTATTCCTGAACTCGTCCAGAGATGGAGCACACAGCTCCTGAAGTACAAGCGCACCCTTCCCTGCCTGGCTTCGCCGGAGGAACGCCTGAGGCAGCACTATCTGAAGAAGCAACGCCTACAGTTCACCTTGCGGAAACCTCATGAAAGGAGAATTTGGATTCGTTTTGCTATTTAACAAAAACAACAACTTCTCAAAAGGCATGTCTGACTTTTGCAGATACCATAGTCTACACAGCTTCTATTGTCGTTACTTGTAGATGTTGACTTCACTCGGAAATGCTTCAAAAGAACGGTTTCCATCAAGTTATTAGAGAATTGGCACGGTGCAAAAAATTAAATCGTCTTCTCAGGACCTTTTTCTGCCTGCAGGTGGCAGAACTCATTTGCAGCCCGAAGGGGGTTGGTGTATACGTTTGCAAATCGGCTGGCCTGCTAATAAGCAAGCAGCTCAAGGGTAATCACGCGTAAGACTTAACCGATTTAAAAAAAAAAAAAGCCTCATGAAGCTGGGATTACAGCGAAGCAAAACAATAGCAGCCACAAGAGCTGCTAAATGCCTCTGTGAGCAGGGCCGTACGCGCCAGCCCGCCGCAGCAGCCCGCCGGCCCCAGCTGCGGGGAGATTCTCGAGGCTCTGTTTTGGCAACGTCTTGGCACCGCGAGCATGGGTCAGCCTGAACAAACACGGAACAAATCTTTCCGGGGCAATTTCGGCTGAGTGAAAGATGACATGAGACTCCAGCAGACCATGAAAAAGCTGTCCGAGAAAATGCAGACTCACATCTTTCGCCGCACTACTTTCTAACATAAGCCAAGCCCCCAAATAAGGAAAGCAATTGCTCCTGCCTTTCTTACAAAACCCTGCAGCCCTGATTTATCGAGATACGCAGACACATGGCGCAGGACCTCCGCAGGGCCAGCAGGACACTTGCTACGCTGCTGACAAGAAAAGCACTTTCCAAGAGCGCACTGGAAGTCGGCTCGGTAACGTTGCAGGGCTGAACTGATCCAAGTGCTCCGCTGCCTGCTTTCACCGACCGCAAACGGCGAAGCAGAACGGCGCGGCAGGATTACCTTTGGTTTATAGGCGTTGAGCATGGACATCTCTACGTTTTGTCCTCGTACGTGTTTGGGCTGCCTTTGAACTGGCGGGGAGGATGACTTCTGATTGTTGCGGCAGATACAGATGAAGAAGAAGAGCAAGGCTATAGCCAGGGGAATAGTAACACTTGGCACCAGGATATACAGGATTTCCATTTTATTCTTTTCCTTGGAATCCTTAGAATCTGTTTCAGGAAAAAGGGGAGAAAGAAAGAAAAACATGATGAAAAAAACCCCAACACATGACGTAGCCCACACAGCAGAATACATCCATCCCCGTGTCAACTAGAAGTGTTGAGAAGGATAAAATGTATGACGGGTAATACTATTGCAATCCACTCTGAAGGCTTCTTTATTTCTTTATTAACAGAAACTGCATGTGTATGCCTGCTCGGGTACACGCTGCGTGTTATCGTACCCACACGTCAGCATGAGTATGATCTGCTGTCAGGTTATGGCCTACGCTAGCCACTGTGAATATTACAGTAATTGCTAGAGGACAGGATGGACATCAATTACAGTCTGACCATGAATTGTAACAGACCGCCCCTGTCTTAAAGAACGTGCAATTTATATATACCAAGCATGTTGCAACCACGTCCCTAGCAGGAGCCCAGAGGTAAGAGCACAGTTACAGGAACGGGGGGGTCGGCAGAACTGGGGTGCAGCAGAAATGCTGGGGACAAAGTTAGCTGTGAGAGGCAGGAGCAGAAGGATTAAGGACTCCAGAGCAGAAGAAGTGGGAGAATACATGGGAAATGTGAGGAAATCCAGGGAAATGGCAAGAAACAGAGACGACACTTTTGGCAGCAGGGCCAAAAATTAATCTGATAAACCTCAGGAGCGGACTAGCAACGCTACTTATCATGGAGTCAGGAAAAGGGGCTTAAAAAGTCCAAACACAGAGCAAAGTTGTAGCATAATTTTTAAAAAAGAAGTTACACCCTGAGGACTTGGTCTTAATAGGTTTAATGGACTAATGGAAAAAAACTAAACTTCTACCAAGTCTATACTGACAACGGGCATCTTGGCAAGCTGGCAAATAGGACACAGCGATGATAGCTCAAAGGAAAGCTAGAGCATGGGTACAACCTGGATACAGACTGAGGAAAAGAAGGATTCAGAAGAGGTCTTGGGAAGCTGGTTTATTTAACGTAGTGCGACGGCTAGCTGCAGTTCTCGCTCCCTCTGCACACAGCTTTCTTCACAGATAGGGAGCAAGTAATTAATTTTAGAAACATGAAACCCTCTTCTATCACTGCCCAGCAAGGCGCAGCTGGGACATCGGACATTCACCATCCTCCAGCTGACTTCTGGCTCCCCAAAGCTTGGAGAAAGGGGCCAGCAGGAGAGGCCAGGGGCACTGGAAGGAGCTAGCTTGCTCTGATTCCCCGGGCTGGGTGGCAGCCCCGCCGGCTCGGCTCACAGGGACGTGCCTTCCCCGTGCCGCTCAGCCTGGCGGCTGCTGAAGCTGGCGCTGGTCTCTGCAGCAGGCAGGTATTTCGCATGAGCTTTCCCAAGATTCAAAGCATAAGTATGCATGGATGCAAACAAGAGCTAAAGGGCACCCAGCAAACCTAGAAGATCACCTTGATCTGCAGGAGGGTTATCGTAGCCCAGCAGTTTGTGAGAAGATGGTGAACGTCTGCGGCAGGATCAGGCTTAGTCAATTCTGCCGAATGGGGACTGTTTTATTATTCATGCAGGGTCATTTGAGTTTGTTTGTCTGCATTTTCCAAGCTGGATCTGTAGAAGTGCTTAGAGGCCCACACAGATAATCTTTCGTGCTCTTAATTAAACATGAACTTGATCTGAAGCTTGGGCTTGGCTCAAGTTGTGACAGAGGCAAAGTTCAAATGTTTCTGGATGTCACTTTGCATAACCTCTCTCCTCTTACAGGCTCGCTCTGTCCCTATGCTCCCCCCACATGCTCTTTTTTGACCCCTTGTTTTCGATTAAGCTGTGCCATCTGTGTTTTAACTGAGCGGAGAGGAAGCCCAAACAGCTCTAAAGCCAGTGGGGAACGAGAGAGGACCGGGCAGTGCCTTTGCAAAGCCTCACATCTTCCCACAGACAAGACGACAGATTTTTACCTAACCGTTGAATCTATTGCAGTTTCTGAGACAACTGGAAGATACTGTTGAAAGGAAGAGAGAGCATCAACAGGAGGCAGACAGAAACCTAGGCGCTAGTTCATCACCTGAGCTCTTCCAGGCAAATGGAACTATTATTCTTACTAAGTAGCAGCCCCCACCAATAAGGCTCATTAGGTTAATAGGTTTCTTGGGAGCCATCCCAATTAAATCCATTTCCCATCTAAGCATGTCCTGGTGAGGCAGAATGCACAATACTTGTTAAAATATGCCTCAAATGGCTCTTTCAGCCAGTACAAAACCAGCAGAATGCAAGTCCCACGTGGTATTTTGTTTTTAACATGCAGATTAACATTCAACAATTAAATTACTACTCACCTGATATAGCTCTACTTGTCTGCATTTAAAATAATAACGCCATATAACTGGCACAGTGGGTACAGTTTAATGCAATGGTGAAAGGTAATTAAAATCCTTGTCAGGCATTCTTCAAGCCAGCCAGCCTATCTCATTTATTTCCTAGTAAAACGTTGAAATCACAGGCTTTTGCAACGCGTCCAAAAGTGCCCTGCTTTCAGCTACTTCAGATCAAAAGACAACCAGTCCCAGGATCTCAGACCCTACTAGAGAGAGCAGCCTCCTCCTCGACTCCCACTTATCCCAGGTGGAAAGCAAAAATACGGAAAACACAGAAGGTGCACGGGCTCGGCCGAAAGGTCGCACAGCGACAGCGCTGTGGAGCAAAGAAAGGCGAACGGCATGGCTGGCTGTGGAAATGCAGAGACCCCTGAGCTCGTCCAGTCTGATCTGCCCGAACCCGCTCGGGTTCAGCTGCTTCTGCGGGGCCGGGCACCTGCTGAGCCGCCTGAGCGTCTGTGCCCGCCGCCGGGTAGGTCTCAACGTGCAAATCAGGGAGCCAACTACATTACAGGGAGTCCTGCTGACTGTTACTTAGACCCAGATTTTGGTACTAAAGGGCTGAAAAAGACCTCTGGCACAGTTTATGTATATATACCCATATATATATTTCATACTACTTTTTTTTTTTTTTGCGGTCAGTCTATCACTGTACCTAATCAACAAGAAAAATAATGCAAGTTACACGCACTAGAATAATAGGGAAAGAGATAAAGGCTTCTAACAAGCACATACGAATTTTGGAGAAGGCTTGAGATGCATGCTATATAGCCCAGATTGTCTGTGCTTCCTCCTCTTTCAGTAAGAACATAATTTAGATCCCTTTTTGGCACCCATGGCAATCTTTCCATTAATTGACGAAGACTTTGGAGCGCGCTCAGAACATGTCTGAGTAAAGGAATGTCCACAGCCATAACCAGAAATAATTTAATTTGGTTCTGGCTATAGAGCAGTTACATCAAAACATACCCCCTTTTCCCAGGGAAAGGTAACGTTACTGTGACAACTTGAAATTTTGTGTGAAAGTTTCTATCGGGAATTTCCAGAACATTTCTAGGTGCATTTCTGGCATGTCCATGCAAATAGCTGTACGCTTTCTTGGCACGCTATCAATATTGTTATTTTTTAAAGCAGATCAAACATCTAGGAAACATTTATTCTGGTCTTCCACCACTTCCTCCATGTCTCAGTTGAGAATAAAATGAGAGCTGAATCTCAATTACTGCTCATTTTACAAAACCAAAATCCAGCGAGGGCAGTTCTGTAAACTCAACGCTAAAATACAGCTAGTGAGATTTGGCAAGACCATCTCTATTTTTTAAACAGGGCCTGAGCTGTATTAAGTGAAGTCTGCATTTATTAAAATGGATCTTAAAGTAAAACGGAGAACGTTTTACAACTACTTGGTGGCTCAGTGTCAAGAGTGCCAACTGGGTGACCCTATTTTATGTGGGCTAAGCGCTCCTCTCAGTTGTACGGGTCACCTTGCAAGCCTGGAACCTGCGCCCTGGTGAAGCATTGCTGCTTCAGCGCCTTCGGGGGAGCTTCACGTTCCTTACTCAAATATTGTCACGCTACCACTTCAGCAGCCCACCCGATGCACGGGCAGGGAGCGCTCAAAGGTTTCCCCAGGGTGCCGGTGTTGCTTGGTTTGGATGCCGTGGCTGTAGCTACAGACGCTGTCTGCAGGCTTCTTCCCTAGAGCGCTATTTTCAGGGAGTCAAAAGAGTCATCCTGCGCACAGCTCCGCTGAACGTGTGTCGCAGCACGACCGCGCGGATGTTTTCTTCCTACGATAAAGCAGCACCCCATTTTTCCTTTTAAAACGGAAGGTAAGAGGCTGGTAATTACCGCACGCCGGGACGTCACAAAGCTCAGACTTGAAGTTCTCGTCCAAGGTGAAGCACCACGGGGCTTCCTTCTGGCTGCCGGGGTTGCGGCAGTACGAGTGGCCCCCGTTGAGCTCGGGGTAGCGCACGGCCGTGAAGGTGTGCGCGTGGGGGTACTGCGACACCCACGGCTGGCACTGCCGCCCCGACCGCGTCACGCTCACTGTCCCCCGGTAGTCCACGCCTGTGCTGTTGTAGCATTTGTGATCTGCGGGGAAAAAAAAAAATGACGGCAATGATTGACGGGGGTAAGGCGGAGCGCTCCTGTCCTCGGCGGCCAGCGCGAGTGTCATTGACCTCGTGGAGACTGAACGCGTTTCTGCTGGCCCGAGGCCTGGAGACCCAGCTCGGGAGTGAGGGCTCCCAATTTGCCGTGGCTGTAACACAGCGCCTGCTTTGCATTCGCATTCCTGGGAGGATTTAAAGCTTATGGCTCTGTAATGAAAACAGCTTATGTCAAGCATTTTTAATATAAGATACACAAAAGAAGTCAAAACTACAGTGGGAACCTGCATTGCATGCTTTATTTTGATAGGAAGGCAGAGAATTTGCGGGAGCCACATTTTCTATCTGCCTATGCAGATGCACAAAGGTCCCAGCTGGGCGGTAGCCCAGCCTGATCGAAAGAGGGAGCTCGGGCGATACCTACAATTAGGCCCAATTAGGTAGGGGCAGGCAGGATCCTGATCCTATGAACGTGCCCATGCTGGTCAGCGCTCCCGAACTGCACCCACGGTCCTGCCAGGGTACATCAGGCTGTCGAGGGGAGCACACGGAGGCTGTGCTGAAACCATCGCTGTTTCCCAACATTCGAATGTTTACGGGGAAGTCAGGGTTTCCTCCTTAACATTAACTAGAGAAGGACTGAGGCCAGTAAACAGCTTTTAGCATAAACCCAGCGACAGTTCAAGAAAAACGTTCTGAATTTCTGCTCGCTCTGGACTAGTCAGCGCAGCATTGCAGGAGCTCGGTA
Organism: Struthio camelus; assembly: GCF_040807025.1. Taxonomy (NCBI): domain Eukaryota; kingdom Metazoa; phylum Chordata; class Aves; order Struthioniformes; family Struthionidae; genus Struthio; species Struthio camelus. The sequence continues at coordinate 36,074,619 of NC_090949.1, read as the reverse complement.
ATCTGTGACTACAGCTTCTGGGAGTTTGCAAAGCCCAGCGCTAGCTCTAATTGTGAGGCAGAAGCAGTTAGATCCAACATCGGCATTTTTTGCTTGGAAGCACAATGAGTTTTCACTTACTTTTATTTATAGGATCAGCCATTGGAATTCCAATGCGGATACAATTTACAGCTTCCGGGCTATCTGGCTGGGGAAGATCTTCACAGTTGGGCAGCTTTAATCTCATCAGAATCATGGGATTAGATCTTGCAAAAATATACTCTGTCTGACACAGGACGTTTTCCAGGATTTCACATTCATCCCGGCACAGGTCTCGTGGCTTGGGAGCGGACGAGGTCTCATCGCAGTAGGGGAAAGCATAATGGCACAGCGACGGAATGGCAAACTGGGAGCATTTATCAGACAAATGACTGGAGGTGCCAATCATGGTGAAGGCAGCTGGAATATATACAAAAGGATTTTACTTAACCTGGTGCAAGTTTTATTCCTGCGCTCTCGCCTTTGCAGCATAACCCTTGCTTCCCATCGTGACTGTTATTTTCAGGTGATGAACATGTCTTCCAGAAATACAGAGCACTAATTACATTAGAAGTTAATAATAATGTTGTTTTCATTGACAGAAGAAAGTATATAGAGCAGAGAGTTACTGTGGCTGGGATCCAGCCAAGGTCAACTTACATAAAAAGGTAGATGAGTATCCTGATGTTTATGAGGCCTGAGCTTGAATGCAGCACCCCTATCAGCAGGGTCTCCCACCAAAATGATGAAACACGGTTCTTTTCTAAATCTAAAGGAAAATGCTACCAGCTGAACTACTGAGGCGGCCTCTTCCAGCACCTATGGCTCTTCTAAACAACCTCGACCACATAATAATCGCCTACGGTTGGTCTCTTCACTTCTCAGATAACAGCACAAGGTGGCCTAGCTGTGAACCGCTCACGTTAGCTGTACGCGCACAGCCCCTTCTCCTCGGACAAACCCGTTAGCTTCTTCTGGGGGAAGGACACGAGCAGAGACACGAAGCCTGCTCAGATCCTCCTGACTCTTCAGATGACTCTCTCCACGGACACTGTGCCACGCAGGAGCCCGAGTGAGCTCTGCGGTGGGAAGCTCACAGCACAAGAGGGTAAAGAGCAAATAGATACAGCATTGCCAGTTATCAAACTCTGGTAGCTTTTGGGAAAAAAAGACAGCTTCTTGGAAAAGAAAGAAATGTTATTTTTCACCCACCTGTAATCTGATTTTCTATTTCACCTTGCATGTGTAAAGACTCCATGTATATGGTTCGATTTCCAATAAATCTTGCACAAGCGATCCCCCTGTAGGGCTGGCAAAAACCGTCCTCTTCATACTCGTCACTGAAATCAATCACACGCACAAAAGGGTAAAGCACTTCACACGCGATTCTGTAACAAAATGTCCCTACGGGGAGCTGGCACTTGCATTCGTCCAGGCCTACCCGAGGGCTTAGAGCGTTTGTCTTGCTTTTGGCGATTCGTTACGGGTGAAACGCGCCCAGCGCCGGCAGCCCGCCTGCAGCCTTCCACGCCGCTAAGGCGCTGTGATAAGGGATTATATGGTCTTTGGGCATTGCAGCTGCTTTGTGCCCCGGATGATTTTAACCTTAAAGGATTCCCACAACGCTGCAGGTAGTTTTCAATTTGTCACAACCCATCCCGAGGTGAATACAGGGACCATGCAACGTCTTTAATTCTTTTTTTTTTTTTTTTAAACTTGAGCTGCATGGTAGAAACACTTCAGCACGGTACAGCATTTCAGGTTAGCCAGAACTCTCGCTAACGTTGCATTAAATGAGTGCTTTTTGCGTGAGGGGGAAGAGGGTATTCAGAAATATCCCTGGCATTGTTTAAAAGGAAAAACATAAACTGCTGGAAAAAAAGATTTATATTTATTTAAAGCAACTAAGACTCTGTTTGCTACTTTCCAAGCAAACTTGAACTTCAATAGCAATAAACAGAGCAGGAAGAGTCAGACTAGCAGAGACAGAATTCAAAGTATATTTAAAAAAAAAAAATTCACACCCCTTCCAACACTGATGCCCTTACAATGGGAAATGTTTCTTCAATCTTTTGTGAGTGTGGTAACAGTTATTCCTAAAACAGAATCAAAGCTAAAACAGGAGTTAAATGGACATATTTCTTTCATTAGGTGCTTTGTTTTATACACTATAGGAGACATTTAATACATAAATCCAGATGTGAAAATATTTGCCAATATTCTTCAAACAAAGCAAAGAAAGGAAATTACCAAACCTCTGAAAAGCAGACCCATCACTGCTTATTTTAAAGAGATAATCAACAGCTAACTGTTGGCACATAACGCAGTTAATTTTATAAATGCTTGAGGAGGGGTTGGCATTCATGATCACTGAAACATGCATGAATCCTAAATGCATGAACCCTAATTGCATGAATCATCTCCTTTACTTTCCTGCTTTGAGAATCCAACTGGAGATATTTGGGAGAGGTTTTCTGCAAAGCTGCACACCTAGGCTGAGCCCTGGCAAAGCAAGATGCCTACTGGAGCATTTACTAAAGATTTGTTACTTGTCCTGGTTCCCAAATTAGGAAGAATGATATTGGAAAGCCCCCGAGTATGATCATATCTGGGTAGGCAGGGGGTTACTTTCTTTGTATGCTTTTTTTGACCACTCAGTCCTGCAGAATTCATCCTCCTCTAGGCACTGAAAGCCTAAGAGTGGAATCAGACTATGCTATTAATAGCAAAAAAATCAGAGCTTTTTTAATCAACTCTGCCATTAAGTTTAACAAAAGACACTTTCATCCCCTCCTGAAGACCTTGGAGTGAGTGCTTGGAAATGCAAATCACAGTTAGACTCTTTGATGTCGGGCTTTCATTGTATGCATGGCTTAGAGCAAGGATCCAGCTTAACAGCGTGACTCCCCAGCGCCTCGTCACAGTGACCAGGGAGCACTAATGGGATTAAGGGCAGAAGTGCTTGGACTAGCTTCCAGGACACCCCAACATCTTTCAGCAAACTCGTCAGCAATGAGCTCCAGAGCTGCGTCCCAGCATTCACATAGCATTATTTTCCAGTTCACATGGAGAAGCTAGAAAACATGAATTAAATAAGTAATTTATGAGTGTGAAGGCAGGGGGAAGGGGGCAGGAAGAGGAGCAGTAGAGATGGAAACCTCCTTCCACAGTCATTTCAAATCAACTGAGAAATCAATGGGAAGAAGTCCAGGCTCCGCTTCACTGCACGATGTTCTCAAGATATTCCCAATTGCTGAAGTACATTGAACAACAGGATTGCAAAAGCACAGCCTTTAAACTACAAATTCAACTCTTCATGAACTAGAGCAATGGTAGGCTGAGACGTCCTGGGTAACGGTTAATAGCCAGCTACCGCAGAGACTCCGAGATGTGAACCTGAGCCGCGCAAACACATCCACGTGTTCCCACATGGAGTTGGCTCTGGCTAAAATACTTCTACTGTTGGTTCCTGAAGAAGCAAAAAAGGAATAACAGCTGAAACCTAAACTGAAAAACCACAATAGCTACCTGAAGGTCCGTTCTCCATCTTTTAATCAATAATCAATCACTATATTATCCAGTAATGAACAATTTATTGTGGAATTTAACTTCAAGGCCACACCTAACAGCAACTGCTCTTGAAGGCGATTAAGCATTGCAATTTAAACATAGGGTTAGACAGGGAAGCCAAAATCAGGAGGAATGTGATTAACAGATCAACAAGCCCATTGACCTCACCCTAAGATTCACCTTTGAACTCAAGAAGATTTAACTGAAATAGCTGCACCCAGTAAGGGCTGTGAATGAGCCAGGACACCAGTTTACCTTGATGGAAATGCCCCAAGGTGCAGGATTTTGGAGATAATCTCAAAACGTGAGGATTAGAGTAAAGAGAGCAGCCTGGATCCCTAAGACTGCTCCAGGGGTTGAATGCCAGAGTTGAATTCACAGAGGTAAAATGTAAGATTAGTAGCTCAAATGGAGCAGGCACTATTTTAAATTGTTTTGGAAATCAGCTCCATTAATAGGGCAGAAGGACAACTCAAATGAAGGAAACAGGAGTACTGGAGTACAACAGAAATACCCAGAGACAAGAGATTACTCAGTCACCTGGTCTCCGTGCTGAGAGCTGCTAAGCCGGGGTTGATGATAAAAAAGTTGTCTGGGGAAGCACTGGACTCTAACGTTCATCCATTGCTTCTGACAGCTTGGAAGAGTTCAGAATAGCTGCTCCCACCGACAGGAGTCTTGATTGTACCTTGGTAGCGCTTCATTGTGGTGAAGTTAGTGGCACACACCAGGCAGTAAACAGCAGGAGACCCACGTCTCCCTCCCTCCGTTTCTGCATCATCCTTCATCAAGTCTCTCAGTTCAGACAAAATCCCCTCTTGCCTCTGTATCTCTTAATGAGGCCAGTCCCCCTCACTCCTGCAGCTCCTGCATTTCCTCATGTGTGCCCTCTTGCTCTTTCCCATGAGATGGCTCAGGATGAAAATTTTTACATCTAAGGTCTAGTCCCTCATCAGGAGTCCCTGTGTTCCTCTTGTCCCCCAGAACAGAGCGCTTCTTGGGGCAGCAAACAGCTCTTCATCTAAGACCGTTTGCACTGACCAGAACGTTGCGAAGGCTCAAGAGGCTCCCTCTGTTCGCCAGAGGTTTTGTCCAACGGTGGGCGTACAAAAACAACAGCAAACCTGTCAAAAGCAGACTTGTGGCCTGCCACAGAGTCCACGATAGCAAGCAGAGCTCATACATACTTCAGCCAGATTCCACATATCCTTGCGGCAGCCAGCTGGCAGGAGCTGTGCTGGCTGGCTTTAAAACATGGCTATCTGTTTCTTAGGCTCGAGACTGAGATCATCAATTCCTCTCACATAGTTCAAGTTTTACATGCCTCAAATGCTTTTTGTAAGCTAATCACAGTTTCGCTGTTTAAAGGTCTATCTGTTCCACGGTCCTGATCCACTTCAATCAAGAACAAAAGAACGCTCTTGGCTTAAAGAGCAGATAAGTTAAGCCTGATTCAGCAATGAATATGTGTTAAAATTTATGCACGAGCTTAAATCCCAAAGAAATGGAAGTCAACTTAAGCACTTAGGCACTGCTAATTGGGGATGAACTTAATCACTTGCGTAAATTTTCTGCTGAACTAGAGATGTGACCAGTGAGCAATTTAAAATCACAGATGTTAGCTTGCAGGGAGAACCTAAATACTAATCTCAGGAGCAGCTTGGGAACCTCGCGGGGAGCAGGAGCTCATTGCTCAGGTGCTGCACACCTGCCCAGAGCTCTGCTTCCTGCGTTTCCTGTGCCCCACAAATCCCTGGCAATGGTTCAGTTAACAGTACAGAAGGAAAAAAAGAGTTGGATTTTAATGACTGACAGATGATAAAGCACTGCGCTGTTTTATGATTATTTCTTTTCAAATTTGGTTTCCACCCTGTTTTCTGTTTGACTCTCTTAATACTCCTAGGCTAGCCCTGATGTTTATCTTGGAACTTGCCCATTCCTTTTAGATCCTGCTGAGGTTCCCCTTGTGACAGTACTTTTGGCTTCACGTAACAGTACCGCATATTAAATTTACACTACACTCAGGTGTCCTTAAGTATTTGATTGAACAAAGTTTACAGAAGACAGAATAAGAGCTTTGAAGGGTATTCACGCCAACTAACCTAACCCAGTGCCTGCATCAGACTGCCTTGGGTCTTCATACAGCCAAAACTGGAGGAGCTTCTTTCTTTCTATTGATTACAGAGGGTGCATAGAAAGATCAGCATCCTAACGAGGTTCTTCATGTTTCTTGGGGTACATCTGAATACGAGTAAGTGCTGTATGAGTGCAAATAAGTGAATGTAACTTCATTCACGAAGACCAAGTCTATTATTCAGAGCTGCGCTACAAATTTTGCAGCAGTGACCTGGATTTCTTCTGCATATTCAATACGTGTTACATTATAATGGAGTCCCTGCTGGTACTAGCAAGACAAACCCGCAAAGCAAATGCGGGACACACAGCAGAAGTCTGCAGCAGAGGGGAGGCACGTGCCTTTACATTTGTTCTTCACCGACAACCCTACTGCCACTACATGCAAGTACTAAGAAACTTTTTCATACAAAGAAGGGGCCCGCAATCTTGGAGCTGGAAATAATTGCAGACGCGCTGCCAAGAGCCTGTCTTTCGCATATTGTTAAAGATGGCAAAGGTCTTGACATGTATCACCTAGACAGAACCAGAAGGCGAGACCAAGTCACAGCAGAAAAAAAATTTCTAAACAACTGACAGAGAACTCACTGTCACCACTTGGGTTCATTTTCCCCTCATTAATTTTCTTTTGTTTTCTGTTAGCGATATTTACATCTGTCAACTCTGGTCACTAGCAGCTTTTCCCACATTGAGATGGTAATAAATTAATAAAATAACCCTAAATCAAAGAATGGCCAACACAAATAATTCATGCTTTTCCTCCTTCCCTTTGCTTCTTGCTCAGACCATCCCTGTGGCTTTCTCGGTGCTACTTGACTTCCCAGTGAGTTCCTGCTCTTCTGTCTAGGATAGTCTCTTTTACCCCACTAGACTTTGGGATATTAAAGAGGTAAACATGAAAGGCAATAAAGCAAAAGAGAGCTTATGGCTCCACGTGTTATTCTCTTGTGGAGAATAACAAGCACATTCAGAAAAGGCAGAGCAATTTCAGACTATGAAGCCACCCATCACTGGGTCTGGCACTGCTACAGCACTGCTACGTCACCGTGATGTCAAATGCAAGGGTGCTTCATGATGTGAGTCGAGGTGCTGTTTTCTGTAAGGGTTATCCAGTAATGGATGTCTACCAGTCCACACGGCTTCCTGGCTCTTTTCCAGGTGAGCACAACATAAGTAACATCCACGCAGGGCCAAGTGCAGCAGGCGCTCATGAGACAGCAATTCGTCAACAGAACTTTGTGTAGGGTTCCAGTAGCGCGTAAAAATTCAATGCAAAATCCATGAGCTTATGCTGGGATCCCGGGGAAGTTAGTTAAATGGGCCGTATCTCTACAGACCTCTTTATCTCTTCCGCTTACGGTGCTGCTGCTTCAGTGACTCAACAGGCTCAGTTGCTGCACTGCTTGCAGCCACTGAGGGTTTCTAATTGAAACGTCAGAGCAGCTTTTTAGGCATCCCCTAACAAACCTGTCAAGCTACCTTGTGGCAGCTGAGCAGAAAACGCCTGAAACCCCATAACCATCTGTTCTCAATTTGCTCCTTACCTGGTTATGCTAAACCTAGAGGGGCTAAAAGGTCTCTACCTCATCCTTACGTACCTCTGCATAGTCTGGTTTACAAGCAAAAGCCATTTCTGCAAGATCCTATGTTAAAGTCCACTTTTCAACATCATGCCTTTTCTTTTCCAGTCTTTTTCTAAATTACAAGAAATTATCCGTGTCTTAACGTTCCTAGCAAACACCAGGGTCTAGGAGCTAAGCTTAGCAAAAGTTTTGTTACAAGACTTTAACATGAGCTCATTTAGAAGTATTAAATAAATTAAGAGAAAAGTTAGACCTTGTGAGAGCATGTCATATTTATTTTTACAATATCCAATGTATTCATAATACATACTCCAAAGATGGTGTAATTGGGCAGTCATTTCTACCACACCCCACAGATATTTTTTTGCTTTGAGGAAGGATTCACATGAGTGCAATGAGAAGGAAGCATAAACGCAGGCCTAATTTTTGATGTCTTCAGAGAAAATGGGCAAAGGAGAGATGTGGGAGAAGGCAAGACAGAGTCCCCAATGCTTTAAGTGTCCTAAGGCAGGAGCACCACAGCCCTCCCTCCGGATCCATGCTTCAACACCAGCCTGCTACGATATATATTTATGCTTACGTCTGTTAATTCTTTAGTTAGATTAGATCGTTGGATTACTATTACTTTGGTAACCAAATCTTCAGCTGACACCAATGTAAATAGAGGAACGTAAATATGAGACAGTGAGGACTTAATAAATACTATCAGTAGGCGAACGGACATCGTAACGTGCAGCGATACCGCGAGCCGGCAGCGTGAAGGCGGCCCGTGGTCAGGAGGTGCACGCAGACCCAGCCTCCTCTAGGACCGCTCACCAATTCGAGGAGCAAAAGCAAAGAACCGCTGTGTTATCGCCACGCTCTGCCAAGTGGAGATGGAACGGCTTTGGCCCTGTGTGAGGACTGTCCAGGCATTTTTTTTTTCACTTACAAAGTGAAAGGCATTTTGTCTTGCTTTAAAAAAAAAAAGAAAAAAAAAGGTTTTACCATAGCACTAAACTAGTCAGAGCTGTTTATCCAAATAATTTATATCCAACAGCAGAGTACTGATGGGAAAATGCAGCCAGCGCTGCCTAGTTCAGACAACCAAGTGCTTTATACTCTTCTTTTCCAAGGAAAAGTTGCTGCTTGCTGAGCTCAGCTCCATCACCCCGGCCCAGGCGGATCCACGGGGGAACAGCCGGGGTCCCGCTGCGCCTGGAGAGACGCTGGTGCCCTCTCGAGAGCTGCACAAAGGGCCCTACAATACACCCACCTCTTAAATCACAGCCCTGCAAATTTGCAACCCCAAAAACGGGGTTCTGGAGGGTGCTGCTTCAGTGAAGCTGAGTTCCTAAAGAAAACTGATAGGTGACAGCATGGAGCGGAGAAATCTGCTCCAGAAAACTGTGCCATTAATTAAAAGGCACGTCAATAAATTTTTATTATTACATATATCAAATACACCCTCTGTACATGTATTAATGCTGCATAATTTATTTTTACATTGTTAAGTAAATTGTATTTTGTTCCATATTCATGTTCCAACTTTACACAGAATAAAATGTTAAGAGTTTATACTTGGCAGATATCCCTTAAAGCAAACAGATGAATAATATTCTGTCATACTTTCCAAATGAGCAAAAAACAGTTGCTAACTTTGAAAATGGGAACATATTGGCTCTGTTTCATAACAATATTTCAGAAATGTGAGGGCTGCGTTTTACTTTGCAAAAAGGAGAGAACTGCCCAGACTTGCATGTCACTGTGTAATTTAAGGAAAAGTTCTGCGTAATATAAGCTATTGCCGTTTTGACACCCCTTTAAAGTCACAGGGCAGCTAGGGTTTAAATGGTTCACTAGAAAAGCACAGGCATAAAATAAAAAATTAATAACGCTGCTGCTTTGTCATCATTAAATTTACAGAGTCCCATAGCACCACCGGTACACCTGGTTCCTAGAAATAATCAAAAAATAATTCAGTGAGCAAATACGGTCTGCAACCCCCGTGCGCTCGCGTTGCAGTTCTGCCGCCCAGGCCAGGGCTGCCGCCCGCCCGCTGCTCACATTGGGACGGGCACAACTCCCCGACCCCGAGGCGCTCACAACTGGGCAAACGTTTTGTTCGGAGCGTTTCTCGGTGCCGCATGCCCTCACCCTGCCTCCCGCCGGCGCGTTGGGTCGGCGCGCGTCTCCGGCAGCGCGGAGAGGAGGCCCGAGCAGCACCGGCGAGGGCTGGCGCGTCTCTGCGGCTAGCCAAAGTCCCCGGTTTCGGAAGCTTAATAAAATTAGTCTCTTACGCAATTAATCCCTTGGCAAGGATGTACTGAAGCAATTACTGTACACTTTTCTTTGTCACCATAAGAAAGTTTTACAGTGTCTCTATCAAAATTACTCATTTTTGGAAAGCAAAAGCTGCCTAGAAAATCTCAATTGCAGTGTCCATTAATTTGATTTCAATATTGACCAAAAATAAATAAATGTGCTGCAATGTTAGCCTCTGAGATTCACTCTTTTTCGCCTCTTAAACGCTTTCCAACTCCTCCTTCCCCACCAAAGCTCCTCCTGGGAGGCCACTGCGCCTTGGAGCAAGCAGGAGATACGGCCGCGGTCCTGGTCAGCAGGGCAGCGGCTGCGGCTGCTTAGGAGACACCACGGTATTTGGAGCTTTCCTGGCAGATTTCTTACATCGCTATGCAAGATGAACTGCAAATCATGCGCTCGCAGTTAGGGATAAGGCAGGAAACTTCTTGCACTTTTTTGTTTGACAAAGCTATTCTAAGGTTAAGTTTGGAAGGCAGGTTCGTCCAAGTTTCTGGACGCAGAGGCAAAAAACATATAAAGTGTTTGAAGAGCAGTCAAGCAGGATAAGATTAGAAGTGCTAAGTGCTGCCTCTTCTATCAAGTCTTTGTGCCGCACAGCAAAACGTACCCCTTCCTCCCTGGATCCGCTCGTGGAGCCGTACCGAGGTCACGGGCACGTCCCCTATCTGGCTCTCATCAGGCCTTACCTGATAAGGAGCTTTTCGTGGAACGAAGATCAGCCGCACTCCATAAATTGGCTGCGGCAGCTCCGGGCTGAGCGATTGCAGCCTCCCTCCCACCGTCGGGAGACCGGGGCCGGACGGAGCGAGCCCGGCGCGAGCTGGCCTCCCGAGCGGCAGCGCCGAGCCGGGCCAAGGGCTGAGGGCAGGTCCTCTGCCTATGCAGCAAGGCGTCATCCCTCGGGTTTTTCTCCAAATTCCAAATTTCTGGGCCATGCATATTTTTAGACGCATGCTTTATGAGCAGCGTCAAACCGTACTCCGCTCCGGCTGATGGGGCTGCAAATAGTAGGCTAAATCACAGCTTACTATGATTTAGCCTACAGTATGCTAAATCTGGCCAATCCATGCTCAGATAAAACTCCTCGACGCTGAGGTATTTATTAATTATTTGGTCACCTTAAGTCTTCTCATTCTGTCTTTGCGGTGCCTGAGCTAGTTGCCATCTCCGCGCTCCCACCCCAGGCAATACGCTGCGCCAGCTCGGAGGACGGACAGGCGAGCAGGTCCTCTCTTTTGGGATCCAAGGGAAAAGGAGGTTGTTGAGACTTAATTCAACAATGAAATAAGTTCTACATTTCATTGTGTGTTTCCCTCACAAACTTCATTTTTTTTCCCCCATAATTTTTATAAAGCACACCTCTGTGAGACATAAAAAAAGAAACTTGCAGAAGTACAGCAGAAATGTTAGTTATCCTCACAGCCAGAAACACGGGCAGGGTTCAGACACCTTTCAGATGGCCTGATCGGGACATTAAGGACTTTATTCCTAAATATTTTACCACCCCTTTATGGGCATAACGGGGCCTCGGGGGGAGTGTTTATGCAACCGATACCACATCAGAAAGTCTCTTTACACTAAAAGCAGAGCATAACCAGGCTTTAACATATGAAGAACTGAGCCCTCCAAGGAGCAACGGCCTGAGAAAACAGTAGGGACGAGGGAACTGTGAGCCCCTGGGCACAGAAGAGAGAGAGAGTCATAACGAGGTTTTAAGTAGCCTTTTTTGTTTGCCTTTCATTAAATCTCCTTGTCTCCTTTGTCTCCTTCACTTTTTTAAAAATTAACATTTTAAATTTTCCAGGTAGCATTGCTGATGATGACCATCTCACATCGGTTTACTCGCTGCTGACGACTGAAACTACTGAAGCGTTGAGAAAACTAGCTTTTGCTTGCAACTGCATGATAGCTTGAAATGACACATGGCCAATTCTGAACTGTGAAATCTTCTGGAATATATAGGAAAAAATCACACAATCATAAATGGGAACATCATTAATGAAAGCATTTCATTTAGAGCAAAAGAATTTTTTATGGCGTATCACATAGACCCTTTCGGTAACATGGGAAAGTATCTTCATTTCCAAGCTGTTTTCCTACCCAGTGATTTTCTTTCTTTCTCCCTACCGTATGAAAGTATGGCCCAATAACCCGTTCTCCAGCAGAGGGGTCTTAGAGACCTGGCCCTTTCCTTGATAAAAGGCACCCAGGAGGGTAACTTCTTGCAGAAGGGAATCCCCGCTTCTTCCTCGGCCTCCAAAGACTGCAATAAAGCTTCGAACTCTTCCTAATGTCAACACTGAACACTACTAAATGGGTTTTCAGGACTTTCGCAGCCCACTTTATCTCTCACGGACTCTTTCCTACCTTATTTTCTTAAGCCACAGCTTTGCTTCTGCTCCTCCCTCCCCTCTCCTGCTTTCTAACATTTAATTTGTCTTATGTGACTCAAATAAGTCTTTCTCTTGGTGACCTAATATTTTAACCTTAAGCCTGATGAAAAACAGACTTCGCAAATCTGACACTTGAATTAAAAGTGAAACACATGCCTCAGCACAAGTTAATTAAAAATAATACATATAATGTTTGCTTGTTTAAACTATTATTTGACCAAAAATTTGCACCCATCAATAACTACCAGAGTCCGCGACTGCTACAAAAATACCGGTAACCACCCTAGGCCAAAACTCACTGCAGAGATCAGCCGTTTTACTTCTATTTCCAAGGAGTTTGGTTTTCAAAGGTCCTATTGAAGACGCCGGGCTAAACTGCCGAGCTGAAGCAAGGAGCCCCGGTGGCCGGCGGGGCTGCACCTTCGTGCCGGCTCGGCAACAGCGGCAGGGCTTGGGCTTTCCACAAAATCGAGCGGGAAAGCCATCTTCCTAAACGGCCTGGCTGGGAAGTTTTGTCGCGGCAGGAACGCGGCGCTGGCCTCCGCTGACGAGCAGGCTGGGCTTCGCTTGGCCCGGGGGCGCAGGAGTCAAACTTCAGCTGGGGGTGGCTGGGAAGCCCCAAGGTGTTGTAAGCCGTTAGTCTTTCTGAAAGAGTTGGTCGAGTTTAACAACTGTGAAAACATTGAAAGTTCACCTAACTTGTAGGTCTGTCGCGAATCGTGTCCCTGCCGGAGCTGGGAACAGAATCACAGGATCCCAGAAGGGTTGAGGTTGGAAGGGACCTCTGGAGATCATCTAGTCCAACCTCCCTGCTCCAGCAGGGTCCTCTAGAGCATGTTTCCCAGGATCACGTCCAGACGGGTTTTGAATATCTCCAGGGAAGGAGACTCCACTACCTCTCTGGGCAACCTGTGCCAGTGCTCTGTCACCCTCACAGGGAAGAAGTTTTTTCTCAGGTTTAGGTGGAGGTTTAGGGGTTCAGGCTCTGCCCATTGCCTCTTGTCCTGTCGCTGCCAGCCCGCATCACCAGCTAGAGCAAACCCACGGAGGCCGCCAGGGGAGAAAGACGGCTTTCTAGATAAGAAACTCATTCCTAAGACAACAAACACGAGTGAAAATACGCTTCAGCGAAACCGGAGAGCTGCCCATCCGCTCCGGGGTGGGACGGGCCTAGGGCAGGGGGGGACGGCGTTTGCCTTGGGAGCGTCACGCCTGGCCACCGAGCAGCGCGGCGCCCGCGCGCCAGGCCACGCGAGGCCTGTTTCGCTGAGCCCTGGCAAGGCTGGGGAGCCTCGCGTTCTGCACATCCTGATTTGAGGAAAGACGTGCGTGAAAACGGCAGCTTTCTACTCGCAGGTGTGCCCGGTCCCATCTAAAACTTCTGTTCTTACGAGAAAAGGCCGCCTCTGCCTTCTCCTCCCGCTACCGCCCCGGAGGAGTCCTTGTGTTGCAACGCGCTCTCCTCTCTGCTTTCTGGGCTGCAGCATTAAAAGGATTATTAAGTAAATTCTGACCTCCTCTTTTCTCTATTTTTTTTTTATTTCTGCTTGTGGCAAATAAAGAAGGAAACTTGTCTAATTTTGCAAGGCTGACCAGTTGGAAACGCTGCACGCCGAAAAGGTTTGTCTGAGCCACTCTGAAAGAAAACCAGAGCTTGTCGGCAGTGATACGTTTGCAGAAAGCATGTAACATAACGCCGTTTTGCAGTTCTTTTACAGCTAATAAAAAAATACTCTTCTCCCTCCAAACCAGCAACAAGATTTTATGAATCAAGTGGCAGAAGGCGGCAAAGGTATGCGTCCTTCTGGACTGGCTGCCCAAGTTTGGAGGAAATGCAATTTATTGATATTTGCCAATAAATAAAAGTATCCTAACTGGGTTTTTTTTTTCAGAGTTTTATTTTATTATTCAGTGTAGCAGCAGTTCAAAACAGTAATTTGATAAAATTCCTGCATCGGAAGTAATTATGCTAGCTTGCCACTGTGAAACGGATCACCAATTTCTAAGATATTTTGCACGTGATTACTTGTGTACTTTGATGCAAATTACATTGAGGTTACTTTAAAAATTTAGTTATAACGCTTCTCACTAGGAGCAGCACAGCAGCGTCTGCCAGACTTACTATTTGTTATGAGCCTCTCCATGCAGTGTTGACCTGACCTTGTGACACTAAAATTTCAGCTATAATTCTGAAATTAATTGGTATTGATAAGGTTATATGCATGTTATGAATTATATTAATGCGCTCTCTCACTAGAAAAATATTATTTAAGATAAAAGCAGCTCAAAGAACTGTTTCCAAAACCTTGTTTTAATCAAGTCTGCCATGGCATACTTTTGCAGTTGTACTTTATCAAATCTAAATGCTGGTTTTTATCTTTGACTAGGTGAAATGCTGGTTTGTATCAATACTAACGCTTATCGTGGTCTGGTAATATAAAACATGTATTTCACGACTGCATAAAAAAATTAAACAAGGATTAAGTCAAACATCATTTAAAAAAGCATGCGTATAGACCATCCATGCAGCAAAGCGATTCATGCATAGGTATGTGAGATAGATAAAAATCAAAGGAAACACTGCTATTTATATAGCATTTCTCCTTTTATCCAACCAAGGAACTTTATTTTGGCACGATCACTATTGCCTATTTTGTCCCACAGAAAGGCCTTCTTATATGCCAAGGATGGAGTAACATTCCTGTATTATCCACACTGAGAAAAACATGGAACAACCCCACAGAAACCCATGGGGTTATTCCAGTTTTACACCTGTATAACGGAGACTAGCATCTGAAACAGCCATAGCTCTTAATGCTAATTATTGCCGAGAACAAAACTTCCAATACAAAGCAAATAATAAAGTCTGCAGATCACTCCTTCACATTTATGGTTTCTAAAATAAAATTTTCTCTCATTATTTTTTTTGCTCCTTTCAAACCTGCAAAAGACAATATACTTGCTTAAGACCAAATCATCATCTGCTAGTTGTGCCCAGGCCTAATCTGCACCTATTGAGAAGGAAAAACTGACACCATTGCATTTTAAATGAGAATTACCATGAGAAGTTCACAGAAAAGTCACACAAGAGGAATTCTGAAACTAGTATAGTTACAAAAAGAGAAAAGTTTTATCATGCTTTTAAGTGCTTCGAGACTAAGAGGTTCCGCAATAATTTGTAGCTGTTCCACACAAGATGGAAACAGTAGAACTGTCAACAGTAATGCAGAGACAATGCAAAAGCGATAATACATATGTTACATCTTTTTACATGTCATTACAACAACATAGTTTCTATTCCAAAAGTAGTTAAAGAAGACATTAAACAGCAGCTACTAAAATCATGTAGTTTGAAAATGGGCAGGTCAAGACAACTTGCATCCAAGAATTTTAGAAGACAGTATTTCAGTGGTCTTCCCACTGCTGGGGACTTTGGAATATTTCAGGAAAGCTCTTGCAGTGCTGATATTTTCCCGCCTCATGGGAAGACCCACGTGCCTGTATGTCTGCTACCTTCCAGGCCCAGCTAGAGGAAGGGCTCATATGAAGCCCAAGCAATACAAGATTTAAGGTCGTAACAGAACGAGTGTCAATTCACATGAGCTTATGGAAAGGAGTTCTATCAGGAGAGCTCTGGTGAGGTCAAGGGTCGGAAAGAGAATAATGTTCCTACGTAACGGCATTTGACTTGACCCCACACAATCATCAACGGCTGATGGGATTTTAGGTGTGTAAGGAAAAGGCTATCGAGGGAGAGTAAAAGGTTGTGTTACCACCCTGAAAAACTGGATTGCCTGAAGAGCAATTAGAACGACCAAGTGGCTGGAAAACCTGCCTACGTGACTGAAGGAGCTCAAAGTGTTTAGTTTATCCAAGAGAAAGAGGTATGGTCATTTGATCGTAATCTATAAATACGGACTTTGTAATAGGTTCATCTAAATAGTAGAATAAGCTACACAAAGTCAAGCTAAGAACAAAGCACATTTTTCAAAAAAGAGGATAACTGACCACTGAAACAATTTACCAAGAGGCAAAGCAGCTCTCCATTACTAGATATTTCCAGTAATATATATTTCCAGTATATATCAAGATAGGATTTTTTTGCAAGGATGTGCTCTAGTTAGTTCAAAACTTCTGTATTTGAAAGAGCTTAAATGAGGGCAGTATTGCAGCCCATGTTATCCAGGAGGGTCAGACAGAGGACCACAACGGTCTCTTCTCACCTTTACAACGTCCGACTCTACAATCTAGCTCTGAACCTTGAAAGCGGACCGGCTTGCAAAGCGTCAAAAGAGTGCGCTCATTCATCTCGAGAAAAAATCATCATGTTCGAGAGAAAAGGTATTTATTTTAAGTAAATTTACTGACACCAGCAATTTGCCTGGAAAGCTACAGTAGAATAACATTTGCGATTAATTTTTGCTTAATGTGGATCTTTTTTGGCTGAGGCATTAATAATAGCATCTCACTAATAGCGGGTCGGATAATTGTTTTCCTTTCGCTCCGAGGCAACCACACACATGCTTTCCTGTTAACAAGATCAATAAACTTGACACTTTCTGAAATCAATGATTAACTCCTTTTACTGTATTTGAACTTGCCCACTTTTACCGCTTTGTGCAGCCAAGGCTAGGGTGTCTTGCATGTTTTTAATTATCCGGATAAGTAATATAACACCTTATAATCTTCTTCCTTAATGATTTTGTGATGAAGTAATATAAATTACGATTGACTAACTACATACAGGCTGGCTATGCAACTATATTATCTGTACATGAAAACTCTTTCTGAAGGTTTTATATAGCATAGCAATAGCGAAAGCAGCTTGGGCCAATAGAGATTTGTTCCAATTTTTCATGTTCTCACTAGCCTGAGTAAACACTTGCCCCAAGACGGAAAGCAGTGGTTCTCCTAAAGGCTGCCGAAGCCCAGGGCAAATGCTTAAGCCGAGCACTATCTGACTGATACGGCCTGACAACAACGCGCGGCACTGTTGGGTCCAAAGGGGAATTGTTCCTCCTGGGCGCGTATCAGGTTTCCCAGCCGCAGAGATGCTCCCGCGGGAGGAGATGGGCTCGTTCCCGGAGGCTTGCTGAGGCCGAGGGAGTTCGGGAAGGAAAAACACCCGTTCAGCTGGTTATTAAACAACAACGTCTATATGCACGGTGATTAAGGGGTGATTAAGGACAGAAAAGGTGGGTCCGTGGCCATTCCCTGGTTCCCAGTCAGCATCAGCTGAAAACAGCAGAAGAGGATTTGTTTAAGGGATGTCAATGAGAGCTTAGCAGAGAGGTGAAAGAAGAAGACATCAAGGTTTGCCCACTGAGGTTTTATTACTTGGTCACGCAGGATATTTTATTACAACCACAGAATAATTACGGCCCTTAAAACAGGATTCCCACGTAATTACAAGCCTGATGGCATCGGAGCAGCTCCCCGTGCCTCGGCGATGACCTCAGGCGTTCCCTGCTTTCGGCAGGGTTTGACGGCTTCTTGCCTTTCCCCTTCTCGCCTGAGCAGCTCGCGTGACTGCGCACGCTGCCGGGAGCCAAGGCGCCTTTCTTCCGTACTGTAAGAGTATTTTGCCATCAGAAGTTGCAGGTTTTTAAGTAAAACAAGACTACGCAAGACTTTTAAACATGCTTGCCCCATCTGACGGAGGTTCAAGTTTATCTTGCGGAAAATCATATAAAAATGTCTGGTTGGCAGTTTCATTTGTCAGTTTTCTGACTCAGTTACATTTCAGTCATTACAGGACGGCTATAAATCATTTACTACTGTAAGTGCATGCCACAGGTTGCACAATTATTTCCTTTTTTTCCCCATACATCTGAAGATCTTTACACCAGTGTCTCCCCAGAAACAGCACCTGTACACGCTGGGCGCTAGCGCTGACGAGGCCATCGCCAGGCACGAGAAATGCCGGGAACGGGCTCCCCTGCAAGAGCAAAACCTCCCGTTGGCCGTCCAACCGCACCGTCGTCCGGTGGGGAGGCCAAGCAAGGAGGTCGTTCCCCATTCTTTAACTTTTTCTTTTAACTGCTTAAAATGGAACAACAAAGCCCAAAATGAAACAGGAAGCTGCAAAAAGCTGGGACTGGAAGGGAGGCGGCGCTGGGACTCGGGCGTGCACATCTTAACATACCCCCCTCCCCAACCCAACCTCTCTCTTTATTTTAGCAGCTCTTAGATGAACAGCCGTCTGCAGAAGGGAATGATGTGAATATCGATAAACACAACAACAACCTCTGCCCGAAACTTTGAGATACGGCGTTATCTGAGCGCAACACAAACCTGGTCTACCCACATGTGAATCTCAGAGACTCTAAAACACGACAATAATTTTGTTATTTGCCCTCTTTGAAGACAAGCAATACATTCAGGGCAAGCACTTTCCAAAAGAAAGTCGCACAAAGATAGGCTCTGTTTTAGCCAATACGGGGACCTAACCACAGCGCAGGGTGGGTGAAATGAATTGTTACTGTAATATTGTCAGCTCATAGCCTTTGGGCTCAAAGAAATCCTTGTAAGCTCTTTAAATTGCCCTTGTGATTAGAGCTGCTTGAGAATTCTCTCTGCTGAAAACTGTCTTAGATCGAAAACGTTGTATTTTGAAAACTGGAATGTTTCATACAAACACAGCAGTTTGGATGAAATTGCCACCGCGATCTCTTAGCTGCTCCAGGTGGGATTTGAGGGTTAGAGGAGACTTGGCCCCCAAACAGTCAAAATAGTTACCTGGGGTGAGCGCATGAGAGAGGGGGAAACCAGGTCCACGCTCTCCGTTCTAAACCAGACCCTGCGTCTCCCGTAAATCTAGCAAGCTAGGGGCCATCCTGCACTCTCATTTTCTTGGAAAAACGTCTAACCGTCTCAGCTTCATTTCGACACGGAACAAAACCAAATACTGAAGACTCAACACTTTTAACCAAACGGAATTTCTTTTTAGTCCTACTGGCAGCCTTAATGCGGAGTCTAGTAGCATGGCGTGCTACCTCTGTCCTGGGGTGAATTTCAGCTACTGCCCAGGGAACTTCTGTCAGTTAAGTTCAGTGGAAAAAAAGCCCCTTGTGACATTAGGGACGTATAGCATTAATACACACAATATTTGGCAGGCCTGTTTGGTCTGTCTCACAAGAGTCAGTCTTGAACGGTGCAAAACGATTACATTTTTTGCAACAATTAAAAAATATCTCCACAAATACAGTACCCTGAAAGCTGCAGAAGAGCATCAGGGTAAGCAGTGGAGCTTTTCAGCCGTTCCTGATTTTGTTTCCACTCTGTTGCAAACTTCAAAATGATCCTTACTCTGTCCCTTTCTAAACCTATCAGGAAAATACACTCACAGTCTTGCAACTCAGGGTCAAATTATATAATTATAGGATTTCTTTAAGTGTTTGCACAAACAATTTAGATTGCCACATTTTCAAGTGATTCATCAAAACGCCTTAAAGAAATGAAAATCTGTCCTCTGCTCTCACTTCATCTAAGGTCAAACAAACTCAGTGCAACACAACTAATGCAACAAGGCTAAATGCAACATGCTATAAAAGTAGCTAAATATAAAAAGGCACGAGTCCTGATCCAGTATTTCTAAAATGCCAAAGGCTGGGCACCTCCTTGGCAAATAAAACCAATTTCGCATTTTCCTCTTCACTTCCACCAAATGTGGCTAAAGGCTTCTCCACTGTAACACATACATATTCCACATCACCTGCCTCCTTTCTGACGTCTGCCTGCACGTTGGGAAACTCTTTTATTGTATAAAACACAAATACTGTTCAAATATCAGCCGGAACATTGCACCAAGGCTGTTTCTCTGCTACACATCTATTTCCATATGTAGCTGCTGCGGGCGATGCTGAGCAGAATGAAAACAAATGCAGCTCTTAACAGCACGTCATCTTTGCCTCCATATTGTAACGGTGCATTAGGGAATTCTTGCTCCTGACGTCCAAGTCGTAATGTACTTTACTCCCTTTTCTCTCCCCACTCAAAAAAGTATTGACATCAGTGTGATTAATTTGCTTTCAGATAATACAACCGTGTCTTCAGACTGTGCCATACCTTCCTTTCAGGAAATACCGCAGGAGACAGAAGGGCTTTCTGTTTGCAGTACAGGATAGATAAGGGTACAGCACTTCAGTTAAAATTTGTAAAAGTATTTATCAGATTCCCCTCTCAAAAGTGAAAAGCACTCTCCGAGGTAAATCTTGCTCCAAATTACTGGTCAGTTGTTTCTATGTAGATTTACCACAGCGTAACAGAACACAATTTAACCCACTTCATTAGGAATGAAGTAGCGTGACTTAGGGGCATGCTGCTTGTTCAGCTTTTTGCAGCACTGCTCACCTGAAAACCCGTGGAAGATGCTCAGCCACAGCAGACAAGAGCGATGACCCAGTGGTAGGGGTTTTGCTTCGGGCCTCTAGAGCCAAAAGCTGAATTCCCTACTGTGTTGCAGAGTGTATATGCAAAATCTTCAGCCAAACACTCAAGGGTGTCAAACCCTAGACAAGAGAGACCAGTGGGATTTTTGCTGCATCTGAACTAGCACAAAACACCTGCAGTTAAGGCACCTGAAACTCACCCTTAATCCCACTCTGCCTCAGTTTCCCCTTGTGTTCTGGGAGATAAGAGAAGGTAAAGAGGCAAAGGATTCTGAGATTCTCAGATAATACATATATTTAGCTGTATGAGCACCCTGAGATGGATAAAATACCCTAGAATACTGAGCATAAGCAATTCACTTAATATAAGACACAAATATGGTTTCCTAAATACTCCTACTACATTTACCCAGAGATTTTCATTTGCCGTTGCTTGCTCCGGGGAGTCCAGGAGCGTGCTTCTCCCTGAAACGCCCACCCTGGTGCCCAAGCAGGTATTTTACTGCCTGCGATGCTGCGGTGGCAGAGCAGACCCGCGTGCAGCAGCTCACGCAAGTCCAGCTCTCCCCGGGACCGCTAAATTTCCATGGCGGGTCTGCTCACGGCAGATAATCCGACTCTCCGACCTTGGCAGAACTGAGGGGGGATTATTTTCACTCGAATGAAGTAATGTGGCAGCATGTAACATGGTTTCTGTCAGTATCAGCCACTCAGACTTCATCTTCATACCACTTGAGTTTTTGCACAAATATATTTATATTGGCCTCCGCCTAGAATATCCCACTTTCAGCTTGCGTCTCAGATCCTACACGCCTTACGCACAGGCTGTGGCATCGGCGGGCAGCGGGGCTATAAAAGCTCCAGGGCCAAAACTCAGGGGAGTTGCCTTCAGTCCTCGTTCAAAATTTCCACAGTCACTAAGCAACACCGAGGCAGTTTCTGCAACAGCAACGAAATCTGTTACAGGACTTGAAATCAGTATGTCTCATTCACCAGCGCCGGGGGTCGAGCCTGGCGCCCCAGCCCCGGCGCGGAGCAGCTCCGGGTGCTGCCGGCGGGCAGCGGGCAGCAGTGGCACAGTCGAGCTCGAGGTGGCTCCACTGTGAATCTATGCTTCGCTCTTTATCAGTGGTTTTCCTTCCATAAAATCTAGCTGCTATGGTCAAAAGGGAAAAGTCCCTCTGTTACCCTCAGTCGAGCACGCAGTTGGCCAAGGCTCACCTGGACGCTAGCCAGTGGTTATGCATTTTCTTGTTGAAGAGAACCATGCTGACATCCAGCCACAGAGAGCCACTGTATAAAAGATCTGTTTAACTAAAAAATCCAGATGTGTTTAACTAAAAAAAAAAAGAAAAATCTTAATCACAGAAAAAGAGGATGGGAAAATCCTGTGGAGTTTGTGGTTTCACAAACCTTGCAAGCTATTTCTGGGAATCACAAACCCCACTTGATTTTATGAATCAAATGCTCCTTAAAATTACAGCCCTCTCCTCTCCTTCTCTCTTCTCTCCTCTTCTCTCCTCTCCTCATTCCTGGTACTTAAATAAAGACAAAAACCATACCATATTTAGCTGATACACAAAGAAGACTCCACTAAGAATAAAAAAGAGCTATCCTGACCCAAGGAATGCATGTGCTCTGCAGAGCAGTTACCAGTGTGGGGTATATGC
The DNA here is from genome assembly GCF_040807025.1 of Struthio camelus. NCBI lineage: Eukaryota > Metazoa > Chordata > Aves > Struthioniformes > Struthionidae > Struthio > Struthio camelus. The sequence goes on along the minus strand of NC_090949.1, from coordinate 36,052,558 downwards.
ATTGAGCTGGATTCACATTCATGCTATTGTCTCTCTGCTGCACAGTAAGCACTGCAGATCTAAGAGCAATAATGTTGATGAACTGGACCTTTTTCTCCTTCAAAATCTAAACCAGCAGGTCTCGTGAACTTACAGAATATTTGCAAGGAGGTGCTACACTATGTTTCCTATGTTTCCACTGTAATGAAGTCAAAAGTCCACTTTGGCAAGTGAAATATTTCATCTGCAGGTTAAGCTTTCAAGAAAATGTGTTCATTATGCAGTAGGATGTCTGCCTTTTTTGTACAGCTTGCAGAGCTTCCACACAAAATATACAGAATATTTTCCTGAATCCTGCCCATTTGACTACATTCAAGCAGGTTTTGTCTAGTTCAGTTTTAAATTGGACCATGTCAAAAGGTATTTTTGTTTTCTTTCCCATTAATGTTCTCATGACAGTTCTTGAACAAAGTGTGCTCCGTCTCCTTTAGTTTCAGTGATTTGCACCTAAATTTTTCCTGGAGTGCGTGAATGCAAGGTCAGGACAAGCATAAAGCCATCACTCCAGGTAGTGGAGATGATATGGAATGAGAAAAGGGGGCAAAAATCTTGGAAAAGACTGAGCATATAACCATTTTCCCAGGACAAAGTATCAATTGTCATAAAATTATAGTCTCTAATAATCTCTTAATCTCCATTGTTATATTAAATTCTCTTGCCTCCTGGAATCTGCTGTGCTCTGGCATCAGTCCTTCCTGATTTCTATCTCAGTAGCAAGCAAAGATGCCTGAGATTAAGAGGCACACTTCCAGGTCCTTCAAGAACCGAACCGTGGCATGGACAAAGGATAAAAAGTAAGTTTCAAATTGATGTCATCCCGGATGTCTGTAAAGTCTCCTTTCACCATGTCTTGGAAAGAAAAGGTATCTTGGACTCTCTTGGCTCTCTGATACGAAATGTGAAGCACGGGAGCTTCAAAATGCTCCTTTTGATCTTCCTCAGACTATTCATTATGAGTTGGTGGGGTCCTTTTCCACCAACAGCCAACAGGATCTGATTTATCTGCCAGAAGAGGGCCCTCTTCCCAGACTCCCAGCTGCAGTCGGGGTGGAGGTGCCCTTGACACCATCCACTTCGTGGAAACTATGTAAGTAGTCCTAAGAGCCGGAAGGGGAGCGTGGCAGCCCAGCTCTCAGGCAAGCATCCGAATTTCGGGGCAGACTCGTTCTCACTCTCCCCACAGCTCCGAGAGCTGCTTGTAACTGCCTGCATATCTGCAGCACCTTCCTTCAAAATGAAAGATAAAATAATGACTTATTTATAAAGCAGGAGCGTGCATTCTTATTTTAAAGATGCTCTCTCAAGCTCCATTACACATGTGGAGAACCAGAGCACATTAGAGGAATGTAACCTTGCAGCCTCGCAGATAAGACTTTAAAGTCGACCTTTGCAAAACATAAGAGAGTTAAAGGTCAGCCAGTGCTTTCTGAAGGAATCCCTTGGATTCATGATTTCCTTATGGACTGTAACGGTGTGTTCCTGCTGGAGTTTCTCTTATTTGCTTGTAACCACTTGGTCAGTGGTTACAGACATTTGGATGTCGCTAACACCAGCAGTATTTCAGGAAAGCAGAGAGAGAAAGGATGTAACACACACAGGAATTCTTACGTTATCTAGTTTTATCTGTCTTCTTTTATACACGTTATCCATTTAACCTTTTTATTTTTAAGCAACAGTTGGACCATCTATTTTTCTGCCATCACATCACTGCAGAACTCTGCACCTATAAATTATGTGAAGAAAAGTGCAGAGCATATGGATTTTTTTAAAAACATGATCCTCAAATTAAATCCTTAAATAATTAGAACCTTCCACTCATAGTAGATTAATAAAGACTACCTGGGAAAAGCATGCCCACTAGGAAAGGAAACTTTCCATCTGTTTTGTTGATTGTGTTATCATAGGAGAAGAAACACATGTTGCTAAGGCACATATACCATCAAAGTGAGATTTTTCATTTACACAGCAATTTTCAAAGTGCTTTCCAAATTTAAACTCCATTTAACCGCCAACACTATGACGCTCTACAATAACCGTCCACTTGTTCACAGCAACACCACAGGTCACGGAGAACAGGAGAAGATAAACGTAAGCTCACATGAACATCTGTGAAACTGAAACCAGCCGAGCACATGGACTCACAGTTGGTTTTTATCCAAAGTACCGGGACCAGTGCCCTAGCTTTTGAAAAAATGGCACGATGATATTTTATAACCCAAGTTCCAGGACCTTTCCTGAAGAAAGCACTTCCCCAGAGAACTCCCTTTAGTCCTAAGTGAAGGGTAGGGAGGTCAACCGCGTACTAGATCTGTCGCTCTGGAACTTGAAAGTTGAGGCAGGCATGGATAGGTTTAGTTTTCAGAGACAAAAGCAGGTTTTTCCCATGCCTATACCTATTGCTCATCTAATAGCAATGAAAAGTCCTAAAACGGCAACAAGACTATGAAACAGCATGAGAGTCTGAGGGCTAATGCTTTCAGTGGAGGAGGATCTTATGGGGAACAGGCTCCAGGTTCTCTTCGTATTTGAAGACATTTTCAACCAAAATATCAGAAAAAGCAAGGCAACCAACTCTAGAAAATCTTGAATAAACTTGTCTCCTATCAAGAAAATCTACCAAAGCTGGATAACATGCTCTGTTCCCCTACACTGCAGAGTAGTGCTGCCTTTAACCCCATATTGCTGCAAACAGTTTTTTTTTTTGTGACACTTACCTATGTAATGAGGAATTCCTCTTACCACAGGCACTTTGACCAAATTTTCATTAATTTCATTGTTCGTTACGCATGAGTAGGATATACATTTCTCAAGATATTTTTTGCATGGGAAGACTAGCAAACAGCTAGGAACAGAACTGGCAATTTCCACTTCCACAATACATAATTTCTCTTCACTGTTTAGCTTAATACAGTTGGATCAAAACCTGTGCTGCTATCCATAAGGTTGTTGCATTCATGCTTCTGATAGCAGACGTGAACTGGGTTCAAGACAATGTATACAGGTTTTTTACTCTAATTTAGTACGAATGCCAAGTTTAACTTTTTTTTCATAAGCTTCTTCCTGATTCTCTTAATTCATACATAAAATCTGGTAAGCTCTACAAGAATGTAATTATTCTCTATTCAATAAAATGGAGTCCCCGCACACATTCCTTTGGATATGTTTCCCTGCAATGTTTAGTTCAATATGACCTCTCATTAGACACAGCCTACAATTTTCCAGGGTAATGAAGTGTGATTAAATATCTTTTTTGGTTGCAAAATTACAAGGCACAAGGATAAAATTAACTTTCGAAGAGGAAGTCTCATTTTATTTTCATCTTCCCTTCACATTCTTCGTATTTGCACTCATGTGCAATGATCAGCACATGGCTGAAAATAAAACGAAAATCTGGATTATTACGTCGCTTACCCTGCCTAATTTAATGCCTGATACGGTTCACACAGAAATCAGTGATTGTTTTTGCCTTCAATTTATGGGCTTTGAGTACAGAATAAGGCACGGCCATGTTAAGATACGGGTGATTAGGTCAGGGGAAGTGTAATAATGTTAGTGGGACACTATTCTATCATTATTATGTGTACTGACCGCTTCTAGTCACTAAACTAGCAGTAGCCTCAGGGGTTTGGATTTTTCTCCATGGCCTGAACGATGCTGTGTTGACACTGCCGTCGAGCTCAGTCCAACCCTCACTAACCTAGTGGGACCATTTGCAGTTACTTCACCATACCCGGGTGGGCTGTTAGCTGGTCAAGTTCTGGCTCTTTTATGGGGGGTGGCGGGGGAGAAAGAACAAGCCAGAAAGAGAAATGGAAGAAGGTTTCCATGTCTATTTTGTGTAAAAAATTGTCAAGCACGTCTGAACAGCCTAGACAGTGAAGTTCTGGCACAGCCTTCCTTTGCTCTCCACGCTCACACCCTCTCCTGTAGGTTTTTCACAGCCAAGGGCATGTTGCCCAGCCTTACAATTTTTAGAAATCCCAAACTAAGCAGAAGTAGACACAGAATTGAACATTCTGTCTCACAAATCACTAATTAACTCTCCAGACTGCTAAAGAACACGTCAGTGCCCACTTCTCAAAGCCCTGCGAAGCTCCATAGAGCTCCATAGAGGTTCGCTCCTCCAAAAATCGCAGCCACAGAAAGGAGCCGGCGTAGGAGCAGAGAACTCCTCTTCCCAAACAAACTCCAGCCACTTCATTTCAGTTACCTTCCAGAGGAAAGACAAACATGCATTTTATGATGTTCCATTAGAGGGCATCCTAGCATGTCCTTTTGTGGGTAGGTGCTTTCCCTACTTTACATCCTCCGCAACACTTTGTGAAATATCTTCTAGAAAGATAGTCAGGAGCATTCACATCCCCAAACTTTCGCATCCCTCATATTCTATGAATAGTTTAATTTTCTGTTTTAGTCGATACTGTATTTCTCTTCAAACAGCGCAGCTCCGCTCCTTAGGACAGGCTGGTTTGCAGCGTTGTTCCACATGTATATGATAATAAACTAGACATGCAATCACCAAATTAATTTCAGACTTCAGAACAGTAGAAGATTTGACTTGAAAACATTAAGGGACTATAAAAAGGTATGAGTACCTTTGATCACATATCTTGAAACTAGAGGGGAAGATATATATGTTCTCAAAACCTACTATAGACAGCATCTCAGCTGCCAAAACACAACGACGTGCTAATTGCTAAGATACAACAGCATGGATGCAAGAGCGGGAACAGAACCTAAGCTGCAAGGTGCGAGACAGCCGCTGTGAAACAGTCATTACTCCCAGCCATGCACCTGATCTTTAAGAACTCAGTCCAATGACTGTTTACCATTACAGATATAGATAGCTCCAGATATAGAGCTTGCGGCCATCAGCCCCATTAAAATCAGTAAAAGTCCTCTAGGTAGTAAAAACTACATGTAGCAATAAATATTTTCGGGAGTGGGCTGACATGTATGCAGAGCAGTTTCTGCTCATACTTTGTATTCTACACGCATACTGAAAATCAGCTCAAAGACTGAAGGTACCAGACAATCTAAAGAAAATATCGGAAATTAAGAAATCTAGTGTAAGAAATAGGAGTTGAAATACTATGAAAATTTATCTATGAGGCAGATAATACAGTTACCATAAATTACCATACTATCTGACTTAAGTGGAATGTAAAAGTGCTTCTGTCATGCAAAGTGAAAAATGAACATCTGACTGCCGAAAAGCAAGATTAATGAATCAGTATAACAGACGTGAAACAACTCACGATGATCCTGGACTTGCTGTTGGCGGGGGACCTGGAAAAGTGACAGAATAAAAACAGCGGGATGAGTTATGGTGAGGTAACAAGCAGGAAGCTTTAGAAAACCTTTTAAAAGATAAAAGTAACAGTCTGTCATGTTGAATGTGGTTTATGTAGTTTAACAGACGATTCGCAGTTTCTCAATACCAAAGACAGGGCTGTATCCTGTAGCAGTGATTGTCTAAAAAATGCCATAGATAAGGCCAATACACCGATCCTGCAATTCAACTGGTGGCTGGGGCCATCAGGAAAAAAGTTATAACAAACACAGCTTGCACAAAAGCACACAGCTTGCAAACTACAGCTTACACAAAAGCAGGTTGTAACTCTAACTGGGAGAAATCAGCATCGTTTTCCCCTATCAATCTTCATTACTTTTCAAGGAATTTGTCTTAGGCCTGACTCAAATGCGTTGATCAGGTTTGCTCAGATCTCAGTGGGCTTTGGACGAGAGCATTTCGTTGTTACCGTACTTTGCGCTTGCTTTTGGCAAATATCGGAAGGGCTGAGCTCATGTATGTTCACTGAAACAGCATATGCCTCAGCATATTTACGGGGAATTCACACAAATCAGTATTTGCTCTAGAAATTTGACTGTGAGATTAAATTTGCTCCAGTCAGAAAAAAGAAAAATATGAGGTGTTTTCAACAAAAATATCAGGTGTTTTCAACAGGAGCGTTTACAAAAGTATCATTGTTCAGACAAAAATCTCCTAAATTTCAGATACAAGCTAAAAGATAACAACTGCTTTAAGAGAATGTCTAAATAATATTTTTATAAGAAACAGAATACAGAAAAATTTAGGAGATTGATGAAAAAAAAAGCCAGGAAACTTATCAAATACATCATTCATTATGTGTTATTTGTCCAGGTCTAAAAAGGATTAACTGGGATTCCAGGCAAACATTTTCAGCTCAGTGAAATCTTTGCCTCTGAATGCGGCCATGGAGGAGATGACACACAAAATCTGTTTCTTGTTTGGGGTCTTCCCATTCGTAAGATCAGTTCTGAAGGCAATTATCTCAATATGAATTTTGAAGAAAAAGTGCTGATTTTAACTAAAAAGTATCTATCTATCTATCTATCTATCTATATCACTAATGTGCCTCCAATTTATGCTGTAATGAATATTTGCATTCTGCTTCCACTCTTTCGCAAGCTTCAAGTTCTCACTTACTACAGAAAAAGGAGGTGACTCCAGCACTTGAAAATAAAACTCCCCTGGCCTGAATCCTCTCAGGTGGGAAATGTTTAGTTCCCTCAGTATTTCAGTCTTACTTCCAGTAGGCCCTTACATAATAAAAGCCACTATTGCAGCTGGTGACACGAGTATCTCAGCTGAGCAACGAGAAACATGCAGAGAGGATAAAACTGCCACCCCAAAGGTGTTCCCTGGAATAGGCTGACTCAGACCTGGTATTGCTACATCTGCGCTGAACATTTACAGCAGCTAAAATAGAATTTCCTCTCCAAAACTGTTGTCCTGCACCTTTGCCCAGTTTGAATAGTTTAAAAGACAAAAACTTACCAAATTTTACAAACAGGACGCCAGTTGTAGAAACAGTCTTTCTGCCATTAGTTGCAACACACTGGAAGTAACCAGTATCCGTAGTGTCAAGGTTCCTTATTCGCAGTCGAGAGCCGTAGCTGGTTGCACGGAAAGAAATCCTCCTGGGCTCTTGAACGACTGGGGCGTCGTTCTTCAGCCAACGTACAGTTGGAGGAGGATTGCCAGAGACTTTACAATGCAGCTCTGCGGTCTGGCCAAGGGTGGTGGTGATGTTATTCATAGGTTCGTCAAGTGTCAAAAAGTAATCTATTAAGTGAGAAGAAAAAAGAGCAAATAAAGAATTCCAGCTTAGAAAATGTCGATTTAAAGAAATCTCATTCTTGTCTTTGGAGGGGAACAAAATAAGTGGCTATTAGATTTAGCAGAAAACTGTAACACTTGTTAATTGAGGTTTCAGGCCCAGCAATAGATCTCATATAGCTCTGCATGGTAATTAAAGGAAAACATCTTGGAATTAGTAGAGTAACGTTATATTTCTCGAGAACTTCTCTTTCTCATCTATGGACTCTCTGCTTTCTCAACGTCATCTTACTCAGCTTCATTCAACACAAAAGAAGGAGGTAACACCACTTGTCCTCATCGTTTTATTTTACCTTTTTGCTAACCAGTAACTGTGAGAGGTTCATCCAGGGACTCTTCAACTCCAGCCAAAAACAGGTCTTCCCAAGGGTCCCCAGTCTTTTGGAAATCCACCTGCTTATTTTGATGCCTGTGCCTTGCAGAACTGCCTTTGCTTGAGTGAGGATCCACAAAATACGTCAATATACAAAATTAATCCCTCCGCAATGAAGATCTCAGAACAATTTTTAATTGACTTGCAGAGCACTGTAGAACAGCACGTTGCCAAAGATTTTGCAAGCACTAACTGTACGTATGAAGGAAAAGGATCATATCTAGGAGGTGAAGAGTTTTTTTTCGCTTGGTCAGGACTTCCCTTGCTAAGACTGCTGAAGTTTATCTACAATCTGAAATAGGTCTTATGATAGGTGCAGGCAGAAGATCAAGAATTCTTTTATTTTGTTAGGTTAGGGAACAGCAAATCAAAATTTAAAGAAATTAATCTCTTCTAATCCAATCATGAGCACTGCCTTCTTCCGTCAGGTGCTATTTCATTCTATATCCTTCAGGAAGAAGACTATTTCCCGTTAACTGTATTGAACAGTTAATTAAATACTTTAAAGGCAGAGAGTTGGATGGATTGGGTACTGGCAATGGAATACATGTAGGCTTTCATCTCAGTGTCACAGGTTCAAATCTAACTGTGGTCATTAGTGGCCAAAAACTATTATCATCTGTTGGACGTCTCAGCAGGGAGGCCAAAAATGAAAAACCCGTAGACTGTGCTCTGCTCCTTTGCTCTCAGAGCAAACCCGTGAGGTCAAGAAAAGCCTATCGGCAAATAAATTCGTGCTGTGCTGCTTATCTTACACTCTTCTGTAGGTACATCTACTGTTAACTCCAGCAATAAGCCTTCCTAACAGTATGAAAAAAAAAACCCTCCATCGTGTATTAAAAGCAGCTTAGCTAACTAGCGTTTCTAACTAATCCACTTCCCTAATTATTTATTTAATCCTGTCTTCAACTGGCTGCTCCCTTCATTAGGTTTTGTGTATATTCATATCTCTTTCCTTTCTATTTAATCTGTTTAGAATGTAAGTTCTTACCCTCTGCTTGCATAGCGCTTCATACAATGCGTCCCTGTTCTCACTCGGTCCCTGGGAGCTGGAAGAGTAAACATTAAGTACAAAGGAGCTCTCCACACATTTTTTTCACCGATCAAGTCGTCTTTTAATGTGCAGGTATGGATTTGAAACTGCAAAATACTACAGTTATCTATGCTCCCATGGATCTAATTAGTTGAGAAAACTGCGTATGGGGTAAAAAGGGCAGAGACTGCAGCCCTCCGGTGAAGACGGACAACAGGGTTCAGTGTCTTTCACCAGGGGCGTCAGACTGGGCTGTTAGTTCTCCAGAACCATTTCTGCAGGCTTCATCACAAGATTAGAAATGTTTCTGACTCACTGTCTTAATAACCTCGCTGGGAAGCATAATCTAAGTCAGCTCACATATTCTTGGGTTCTCGCCACAATCAGCATTTAATAAAATCACACTAATAGCATGGAACTGGATAACCACATTTAATTATCTATATAACATTTCTATACCACGCTCACCTACATAATTCCTGATAACATTTCAAAGACAGTGATTCAGATATCTGCAACATAATACAGACAAAAAACAGAATGTTGTCTGCCCTGTGATGGTCTTGCTGACAACCAAGATGGTATACATAATATTTCAAAGGTCCTGTGGTATACAGGAGGGGCAAATGAAGGAGCGGGGATGTTGGGTAGATTTCCAAAGACTGGAAAATGATTTTAAAATATCAATAGCAACAATAAGACAGAAAAAGTACAGCTGTAATGCAAGAGCTATAGCGAAAAACTACTCTGTAGGCACAAACAGAAATGGCCTCTGGGATCCAGAAGCTTCTGACTCTTCTCTCAGAGTTCTCCACTACCCTCACCAGACTGCTACAGAAACACCAAAACAAAACGCATATGCTAAATTCAGCTTCGCTTAATCCTTAAATCCATAAGTTTTGCATGCAAATCATAAATCAGATCAAGCAGCAGACCGTAAGGCACCTGAGATGAGTTTTAAACCGGGCAAGTTTCAAGAGGCTGGACGTTTCATGAGAAGAAGTTTCTCACAGATAAAGTAGTTCTCTAATTGAAAATGAACTGAACGTCTAACAGTGCTTCCAAGAAATCTTGGACTGCTATTGATGCATACAAAATTAGGAAAATTCTTTCTCTGGAATGCACGAAAGCCCTCAGCTACTGCACTTGCCAAGAGGGACCAAGTCCAGCAGAAGTTCAATTTTGTCTTTAATATTTGTGTCTGACTGTCCCCTATCAAAGCCCATCAAATCTCCAGAGCTACTGCCACTATCCTCTCCCTTTAATGACAACAGTACGAAGAACATACAAAACAGTTCCTCCAGGTTTCTTGCCAGGTCACCCCTCATCAGGCCCTCTCTGGTGCCATCAGCGTTAACAACGTGTTCAGGGCTAGAAGCCCAAAGGCCAGGAAAACTGGGAGTAAATCTTCCTTTTGTGCTTTCAGCAGGAGTCAAGTAGCGCTGATGGAATGGGATGAACCCGCTGCTTGCACACCTGATGAGGACACCGTGTCGCATGGCTGTACTTGACCATGTTTCATTTGACAGGCTTCCTGTCACTGAGGAGCTCTCTAGATCCCCAAAGTTGACTCTCGCTGATCGAAAGAATAAGTTCTTAGAAACTTTATGGTTCTTGTGTGCAAAATAATTATTATGCTTCTGAGAATTAAACAGTCTAGTGGCAATGGGCATCGGAAAGTCTGAGTTTTAATCCTGGCTCTGAACAGTCTGGGGTGAATCACTCCAGTTATGATTTTTAGAAGAGCCGAAGGGAATGAGACACCCAAAGCCAATCAAAATTCACATGGGATTTGTGCAACTAACTCCTTTTCAAAACAGCCTTAAACCTTTTGGCTCAGTCTCTGTAGCTATAAAGTGAGGATAATAATCCCTCTTACATCATGGGGAGGCTGTTATGTACATTAATGAGATAATGCTCGTAAAGCACTTTGAGGGTGAAAAGTGCTATGCTGGGATAAGCACTGTTATTATATTTTAAGTTAAATCTCAGGGTTTAAAGCATATAACAAATACTGGTCTGTACTTTAGAGTAGCACTCGATAAAAACATCTTAGAGATATTTTAAGTTATAGAAGTTCAGGAGAATGGTCTGAAAAAGTTCTAAATAAAAATTTAGCCCACCTATAATTTAATAATAGTCAAACTGATTTTTTTTTAATTTGTAAAAACAATTTACTGCTGGGCCTAGACCCTGAATGCCAAGTTTCAGCCCACAGAGGGTTTTTTTTTTTTTTAATGGCTGAGTTATAAACCCTTGAAAAATGCTGACAGCCCCTTTACTATAGCAGCACTAGCGGGTGCCCTATAATGAACTTTTAAATGACTTGAGATAATATCTGGAAAGCCAAGTCTGAAATATATTTCTGGTTTTGAGCCGTTGCCAATGCAAACACAACACATCATAAGTCATCTTCATGATTCTAAGCACATAAATTGGAGACACTGCATATAAAATCCAAATATTAGGTATCCTTCATGGTGAAACTTTTTGCTGGTTTGATGTTACAGAAGAGCAACAGCTGTGCAAGGACAAAATGTAGTGCGCTGTGTGTCTTGAAAGTAGAAAAGTGCGTGTATTTCCACAGCTATGTCTTGACATTGTTAAATCGGAGCCTTCCCAGTCATAATAAATTCTTAAGTATTCTACTACTTTTAAGTGGAGCCCAGGTGGCTTTCAAAATAAAAGCTCGTCCTCTCTGGCCAAGGAATGTTAATCTCCACTGTGACCACATGGTTACTCTATCTTAAATTACCAAAGGCACATCTTAGAGCAGTAACACCCTCTTTGCTTGCAGAGGGTTTTGCTGGCCACAGTGTTTTCACACGCACTGCATATGCAATGTGTCTCTAATTTCGTTAGGAGTTTAGAGCATGATGGGGGAGGCAGGATAAGACCCAGAAACGTTCATTTTATGAGAATAACTATTCTTTCATTTGTCCTTTTCTTCAGCCCTTCTGATCTTTCACAATATTCTGAGAAAGGCCACCCCAAGCCCGAAAACAGCTTTACTCCAGGTGCAGCAGAGCAGCCTGGATCCCAAGTCAGCTTCCTATTAAACTCATGTAACAAAACAGCGCTTTGGAAAGGAACATCAGCAAATGTTTTCTGCAGCAAAGCTACAGATGTGAGGACACTATTTCCAACTGCTGAACCAGAGAGTAAGTATTTAATCCTGGATTTGTAAGTTCAAATCTGCATTGCAGTGTGTAAAGCAGCTCTGTGAACCAGTTGGAGTAACACAGTTTGGACGCTAGTCTTGCAGACAATTTATTACATTTATCTTTCTTGCACTGAAAGGTTTAGCAACTCACCACTTATTTGGCATAACATATGTTGACAATAAAGAAAGAAAAAAAGTGTCTGAGTCAATGACTGCAAGATAGATACATTCAGTGATTGGTAACTTAAACAACAGATAATCTTTGTCTAAAGAGAAAAAGACTATTAAGCATATCACAGGGTCTGACAGAATCTGCCCGAGATAGCATACTGCTATGGAAGTAAGTATTTTCATTCCTTCTGAGTTTTGGATTAGCCATGATAGTCCATTCAGATGCTACATTTGGATGCATCCAGTACTCACATTTATCACCACCACTGACAAGCCCATTGAGCCCAGCCAGTTGGAAATTTTCTATATGGAATTGCTCTCTTTGGAGAAAGAGTCGATGATCTGGAGCCCACCCAGTCTGAATATGCTGGATGGGTTTGTTGTTTGTTCCATATGTTCAATAAACTTTAGTTTTAAGCTATTCCAGTTAAGCTAAAGAGGGAATCAGCAGGATTTCTTACTAAAGTGTGGCAATAGACAGAGCACATATTTCTCAATTGGAAAAAGGATTAACCATTGATGCCTTGATCTGCCCATAACTCATAGAGGAAGACAACTCCTGGAAGGTCAGGTCTGTGGGTCTGATCAACAGAAGCCTTGTTATTAAAAGGGGCAAAAGGAAGACTACTGGCTGGAATTTCACTTTTTTAAATGAATAAAAGTAGAGGAATGACAGTGGGAGGAAAGGAATACAGCACTCGACCTATGATTTAGCAACTTGCATGAAGAATATCAAAGAGCTAAAGAAATCCAGACAACTGAGCGGAAACATTCAATGTCAACTGCCTTGGGACAAAAGGAAATTCACTACTGCATTTGCTTGCCCAGCTTCGTTTCAAATGAGCTTCCTCAGAAACGCGGACGTGTAAGCCTCAGTTCAGAACACATACTGCAACTGCGCATCGGTCTTTCTCTCCTCCAGACATTACCTAGGGGCATTATGCCATCCAAGGATAACTTTTAAAACAGGCTGACTGCTACCCAGGCTTCATGGCTTTTCGGATGTCCACGTGCACCGCTTACTGTATTTCGAATTCTCATAATTGTCGCTTTCTCATAATTAACAGCTTCTTCGCTGTCTTCGCAGGCCATAGGGGAGGGAGGGCTTGTGGAGGGAAACCAGAGCACAGATACCTTTGAAACATTATTGGGGCCGAGCACCTGAATCCCATTGTTTTTCGATGGGAACTGGACAACTCACTGCCCTCCATGCCTCTGCGAGTTCTTAATACGCATCTGAGAGTTCCCATCTGCCTTGCCTTTTATGAGTTAACTTTCAGCTTTAAGGACAGCTGCCTTGGTGATAGCTTTGACACTATAATCTAGCAAGGGGAAATGAAGCTTTTCTTTACTTAGGAACCAGTTTTATAGCACAAGTAGGAAGCTGCTAAACTTTATCACAAAAAAAGTGATTTGGAATAGGTAAACAAATGTCCACATCCAGCTATAAACCAAACTACTGAAAACCATCAGGGGATTTTGTCGTCACTTTAGAAGGCATTCTGCAGGAAAGAGCCCTGTACAAAAACCCAAGGGCGTACAGAAAGGTATGTGCCTTAAGATTAATGCTGCAGAGTCAAAGAAAAGCTGTTATTTTTGACATTTTGACATAGCATCGCTTTAGGATCTGGTTCTTATTAGCCCGTTCTGTGCCTTTTAAACGTCTATTTTTTTTTTAAACCAAAAATGTCAGGAAATTTGGAACAGAAACTTACAATAAAACACGTCCCTTGACCCTGTGATCTATCAATCTTTCAAATAAACAAAGATAGCTGGATGAGCCAGTAAAAGGTTATTATATATAGTTACCTTATGCATAGTGGTCAGATATTCATTGCCCGCACGGAGGTTTAAGAAAACCCAATGTTCAGTGAAGCATTTTGTGAAAGATTTCTGCCATGAATGCTGAAGGTTACTCAGGGTGGTTTCTTTTTCAGGTTGTGTTCTGTGACCTTCAAATTTCACACCCTGTATTATTTATAAATGAGACATTCAAGAAACACAAATTCTCAAATAAAAACGTACACCCCGTCAGTGGAAAAGCAAACAAAAGGAGCTAATGTACTGTGGCTAAAAAAATTTTCAAACAAAGTAGCAGTAATTTACTGCCTCACTACTAACGGGACCCCACAAATAGAATCAGGATCCTGAGCCCCATCAGGGGAACTTGATTTACCGAATATCCCCCAGATAATAAAAGAAAATAAAAAGGTAAATTGTGCATGAATGTGAAAGCTGTAATTCTTCCCCTTTCACCACGTGTATCGAATTCACATCCAGCAATTTCAAAAGAAAATCTGGAAATCTCTAAAGAACTGGGGCCAAGCCAGGAGGCCTTGATCAGTTCGGTTTTGTCCCTGTTTGCTTTTATTTATGTTTTTTAGTCGGCATAAGAGTCAAATTCTCCCTGCGACATCAGAAAAGTTTCCTCCATTAAGAACGTGTGGCCGGGTCATATCCCTGCCCGGAAGAACGTGCCAAGGCGATTCTCCAGGAACGAAGGGCCCCTGGGCAGCCCGGCTCTGCTCACCCAGGCGCCCTCCGAACCCTCGGCCTCTCCTGGGGCGGCAGCCGCCCGCCCGGAGGGAGCGCCGCCCGGACGGACATCTCCGGGACGGTGGTGCAGCGCAGCCCATGCACGGGGTACAGGACTGCATCCTGCAGCCCTCCCAGCCCCGTTTTGTCCTTCCTCAGTTATTTTCTGCCTCTGGATCGTGCTACCAGACGAAGGCTTGATGAAAACGTGTGTGGCGAGGGGAGGGCTGTTTGCTAGAGGTGATCCTTGGGTTGATGTGCCTTTGGAAGCTAAGGGTATGGCCAAGAGTAACCTTAAGCTACCAGTGATTAATCTGCGATGCGTTTTGCAAAATCCTGGCTCTTGCTGTCAAGCTCTCCGGGGAATTTTTGCTCCCCGTGCAATACCTAGAGCACTGCGGGACTCAGTGCTGCCGCAGCCATGCCTGCAAGGTCCTTCGCACAGAGGAAAGCTTTGAACAGGGGGCGAGGTCCAGCCTTAGACTCCATGGTTTGACACTGAGCCTGTCTAGAAACAAAAATGATTACCAAGATGATTAGAGGGCTGGAGCATCTCTCCTATGAAGAAAGACTGCGAGAGCTGGGCCTGTTCAGTCAGGAGAAGAGAAGATTGAGAGGGGATCTCATCAACGTGTACAAGTATCTGAAGGGGGAGTGTCAAGAGGATGAGGCCAGCCTCTTCTCCGTGGTGCCCAGCAACAGGACAAGAGGCAATGGGCAGAAACTGAACCACAGGAAGTTCCATCTGAACCTGAGAAAAAACTTCTTCACTGTGAGGGTGACAGAGCATTGGAACAGGTTGCCCAGAGAGGTGGTGGAGTCTCCTTCCCTGGAGATATTCAAAAGCCGTCTGGATGTGATCCTGGGCAATATGCTCTAGGTGACCCTGCTTGAACAGGGAGGTTGGACTAGATGATCTCCAGAGGTCCCTTCCAACCTAAACGATCTGTGATTCTGTGATTCTGTGATTCTGTGAAAAATGGCTCCCAAGCACTGACCGAGTCTGACATTTCATACCCGTTTGCCAAAACAGACAGGCCATGAAGAGGGAACAAATCTCAGCAATATCTGCAAAAGCTCACAGTGACAGGTCTTCCTTGGATGCTGAAGGGCCAAGTGAAGAGCCACCAGGTGGAGGAGGCCATGGTAACATGCTGGCACAAGGTGCCCACCCCAGCGGTGGGCTTTGGCTCCGGCTCGCCTCGGCCGGGAGCAGGCGCTGCGCGAGGGCTTGTGCACCCAAAAGGCGGCTGGCGGGATGGAATAAGCTCTCTGAGAGGCTGCGGGTGGGCACAGGGGAAACAGGGAAGGAACGGGTCAGGGGAAGAGATGGAGTCGCGCATCAGCCGCTCTAAACAGTCCTGCAGAGTCTACGCGCCCTATTCCAGCAAACAGCCACAGAAGTTGAATCCTATTCACAATTAAAAGAAAATACCAAATATTTCACAGCTGATCCTTTCTTGGCAGCGGCTCCAATGTTATCTTCGCCTAAGGATGAAGAGTTCCCAAACAATTCCTCTACTGTACTAGACATAAACACGCTCCCATCCAAAGCCAGACCTATCTCTTTCCCTATAAATAAACAGATATCTGAGGCAGGGGAAGGCCTACCTTTCCACGTCCAGCCTCGTGCAAGAGAAGCAGCTGAACGAAGGCTCTTCACCCTTTAGTAACGCTCAGGAAAGAGAAGGGTTCCCTGTAACTTAGAGCCTTTCCCAAGCAAAGAGCTGGAGCAGGCCCTGTCCCCCGGATGAGGGGGAGATGGGAGCCCCCCAAACTGCGGTGGAGTGGCACTAGCAACCTGGGGCGAAAGCCTTCGTCGCCAGCTAGCCATCCCCGCAGTTGCCTACAACCAGCCCGCCTTGGTTCCCCCACGTACACATATTTCCCCTTATGCAATTAAAAATGTCTTTGATCACCCTTTCATGTCTCATTTGCCCTCGCAACGTTCTCCCGTTGCACACCACGACCGACACAGTCGGAGAAAAAGAGAAAATTGCTCGTACCTCAACTTTGCCTATTTTAAAAGTGACCATTTTTATTTTTTTGTATAGTTTGTTTGTTTTTTTAAAGGTTTTGGTGAGAAACCACCTCCTCCCTCCCATCAATCGTTGCTTTCAACAGCTCTTCACGGGTGGCTGCGTTTCTTTTAAATTCATTTCCTGTTAAAAAGAATAAACAGGCAACTGTTTAATGCTGTCGATTTAGCTTATTTAATAGAAACTGAAACCTGAATAGGGCTCAGTTGTAAGATAATCACCGCAGAATCTACCAAGCTAGGGAAAATAGCATATTAAGTAATTATTTCAAAATGCACAATACTGTTTAACAAGACTATATGAGCCTGTTCCTCTGTCCCGAACGCCGGAGACATATTCAAGGAAGAGATGTGAATTTTCAGAAGACAGCAGGCAGAGCCACTTAATATGGACTGCCATTTAATTGGGAAATTTGGCTGGAAACCACTTTCATGTGGTGAACTTAATAGGCTTTAAAATAAGTTTTACGGGGACGGCTGCGGGACCTCATGGCTGGCTGCAGGAAAGACAAGTGGATGGCGATTTCTTAACATGCTTGTTTGCAAAAGAAATGGAAACTGAGCACACGCCTAATTTTCTCCTCCGAGGTCTCACCTCCACAAGCCAGCGTGCGCTGCCGTGCATTTTAGTTTATATAAGCTAGACTTTCCCAACACCTTCGGAGAGAAGTGGCAGCTCCCACATGAAAGCCCTCACTCGGTTCTTAGGCAAGACGAAACGTGCGCCTGCGTCGCTTGTGGGCACGCGGGAGGAATCCACCCCTCTGACTAAGCTTTTTGGGTAGCAAATGTCTTTTAATCACATATGTAAATCCGTGCTTAGGTGTGTAAGCCTGCAGCAGTCTAAATGCTAATGAGCAGAGGCCGAGGGGCCGGTAATCTCCTTGGAACGCAGCGCTGAGCCCCAGCAAACGCTAACGGTTGCATGCCGGGTGGCCTCGGAGCATCACCTTACCTGCTTCTGACAACACAGCTCAGCGGCAGGGGCCATGGAACGAACAGCACGGAAAACGTTTGTCACGAACCCAGAAGCCACGTCAGCGCCGGCACAGAAGGGCTAAGCTGCACTCGGAGCAAGGAGGTGATTCAGGGCCCAGGAGGGCACCGCTAGCCCTCGAAACACTGCGCGCCAACCGAAAGGGCGCGCGGGCAGCCAGAGCGGCAGGGCTGACCCGTGTCTGCTCTAACCCGGTGGGGAGAGAGCTTGGAAGGAAGCACACAGTCTGTGCTGTTACCAGGCACCCTTCTCCGTTTCCTAGACATGTACGTTAAGCGAAGGTTTTGGAGAGCACCCGCGTGGGGCATGTGCTGCTGAAAAAAGCAGCATTTGAACCTCGCGCTGAGGTCAAGCCTAATCAAAGTTTGGATGAAAAATGGGTCTGGTCATATGAAATCAGCCAACACAAAACCCCGCAATAGTATCAATAACAAGGAAGACACTGGGGGATATTTTTCAGCACAGACTAGATTTAATTTCCTGTAAAATTGCCTTATCTTCGATATCACTTCTGATCTCTCCCCTCTACTTAGGTTTCCTGCAATCTATGGGAAACGATCCGGTCCAACCCTTGAGGCTCACAACAAGGAAGGAAGAATATATTACTGACAATCATCTGCAAAAAATATTTCAGCCACTTGCCCAGACTTCTGCAGAGGAGTCAGAAGCAGAAACCAGCCCATCCAGACACTGGTTGTTCTTGCCGAGGCCCTTGTCTCGCCGAGGACATCGTCCATAAGAAACCTCGGGGAGATCCTACAGACGAGAGTGTCTCCCAGGACAAAACGCAGCCCTGATCCCCCCTGCGAGCAAGGGCCTTCCTTTGATGGGTGCCTAGAGAAAAACCTACCCTGCAGGTTAGCAACGGTTGGGCTGCTACAGCACAGCATAAGAGGCCTGAATTAAGACCATCTGGATTGCCGTCTCCCGCATTTCCTAACTTCTGAGGGCTTGTCTTTGTAGCCTTAACTTTCTTTCTCTTAACTTTCTTTCTCTTAGCCACTTATTTTCCTCTTGTTTTGGAGCAATTAAGAAAACAAACAAACAAACAAACAAACAGCATCTGGCTTGAGGGAGCCACTGCCCCTGGGTCCCAAGCAGCTCTGGAGCACTTTGAGTTTGACTCTGTCCTCAGCAACCGGTCCGGGACCAGAGGAGAGCCCAGCTCGGTCCCCGTGCGGCCCAGGCACGCAGGGCGCTCCCTCTGCCCCGGCAGCCTTCCCGGCACACAGCGCTTGGTGCAAACAGCGCCGCGGACCACATTCGATCTCCGATTTCAACCAGTTTCTACCTGAGCCTGCCTCAACTGCGGCGAGGGCTCGGTCGAATTTTAGCAGGAGTAAAACTGCAGGGAAAACCGTTCCCAGCGATAAATGCTGTCCAGAACACTGATGCGTTCTTGCACTCAAAGCAAGAGTTCACCACATTTTAAAGTGCCCCAAACTCTGTAGTCTCGCCATACCGAAGCACAGAAAACATATTCATGCTTAAATATAAAACATTATGAACATATGTTCGTAAAAAAAACATTATCAAAATACAGACAAAAACATTTGGAAAAACCATCTGGGCAGAACTGCACCACGAGACATTTCAGACTAAATAGTTAATGGCTGGCAAAGTTATATGCAAATGAAAAGAGAGCGTTTGACAAATTGAACAGTTAGTGTGGCTAACAGCAACCTCCTCAGCAAACGTTACGCTAGAAGCATTTCAAAGGCCAGATTGACTCAGAAAGCTGCAGGCCACTGGCTTGGAATAAAGGCTAAAGGAAGCTAAGCAATTTGGTTTAAATAATTGGTGGTGCATAATTTAGAAAATTAAGGGGAATAAGGAATATATCCCTTTTTTCACAATGTATACCCTCCACAGAGTTTGAAATCACACATAATTACCACTTAGAAATGTCTGAAGTATTTTTCCTTTCTATTAAGTTAGAGCCTTAATAAAGCACAGCGAGGCAAACTGACTCTGCCTGATGCTTGTTGGTTTTGAGTTCAGGTCCTAAGATCCACCAGACAAAACGGCAAGCAGTTCGTAAACCAACAGAATTCACATCTTGCAACATTTTTGCCATGTGGAACGTTTCACAGGAACAAGAAATGAACACAGCAGTCTCCAGAAATCACAGAACCGCATGTAATTAGACGTCAAAGGATCACAAGGCAAACAAGGTTTATCTCAAACGCCCCCTCGCCCGTTTGCTTGCTGATTTGGCCAAGTGGAGAATAAGAATTGAGATCTGAAAATGTGGTTTCACATCTTCCAATTTTTCTCTGACCATTTACCTTTATCCAATTCGCTTGAGATGTTCCATGAGGATGTAGGCATGAAATCAGCAACAACTGATGAATTTGCTCCTGCAAAGGAAAGAGAGAAAAAAAATATGCTGTTAACATATTGTTTCTATATCACTGGGAGACGAAGAGGTATTTTTAAAGTTGCTGTCACGGTAATAAAATGATTCGAATAACATCGGTTATTAAAACATACTAGATGCTCTGTGTTGGCAGGCTTAAACATATGGGTAACAGAACCAGAAGTGGAAAGAGGCACAGGGCCAGCGCTGGAATTTGTTTTCCACTGCTGTCACTGTGAGGCCTTGTGTTAATTAAGCCACCGATCTCTTAGATGCATTTGACCCATCTTAAAATCCCTCCCCGATTTTTATAGAGGTAGAACGACTCTGCAGTGTTACAGCTAACAGTCTAAGAAAAACACAAACGCTACGGGGTTAGCGAACATGTTACCCATTAGCATTTACAAGCGATTTTAATCCTGCAAACCCATGCGCACAAGAATAGACACGGTTTATGCACTGGAGTTAACAGGGCTCCTTGTACAAACAATCCCTGTACGACTCAAGTAAATATAGGCTTGAAAGGCTGATCTGTACATCAGTAGCATTTCCTCATTTCCCTGTAAAGAAGGTGGAGGGTGGCCGTAGCCTTCATTTCTTTTTTCACCTTTTTTGTTAACCATTCAGTCAATGCCAACAGCCAGTAGTACAGAGGCGCGTGGTAAAGGGCACAGGCAGCGCAGGTCCAGCCCTAGCTATAGGTTGTGTTAAAACATCTCCTCGTATCTGACCACAGATGTTTTAACTAAATATCCATGTGAAGAACTCGCATGCGTAACTGCTGCTTCCCTACGGGTCGAGGCAGCAGTGGCCGCATCCATGCCGAGCCGCTTGCTGGGCTCCCCGAGTGCCTTTGCAAAGTCCTAGTCAGCAGTGTACACCTGGAGTTACCCACTGGTGGTGGCGGCAGCTACTGTCACCTCCTAGCAGGTGACTCCCATGCTCATTATGAGGCTCTTGGGACATCTCAGAAGGACTGCTTTTCAATTCAGAGCCCTCAGATCCAATGGCCAGGAACGAATATAGGTATATAGCCGATCTAGGCAGAGGTTGGAGTGATGGGGGAAGCGCACAGAAGGGGGCTGTGCTGCCACGTGGTTGCCACCACGTTCACCTGACTCGGGACACGCAGTGTCCCACCTACGTCCCGTCCCCTGGGAAAGCTGCACCTGCCCTTGGAGAGAGCGGGCACGGAGGGCGAACGCGGAGCTGGGAAGCCGAGCGTCAGCAGGAGCCCAGATAAAACCATAATATCTTGAAGTACATATTTTTTATTTCCCGGGCATCCTTTTAGCTTGTTCCTAGTCATCTTTCAACTAGAAAGCAATTTCACTGATAAAATTGTGCCAGTGCGAGGCTATGTTCTGTTTTTATTTGATCGGTTACTAACTATTTTATTTCCTAAAAAGACCATGAAAAAACTGGAAACACAAAGTCACACCAACGCATGAAGTAGCTAAGCTCAGACATGGCCACTACACTCTTTATAAATATCTTCTTTCTTAAAAGCCCACCTGGTAGCACTGCTTATTTAAGCTTCTGTCAAGTATTTCCAACGTAAACACCACGTTTGGAGGCGTTATATCTCCCCGCGAGCATGCCCGTCGGCCCGCGCGCCGTACCCACGGCAGAGCCATGCTGCCGGGGACAGATCCCGAGCCGGCGTAAAACGACGTGCTCCTAACGTCAATAGAGTGATGCTTGTTTATATAAGCCGCGATTTTGGCCCGCTGCAGTCATAGCTCTCCTTTCTTTACTTTTTAACATTCTTACGCTTTCGTAAAATAAATATTTTCCCCAATAGATGCCATTTCCCCAGCGCTGCTGCCTCGGCGTGGGCCCCAGGCTCCTGCTTCACTCTCTGAGCCCTGGAGTCTTGCTTCGGGCATCACGCTGAACCTGCCTGGATTTTGTGGGTTGAGGCTTTTTTCCCAAATGCTAGCAGTTAGGAACTGACAGCCACAAATTCCTTCCTTTCTTTACTGCTTTAGGGCAGCTATTCCTCATCCCGTACCCTTCTGTGGACAGCAGCTCAGCTTCCTGCCTGACCCGTGCGTTAAAATGCCCACGTGGCTGGGAGACCTCCAAAGCTACCACCGTCGCCGAGTGCCCAAACGGTGACACTACAACCACCACCATGTGGTCAGCTGAACACTGTGGCTGCTGGTACAGAGGATAAAGCTGAGGTGTGAGTAGGTGGCAAACAGCCAACGGGCTAATTTTGAGGTGAAAACAACGACTGAGGACCTGGGCAGCCACGGTGGTTGGGACAGTCGGTCTCCTCCACCTCCCAGGGGTGCCTGCCTTTTCGTTATTCCTGCCCAAGAAACAAGGCAGTTCCCATAGGCGGGTGATAAAAACCCTCCAAGAGACACGTGCTAGGAATGAGGAAGAAAAGAGAGGGGCTTGGACACACCAAGTGCTCTTTTTGAGCTTTCCCAAAATTTCAGATTTCATGCTGCTCACGCATTCACATGCTGCACTGCCACCAACAGAACAATATACTTTGTGTAGACAATATTACTCTTGTTTACCTGGAAATGACCTCGTATTGAGATCTCACAAATGAACTGTATTTTGCAAACAGCTAACACGCAATAACCAAAATGAAAGAAAAAATACTAACAATATCATGACCAAATACAATGTTTTACATTTATATTAATGTTTTCTCAGACAGACTATGAAAACATAGCCATAAATCTTGCAAGACAGCCATCAATCACCTGATCTACAGAAGAAACCACATTAGAAGACCACATTATAGAGGGAGGCATGCTCACACTTTCCCAGTCAGTTAAAAATGACTATTTGTGAGACAGTGCTGCAGACTGGTACCTGGTGGAAAGATGGCAAGAGGCCAAGCACCCCGCGGGGACCGAGCCCCTCGTGGAGCTGACTTTGGACGACCCTGGCAACACTCGCTCTGGACCATTCAAACTCAGTAATTCACCGTGGGAAGCACTCTGCAGTAGTAGTGTTTTGTAAATAAAAAACAAAACAAAACACTGCTGCCTCTTGCCACATCTCTGTCTTGTGTCAATGCTAAATTTTCTGATAACCCTGAATTAGAGCAGCTATTCGAAAGTCTTACTGTGCCCTTACTAAAGATGTTCTTTGATGGAAAGGAACATGCAGAGCAACCCCACAGCATGGGGACATCCCGTTAATCCAAAGCTAGTGCAGAATACAAAAGTAACTGAGGAAAAAGAAATCCATGAGACATACATTAATTTAATTTTTAGTTGTGATGACTTCGGATTGCTGCACATGAAAGTGAGAACAGTGATACCTCTCCTTGGAAAAATATATGTTTTAACCTTCAGGTCAAACCTGAACCCAGTTCACTCCCGCAGAAGGTGTGCGTGCCCCCAGCAGCCGCAACGGGGAGAGGTGAGTCATGGGTGGGAGAAGGATCAAAGGCTCCTCCGAGCAACCTTGCTCTTCCTATAGACCCAAACCCACCCTGTCTTCCTGCCTGACCTGCCTCGCTCAATAACAGTGCCTCAAGGAGGAAAACATGTTTAAAAAACAGACTAGGGACGAGTAGGTCTCTTTTTCCTTTTGGTTACCGCAGTCTGTGAAATTCAGATTTCTGTCCCCTCAAACGTATAAAAAAACTCCTGACCAAGTCAGAAAACACCTCTTCTGCTTGCAAAGCTCTCAAATACTTAAAAGGAGCCTGAACTGCTTCTGTATAGTTCAGGTCAACCCACCAACAAGACCAGTCCTTTAATTCTAACTCCCTTCTACAAACAATATGGGAATAACTCGGCCAGCAGGTACTGAGCGGCTGGAAAATAACTTTTTATGTCTAGGCTGATGGCACTATGCAGGACCACACTGGAGGGGGGAGCTGGCGAGGTGCTGGGGAGAGAGTCCCTGGGAAGCACTCCAGCTTGCCGCAACGGCGTCCTGCCCCCAGCTGGCTCCAGCATCTGCATGACCTACCAGCCATGCGCACGGGCAGTAAGC
The DNA here is from genome assembly GCF_040807025.1 of Struthio camelus. Classification (NCBI taxonomy): domain Eukaryota; kingdom Metazoa; phylum Chordata; class Aves; order Struthioniformes; family Struthionidae; genus Struthio; species Struthio camelus. Next base: position 36,028,710 of record NC_090949.1, on the reverse strand, counting down.
AGCGGCATAGAGCTGCAACGGACCACCATGGTTCACACAGTCGTGTGGGCATCCACCACCCAAGCAGCACCACGGGAGGCTGGGTGTATTACAGAGAGGACAGGAGTGCAAGGAGATGGTGATCTTTACACACATTAACAGACCTCCTGATTGCAAGCAGGATTATGTAGACTTTACCACTGCCAAGTTTCAAAAATTTCCATTGAGACCCACACATCCTTACTGTCCAACTTTGGATGGAAAGCACCATGAAGATGACATGGCTCCATGGACTAGACCTACCTATCACCTACCATGGCAAACTAACAGCAATAACTGGACTACCCCGGGGACAATGCTGAACCCAACTGAACCATGCAATGTGCCAAATGCAGTAAACACGGTATGGTCATCACCAGAAGGTACTGGCTTCTTCTCACATGTGAATGTGCTAACCCCGAGCTACAGAAATGACTGTTTTGAAGCAGGCTTGCACAGCTGCTGACCCACCGTTCGCTTTGCCTATTGGCAGCTGTACAGCAGCATACACCATTTGAATTGCCCAGCAGCTGAGACGCAGAGGCTGACGGCAAGTTAGACCCTTCTGATGAGCCACCCAGTTCAGATGTAAGCCTTTCCCAGCCACCAGAAACACCAGGTGTGTGCCTGTGGGCCAGAGAGATGGAGCACCGTGAAAGCCACGGGGAGTGGAAGACGACTACAGCTACTACAGGAATAACAGACAGGAGATCTGGAGGACACTATGGAGAGGCACTCAGTATCGATCACTTAAATCTCTAATGGTCCATCTGTGCAGCTGAGCTTTAAAACTTCCCAAGCATCAACTGCTCACTTTAGAGTCAAAAGCTGTTGTATAGGATGGGCAGGATTTACATATCAACTTACACGTGGGGCAAGGAAACAGCCTTGCTCATCTGCTGCTCCCATTTAAAAAAAGAAAGAACATCCGCTTAAAATTGTAATTGGATACTGAATGAGGAGTTTAAAAACTAATCCTTAATTATTAAAACTGTCTTCTTATATCCTGCTTTAACTATCCAACAATACGATTGTTCTGAAAAAAGTCAATCTGAGAAACGTGATCAGTGAAGAGAACCATTATCCCGTTAAGATTTTATGTATAAATGAAATCATCTCAGATGAACGAAGAATCTTATCCTTAATACATAAAAGATAAGTATCTGTTCAAATCTCTACTGCTATTAAGAAATGTTGGTCTTAAGTTAATGAGAAATCACAGCAGTCAATTATACGTTCTGTGAAAAGCCAAGAAAAAGCGTATTCAGATAAACTCCCCACAGATGCGTTGGCTAACATCTCATTTTATTACCATGTTGCATAAGTAGAGAGCGAATTTCACACAAGTCAGTCCTTTAAAAGCCTTTGTGATTAAATAAACTTCAATAAGGTTTACAAAAACCTGCCTCTGAAGAAAAACTGCAGAGCTAGCTCTTATCACAGGCCCACACTACCGTCTCATTTTCTCACCGTAAGCAAGCATTACTCACAGCGTGGTGTCTGCACTGCCCCGGCACAGTGCCGTCGAGGGGCTGGGACGGCCTCGGCCGCGGCCACGCAACCCAAACGGAGGAGACGGGGGCTCTGTGCCTGGCTTAATTCATATCTCTGTGCTGTGCATTTGTAACATGAAGAAAAGAGACTATAAGTCAAAACAGGGAGAAGGCAGATAACTAAGACGACACCAAATCCAGAAATGACCGAAGATGCTAATGGGAAATAAATCTGCGATAGGGAAACAAAGCAGAGAGAAAAACAAGTCTATGGATGTAGATGCTCTGTTTGCGAGGCAGTATAAGCAAAGCGCGAGATGCGTAAGACTGCTCTGCGGGGGAACTAACGCCCCCAGCAGAAACGTTGGCTCCGGCAGGCTTTCTTCTTGGGTGCAGAGGTGAAAATCCCAGGTCTTACAGAAATATATCTTTTTAGCTGGAAGACATGTCTAGTTAAAAAAAAAAAAACACATTTCAAAGTGTCGTCTTAATGGGAATCCTCTGTCTTTAGATCACCCCAGCGGGTCATTCTACACTCTAATTATATACCCCAAAGACAATCTGGAATTAATAAATAATAATTAATAACCCCATCTCGCCAGACACTGAAAACGAGATTAGGCAAGACACTAGTACACACACAAATAGGGAGCAATCCCACACTGTCAGGAAGGCCAAGACAGGATGACTTAACAAGGGAGTTGGGCAGAATAATTCCGGCCTAACCTCCAATAAGCACAGTATATCTACTTTGGAGCAAAAGTTTCAGGAGAGAAAGACCTGCAGAACTGGAAGTCTGACATTTTTCATTGGAAAAGAGATGTTTCTGCACAGTTCGTTTTCTGAAAAAGTACGGAAAAACTTGTAACACCTTTTTAAAGTACAAAAGAACACCTTTCAAAATTCAGATCCCCATAAACCACTACGAAGCAAAGTTGTCATCTTTTTTTGGTAACAGGTATTTTCCAACTCTGGAAACCACAGCTGGAAATTTCTAAGGTGCAACACTGAAATTTCTTCACTCTTACCAAGATCCCGGAGGCTTCTTAGATACCTAGCCGTTTCTGTTGTACGTGGAAGATGTTCCAAGCATCTTAAGTTTTGAAAATGATAATCCTGTTTAAAGAATATAAGAATCAAATAACCCAAAGTAATAGTTTGAAATATGTTAAGTCATAGATGATGCCATTATTTGTTAGTGCATGTTTTAAAGGTAACCCAAGCGCCCCCATAGGAGCATAGAAAGGTCCCACACTTCTGGGCTTTATATTTGGTGATGCTCAGTCATTTCAAGTGACGCACACAATCTCTGACCAGCAAATGGATATTTCTTGGGCAAAAATGCCTACTGAAAATACATCAGTAGAGTTATTTTATATCACTGAATAATCATTTATTATTTTGCTTCATTCTATAATAGCCATAACATTTTTGTTCAGTGTGTTTCTTATAAACCTCAGTGCTGTTTAAAAAGGTGACTAAAACTCTTCAGAAAGTAGACTCCATCAGCTAGCCTACTTGGAAATAATATTGGGAAATAGGAATCAGACATAAAGTTATACAAAATTAGAGCAAACCCTAATTAACTTTGTAAGCGTTGAGAATTTTTTGCTTTTCTGCACATTCCACATCTACAGTTCATCTCACTCTCTAGTCTAGTTCCTACCTGACTGATCTCTTTCAAGACCTTCCCACAAATATGCCTCCTGGTTGTTTTTCTTCTCAGTCATATCTCCATCATCTTCCTTTTATTCCTTTTGCATTTTCTGTTTCACTGATCCTTTGTATGCTCCCCAAACATTTTCATCTGATCGCCCGAGATCCGACGTTTTGCAATCAGTCATTTACCGAACCATCCACAGCCCACCCTGGAGGTGCTGAAGGAAATCTAGACATACCTTGGGGAGGCTGTAATGGATACTACCTATTATTTACTAATTTTCCTGCCTGCTTAAAAATTGGCATCCTACTTAAACTTCCATAATATATACCTCAGATTTTGCCTAAATATTTAATGTGCGAAAGGATTTCATTTTCATGACATCAGTATCTCTGTGTGTTCGTAGACATGTCTGCGTTAGAGAATGCTCATGTTTCAAAAGGAGGCAGGAATCACATAAATACCTTAGTTAATCGACCTAGGCAGCACCGCATGAGAGGATGAGAAATGCTCATCCAGAGCATTTCTGCTCTTTGAGTAAGGCAGGTTCCTCTTAAGAAGGATATACTACCTTTAATAGCAGCCAATGCATATGCTAATGGCAAACCGTCTATTGACTAGTTATGAATACATCAATTTCTGTATGTGATTATGTGCAAAAAATACGGCATACCTAGTGTTCAGCAAACATAGTCTATTTTTTTAAAAATATATTCCTGCAAAAAGACTCCACTTTACATGTTGAGGTGAAGCTGTCAGCCTCTGTACTGTCACTTCAAATCTTTTAAAAGCGAACAGCCTATAAACTACATGCAAAAAAAGCCAGAGGAGAGTGGACCTTAACTGAAGATCTAGTTGGTAAGCAAGATGAAACGCTGCATGCCAGCATTTCTCCTTCCAACGCTCAACAGTAAGGAGTTCGCTTTACTCCACCTGCTCATGCTACGGCTGCAAAAGCAAAGGCAAAGCCTCTTCTGCCGAGACCTTGCCCGGGCAGTCGGAAGCGATCCAGTTTACGCGGCAATTGCTGCTGCCTTCACAGCTGCCCTTAGCGTCCGTCCTTCCTGCTGCCAAAGGCGCCGCGTGACCTCTTCAGACCGCTGCACGCAGGTAGGGGCTGAGATACTACTTGCACAGCGCTAATGGCTTTCAAAGGGTTAATTTTGTTCATAACTCTTAGAATTTAAAACCTTCAAGCGTATCTATCTGCTATTTATCTGTAGTCTATCATTACCGATAGCCTAAGGTATGTTAATAATTGGCGTTAGATAAGGAAATCGTCAACACACCCGTGAACAATTCAAGCTCTGTGGATTTCAAACGTACACCGCATTAATTTGCAGCTTCAAAACCAGCAGTGCCGCAAGAGGATTTAATTTAGCACGGGACTGGAAACGGTTACGCGCCCCGCTTCTGCCACGGCCTATTACAGCGCTCAGAGCACCTCACCGCCGCCGCTCGCGTTAGCGCGTAGGCGATAAACAGCCTCTCTGCCGGGGAGCCTTTCTAACCGCCTCCAGCTCCCGCGGGCTACAGATGAAGCCAAGGCTTAGCCCATTTACGAGGCAGCAGGCGAGGGCATCGCGGTGCCCCGGCTGCGCTTGCAGGCGGGGAGCCAAGCGCGGCGCGTGCACCTGACACCTCTGCCTTCGGTTTGCTCGCGGATCCGCGCTCTCCGGAGAGGATATATCCGGAAAGCGCTGGGCTCAAAGGCGGCAGCAACCGCGGCTCCCCGTGCTTCCCAGCACGCCGGGAACAGCCGCCGCAGAAGCTGCGCGGGGGCAGTAGGGCTCATTGTCCAGCTTGTCACTTCTTGAGACTTGATCTGTAGTATCAATAGGTAAAATCGTCCGCAAGTTATGTCACTGCTACATACTCAATATGTGCCAACTCGTGAAGTATCTTACTGCAATCTGGCAGTATCCTAGTAATATACACAAGTCAGGGCTGACTGCACAATTTCTAGGAGCTGGGTCTTTGGCTGAGGTCGTAACCGCTGAAAACTGTTTTCTTCTGTTGGATCAGAGCTGTCTCTTGGAAGAAGAGGTTTTTAAGAGCCCTTTTTATATCCAAATACTTTAATCCTAACTTCTAATTACTGAACTACAATTCCTTTTCATTGCAGCTATTAATTACAGATTATCATTAATGTTATATGGATTTAGAAGTCACTGTGGAATCTAGGTGCACTTTACATTGCTTAAATTGGGTCGTTAACAGTTCCACTTAAGAAGAGCAAAACACTGCACCCTGGAGCAACCCACAGCTTTAAAGACAGGGAATGAAGAAAAGAAATGGCCGGCTGGCTGAGCGCCAGCATTTCATAGCTCACAGTTGAGCCTTTGTGCTTATGAACTGTAGAAATGTGGCTACAATCGCACTTCAATGCGTGTCAACCCGACGGGAGTTTCAGGAGCGGGAGCCTACCGCAGCAAACGCTCGCCCGTGAGTCCCTGCGAACTGCGCCGCTCGGAAACGCTGCGCTCCAAGACACGTGCGCTGCCGCCAGCATGGGACCTCTCCGTCTCTAGGGCCAAGGAAGCAGAGGGAAGCTCTACAGAAAGCAGGAAAGCTGGACTTCGAAGTTAATCTGAAACAACAGCGCTTTATAGGTGAGTGAACGGCACCGTGAACCTTCCTGCCTCCACTGCTAGCGCAGAGATGAGGCTACAGAAAGAATGAGGCTGGCAGCCGCTGCAAACCCTCAGCGCTTTTCCCAGGACCAATTCTTTGGAACCTGCACCATCTGGAATATCGAAGGCATGAAAACAAGCTGAGGGAGGAAGACCTCTGAGAGGAGGAAACACCCTTTTCCTTGCCCACAGAGGCAGCTTTGATCAGATACTGATGCCACAGAATCTGGTTTTCAGTAGGAATAACCCGGCAGGGAGGATAGCACAGCTGTTTGCAGTGCAAAACTACACAGGTTGGGAATTTGCATAACAAATACCCACTTCCTACCTCTCCTAAGCTAGCTGAGATAATACTGGGTTTTTATCCCTGTCCTGAGCTACCCTCTTCTGCAGACCTCACACTGATGGAAAGATGGAAGTGCGAGTGGAAGAGGGAACCACATAAAGGACTTTGGATGACTGTAACACAAAAAACCCAAAACCTGTAGCAAGGTGGTAGCAAGCAGAGTGGCTAAGCTGGAGCAAGAGGGGGTGAGAAGAACCAGAGGAGTCACAAAAAACCATCAGGACATCAGGAGGGCAGGGAAAGAGGGGAGGGTGTCCTAGGGCACTGCTAGGTGATGACAGTGGGTATGAAGAGGAGGAGGTGCCTCTGAGCTAGTCACCCAGTTGCGCAGCACCGTGGTAGCAACACCCCCATGCACGAATTAGGGGCTTCCCTAACAAAAAAGGAAAACAAAGGTTTTTTTCTTCTGAGTGAAGATTACCTGGACTCCTCTGAGCAAGGAGAAGACACTCTTGCAAAGACTAGATGCCCCTGCCGCTCAGCCCACACCCAATATGGGTGTTTGCTTTGCTGCCGGGGTCTGTTTGTGGGCCTCATGCCACATGGGCATTTTTGGAGGTGTGCCACTCTGCTGACCCAATATGCACACAGGTTCCCATTGATTTCCCCCACAGAACAGGCTGGTGCGCTGAGCAGTGCCCACAAGCGCACATTTTGGGAGAGATGTGTTTGCAGACAAAGAATGAAGCGCCCGGCCGGCGCTGTGCATTGCACCTGCTCGCTCCGTCCCTGGCTTCCATCAGTGCCACTGCACTAAATTCCCCCGCAAAAGCTTTAAAGAAGGAAAACACATCCAAATACAGGGAGGACAAACAAGAAATCATTTACATCCACCACAAATTGCAGCACACCGTAACTCCTTGCAGCTCAGCACTTGTGGGCCAGAGATGATTGAAATGGATAAGGCTACTACCAATCTACAATTAAACTCTTATAACTTGTAAAGAAAATTACAGTAGAAGTGTGCCATGTGCAAATTCATTATTATTTTTTGAGCTCGGTAATTATTTTTGTTGCAGAGAGGAAAAACGTACCCATGTCAGCTCGCGAATTAATGAACGGTCCTGAAACAATTACTTCTTAAATACACAGAAGTCTCCCTAGTGTAAACACACTCTGTTTTATACCATATCCTCTTGCTACAAGGCATGCATTGCAACATGACTTATTGGCTGTGTATGATGAAACAGTAAATGTTGCACATTCGACGGCTTCGACCTCATGCCTAGGATTTTACATTGGTTGATGCTGATTAATGCACAAACTGCCAAATTTATAAAGAGGCTGAAACACAAGGATGCACTGTGAAACGTATGCTAATAGAGCACAATTTATATAAAAAGGAGGGAATGTAAATATTTAACTGATGCCAGAGCTGGATGCTTTCGCCAAGTCAGGACTGAGCTACATTGATTGTTCATGGGGAACTTACACCCTGGTCTAAACCTGCAGAAGCCTGATCTCAGACAGGCTTAAAGCCTGCACATTTTAGAAGGCAGATTTAAAACATAATTTCTTCTGTTAAGAAGCTGATTTTTTTAATTTTCCTTGAGTCAACCAGACGACGGCTGTGCGTAAGAGCTGCTCCACACGTGCTGAGACCTAGGCCATGGCTCAGAGCTCACCCGGCAGCCGTGGGAAACACCAGGGCACAGAGAGCACACCCAAAAGACCAAAATCAAACCAAGACTACCAGCTAATTTGCATTTATTAGCAGCCTCAGGAGAGGGCAAGGTCTGAATGAGGTGAAGACTGCGCTCCCTTTCAATCCCTCCAGGTTGGGTTTCAGACAACGGTGACACAACGCAGGCAAGTCTGGGTGACCACTAGCCTTGTGCAGCCCTCCGGGGACCCCACATCAGGGGCTGTCCACGTTAGCTAACAAAAGCACTTACACAAGAAATTAGTCTGCACGAAAGCTTTCCAGATGTTTACATTCATGTTTTGGAGGTTTATTTCCACAACCCTTCATTGCTGCAATGAGTTAAGGTACCAATTTAGCCACAATTACAACTGATTTGCACTAGAAAAGCTTCCTGACTCCAAGGTCCGTTAGGATCTGCTGGATTCAGATGCCTTCTAACATGAAGAAAACTGAAATCCAAACTTAATAGGAGCCAAATTTATTTGCAACTGCTACTTTATGGGAGATTTTCAAATGCTTTCATCACTGGCTTTAACCATGCCCTTGTAATAGCTTCCCTATGATTTCAACAGAGGCAGAATGGGGCCAACTTCTGAGGGCGTCTGAGCACTCCATCACCGGCAGGCAGTCCCTTAGCACTGGGAGTCTCGTACTGGCAGCTTAACCCAAAGATTTCCCAGAGCGAATCTGCCGAATCCTTAAACTACACAGTAATCCCCATGCACTTGCCCAGGCACAATCAGGATCCAAAGGAAACAGCCAGTGCAAAAGAACTACTTCCAGCTTTCCTTCTAAAATGACACTACTAAGACTTAGCAAGCCTTCATCTTAATTGCACCCAGAAGTACAAATATCTGTAGTTTTCAGGGCACTGTAACGGCTATGCCACAAAAAAACATAGCCTCTCCAAGTTAATAGCCTGTACAATGAGAAATCAACAGGAGCAGGGAGAAGTTGGCTCGCGCACTCTTAACTGCTTTTGCAGCCGTGGAAGTCTCATGGAAGGATAAACCACTGATGATTTTGCTATTAGCTCAACAAACAAGAAGCTGTGCATTCCATGTAATACTACCACAGATCTACGGAGATTATGCTTCAAAGCTGGGGCAACTGCCACACTTGGAGGAACTAGTCAGCAGAGGACTGGATGTAGGTCATCTCTGAGAGGCAGGGCGCCCGAATAAACACGCCGAGCACGGCGCGTCCCATGAAGTTCCCGTGGCCCAACTGCTCACCTAGCAGCTGCAAACCACACAGAGCACAACGGTTTTTGGTTGCTGCTCCTAACTTCGTGTTCTTTGGCGCAAAGGGCTGAGCGATACTGGGCTCAGCAGGTGAGAAGCGTGAGTGTCTGCCAAGGCCAGCCCGTTGCGCAGGGTCTGCTGGCTTCACATGAGCACGTACTTGTTACAGGGCTAAATTTGACTGGTGGGTTAATCAAAATTAGCTAGCTTGGAGAGTATCCAGAGACACTTGAAATATCTTGTACAAACTGTTTACAAATAAAAGAAAACATAGTTTCTCCTTGAAAGCTTCTAAGCAAACTGGACAGTGGGAAAATGAGCGGACCGAGCGTCCCGCAGCCTTCTTATTAGTTTCTTACCTAGTATTTACAAACTGTCCTTTTAATTTCTCTCCACTCGTGGGCAATGAGTTCCCAAAACATTCTTTATGGTCAAGCCTGAATCACTCTGCTGTGCAATTTTTCAAGTCCCCTAAAGCTCAAACACCAGCATCTCACTCGCAGGCCCGCTCCCTGCTGCGCTAGGAGCTGCGCCCTTGGCTTTGCCCCACTGCTCGGCTCCAACTGTTTTGTACGAGACTCCAGTTTATCAAAACAAAGGAAAGTCTTGATGGTATCAAAAGGACTTCTGACTTAATGATGGAGACAACGGCACAGAATTGCAATATAGGTCTCCCGAGGGGTGGCGGTATATTTGGGAGGAGGGTTCCTGTCTGCGAGATACCAAATGCTGATTGCACAATGTCTAAACATGCTATCGGTGATATGAGAAAGATGTTGGAAATACTTATTTTTGATTTTGGCACATTATCTTTTCAGTTTTATGACCCTGATCAAGTATCACAATCAACCATCTGTTTAGTTTAAATTAAATTGTTGAAGCAATCAAACTCTTTAGCTTTTGGCTGTACAAGACGAAAAACTTTCCATTATTTAATACATGGATGTTCGAGGAATATTTGAACCCAATCCAGACTTTACTGAGCTACCTGGAAAACTCAGCATAAGTTAATGATTTTGGATGCTGTTTCAAGTTTGCACATGTCTTTAATCCTCCTGAAACACAGCACTGCTAAACTGTGTATTTTCTTACCCGGATTCGTGAATTAACTGATTTTGACAGTGGATTTGTGTGTGGCTGTTGTTTACGGAGGCCAGGGATACCGGATTATAGCATTACAATAATCTTTTAAAAATTTAGCTATTGCAGATCCAGAAAGGGTGGTACAGAAGAAAGAAAAGAGATTTTCTTGTGGGTTTCCTAATTTGATAATGCCATTTTATTGGGTGGTCATAGTCCAGCTCCCAGCAGACAAACATCCCTGTCACAAAAACCACAACCGGCAGATCTTGTAAGCCTGCTGGCAAATTCAAGAGACCGGGTCAAAGGTCTGAAATCCTCTCTCTCCGCTCATGTGGGTAATCTGCGTGTCAGTGCTCCTCCGCGCCTGGGGCATTACCAGCTTCAGGTTACTCATGAGCCTGCGAGCGGGGCAAACCGCACTTGTGCTTTATTCTTACAAGAAAGCAAATGGAAAATGGTCTCAATTTATGACAAAAGCTGGATAAAATCAATATGCAAAACTTCCATGGTTTGCAATAGAAGGTGTATTCACAAAAAGATGAATCCCACCTGAGTAGGCCAGGAAAACTGGGCTCAACAGAAGGGCGTATCCTGGGTAAAGCAATCAAATTACTCCAGCTGTATTGAGGGACATCGAAAGAGGACTGAGAAACGTCCTGTCTTTTGCTGCAGACACAGGCAAACTAAATATCAATCATGTGAAAATGTCTTTTTCACCACATTTCTCAGCAAATCATGTCTTGTTTGGAATTCCTGGGCTTGGTATGCTGAAGGCGGGAACTGTGAAAAGATGTGGTTCACTTTATACCACAGAGCAAATCATGCCCTGTGATTTTGGTTTCCTTGCATTATTGGCTTTAGGCTTTGAAACCTTTTTTTTTTTTTTAATATATCTGTATACACAAACATACATATATGCATGCAAGCACATGCATGTACACACAACTAAGCAGATTCAGGCTTTAGACTGACATGAAATCCTGCACATGCAGTGTCACACCACAGTCGGTATGTCCTGGACATCTCTGCTGTGATGAACGTCACAGCAGAAAGCACAGCACGCTGAGAAGCATTTCTTAGGACAACTGAAATCATTTTGTTCTGTGTCTAGCTTCCTATGTAACAAACTGAACAACTCTTCTCAGCTGCAATGAGGCGCTGTGTCATGCAGTTATGAAGCTCCACTAGACAATGAGGAAACCTGTAGAGGTCTCGCCGGGTGGCCAGAAGCTCTAACTACTAATAAAATGTATTTCAGTTATGTAACTGATACAGACAAGCAGTGTGGACAATTTTACTAATAAATGCGTTGTTGTTGCTCCTTCCAGCTAAAATTTGGCTGAAAACAAGGAGTTATTGAAGTAGATCACACCATGGAGTATTACCCAGTTCTACCTGACCCCTTCAGCAAGAGAGCGACAGGGTCGGTCGGCCTTGAGTTTTACTAACCTGCATGTGCTATAGCCGAAGCAAAGAATGTGTTTTTTATTTCCATGGATGAGCAGAACCTTTGTGAAACCCCTTTCAGGAGCGAAGTAATTATTAAACACATTTGTATCACCCGACTGCATGTGTGTGTTCATGGGTAGCTTCACACTAACGTAACCTAGCTGAAGCACTGGGTCAGAAACAAGGCCCAATTTTTCTCTCGGTTTATGCATGTGAATTCAGAAGACTAATCTAGAACTAAAAGCCATCAGCTAACGAGCTCTGCACTGTGCAAGCCTCATGAAGAGCGAGACTAATCTTCTGCGATGCCCTGACACAACACTTCTCAGCCTTGCCTTGCAAGAACAAAACCGAACTTCTCCAAACGTTTCACTGTGTTTAAACAACCAACAGACTCACCTAACAAATGGAATCAGAGCAGATGAGCCTGCCATCGCTTAATCCTGCACACTTTATATTGGCCCATAGAGAGACTCGTACCTCCCAGAGATGGGAGGAGGTGGGAGTGGTGGACCAGGCACCTGCAGATTTTCAAGCTGACTCTTGCAAAAGGTCTTTCTCTAGGTCTAGAGACCTTCACGAATGGCAGGGGCGGAGCAGGAAAGCTGCATAATCACTGCATTCACACACCATGTGGCACATACTGCGAGACCCGGACCAGATGGCCAGTACCTGAGAATCAGAGGCTGATTTATTTTTCCGGTAAGCCTCCACCTTTTGCGGGCAGAGCCAGCCCTTACCTCCGATGGAGCCCACCCTGCAAATGTCTCTGTGAGCTCTCCTGCTGGAAGGCTCCTGGACGTATCTTACTTCCCATTCTGGGAAAGTTCCCACTGTGGCTGAGCGAGTTCTGCCTAACCAAGGACAAATAAAGGGCTCCCCCAGGTTTTTAGGATTTGCCTTACTGAATACCATTATGCTTGACATCGGGCCAGGCAAGGAAAAATGGATCTCTGCTCCAAGTGGAAAAACACTGCACTGCAGACACAGGATTCTTGGAGACTGCAACACGTGTTTATGTAAAGTAGTGCAAGTGAGTTTACTTTTTAAACAAACAAACACAAAAAAACTTCATAATACTTGGAAGTTAGCACAGAGTAGCGCGATGGCATTAGCTTCTCAGGTATTGGGGTGAGAAAAAAGCCCAGCCCCGAAACACCAGTGTCACTGATGGAAGAACAGATTCAGGCTACAAAGAGGACATTGTGGGAAGCAGGAGATTCCCCTACACCAATCAGTTAAACGCAGAGCAAAACCCATGTGCAGTATTAGAAAAGAGAAAACTTTGAAGGTATGCAAAGGGACATACTGGATTTGAGTAGGAACCTTTTCTTAACAATTAACTCTTAACAGTTAAACAATACCTGTATGTGCCCCACACATACTGCACCCTCCTCAGAAGCATTGTCTAATGACACCAGGATCAAATAAAGAAATTGAGGAACATGCTGAAATTTTAAATGTTGCAATTACCACCTGATAACACTACTAACTTTATTCTAGGAATTGAATGAGTAAAAAAGAGAAAACTCAGAGGAAAGCAATGTGTTTTTTTAAGAGGCACTTGGCCTCACTTCTGCTTCTATTGGAGTCAACAGTAAAGCTGCTATTGAATTAGGAAATGCTGAGCACTTTGGAAAGCTCCACAAGTGGATCAAAAGTGCATTACAAAGCTATTAGCTCACAACCGCTCTACAAGTTACAAGCAGTGAAAATAAAGAAAGCAAAGCAAAAGCAAAGAAAGAGGTAGAAACGTTTGAAAGCCCTTCTAAGCCATCACACGCTGACAGCCTACATTAGATAAGCAGCTACAATTATCTAACAGTCCCCTTTCATCTACTCATGATCTACTGAAGGTAGATCTAGGGTCTGAAGGTTGGTCTAGGTTTTAATTAAATTTAATGCTTATTTGCTTACGCAAGGTATATCATAATTCATAAGAGGAAGTAAACCCTGCATCGAAGCCATCAGCATTACCTTACTGAAGTGTATGGAACCTAAATATTCGGCAAGTTTGCTGACCCTAGAAGTAAAATAAGCCCAGGACTGATTGCACTAAAGAGTTATCTGGTCTTCTGGCACTGTCTTGCAGTGTGTTGATTTAGACTGACTCTTGGTCTGGAGCCTTTTTGCACATGAAAAACCTCACGGGCTAAACGGGGTGAGCCCATGAACATGCCATTTGCTGGCACTCTGGCACATAAGCTCTGACTGACCTTGTTAAAAGGATGACTTACATTTCATACAGACCTGTGTTACTAGAAATCAGAAGTAGATGCTAATCTAGCACCAGTAAGGGAGCGCAGTCAGGTGATGGCAAGCACAAGCCAAGGTGGCTAATACCCACTTTGGAAGTCCTTGTGAAATCCGATGCCACCGGGTCTGCCGGCGGCACGCTGATAGACTGCAGGACTCCACCAATTATGTGCTCTTACAAGCAACTCAGACACGCTGAACATTTCACTTAACTGAAACAGCAAAGAGGGGAATTACCTAAGTCAGAGATTTGCTTTGGCACAGCGCGAGGACACTGTGGCACCATGTGTGTGTACTCAGCAATCTCAGAATCCAGGGATTTCACAGCGTTGCATACTTGGAGATCGAATAAGAGAACTCAGCACAGTTTCTGGCTGGTTAGAAAGCAGACAAATAAGAAAAATGAAGACTTTTGCTTTTACTAGACTGTCAGTAAACATTTAGCAGTATGGCTCAAGTTCCTTTTTAAAGGGTGCTGTGCTCCATTCTGGCCGTTATGTGAAAAATGGCACAAGGTGCTGCTATTTAAGCAGTAAGTCAGCCCCTAATGACCTTTTATACACAAACATTTATACTCTTCAAAAGGTGAATAGGGAAGGACAGGAATGAAGGAAATCTCCCTTTAGACAACTTAACTAGATTTCCAGTGGCTAGTGTATACACAGCCCTACCAGAGCTCTACACTACTTGATCAGCAGCCCAAAAACATTTATCCACTTAAATATTGCTTTGGGTACCTAAGTTTGAGAGAACCAAGTCTGAAAGTGCTGATCTTTGCAACCACTGATGGCTAAGGCTGGTCTGGAGCTCTACAGTGGTTGGATCATGGGGATATCCATATTTATACTCAAGCCAAGAGAGTGAGAGAGTTCAGTCCAAAAGGGAGAGGAAACAGTGCTTCATTTCACTGCTAAATCACTCTTTCAAATTCAGCTCTGGTAGGAGAAATACATGGTCATTACTGTAGAAAGAGCAGTGAAAGCACAAAGTTCTTTGCTGTCCAGAAAAGAGAAGGGAAGGATGGGTTGAAGGAAGCAATTTCAAACAATAAGGAGATGTTGTACCAGGGCAACTGTGAGGACTGTTTCCTCATGCTCATCTTCACCCTAAAATATTAATGTACTTAAGTAAAATCAGACACTGGACTGAAGGCTTTAGAGTCTCTTCTCCAGGCATTACTAGAGCAGAAAAACAGTTTGTGGGGCAAAGAGGGAAGATGCTGAAGATCCATAATGAAGCATGCATTAAGAAGTCTGGTTCAGTTTCTGAAATTTAAAGATTATTTTTTGTCATGAAAGGAAAGATAATCATTGAAAAATAATCTTCAAAATAAACAGCCTCTGGAGTGAGGAGCAGCACACTGGAACGATCCATCACGAACACATGCTGAGAAGTTTCATCTCTTTAACCCTATGCATCTACTGCACCATGATTTTCTCTCTACTGATTGACTCTCTGATTTTGAAAGCAAGTGTCATAAAACTGCAAAAACCACCAAAAAGAAAAGATGAGATAAAAAAGGTACCTAGGAGAAGGGATCCATGGCAAAGTGTAAGAGCACCTGTCCAGCTCCAGTTGATTACAGTCACCTCAGAAGTGATGATCTCAAGGAGCTGTGTATCTGGTTTCGACATCTGCATAAGCAGCTTTTACACAAAGACTGTACAAAGTTAGCATGGACAGAAAGTAACAGTTACTAACACAAGCTATTAGGTATATAGTTTGAAACCCTGGTGAAGAATAAGCATAAAAACGATAATTGCGCATGAGACATTTTTGTTCAAAGAAAGCAACGTTATACGTAAGAGAGAAAGAAAATCAGTAAAAATAGGACCAAAAGGCTGAGTGATCATTGTAAAATCTAAACAAAGAAGATTTCGTTGGAGACAAATAGAGAGGTAGAAAGAAAAAAAAATTACTGCAACCCAGATTACACATCTTTCGTGCCACTTGCTTGATCTTTAAGCTTAATCAGTAATGATTGCTGAAGGCCCTGCAGAGTCTGTACCAAGTACCAAGTCCCCTAGAGTGATATCTGGCCCCGCTGTATCACAGCAACGATGATTTACACCTTTGCTTTGTAACATTGCACCTTTGGAGCACTGGGCATTTTGAAAGCCTTCATAAAGAGCTTATTTAGGGGTCAATGTCTCATAATGCTAGGTTGGCAAAACTTTAAACTGAAAGTCTTTAAAGGTATTCAATTTTTAAAAGATTTACTGTGAACATAATAGCAAATATGGTTGGTATCAAGAGTCAATGCCTTTTTTCAGGCTAAAGAGAGTAAGTGGTCTGTTGTTTCTTACATCTGGAACAGTAGTAATCTATTCCTTAAGGCTGAGCAATCAAATTACTCTAATTTTCTGTTGTCTTGGCTTGAATAAATATTTTCAAGACGAGTTATGTTAAGAATATGCACACTGACTGTACAGTTAAATGTGCATAACATCTGTGCTGCAGTTTAGTGTGGCAATTTGGAAAAGTATCCCAATGGGAAAGGATTTAAAAAAATCACTCAGTTTCCATTCAAATTAATAACCTTTTAAATAATAACCATTGTAAAAAAGAAATGGGAAAAAATTAAATTAAAAATATAGAAAAAGGAAAAAAATTAAAATAAAATAGAAAGGAGAAACTGGAATTCCCATGGCAGTTTGCACAAAGACACAAATCTCAGAGGGATCTGAGGCCTCAAGAAACAAAAACCTCTTTTCATTTTACGGGATTCAGAACTGGCCTCCCATCAAGGCCTGAGTGGGCAAATGGGAAAAAGAAAGTGAGAAAAGCATGAGATGCTTTCTGCCTCTAGAAAACCCTCATGATCCTTGCAAGCTTCACCAGTGGAGGAATTGATTTGCACTTTAGTTATTTATTAGTTTGTTAGAAAAAAACACTGAAAAGCAGACCCTGTTATTTCATCCTAAAGTACTGAAAAAGTCAGAAACTTCTGCAATGTTCAGTGAAAAAACAGGGCCACTTATTATATTTATTAGCAGTAAAAAGTACGAGAGAAATGCTCCCATTTTTAGATGCAGTTTCAGAAAACAATCCAACGAGGATGAAGGAAAAGCACAGTTTGTATTTCTGGCAACGTACATGAACAAACTCCAATGCATTCTACAAAAATCTCAGAGGAAAAAGCCTGCATACCTCTAAGCATAGTGAATGTGGACAAAAGTGTGTAAAATTTTGGATCAAAATCCCATGTGCTTCTCATTTTTTCCTATGCATCAGTAACAGGGGTTGACAAGCATTTCTTAAACTGTAACAGCATTTCCAGTTTTAAGCAGGTCATCTACAAGAGAAGTTATTTTTCATAGCTTTACAAGAAACCATTCACATTCCAGCCGAGCATAAGGAAGAAAGTGAAGGTGCTTAACAGTTCTCTTCTTCACTAAAGCAGTTTTTTCTTTCCATTGCCATTTCTCTTCAAGTATTGCAATACCAGCACATGGAGATTAGATCTGGTACAAATATATTGTTCATACAATTGTATTTGGTTTTGTTGTTTCTTATTTTAAGAAATAAACATTCAGCATCATTTCCCCTTAATGGGCAACGTTTGGTGTAAAGGAAAGCTCTGGCTGAAAGTGAAGATATGCACATATTTAGACTTTTATCCCAATTTCAGTAATAAAAAGGATGCTGCTCTTCTCCACTCAAAAATCTTAAAACTGATATTAAATTAAAATATTTTGAAAAATAACATGCTGTTCCCTCTGAGCTGTAAGGTGGCACTGCCATCACAATTTCCAGCTCCTTCCTACAAACCCAACTCTGGTATTACTATCCTGCCTTCTGCATAATCACAGCATTAAAAAAACGGGGGCTTGAGTAAAATATCAAACATCTCAAATCCAAAATAGTAGTGCAGTCGGGATACTTCTCATCTACGCGTTTGCTTCTGCATGGGACGGAGGAGTGTGAGCAACCAGGCTCCTGATGTCTCAAAGCACCGCGTTCATTTTCCAGCATAAGACCTCCAGAGCTTTCTACCTCCTTTGCAGAGAGAATTATGTCTGTTGAGATACAGGGTAATGGATGTTGAAAATGAATGCATACTAATAAATTAATATCACAGCTAACTCAAATTACAGGATTTATGGGAATGCAATACAGCCAGTTTGGTAAACAGATCTGAAGCAGAGACAATTTGGGAGGATAAGAAATACAGGAGCTTGGTTCGCTTCCAACTGAGGAGATTAATGACAATATTTGAGAGAGCACCAATTCACTTGCATAGCAAAGGAAACAAAAAATTTCAGTCATCTGGAACAAAACACCGGATTGCCTCAGTGCTAGAGGATTATCCAAATATAGTAAAATTTCACTCCACTGCTCTTCTTCTGTTCAAGTCTGTCGGATATCACAGAACTGTGCCCTGCCAACACTTTTCAGAGGGTAAAAGTGTGTGATTTGAAGCAATGAAGAAGCTGGTTCGCGTGTTGTGGACAAGGAGGGTTCTCCAGCACGTGAGCTGCCCGGCTCACCACAGAGCTGCCAGGGCTCCCGTGACTGCCCAGCACTCACACTCCAATCCTGGCTGCGCTTGATACTCCCAAAGTCATCTTGAAGGCTATGAGCCGTGGTTTGATAACGATTTAAAATATGACGTGCTGCAGAGGTAATTTGCAATAAAATGGCATTCCTCCTCTAGTTTAGAACAAGCTCTTCTGAAGGTGTGAGCTTTTCTCGAGAATAGCAGACATAGTCTAATTTCATTTCTTCACTGAAATACAGCCCTGAGCTAAAAAGGAAGGTCTTCCATCTTGAAGATGGGAAACTCACCTCTCTTCTGCCTCCTCCAGCACAGAGACACCCCCCACAAACAACCTGCACGAGCCTTTCACCATCTCTCCAAAAATGGACCATCTGGGCCACTCAGATCAATATAATACATTATACTAAGGAAGGAGCAACTGCAAAAGTTTAAACATACTTGTCCTTGTAATTCCTTAGAAGTATTCTGAAAGGTCAAAGGTTTAAAGCAGCTTCTTTGAAAGGGTCCCACATTGTCGAGCCTTGAAAGGAACCTTAGCAGGAATGTTAATGACTCGGTGTCACGCATGGCACACACTTAACATGCCAAGGGCCTGGTAAAACTTTAACAAAAAAGCCTCAAATCCCCCCTTCCTGAACACTTTTCATGGCCCAGCTCAGCAGAGTCCTTAAGCACATGCGTAGCTTAAATAAGACTTAAGCATGTGCTTAAATACTCTACTGAATCAACAGCTCATGGCCCATATCAGAAAGGGATTTGAGTCAGGAAGACCCAGTCCAAAATGCCAGGATACCCGACAGTTCTCCGGCCCTGGCTATACTGGGAGAGTTACTGCAAATTACTATCTGTCCGTATCCGTTTTAAGAACATCTTACAGAATATGTGCTATGAAAATGTACCAGTGTGCACAGAATATCTTTTGACGCCAGTTTCTACAATGATAAAGACACTGAAAATATTAATATACAATTATTCTACCCATCTGATAAAACTGTACTTACTCGTCCATCAAAAAAAATCAGTGGTAAGAAGGGGCAAAATTTTGCAATGGTCTCTGAAAGCACATTCTAATTATATTCTGATCCCATCAGAAGACTATTTACAAAGGATGGCAAAAGATATGCTTTAGTTTGAGTATCATTCAACTCTGATACACTGAAAAAGTGTACTATGATTTTCAGTTTTTATCTACGCTCTAGATTTTTATTTCTTAAGCACATGCATGAATGCAGGAGCTTTGTTTCTGAGCATTCACGGGCCTTTTTGAAGTGCAGCCATCTAATCACGCAAACGGTGAATGTATTTCTTCTGATATCTTTCCTATTTATAAACTTGGATTATTTCTAGGCTCCTGTTTACACAAAGAACTACTGAGTATAGAAGAACTCACGATAGTTTGTCAAAAACTTCAAATGTAAATTCAATTTTCCATTAACAATTCAAATACTATCAACTTTTTTTTTTTTTTGGAAAGAGAAATCATGTATATTTAAGGAAGTTTGTCACTAGGTAATTAACATACCGTCACCTGGAAAAGGTTCCTCGGTTCCGTTTGCCGAGGATGGCCTGAAGCTTGCGCTGCAGCGCCTGCTGAACGCCAGCGCAGCCCTGCTTCTCCTGCCTGACCGACGAGGCCCGTTCTGAGCTTAGAAGACATTCGGCCAGGCAGACCTGGCCATCTCCTGTCCACTTTCAACTCTAACTCTAGGGATTATCAGCATGTGTCTATTAAGTTAATTAAATGACTCCACAAGCCAAATAGTGTCTTTACAACTTGTAAACATTAAAGGGAAACAGTGACAGAAGGTGAAATGTGTTATTACTGATGGTTTCACAGGAGTGCAATGTACTCAACTGAGGGTGGGAATCAGATTAACCACTTCTTTCCCAGCCCCTTTGGTTGCGAGTCCTGCCGGTGAGAAGCGGGTCCCCTTTGAATGCTGGCTGATACAGGAATTTCCTCCCAGATGCCAGAGCGCTGGCCCTACACAAGGGCACAGAGCACAGATGTAGGACCGTCTTCTCAGCTAGAAAATGGTCCAGATGAAATCACGGCTCTTAATATAATAACATGCGTGAGACAGTTCAGGTTGGGACTCTCACTGTATTGCTTAGGCTTGTCCTTGGTAGGTGGAAATTTTTCACTTCTCAATTTCTTGGGGCAGAGCACGTCACTCTTTATGAACAGCTAATCTCTACTGAGATGGGGAAAGGATGGATCCCTGCTTCCGTGTGCCTATATTGACACATGATTACAACAAAATTTGTCAGGCATTACTATCTCTTTGCTTTGGCCTCACGACTCACCCATCACAGTTTCTCCACGTACCTCCACCCCGCTGGCCTCCTCTCTCAGCTGGTCCCCTCTCCAAGGTCCCCTCTCCAGGAGAACGCCACCAGTTCTCCAGCGTACCTCTTCCCAGGTTATCCATGCTTGTCTCTTCAGATAACAAAAGTATATCCCACTCTACTCCTTTTTTCTCCCTCCAAGCTTACTTATGATCCTTATACTTCAGGACCCAAATGGGCTTTTTTCCACTTTATTTCTTGCTGGATCTCAGATATCCTAAAGCTTTCATTCTCAGAGACAAAGCAGTAAGAGTCAAATGCTAAGTAAAATACATTTTACATGTTTGTTCCACATAGGTTTCTAAAGAACTCATCTGCCTACACCAATCAAACCACTCGGTTGAACAGTAAATGCCACTATAAATACCACAAATCAAATAGTAACTAAAGAGAAAAGATATATTGATTACATACCTCCATTTATTTCACTATTCCTGCAATCTTCTGTTACTTCTTCCTCTCATATCCCTTGATCATGATGTTCACATTCACAGGTTCATCAATTTTCTGATATGTTTTAAACATTTATATTTGTACTACACCAGCAAACACTCAGTGAAATGATTTGAAATGCATCATTCTCAAATTTATAATTAGAAATATTTTAATCTCCCTCTCTCCCATGGAAAGAAAGATAACTTATCTGCCTTAAAAATAAACAAATCCAAATGGAAAGAATCTATCCATAATTAAATCATTCTCTCCAGAAAACCTACAAGCAAGATCGTCGATTCACGGAAGAGATAAGAGAATTAGAAATACAATTTTAAAGTTGTCTTAAGGGTAAAAGTTTACACCCATCTCAGCCAAATGATATTTGTGCCAGATACAGTGTGTTAGCTTAGCTCAGTCCCAATTTCCAAAAATTTTTAGCAAAAGAAAACTAAAAAAATAAATTACCAGGTACTGTCTTTCAAAACTGTAGTATGCTTCTAAGTGCAGAAGGATGTAAGAGAAAATTATTAAGGGAGAATTATTCACAGAAGCCTGGAGGGTTGTAAAGCAGTGTTTAAATATTGTATGAATACTTTCATGTAGAATTTTTTAAAAGCTTTCCACATTTTGATTACATTAAATCACTGTTTTAAAATAAAATATTTCAGAATGAAAAAGATGAAGGCAATATAAAGCAACTTGTGAATAAGAAAAAATGAGGTAAAAGCAGGATCTCCATCACAGCCACTTACACGCTGGGGATGCGTGAGCCAGTTTTAATAAAGAGCTGACTTAGGCCTTCATCAAAAACTTGAACTGCACCCAAGCCCTACCCAGCATGTGGAGAAACTCGCTTGCATGCTCTTTTCTCTTATGTCTATCAACACAAGCTGATTTCAACCAATAATCTCCTGGATGGAAACTCAAATCTCAGAACACCTCATGGATGTCCGTTCTTATGGTATCCCAGCCCTGCTGCAAATAGGAGTTACTGTCACCCGGCAGACTGAAGAGAGCCTAATCCTGAATGATGCACAGCCCAACCCAAAAGCTATGATATGCTTGGATGAAGAAGCTCAAAAGCAGCTGCACCTCGTGTGTTTGCATGAACCGATCTCTGCATCTTTTGCCATTTGCGCTACCAGGGTTATCAATGCAAACCAGCACTCAGAGTGGGGTTGGGCCAGCCATGCTCCGAGGAGCGGCATGACCTCGGAACGAGGTACATATCGAGGAGCAGCATGACCTCTGATGTATCTTCCTAGTGTTATGTGAACACGCATCTCCAGAAATGAAGCTGCACTAATGACCCAAAGTGACAAGTTCAAAAGGAGCTGAGGAAGGTCAGCATCTCTCAGTATGTTGTACAGCATTTGGCCTTACCGGGTACCAAAAACAAGGTCCCTGAAAGCACCCCAAGTCTCAGCCCTCATTTCAGTCATCCATAGTTTGGGGTGTATCTGGCTGCTTTTTGCCTTACATCAGACCTATGAGCTCTCTTGGTCTCTCAAGACTTTCTTCTTCTTGGGATGTGACAGGACGGGACGGGATGGGATGGGACAGAGGTGTCACAAATGAACAATTCTGGCTTTGCACCAAGAGATGATCAGAGGACACGAGCATGTGGGAAAGGCTGTAGGACTGAAAACCTTTCCCTCAGAGGCTGTCTGCTTTAGGAGATGGGTTCCCAAAGCGTGGCACACACATCGCTGGTGGTGCACAAGCCACTTCAAAGCAGTTGTAAATACTGTGCAAAGGGAAAGGCAGTTTGGCCCCCATGTGCTGCCCAGCACAAGGCCAGGTGCCATCTCCTTTGCTCCTGACAGCAGTACCTGACCAAATTAGGACCTGGGAACCCTGGCGTCAGAGCACCAAACACAGAACCAGGTGCTGGTCCACCCTGGCACGAGGCAGTGACAAGGGAAGGCTTCTTACCCATTGACCAAGGACCACAGCAAGAAATTTAGATAGGATGCAAAATGAACAGCCATCGCTCACCTGGCACTTTTGAGTCCCCCTCCCTGCCCCTCTCCTATTCCCTAAAATACAAGAGACCTGTGATTCAGGAGGCAGGGTGGCACCTTAACCATAAAAATACATAAGCTGTCTCCTGCCCCCCCGCCCCAAAGAGCAGTATCAGGAAAAAAACGAAATAGCTACAAGAATGCAAACACATCAACATGCATTACTGTTCATACATATTAACTTGTTCAGAGGTGCCTCATTTTTCTCACTGTGCAATCTACTGTGTGATCAATAGCACCAAAGGCATTTTCATTAGCGCACAGATATTTAAAGGAGTGTGAAATGTTTTTAAATCTTCACCAATTTCATGATGCCATATTCTGAAAGCAGACCCTCCAATCGGATCTGCTTTGCCATCTCCCTTTGTCTGGTCTCTTTTGGAAAGTTTTTAGTATACCTTGGTGAATACAGCGCTTTCAGTGAAGCTGGTATATGACTTACATTTTATTAAATGTCATGGTAAAGTGCTCAGGCACTGATGCACAGCCTATTAGCAGCTTTAAGATTTCAGTGTTTTGGTGGGAACGCTTCAAAACTGAAGTATGTTTTCTTTGGCTAAAGTACGACCATTAGATGCAGTTTCTCCTGACATTTTAAGAATTGTTTTATGGCTGTTTCCATGGAGGTCAAAAAGGAAATTACTGTTCCAGGAATGCTTAGATAGCATCCACGGCAACACAAAAGCCTAAGTTATAGAGCTGCATTCTGGCCGGTCCGATGGTGTGATGATTAACAAGTTGTGCTGCCATACAGGGCCCCGAGTCAGGAATGCTGCTGAGAATACCGTTTCTTAAACCAAACTGTGAGTTTCAGTGACTGATCTAGCATCTTCCAGACCATATATTTTCCTGTGGACTCAATTATCAGATTTTCTTCCTATACATTTCATCAGTCACAATTATTATTTTTAATGTCTCCCTACCAACTGTCAGAGAGATCAAAATCCATTAGAGAGATCAAACAGCAAAGTTGTCTTTTTTTCTTCTTAAAGAAAGTGACTCTGCTCAAGACTTCCATAAGAACGGTGACTGTAAATTTATTGGCTTCACTTGCTATGAGGAAGCTGTTAAAGGCATCAGGAAGCAGCCAGATAACCAAGGACATAAAATACTTCAGAAATTAATGAATGAAAGATGGGCTGAAGCCACAAAGTGTGGGTCTGGTTCTGTTTTTTGAACTTTTACAGAGTTCACAGATGCTCATACATGGGACTTGTACTCCAGAAAGCAAAGCATCAGTACTCAAGTTTAGAGCAGAATCAAAATTTTTCCACAGCTCAGAATTATTCCAAATCCTTATTTTCTCTTCTGATATATTGCTAAAATGAATCAGAAATCCCATGAGCTGGAAACTGATACAGCTGGCTTTGGCCAAGCATTTCCTGAGACAACGCTCGAGAAACTATGACTACTGCTGCTACCATCGTTTATTGCCCGCTTAAAGGACAGAGAGGAACCACGTTCATAAAGAATTAGATTCATCCCTTCTTAAAAGAACTCATGAATGAAATAGGTCAAACGCATGAAGAAAAAGGGATGGAGCTACTCAGGCAAAATGATGGAGGTCCACCGTGCGCTACCCTCTGTACGGGTATCTATAGTCTTTGTGAGAAATAAGAATCACTATTGCACTTTTTACAACACAGATGGAGAGGTTTAGTAAATCCCAGGTGTGACGCATATGAACACTGTACATCTGGTTACTTGCCCATACTAAAATGTGTTTTCATTGCTTTTGTTACCCAAACTGTTTAGATTGAAGCTGGCTAAGATTGATGTTGTAACCAGCTTAAGTGGCGCTAAAGGCAGAACCCCAGGTACTCCTACGCCAATAGACAGTAATGAAACATCATGGAACTTAGTCTACTTAATCCTCAGACACTTGTTGGCAGGAGAAGGCTGGAAATATGAACATTCGTGGGCTAAAGTCAAAATGACACTCTAAAAATTGTTTCTGTGTGTGATTATGCAAATCTGCAGCTAATCTTGATAACGTATTCAAGAATTTGCAATTTGATAAGCTGAAGAGGAGCTATAAATCACTTCTCCCTTCTGCCTTCAGAGAAAACTCTAAACAGTTTCTGCGTTAGAAAACAAAAGTATCCCGCAGAAAAAGGTGACAACTCAAAGACATGGTGGCATCCTTATTCAGTGCCCATGTGTCAATACGCACGAAAGGTATAGAGAGATCACAGAGAAATACAATGGGCCAAGGAGACATGTGGAGTGGGGTGGAGGGTTGTGTGGGGGGGGAGGGTTTGAGGGGTTTTTGTTTGTTTTTAAGAGAGAAAATTGGAAAAATTTCAGAAGTAATGTTATCTCTTCTCATTTCATTATACAAACTAGTGAAAGAGATATGGAGGTCTTATACGGGACTGTCTGGAAGATCAGGAAATGGCAGGAATGATGAGTTATCTCAAAAAGACGAGCCGACAACAAAATGACAAACCAAATGAGCTGTGAGCACATTATCAAGCCTCAAATGATGAAAACACACCACACAGCACTACTTCAGAAGTAAAGTAGTACTTTTCATACGTAGATATACACACTGTACTAAAAATGCACCATACTTTCCCTACCTTTGAAGAATGGAAATATAATTCTGATCAACTTATCAACAGATAAAATGTTTTACTCAGCAAGTTATTGGCAAATGTTCATCCTGAATGAACCTGCCTCCTGAATCCTGTATTTACATGATTTCTTTTGGCCATGTCGGTTTGAATTGTAACTGGAAATTAGTTGGGAGGAAGGGAGGAATCAAGAGTTTAGAATGAAGTAGTGAGAATGAATGAAGAAAACCAATTCAGAAATGCAGGATAACTATTTGCAACCTTTAATACTTATTCACAACAGGTATGAAACACTCTAAGAAGGCAGCACTACAACAGATTACACAGGTTTTCAAACTTCACTTGCAAATTCAATAAATCTGAGTGTAGAAACTTACTCTACAAAAAGCAGGACACCACAACAGCATAAAAACTGGAAATTCTTTAAATGAAAAGGTCTGAGTACCTGATTTGTGCGATCACTAATTTCTTTGTGCAAAGCCACTTGCTGATCCTATATACAATAACAATGAGGTTAATCATTGTGCAAATTAATTTTGGGGTCAAATAACACACTCTAGAATGCCACATAACTGCTTTGAAAACCTGTCCGTAACAGGTTAAAGAGGTTGATTACTTATTTTCCTCAAAAATAAAGCTAATGTGAAGCTTTATCCAAGGTCTGGTAAATTTGAGAGTTCTCTACTGATTTCAACGGATTGCTTGAAAATTTGGAAATTGAAATCCATATTTCTGATGCTGATGTCACTATCAACATTTTCTGTTTGGATAAGGAGAGCTAGAGTCTTTGTGTCTTTATCACTACTTTGTTATTCAGAAATAAAAACACTCAGAGAGAAGGATGCTGGACATAAGAGAAGAGGTCAGCGACACATCAACCCACGTAGCCTTACATACCTTGTCCAATAAATCAGACCGTGCATACATTATTACCTACTAGAGGAGCGTTCTTTTGCAAAAATGACAATTCTGTTTTAAAATATAAACCTTTTCTTCCTTCTTTCCTTTCTACACCATCACTTTAGACATCCACATTAGCAGAATGAGACCAGCAATAGCTGCTAAGATTTACTGTTCATTTTTTCTCTCTGTCTAAAGTATAGTTGCCAATGGGAAAAGTATCCATTTCAGAGTCCTCTAGCTTCTTTGCAGCATTAACCAGGGTATCAAGAGATAGGCTCACGGACCACCCACAAGGCAAAACGGCAACTAAAGCAGTTGCTTACATGGAAAAAAATGTCAGAAAAGTATTTGATGTATTTTTAGCATCTTTTAATGCAGTTTAGCAGCTGGAAACAAGGTGGAGAGCCAGAACTACGGGCCAAGATCCAAAAGCCATGGAAGGCATGAGAGTTTTTCCATGGACTTCAACTGGCTTCGAATCAGACTCGCCAGCTGCCTCCAACACCACAGCTTGGAACGACTCTCTCAAACCGTTTTCTGGGACTACGTTCATGGGTTCCCTCACATATCATACATGGTCTCTGCAGAATTACATGCAGCAAACCTTTCAAGAGATTAAGGAAGATCTGTGAAAAAAAATCCTGCGCATACAAAATAAAAAAATCTTATCCTTGAGAAACGTATATAGCAGAGGATAGAAAGGAAAAGAATTATTTTCACACTTCTTAGTGCTTAGAGCTATGACATTACTTATAGCTTCCACCTTAACTGACAGTTAAACCAAGACCAAAAGGGACAGTTTAGCTACCACTTTACAGGAAGAGTTAGGCTTAGAAAGTGCTATCTGTAGCTTGTCTACTTTCTCGCACACCTATGAAATTAGAAGATTTCCATTGTAAATACATTGACCGATGGGCAACAAATCTGGGAAAGAATCATAAAGCTAAAAATAATTCAGAACTATAAATTAAAAACCACATTTTTAATCACAGCTTGCGGATAGGGCTACAAAAGTAAGAGCGACCTATTACCCTGCCCATGCTGCTTATCTCCCTCTTACAGCAATAAAAGGAACCTATTTCCAAAAGTAGATTACAGGCTTTCTGAAATTATTCAACTTTTGGTTTATTTAATGGCCAAATTGATGCAAGGTGTTAGGAATTCCACTACCATAATATTTGCTCGTTTGCCTGAGTGCTTCCCAGGTTTGCAGTAATTGCGCAGCCCAAAGTCTCAGCATTAACCTAAGCAACGTGCAAATCTCCCTGAAAAAAGGGCTATCGTCATTTTTCAGAGTCCAGAATCGCTAGAGTGAGTGAGGCCTTTCATTCGCACCTGAGAAGAGATTTCCTGGCTGCCTACAACAGCGTTGTTACAGTCCCCCTTTGGAAAAAAAATTCTCCCTAACTGAGGGAGATGCCTATTTTTCTGTGTGCAGAAGCCTGCTGCGAGACCAAGCACACCTCAGCAAAGGCTGTTCCAAGAAACCACCCTTCCGAGGCCGTTCCGCGATGCGGCAGAAGCTGCTCTCGGGCTTGCACAGCCAGGCGTTTGGCAGGACAGACTCTGGAAATAACCGACTGCTCTCCTCACTGATCTTTCTTCTCGGATTTTTTCCCCAGATCCCATGAATGAAGGATTACCGGGATTTATGTAGCCATGAAATACTTTCAGAAAAGAAAAAGTACACAGGACAGGAAGAGAAACAACAGAAATGGACGGGCCCATCGTATTTGAAGTTAAACTTGCAAATAAATTTACACTGGCACTGCCTGATAAATCTCTGCATTATTTGAACTTGTTTCCTGGATTGTGCAAATTATCCTGCAGCTGCTTCCTCTAACCGCTCAAAGCGCTGGACTTTTAAGAGACATCGTTACCCTGACGAGGGAGTCAGGTTAATGAGAACGACAAGGCACAGCAATTGCATGACACTTCATCCTTTTCTTTTTTATTTTAACTGAACACCATTTTGTTTGTTTTTTTAAAAAGTCCTTAAGGAACAGCATATAGCTTGCCGGCGGTTGATACTACCTGCCCAAGTAACTTGGCCTTGGCATTTTTTAAGACAATTTTACATAATTTTAAAAAGCAAGGCTTGGCCTTCCGATATTTTGCTGAGTGAGACAAAAGCAGCAACTCTGGCTGCTCCACCGGCACCGGGGCCCCCGCCTCACCTGGGCTGCCAGACAGTGGCGAAGCGGGGAGCGGGGCGCACGCCTTGAATTGTCCTCCTTTTCTCTCTTTTTTTTTTTTTTTTAATTTTCAAGGAAACAGTGAGGGTCAGTGTGACAGGCAGCGGCTTAGCGCACCGGCAGCGCCACCGGGAACAAGGCTTTTTTGTAAGAACGGCGGCAAAGGGGAAGCGCTGAGGGAGGGTATCCCGAGGGGGCGCAACGAAGCCGCCGGCGAGCGCCTTCCACGCACGAGAAAACACCAAGGCGCTTGCTCGAAAATTTAACGAGGAGCTGCTGGAGGCAGGCGTTGCCCTTGGGAGCCCGACGGAAACGGGACAGAAGGGCACGGAAGGGGCCGCCACCAGCTTTGGGAATCCAGGGAGCAGCTCGCACAGGATACGGCCGAGGAAGAGGAGGCAGCGGCAAGGACCCGGAGAAAACGGGAGATGGGCAAAGCAACAGGCTAAAGACAGCATACAAGGGCTATTTAACCCTTCCTGCGTTGGCTCATGGTTGGGTACAGATTCCCCATATGTGAATCAGGGCTTTTGTAATTAGATCCCGGTGAGTTAACAGGGACGGTGGCTGAAGGAGAGGAACCCCGCACGCCCGGCCCGCGCTGAGGCAGAGGCAGGCGGCGAGCGCCAGGAGCGCTCCCCGACGCGCTCCAGAGGTGAAAAGCTCAATCGGAGCTCGCAGTCAAGGCCATAAGGTATAAACCCACGGGAAAGCGCGCTTCCTCCCTCGGTCACGTGCTCGTGCTCGGCTCCATTTCGCACGGCTCATACCGCACAGTTCTTAAAAATAAATAAATAAATAGGAATCGGTAAGGTGGCTAGATCCTGCAGCCCACAGCAGCGCCTACGCCTTGGGCTGCCCCTTCTTCCTACGACGGGAATTCGGAGACCGTCTGTCAGGCTGTTTCAGCACAAACTGGGAGAAAGCCCACAAGATGAACACATCAATCCTTTCACGCTATCTCCTTAGGGACACTTAACACGTAATAGATGCTCATCCCATCCGCTGATAAAGAAAGCCATGAAGAAAGAACGTGCCCTCAAGTGTCAGCTTTGCATGGAAATTATGAAGCTGTATATAATGCACACATGTACTGATCAAAGCAAACCTACAGAAGAACAATTAACACAGCTTTAGTAACGGATGCTTGTTTTATTTTTCTACCATGGAAATGTTGTTTTACCAAAAAAAATTAGGGGAAAACGGGGCATGCGTCCTGCTTTCTTGCCATTGCTTTTGGAGGAGCGCTGGTGTAAACGCTGACTTTGATTTCCCACAGAGGCACGGTGAAAGGGCACAACCAGCCTTTGATCTCAAGGTCAGGAGTTGTCTGCCCCCACCAGCTACGTGGGTTTAGATGCGCCACAGTTTGACTCCAAACACCTTTGAAGATTGTTTTTGGCTGGCCAAAGAGCTCATCTGCTCTCAAATGGTGATTCTGAGGCTGACGTAACTTTACCTTCAGATGACAACGTGTTTTGTTTTGTTTTTTTTAATCTAAAAACAAGTCGGCTATCATTGGCACAGTCGTCATATAAATTCTTCCCTTTTCACTGTTGGAAAGCAATAGGTTAAATCCTTTTCCATTTTAACAAAAAAATATTTTAACCAAACCCAACACTCTTATTTAACTTAAAAAAGAAGTAGGCATGCTGTGCTCTAATAAATTTTTCCTTGGCGCTCTCCCTTCTCTTTGAATCTTAGGGAAAAAAAAAGAGAGAGAGAGAGGGAGAGGGAGATTAACTATTTGGGCTGGGCTGACTGCCCTTTAAATTGTCAAAAAGCTTGAAAGATATATGAGCTTGCTGTACTGACAGTACCAGTAATGTAGGTCAGAGCCTCAGGGTCTCTAAGGCTTTCAGATCAACCTATCTGCAGATACCAGACTCGGATGTCAGCGTCTCATTTAACAGCTTATAAAAAAACCCAAAATTGCGACATGGTCAGGCTGGGCCAGAAGAATGCTTTTTATTTTGTTTAATCAACAATTTCTAAGTTAACTTGGCAACACGCATGAAGTTAAATCAAGTTGAGACTTAAACAGACCATTCTGGGCGTCTAACTTCATCCGGTACGTTGGGAAGTCACATCAGCGTTTTTATCTACTCGCCTCTTACCTGTGCAGTATTATTGCCTACCGCCTGCTCTTAAAAGCTTATTTCACCTTACACGCAGCTGACCCAAGCAAGTTCCCACTGCTTACTTTCACAGCTAATTCTCGAGGCCAGAAAATTCTCCACTGAGGACATATGCCTGACGTTTCCTCTGTAGTTTCCGTTTCTCGGCTTCACCTCTTGTTCCCTTGGACTACGTTAAACCAGTTCCTCTCTTTTCTTGGTTTTTCCCTTCACTATCCAACGCCGCCCACTTCAAGGGAGCCAGCGCTTCCCATAGAGTTATTTGCCCTGCTAAACTCGGAGGGGGACTGTGGCGTCCGAACCGACGCTGCGCGGGAACCATAAGCCGAGGCGGCACTGCGACCATCACGCGCGCGCTTGGAGCTAGCGCGTCCCGTCCCCTTCTCGACGCCCCTGGTGTGCTGGCACGCTGCACGCGCTCGAGGCTGAGGGGGAGCTGTGGATTTTGGTTTTTCACTTTCTCTATTGAAACAAGATTCTCAGGGTTTCCAGACAATTTTGGGAAGTCTCTAAGTGATTTTAAGGAAAAAAGAAAAGAATCAGTTTTATTACATTTTATATATAGTTCATGTGTAACCACTTCTAGGCATTTCTAAAGGCATCAGAAAGACCACAGTACAATTCCCTTTTTTCTTCCCTCTTCCCTGATTCAGTTTGGGAATCCTTATGCTCTCCCGCGTGCCAGGACTCTGCGCCCCTCATCCGCTAATACGGCTCCTAAATCAAGGCCCGAACCCTTTCCACGGGACTGCGTTTTAACACCCTGTTATTTTGCTGTGCGTTTCAGGAGAGGAAAAGTTTCTGAACTGGTTGGAATCAGCATCCGCGCTGCCGAAGCGGCTCAGGTCCAAGCACCCAGGAGAACGACCCTCTCGCCCTCCCCCAGGAGAGGCTCCGCTGCAACGTCCAACGGGCAAGCAAGCACAAAAGGACACGCTGGACCCGTACGACTGTGACCCGAGAGCTCACTGAGCGCACAACAGCCTGCGGAGGCAATACAAGTCTTCGTTCCCAGTTTCCCAAAGCCCGCATTGCAGTAGACAAGAACACAAAAAGATCCTTCACCCACACGTTTCTCAACAGCGTCTAATCAAGTAGGACTAGAGCGTGGCTCGTGCTGGCTGAGAGCGTGTGGGGGGAGGTTAGGGGAGGGCTGAATAACATTTAATAACACTGAAACATGATAGCTACCTATGAAATACGGTCACGGTTAGGAGCAACGGCCTTTCAGAAGCTACTCACAGGCACGAGTGAATCCGTTGTTTAAATCTCTTTGGAATTTAACAAATACATACTGGTAGTGCTCACTAATTTAGAGATTTTAAGAGTTTCTGTTCAGCTCAGGGGACTATTATTTTTGAGATATTCATGGTAAGTACCAATCTGAGTTTCAAGACTTTTCACCGATACTCATTACAGGACACACTGCACACCGACCTTCTACTGAGTTCTTTACTAAAGCAGAAAGATTTCCAGTTGCCTTTGCGGTTTCTTTCTCATATCTTAATATAAAGCAACAAAATGGAATTCTAAACACTTTTTTTTTAAACTGAAGCACACACAAAAAAAGATCTAGCTTCCTGGCTTACGACGTTGCTAGCTTAAACTATCAGTCATGAGAGAGCTTTCTTTATAATTAACCTCTAACCGTTTTTAAATACTGCCTCTCTCTCTTCCACATGAACTCAAGATATAAAGCCTCCTCAGTCCCCCCAAAAATATAGAAAGCTTTATTTTCTGTTAAGAAAGAACAAAACCAAGATCTTTGTGCAGCATGCACCAGAATTCTTTAGTCATTGTAATTTCAACATAAAATGGGAACGTGTTGGCCTGTTTCGGACCATCAGCATACGACTGCCACCTTATTATAAAATCTGAAGGATGCTAGAATTTCACCTAGCAATCTCTTGCTCACAGTTCAGTTTTAATACTGTGCTCAAATCTCTGAGCTGGCAAAAGAGGTTGGAGGTTTACAGGATAAGAACAGGAATTTTGTGTATTTACTTCAGAGCTTTTCTTTTATGACTTGAGCTTGGAAAGCCAGCTGGAGCTCTCCTGTGGCAGTCTGCTAAGGATGGATGAAAAACAAATCTGGCAACCTCTTGAATTAACAGCCACCTCGGCCACTCTGCCTTTATCAAGGCTGCGCATTTTTGGCTATGCCGAGTGTCAAGGAAAACAGAGCTCTACCCGCAAGCTCTCTGTAAATGCAGAGTTTAACAGCAAAAGTAAACTACAGCCACTTAGCGTTATCTCAGTTGTGTCACATGGGGCATTGGAAATAATTACAACATTACCTAAAAAACCTTAGAAGTAAAATTGTCTAAATCTAGTTCAACAAAGTTATATTACTGCAAGAGACTGTTTTAAAAGTCTTCATCTCATTGCTAATTCCAGCCTTATGCATGGCAGCATCTCCACACCGAGGCTCCCAGAACTACAGCCGTTCCTCCCAAGCACCAAAGCCCTTCCCCTCTGCCACTGCGTTGCAGGGTGTCTAATGTCGCTTGGAGCACGCCAAGAAAATGTCTACAGCCATACTTTTACAAATGTGGCAACGATCAACCCAAAGCATGATGCAAGGGATGATCAAATTTAAAGCAATTTAACATGTAGTAACAAAGCTGCATTTGGTGCTTCTCCATTAAATGAAACTGCAATCTAGCAGCAATGCAAACAGAAGGCTTACCGACCTGCTCCTACGAACCTGGTTCGCATTAGTAACGTTTACCTACGTGAGCAATCTCCCTGCAGTAAAGACAGCAGACGAAAAACAGAAGCTGGTTACAAAACTTGGCTTCAGCATTTCAATTCGACAGTTAGCATCTTTCAAAGGCTAAAAACGCTGCAGAGCCTTAACGGTGACATTAGTGGTTTTCATCCATTTCCATTCGTCTCCAAAGATTGTTATATGACACAAAAACCAACTATTTGTAAATTCTGCCAGAACGATTTGCAATTCGGCGCGTCTTGACAGATAGAGCCCGTCCCCTCCTTGATCGGACCCCCCATCAGAGCCGCCCTGGCCCGTTTTGATTCAGCAGTTGTAGGTACCTAGCCAAACTATTTTTATTCAACAAATAATACACCAATAAT
The DNA here is from genome assembly GCF_040807025.1 of Struthio camelus. NCBI lineage: Eukaryota > Metazoa > Chordata > Aves > Struthioniformes > Struthionidae > Struthio > Struthio camelus. The sequence goes on along the minus strand of NC_090949.1, from coordinate 35,994,666 downwards.
AAAATAACCCCTGCACAGCTGAAGGAACACATATTCATGGATAACTCTCTTGTTTCATAAGAACAGCTCCATTAATACTAGCTTAGGGATCTGATCAGCTGTGAATTTTCCTGTCTGTAGTCTAACTGCTCTGTTTGTGTGTGTGTGTGTGTGGGTGGGTGTGTGTGTCTGTCTGTCTGTCTGTCTGTGTCTGTGTGTCTGTGTGTCTGTGTGCGTGTCTGTGTGTATTTTAAGGACACGAATTAAATTTACATAAATCAGGTTTACAGGAGTGAGGAACGCAACACTGCAATACAATAACAAAGTTAATAGCTTCATAATAATTTGTAGATCACAGACCACAACAGCTGTTCAAATAATAGCTTCCTTAATTTATATGTCAACAGATCTGATATTCCCAGATGATCAAGATAAACAACTTATGCATCTTTCAGAAATAAACAGGCACAGAGATGGAAAGCAAACGAAACCACAAAAGAACAAAGCAAGCCAAAGAAAGCTATGAAGGCAATCCTAACACAGCCAAAACAGGTAATACAAAAGGAACTCTCTCTTTACCACTGTAGCTTTTGGAGTTAACAAAAATGTATCAGCTCCAAAGTAATGTCATTATCACTGTCTGTACCATGTAACCTCAGCTAAATTTATACAGAAATGTTCTGAAATCATCTCTTACTATTTACTCTGGACAGCAGAGGACACGCCCTTATATTCTGCAATATTAAAATAAGCAGCAGAGCAGCAAATGCTTCTAGTGGTAACAAGAAAAAAGATGTTAGCAGCTATGCTGGTCCACAGCAAACATTTCCCACTACTGAATGGAGGGTGTCATTACTGAATTGGAGGGTGTCAAGAGGATGAGGCCAGCCTCTTCTCTGTGGTGCCCAGTGACAGGACAAGAGGCAACGGGCACAAACTGAACCACAGGCAGTTCCATCTAAACCTGAGGGAAAACTTCTTGACCGTGAGGGTGACTGAGCACTGGCACAGGTTGCCCAGAGAGGTTGTGGAGTCTCCATCCCTGGAGATATTCAAAACCCGTCTGGATGTGATCCTGGGCAATGTGCTCCAGGTGACCCTGCTGGAGCAGGGAGGTTGGACTAGAGGATCTCCAGAGGCCCCTTCCAACCTCAACCATTCTGTGATTCTGTGAATACCTGTATTTAAAACCACGGATTCCAAACATCTTTAGCTTGCAGACTCTCTGCTACCTTCTAATAGACTTTCTTGTACCTTATCATCAGACTTTTACCTGGACACATGTGACAGCAATACGGTTCCTGATTTCAGCTCGTGCCCTTCTGAGTGCTCCACGTGTGGTTTGCTGTGGAGAAGCACTGCCAGTCAGTTGCTAAGAATTATCCATTTCAAAATCAAAGTAAAGGTTCTTGTCAATTCTGACAATGTTTTTAATATTTCAGAACTGTACTCTGAGATATATCCAAAGCAGCTGCATCAGGGACAACTATTCCTGCAAGACATGTTGGCACCAGAGGTTGTATCTTGAGGATCCGCAAAACAGTTCAATATACTCTCTCTGATTCAGCACTGCAAACCTATAAAGTCAAGCCCAAATAACATCATCTGGATAGTGCTGAAAGTGGGTTTTCACTGTCACTCAGTGATACACTGCTCAGCAACTTATGAAATATGCTCCAATCTTCAAACCTGTATGTGGAATCTTGAATTCATTTGGGGCGTGACACAAACCTTACTAAGTCAGTTAAAGATTACTCAGTAAAACACTGTGCTATGCCCTAAACAACTTGTACAGAACTGAAAAAGGCACACCTCTATTGACAAAGCCAACACAAGTCCTGTGTGAATGCTCAGGAAGCCAGACGCCCACCAGATACATTAATTCCTTGAGAGAGCTCATTAATTATCCACTCACTTTACTGCCTAAGGCTTGCAGGATTGTCCTAGGAGGACTACTTTTCCACCTTTAAACAGGTCATTATAGTTTTACTTTTTAAAGAGTCTATATATGAGTTTAAAACAAACAAACAAACAATGGATATGGTTTCAATCTGAACAGCTCGGGAGGGTGGCTGGGAACGCTGTGCAGTTGCAATGTTAATGCAGCACACACAGGTATCTTCTGAGCCTTCCCAGCAAAACTTCTGCCCCTGCAAAAGAATTAAGACAATATTTTCAAAGTCTGTGCCATTTAAATGCTTCCAAACAAGGGACATACTGAGAGCTGCCCTATTAAAAAAATAAAATAATTAGCCTGTATTAATATACTACCTTGTCAGGGCAGTAGGATGCAGCATTTCCAGTAAGAGCCCCATAAACAATATAGCTCAAGGAAGCTTAAGACCACCTGGCACATCCAGAAAGGAAAGACATGAGTGGCTTCTGCTAAAGCCCTAGAAAAGATACTGATTTCTTATTCTATACCTCTCTGGCAACGACCAGCATGAGTTAGGAAGAGGGGATGGAAATTCACAGCTATGCTCCTCTCGGATGATACATGCCACCTCTGATGTGGCCCCTTCCAGGAAGGCAAAGCTCAAAGGTGCCATCACTCTCTGGGTGTGCACCTCAGGGGGGGGTCTAACCTCGCATGGCAGGGCTAACTGCTGCAAGATCGCTCTTCAGAGGAGAAGGAGCTCCAGTGCAGCAGGCTACTCACGCCTTCCAGGTTATCCTTCACACATCTTAAGAGCAGCTATTCACGGTCCAGCCCTAACACTTTCAAGAAACGTGAGCATCCCTTTAAGAAACTGCCTTTAAAATACAACTGCATACGTCTTTAAATTATTTTAACACACAACACATTTAAACATGTGTTAAATGTTTGAATTAAGCAAGAATCTAGAAGAAAACATTAATGAAAAGGAGTGATAAAAAGGAGACCTATGTAAGATATTCATCACCTTGGTAATTTAGTTGACATTCAAACGTAGATTAAAAGTAATTATAAAAGCTATGAAGTTTTATAGGTAAAACATCAGCACAGTTACTGTTTTATTTTGTCCATCTTGAGTTTGCGAATAGACTTTCTTAAGGAGTTAAATATCTCTTTGTAGATATAAAAGCTATTTGGGGGGAAAAAAACATAAAAAGCATAGCCTGAGAGCTATCAAAGTCAAAGTATACCTTTGTACTGCAAGTATCTGACCTATTCACTCAGGAATAGGCCTAATCAATCTTGCTATCTCCCGTTATAGTGATTCATTATAGCATAGGCCTTATCTTTGTATCAAAGTCAAGAAGAAAGGCAGACACAGATATAAGGAAATACTTTCCTTCTCTCTGATATGCTGTACATAGTTTAAATACCAGCACTGATAATATGTTGGACACTTGTGAGTCCCATGTACACTTAATCACTCATTTCCTTCATTGACTAAGAATAATACTGGCATAATTTACTGTGCTTTACCCCTCTACTTCTTCCAGGACATCTGGCACACATCCAAAGCAGGGCATTCCTAAGCGGAAGGACCGAGCCTTTGAGGAATAGGGGTGGAGGGCTGAAGCCCATTAATGTTGCCTGCATAGCTGATGGGAAGACAGGCTCCCTCAGTTCCCGATGTCTTTTAGAGCTTTGGGAGACTCAAGAGAGCTCGGCAGGACCGAGACTACTTGACCTCCTCTGAGCCAGCCAGGGCACTGTCTCCACCTCCTGCTGAAGGCAAACAACCTCTGCTAGACTAAGTTATGCAGAGCCTAATTTACAGTCCCATTTGAATCCTTGCAGAACTTGGCTAACCAGAGAGAAGCACTATAAAAATAATAATTAAAAAGAGGCACTTTCACCTCCAGCTTGGCTGGGAAGGCTCGTCCCTCCCTCCTCCGCCAGCGGGGACTCTGCTGGGAGCAAACGTGGCAGCGGCAGCTCGCCGGCCGAGAGGAGGCTGCCCAGCGCACCGGGCTCCTGCGTCGCGCGGGACCGGCCGCAGCGGGCTGGGGAGAACCTGCCTGATTATCAGTACAGATTTGGACTTTTGCCCTTAGTACTTATGCTTCTGCTGATTACATCATTTCTCCTTAGATATACAGTTGGGTTTTCCCCCTCAAAGTGCCTAATGAAGAGAAAGCCGATAAGCTTTCCTTTTAATGTCTGAACCAGAATTCAGTATTTGCACCGCTCAGAAGCAGCCCATGTTTTGTTTTTTAAAATGCACGTGCACAAAACCCTGTTGCCCCCTACAAAGCACCATTTAGTTGTTCTTAATTCCTCATTTGCAGAGTGACCGATTTAGAGGGACACCTAGACATTTGTCACCTGGAGAACATTCATTGCACACCCATTTTCTGATGGCGTTCTCTTTCTTTCTGGGCGTAAGACACTTGAACGTTCACTTTAAGCCCATAAATCTCCATGTGCCGCTGCAAAGCATCAGCCGCTCCACTTAAAACCACGGCTGTGTCCCTTTCGCGGTGCCCAGGGAGGCGCGCGGGAGGGAAGCGCTCCCTGACTCTAACAACAATACTTTACCTAGAAAGCTGACACCTGTACAGGCTATCTCAGAAAAACTTGAAGGTTAAACCAGGCACCTAGAAATGATTTATTTCTAATCTTAGTATGTTGAGCTTTTCTGCACCCAGCCTTACATTTTTTAGAAAGAACCAGGTCATCTTTGGCATGGCACTTTCCATATACGAAAGCACAGCAATTGAGCTGAGTAAAACAAAAGTATACTAACCACTTAGTGTGTTTTACTGCTTTTACTACTGCAAAAGTCCAGGAGAGCAGTTCCTCAAGGCCCAGTACACAGATTTATATGCTCTTAACACATCTTAAAAGTTAAGGAAATTATGCATTTTCCTCTCAGAGGAATTTGATTAATAAAAACTATAAAGATCATTTCACTGGCGTTGCTGTTATTTATGCAATCAAAAAAAAAAGCAGAAAACCCGAGTTGCTTGTATTTAAAACAACAGGCGCTCTCCTCACCTCTGCTGGTACAAAGTACTGACACCGACCCTGGCTTTGTCTGCTGGACACGAGGCAGGGTGGGGAATAACATTTGCCAGTGATACTTCCACTGGGCCTTCTCCTGGGAACGATGGTTGGTGGAAGGATTCAACTAAAGAGCAGGACAGGTGCTAAAAATACACACACACAACTATCTTCTTCTGCAAAACATCTAGAGTAAATATTTTTGGTTTGCTCTTAAGATGCAGCACATTCTGGTTTTGGCAGATGCAAGCAATTACTCCATTTCTGCGCACCAAACGAATATAGGAGATGGTACGGATGTCTGTACCCTGCTGCTGTGAGCTCGCAGGAAAGTCACTCCAGCTGGATGGATCTTTGAAAATATCAGGGGGAATGGTACCCAGAAAGGGGCCGTGGCCATATGCATATTAAAATCTAGGCCATTTTAAACTTTGCTTCACTATTTCCAATATGAGCATTTACAAACACAACTATTCTGTAAACACTGTGAGGAAGCCTGAAATCTTGTTTGAATTATACAACTGTGGATTACTGAAGCAAAACACAGGCACCAAAACACAACTTTTCCTTCAATTTTCTTCTTTAACCTTTTCCGTAGTGACGGGAAAACTTTCTTTTCTTCCTGGAGACTTTAGACAAGTGTCAGCTTCGGTCACTGCAGTTTTACAAGACTATAAAGTTAGCAGCCTCTGACATCCAATTAGCAGTTGCCTATATAAAGCAAAACCAGGTTCATGCTATTGTATTCCTAATAATCTGAAGTTGACTGCATCCCTTCCTTTCCTACAGGCTAGCTTATAACTCGTTTTCCTTAGAAAATTAAGAGGGAGCTGAGAAGGATTAACACTCCTTCCAATTTCTAAAGTGATGCAACTTCATAGACCTACCAGGTTAAAACATAAAATGAAAAGATTTAGATGTCCATAGCTAGATCAGCTTGGATCAATTAGAAGCTATGCAGTTAAGGCGTTTCTCTTTTATGTTGCTAAAAATGAGGATATTTCCATCTCAGAAGTATTTGCCCAGCACTGTCTCGTGGGCTCTGTCTCGCAGTCATTTCCATCACTGCTGTCAGAGAAATACCCAGGGAGCCTCACTGAAGCCCTCAACATGCCAAGAGACAGTTCTCATCTCACAGGCTTGTAGCCTAATAGACAGGACAAAAAAAAAAAGAAGAATGAAGTGTTAGCATCGATTTTGCAGATGTACAAGAGACACAGGAAAATTCAGTAAATCGCCCAGGTCACGCGACGGAGGTGTTCGCACGAGGAGTGATGGGATGTCTTTTAGCTGTAGCGCAGCACTTGAGCTAGAAGGTTAGCTGACCTCCAGAGGCTCCTTCCCACCTAAATTTTTCTCTGACTTCTAACTTCTAGGCATCACTTTATTATGCTTACACCGATAACAGTAACAAGACAAGTGTAATAGGCAGGTCAATGAGCAACATGATACTTCTGCTGTCGCTTTGTTCTCCGGCACCCTGTAGGAGTAGTCAGGACGTCAGCACGGCCGGCTGCTTGGTCACAGGCGCTGCGCAAAGCGGGGAGCTCCTCTCGACAGGCACTTGCTCCCCACAACGGATTTCTGCTACTTGTTCACGAGGAAAAGTGTTAACCTCGCCCCACATATCCCCATCCCACCAGCCCCAGCCCTGGGCGGTTTGCTGAGCCGGCGGTACCGGCTTGGCAAAGCGCGGCGAGCGGGTTACCCAGCGCCCATCCCGACGCAGCAGCTGGCAGCCGCGCGCCTCGGCCTTTCGCAGCCAGCAGGCGACAAGCTGAAGCATCAAATTGAGTTTCGGCAGTAAAACAGGAGGCCAACTTCTCCTTCCATGGAAACCAAGGTCAAGCCCGGACCCCTCCTTTTACCTCTCTGGTGCCCCGTCAGAAGAGATGCCCAGAACTGTCCTAAGGAAAATGCATGCCATATACCCACGGAAAAGTTTAACTCCCGGGCTCCAACTTACAGCAGACGGACGGACAACCAGAGATACATTATAGGCCCTGCTATTTCTAGTCACCAAAACCCTCTTTCTCTTAAAGAAAGAGAAAGAAGCTCTCTGTTTTATCCAAGGGCAAGACAAAGTCAACTGCTTTAACTAAACACATGCCCTAGTACCATGATTATTTTAAAGAAGATAGGGCTGACACTTGGAGTCAGGCTACAGAACCTGTATGACCTTGTTACAAAGGTTAAATAAATAAATAAATAAACCTTTTTAAAAAAAGTTTAATCTTTAAAAGTTTCAAGATGGATATACACCCATTTAAATAGTTCTGTTTTGCCAAAAAAGGTCTGAATGATTTATCCTTAATTATAGGTATTTATTCTACGCTTTCTTCTCCCTTTTACCGATAGTTGGTGTTTTTGTCACGCTCACTTTTTTCATATATCCTTCAGCACTGAATGGAGCTTCTTAAGCAGGTATAAACCCACAGCCCAGCTTGCCTGCTCACAAGGACTCGGAGGACTGGGGGGCTTTTTTTTTTGCTGTAAAATAGAATATGACCCTGCACACTTTTTCCAGCAGAGAGATGAGAAGAGGGTCTACTAGGTTTCATCAGGGAAAAGGGTAACTGGCAATAGGGGAGTTAAAAATGGGAACTTCATATATTCAGGGTAACTATTGCCCCAACATATTGGCCTATAAAACTTCACTCCTCCAAGTTCCCCCCACCCTCCCTATCCACATGTTTGACCAATTTCTATCAAAATCCTACCATTTGCACCGGTGGAAAAGCACACCGACGCGTGTGGCTGCCCTGCCGCCGAGGTGCAGCAGGAGGCCTATGTTTAGGAGACTGTTTCGATTTCTCCCTTCTATATTTTCCCTCTAGCAAAGCTTATGTCGCATTTGGCGTGTAAGCTGTTGGCCCTGCCTGGGCCATTGTTCCCGATGAGAAATGCTTTTCTCAAGCTAATAAACTTGCATGAATATGCAAGTGAAGAGCGTTGGCAAGATTTAGATACTTCTACATAATTCTCCAATTACTGATTCATCTACCAAAATAAAATGCAGCCTTACTTTTATTCTGACCTCAGCGACTCAATGAAAAGTCAGTTTTTGCTGCTGGGGAAACCTGAGTGAATGAGAAGCTGGAGGAAAGTTAAGAAATAAGCCGGGGAAAACAAAACTGATTTAAGTGAAAGAATAAAATAAAGAAAAAGTGAGGTTTTATTCCCAAGCCAGTATTACATTTCCAGGAAGGGGAAATAGCTCAGGTATGAAACGCTCCTGAGGGATCCCTGCTCCTGTTCGCTCCAGGTGACCTCCTTCCTCGTCCATTTGGTCTCAGCCAGGCAAGGAGCACCCACCGCATTTCTGCAAAAAGACAACCCCACTACCTATCTGTTACTCACTCCAATCCCCAAGTAATTTAAGGACAAAAGTGGTCACAGAATCACAGATCCTCCTACATTAACAGAGATAAGACCCAATGTCTTTGCTGCCGTTTGGACTTTTGCACATGAAACCAGAACTGACACTAATCTCCGATGAGCCTTGCACGTGCTCTTGGCTTGCAGGTCCGCTCTCCTCTAACCTGCTGCATGCGTTCGACTCGGGTAATGTTGTTCTTGGACCCGTGACAAGTTTGGGGCTGGGGAGAAGAAGGGGGGAGAGAAGACATTTTACTCTCTTCTGAGATTTATGAGATGCAATTTTTGCCAGTTTCAAGTATCAGTCAGTTTGAAGGGTCAGGAAAAGTGCATGACATTTTCATTTCTTTTTCTTATTTTTTAAAGAGAGAGAGCAGAACTATCTTCAGCAACTGCCCATCGAATACCAGTTACCAAAAAGATTTCTGCACAGCCCAGGAGTACACCAGAGCCTCCGGGGAATCTGTGCATCAGTCTCATAAAAAGCTGTAACTCAAGTCCCCTTGGTTTTTTTTTTTCCTCAGTGTGTAAAACCTGCCAAGCTTGTTAACAAAGTCTCTTTTAAAGAAGATAGGCACTGTAACAATGTGTGTTATTCTGTAGATCAGCTCCACTAAGCACAGCATTCCCTAGGAATGAAAACTTGGTTGAAAGAAATGTATTCATAATTTTGAGGATCTTTGAAACTAAGACATAAAACATAAATCTAGTATAAACACTAGTAACATTAACCCCAAGGAAATAATGACTGCTTACACATGTTAAAGACATTAAAAGGAAAACCAACAGTAGCCAATTATAAAAGAAAATACCACACCTGCTGCTGCATTTTCCTGTTATTATAAAAAATGAGAAAAAAAAGTCTTCTGGCTACGTGAACAAATGTTAGCAATACGAGGAATGACTGAGAGATAATACATAAGGTATTGCCACGCACAGTAAACAGAAGTACATACATTAAAATGCGGTGCGTGTTTGAAATATTACTAAATTGGACACACAATCCAAATATAAGAGGTTGCCTTGATATTGTGCATTTTATTTCTGTTTGCAAAGAAAAGTCATTCAGGATGGACATTATGAAATGAGGAAAAAAACCAGTTTAGGGCCACCACATGGATTTCAAAAGCACTTGGCATCCAAAGCCAGTTCTGTACCTCTCTGATGCAATAAGGTAGCTTTCAGACAAGCTTAGCTGGCACCGGCAGAAGACATTTTTTCATAGACAAAAGTTCTAAAAAATCTACAAACATCCAAGCTGGGGAGGAAGGAACTTTCTGGGAGTCTAGACAGGACTCCAAGCCAGCTCTAAAGACCAACACTTGCAGGACAGGTCACCAAGGGACCAGATGGGTTTATAAGAAGGGGGAAAACCCCTCAAAACCCTCTCAGATATCCCAGCTACCTCTCAGAAGTGAAGCAGTGAGACAGGCTAGATACTATCTTGCTACTGAAGACTTAGAAAAGTAATCCACAAAAGTTACTAATTCATTCCCAGCATAAGGCTGCACAGGCAATGAATCGGAAAAGACCACATCTTGCACTGTTTGCACTGCCTTCATTAAACAAAGCTAAAAATCTTTGTCAGATCATGTCAGCCAGCTGCCACCCCCAAAGGGAACGGCACTAATTACTTACATGTTATCTACAGCAGAATATCTCTTACATCAGGGTTGCCTGTCATGTACGACCGGTTGTCTGCAGCAGTCCCTCCCCTCCATAAAGTTCAGTATCTAAATAGAAAGTCTGAATGTGAGCAGTATTTTCACTATTTTACAATTTGGGTAGGGAAGAATGATTAACAGCTCTCCATAGATGTATGCTCGTGGGAGGGAAAAGAAAAGATCAACCCAGACCTCCTGGTTAAAATATGACTTTTCATTTCAAAGTGTTCCTGAATACAACTGAAAAAAGTAGAACAGTCAGCAACAAGTGAGATGCTTTGATGTTTTTCAAGAAAACTTTTTTGACTCAAAGTCAGTCTTCTTCCAAGGTTTTGTTTTAACAGATCTTTAAATGTTCATTTTCAATTTGTTCCACATGGAAACGTCTTACTTCTCAAAAAATCTATTTGCCAATTCTCAGTGCTGCACTTTGCTCAAATAAAGAAACTGATTGATCCAAATTCAGACCCAAACTTCAGCTCCAAGCTCTGCGACTGATTTGTCATTGTAGCTGTATCACGCTACAGCATCCTTTCTAGCAACGGCTGAGAAACTGTAGAGAAACAAATGGGAATGGAGAGAAGCAACTTTACCTAGCGATAAGAAAACGGTTATTCTGAACGCTGGGAAAGGCCACTCGTCTTCATGGGCGGTCTTTGTGTAGCAAAACAACAATAACAAAAATATTTTGGAAACAGAAGGCAACAAATGGGAATTTTTTTTTATAAACTAAGCTGATTTTGACAGGGAACATAAACTTCAGCCCCAGAAGAATATTCAGCTCCAGGCTTTTCGTGCAACGTTCGCCTGGGCCGCGTCCGCCAAACGCGTTCCCTGCCATTTCTGCCCGGGGCCACGGGGACAGCACGCGTCTCCTGCTCAGGAGAAAAAACTGACCTGACAACCTTTTAGTTAAGGGTGGACTTCACTTCATTTTTAAAAAGGGCAGCTGCAGACTTTACAGATCGCCCCCGTCCCATACGCTCCTCATTCCACGTCCCCTTTTACGTCTGCACAACACTGAATTTACCTGCACTTTCTGAAGCAGCCACAGGGAATTACGCTCTTTATCTGTCTTCTAAATGGAAGAGCGCACAAGCCATTTTCTTCTGCACCAGACGGGACCTTGTGAAGGAGTATGTATCAGAGGCTTTGCTAAATTACCCAACTTCTGAGGCTCCGCGGTGGCTAAAGACCCGCACACTTCGTAATATTTATTTGTATCACAGACAATAAAGTACCTTCTGCTTGTGGAAGCTCATTAAAAATAAACAGCCTGAGATAACTCGGCTTTTCAAGCCGCCTTGTACTTTCGGTTTATTATTGTCCCTTCCCGAGCTCTTATCCAAACAGCCCTGACAGCTTGTTTATTGAGCGCTCGGCGGAGGCCTACCTACCCAAAGTGGGGTGATGACAGGACCGCGGAAAATCTCTAACTTCAGCGGGCACCGGAAAACATAATAATAATATTTTAAAAAATCACAAGAAAAAATTGTTTAATACATGGACAATATGGTAAAACTTTCTCTTTAGTGGCTCAGTGCCAACTACTTACAATCTACACCTGAAGCATTACATGTGACGTCTTTCTATTTGATGTTGTATCACCAACTAGATCAGTGGATATAAAAATCCACCCATTAAAAACTCGGCTGGACCTGAACCGCCGAAGTAGAAGTCGTGATTCATTCTACTGGAGTTCTGTTAAAGCAGAAACAAAAACTTTCATATATGCAGTGGGGTTACTGAGTGAAGCTATACATATATATTCTTTTCCAGATAACTATTCTTTTTTTTTTTTTTAAAGTTTGATTCTGGGAAAGCGTTCACAGCCTTGAGAAAAAACGGCAAAGTTTTGTCCCTGAAACATTAAAAGCACAAGTTGCAGCAGTTTAGCTTTCTTAAGCGCTACTCCATTAATATCCTCATCAGGTACCCGGGTGGTGCAGGCAGCGAGACGCAAGGTAGCCTACTTTCCAGCCCCTCTCAGAAAGGTAGCCTGTTCAACGCCCTGTGCTCACGGGAGCTGTTTAACGAAGACACTGAATTAAGACAACCGCACTTATTTCAGATGCGTCATCAGTCACCCAAAGGGACGCTGATTTACTAACAGCTCTGGACTAGACTCAACAGTTACTTTCCAAAACACAACCCCACCACCTACCATGCAGTTGTAGAAGTTATCACTCGGGGAAAGCTCACTTGGCCACTCGCCTTTAAAAACACTGTGGGAATATATGCTTAAACAGAGAGTGAAATCCTGGCCTTGCAGAAGTTCCTCAGCAAGGTTAGGTTTTAACCTATAGAGTTTACATGGATGACATGGTTATTAAAAGCAATAATTAAGAATAGCTTTTTAAAGACAGTTTAGGGGCTTGTAGGAACTGCATATAAAATGAAGCCTTTTAAATGAGATCATAAAAGGTTTTATAGCTAAGTACTAGGATAGCAGGCATATGCTGATATTGTGTACTGAATTCACATTTAAATATAGTGCATTGCTGCAGGACTCCAAGAAACTCAAAAAGCCAGAGAATTTCTACTCAGGACTAAAACTGTCTCGTTAATTCCCCCGTAATGCGCTGTAACTGTGCTTCACGCACCTCACCCAACGCTGAAGATCCTGACCTTGATTTCATCCTTCAGCCCTGCCCAGTAAATCTATTGCTACCCAGGAGGAGGCACAGCTACAGCCAAGGACATAACCTGAAAATAATGGACTTGAAAAGGTGACGCTGGAACTGGAACTGACCTTTGTAATTCTGCAAATAATGCAGGGGAGCCGTGGAGAAATCCAGTTTCCTCTTCCAGTGCTACAGTGGGTTTGTGGAGCTCAAAGCAGCCCAGTCTTTCGTGTCTCTTTCGATTGTAAATTGTGATTAAGCAAGTGCAACCCCGAACCTGCTCGTGGAGGAAAGAAATATTCTTCCCATCAACAGCTGTTAGACATAGATGTGCACATCAGCCATGCCCTTGTCTTATTTGGATATGGGGAAAAAGGATTTCCTACCCCACACAGATCTCAGTTGTGGCTCTCAGACACTTGACCAGATCTTCTGCACACAAAAATAGGGATGAAAAAAAAAAAAAGGATGAGAGGCAGCTGAGCAGGCTCTGAAGAGGAGAGAGGAGCACAAGGCGATAGTTGCTCCTGGCAGCCGAGCCCTGGGGTCGGGCAACGGCAGTGGATCCTCACCCAGGGCAGCTCTTTCTGCCGGGCCCAGCTGTACTAGGAGACCTTTCCGAACAGGTAGTATTTACCCAATAGACTTTAAAAACCCTGAAGTGTAAACCTCTATTCAGGGACTTTTATAAAGGCAATTTTTGACCTTCGGGTTTCACAACATTGGAGTAGTTACAGTCTATTGTGCCAATGAGTATTTAGGGAGTCTTAAATCCACAGACTATTTGGCTGTCGTGCATGCGTGCGACTCCCAAGAGTCACGAATCCTCGTTAAATGTTTGCTGAAAAGCAGGAATGCCATGTGAGTTCCCAAAAAAGCAAAGAGGAATGGAGTCTCATATTGTTTCCTCTGTTCAAATTAGTCAAAAGGCACTAGTCCACGTAGTGAGCTAATTGCCTGGAAAACGTCAAACTTCTTAGGAACACATTCATTTTTTGGTACTTTAGAAATCTTAACCAAAAAAAAAAAAAAAGGACAATCAAACCTCTCATATGAAAGAATTTCTGCTTTTTCCACACATGTAACACTTACAAATCCTTGGAAAGAGACCCTAAAATGAGAAATCTGACAGGAGTTCAGCATCACTTGTGAAAAAATTCCCTACAAGAAGAAACCCATTCATTAGCTGGGACAAAACAAATCCAGATGAGCTTCTGACCTAATATGGAGAAGTCTCCTTGGCTTTTCATGTAATTTGATGTTATTGAAGTACATGTAAAAAAAACTGGTGGCACAAAATCTCACAAAAGTCTCTACCTTTCACGTACAAGAGTAGTGATAGCACCGCTGGATCTCGTGAGCATGGTCGGCATTTGCTGTGCTGAGGCAGGGAGAATCGGCTCCAGTGGGAGGACACCCACGCACAGGCCGACGCCGGGAGATGGTGGGTAACTCCTGCTAGCATCTTCCAGCCTTCCCTTTTCTGATTACGAACAACAGCTATTTGTACTTCCTACATCTACAACATCTGCAAGTCTAGGATAAGCAGTTAGTTTGAAAACAGACACTTAGTGGAGTGCATCTTCCAGGGCGTATTTGGAAGTACAAGACAGATCCTCAGCAGCCATACACTGGGATGTTCCATTAACCTTAACAGAACTACAGCAGCTTATATGCACCATCCAATTAGACGTTATATATTAAAAATTGTCCCAAGCAATATTCTGTATTTTCCCCATCTGCTTTCAAAATTTTCTTTTGACACAACCCCAAACAAAGCAATATTTACTCTGTTGCTAATATAGGAAGAACTGCTATTTATCAGGTCAAGGAAGTTATTTGCAAGCATGATTTTTGGCTGAAGTACACTAGCTAAGTTTAATTGCTGAAATACCCTTAAACTCTGATAAAGAGGAAAAATAACATTCTTTATTGCTAGAGGAATTTCAAAGCATGGAAAAGGCTGTAAAGTAACATTAGAGTCTCAATTTCAGAGGTGTCTTTCAAAAATGTAACCCCAAGTGTCGGTTGCGGTAAGCCCTGCCATTAATCAGCTTATGCCACTGCTTTACAGTATTTTTATTATCATAATACTACTAGTAGGTACAGAGAAGGCACTTTTCCTTCAGAGGCAGGAGGAGATGAATTTCATATTCACAACAAAAAGCTACTATTTAGAGTTTTGCACCTTTTATTACAAATAGTCTCCATCTGAGTATTACCAGGGCATGAAGCATACTGCTACCTAAATTTAGGTGGTGACACCAACCACCACGTGGGGATAAGACCAGTCTTTTCTGTGCACTATAAGGTGTAACTGCAAAAAACTTGGATCTGCCCAGCTGAGTAGTTGGGAGGTTTGGGGAAGCTCTCAGTAATGTCACATCTCATGTGCTCGACTCTGACGCTTCCTTATCACAGGTGCAATGGGGAAGTATAGACACAGTTTCTTAATGGCAGTATACAGCTCCTTAAATGCTAGCAGGTGGCAGAATATAGAGTAACCTCTAAGACAGCTCTGGTAAATAAAAGCTGGAGAGCATCTGTCCTGGGAAGTGAGGCCCTAATCCCCCATCACAAGCACTTTCACTTGCCATTTACTTCAACAGGCTCAGATGTATTTAGTCCCCACGGGAGGCCCACCTTCCAGAATCGGGTATTGATTCTCAGTTACGAACTATATTAAATAAATAAATAAATCACTTCCTACATCTGGAATAAATATTAGTCAACGAGTTAAAAACAATACTATTCAAGAAGCACTCGGATCAGCCTTTTAAATTCTCACTTGGTAGTAGAGTCATACATAGAATGAAGCAATGTAATAAAAATGTCTAGTCCCAGATATGGTACCTAAGGGTTAAGCATATAGCCTGTTGATTGCTTAACCTTACCTAAAACATATGGCTTTGCACTTAAGGGTAAACCCACGGAAAGAAAGCAAGTGCCCAGAGCGTGTGTGAAATTCTTTGAAAGGTCACTCTAAGGCAAAATGTACCCAAACACTTTCCCAGCACACATTTGTGTGCTGGGCGCGTGCAAAGATTTCTAAGCTCCTTGCACCCCTGCTAAAACAAGACAGAGAGCCTGTTTAATAAATTAAGAAAGTGATTCATACATGAGCAGAGGAGTAGGTAGCAACTAGCTTATGAGTAAACGAAAAAGACAAATATTCCATTTTATAGTTCTTTGCATTGTCTAATATTGGATGGGTGCTCGCGGTTTCCAGCATCTTGGCATCTTTTCATTAAATGATAATGAGCTGAATACCAAGAACTTCTGACTACTCTTGCTCAAGGAAAACCCCAAAGGAGTGAAGAAAAAGAAGGAAATAATTTCTGCACCTTCTCAAGAGAACAAGGTCAGACTTGGCCCCAACAGCAGAAAGCCACAGGCTGCAGAAGCAATCCGGAGTGAACGGCAGCGTCGCAGGGAACGGGAACGACTCCCAGCTCCAGCCCTTTCCTTTGGTCACTTCCTCCAGCGCTTTTAACACGCAGGGCCCTTATGTGATTTACAAGCATCATAGAAATACACATTATGCACTACAGTATATCTGTTTCTAAAAGTTCTCGTTTACTCTCTCTGTGTTTCTTTAATTTTTTTTATTATGTCTTTATTATATCTTTTTTAAGCAAAAAAGTTTTGGGGGTCTTGTTGTTCTAAAGGTGGCCATTCCTTTGCCATATATACTTATTTAGAGTGTTGACTTTGTGCTTTTCTTTTTTGTGTGTGTTCCACATGATCTATAAAAGCTGCCTAAGGGCCTTTGGAAGTTTAACAACAAACAATTTCCAATCATAGATTCCATAAAGACTTAAGCGGATGCTTAAATTCTTCGCCATACTAGAGCAGCTGACATCTTAAAATTAAGTGCTAAACATAATCAGAACAGCAATAAGTCAATATGAAAAGGATGAAGAATCAGCCTGTTCAGTATTCTATAGTACACATTTACTCCTAAGTAAAATTCAAGTGAGCTCACTATGACAGCAACATCCTGATGAATTGTTCTCTTAAAAAAAAACAGCCAAACAAACTTGAAGAAGGGCAGGAAGGCTCAAGAACTTCAAAATCCACATTTAGAAGGAAGCTATTCACTGGTAACGCATAAAAATGGAGTTAAAATTAGGAAATAAACCTGAATAACGTTACTAGACAAGTATGAGAAAAAAAAAATCCCTTCGGTATGTAAGAATTAGCGGACTGCTATAAAGGCTAAATACTGCTATCAATTTTCTTTAGTATATCCTGGTATACTCTCTTGAGAAATCAGTCTGTTGACCTAGAGGACAATTAGTAATCGGCAGGATAGCAGCTTGCGCAACGTGTAAACCATTAGACCCGCACTCAGAAGAACCCAACTACTTTGCAGAATACTCACTCGCCCATAGCAAGCAATATTTGCCTGTTTGGAAAACGCACAAAATAGACTTTTTGCACTGCTGTATAAATTGGTGGAATGACAACGCAGAAAACTTTTTCAAGATTCACATACCTATCTACGCCCCTGTACCCCTGTACCATGCTCACATAACTGGGTACCGAACGTGAACCGCTGACTGAGGCACTGATCTTGCGCTCATTGAACTCCCTTGGTGCCTAAAGAGAAAAGGATCAATGACTTAGATTTTAAACTAAATCAAAGGACTCCAGGCCTACTGTGCTATTAGGCATACTTATTTTAAAGGATACTTTCCTGCACAGTATGAATCGCTAACACCAAATCTTGCTCTTTAAGGATGCACAACAAAGAATCAGCCTGAAGGATGCTCATTTTCTCTTCTTCAGCATGCTAAGCTTATGCTGCTGCTGAAACTAAAGGTCGAGTTACTACCCACTCCCTGCAAAATGATCCCTGCTAACACCCCAAGCATATTAAACTTTTTGTAAATATAAATCTGGTCAATAGGTTCACATTTGCAGGTACTACAGCATGTGCAAGCGTATGTTTACAAGGCAAAGGGAGGACTTCAGGAGACAAATATCGAGAGGAGATAATATGCGCTAAACACATTTCTTTGAGGAAAAAAAAGAAATTCAAAATGCCACACAGACAACAGAGCTGAGAGGCTAAAAGCTAAAAATCTAAAACTCACAAGCAATGGTACCTATGGTATCTAATACCATAAGGGATACCTAACGGTATCTATTATAAATACTTTCATTAATTGTTAGCTTTTGCAGATAATATCTCAAAAAGCATAAAATTACCAATGTACTGCACAGAGAATTAGGAAAGCAGCTCCAGTTAGTTGAAGCTGAACATCTGATTCTGAACTACATATTCTCAAATAAATAACAATAAGCAACTGGACCTCACTGTGGAAACGTTATTTAAAATGCATGTTTTCTGTAAAGAATTTCATAGCAGAGTGTAGAATTTTAGATGCTTATCTCTATTTAATCAAACTGTGGCCTGGGAAGGTAAAGGATAATACAAAGTTTACTCCTTAGCTACTATAAAATTATGTGTGCGAGTAAGAAATAATAGCTGCTCTACTTTTGTACAAATATTAAGAAATAGTTGATCACAGTTTCATAATTTCTAGTTTACTTTCTTGCCTCTTTTGACCACTTTTAATACCATGTCACTTACTAATGCTAAATTTTATAGCTTATTAAATTAATGTGAATAGTAAGGGAAGACAGATAAAGTAACTTAATCGCTGAGATTGAAAGGAAGTCTGCTGGCAACGTTAAACAAAGTCTGACGTAAAAGCCTCTGGATTGCCCCATCACTGGCCATCCAACGTGTACCTACAGACTTTATTAGCGTTATTTCAGTTCCACCTATATGTGTCATCACATAAATACAAAACGTTACTAGTACACTGAGAACTAAATTTGTCCCACACGGAAGGATACCCTTTCCTCCCTGTTCATAAATGAGTTTAATTGGGACTTAAGTGGCTTAGGCAGCCCTCAGCATAATGCAAACTTAATAGGATTTATTGATTACATAATAATATCATTTCGTACAAACCCTGTTCGTTGGCCCTTTCCTTATTTGAGAATAGCACCGGTACCGTCCAATACCACATACAGCTGAATGCTACCTCTGGTGCTGCAAGCAGCTGTTTCCAAGCCTGTAGGGACTCCGCAAAGGCATTAAAATAGCCTTCCAGGGCTCTATTTGACAAAATATGCGGATTCTAGAGATCTGAATGATTTCAGAAATCACTATGGCTTCAGGTCTACTCTAATTAAAAGAAACTCCTCCCCTTCCTCCCTCTTAATCTGCAGCACGAATAGTTTCTATGGCAAATGTTTTGATGCAGAAGAATTTAAGAGACTTGTGGATCTGCGCAAATTACTATTTATACTCCAAATGTAACACACAGAAAAAAAATAACTAGGTGTCACGGAAAAGAAATGACAACATCATTCCTTCAGAGCTTCAACAAAAACGCACCCGTAATGAATAAATTGTACTGAAAGAGAACGTTACTAAACCAAGACAAAGAAAAATAAATTTTTCCCATGTAATCACTAAAAGGTCTCTTAAAGGTGTATAGCGCATGTCTTCAAGCCAAAATGAACTGAAACTATTTCAATAAAAGCCAAGTTAAGAGTATAATATGAAGATCATTTGCACTAACGTGCCAAATTCAGAAGAGTTAAAACTCATGCTAACTCCTTCCCAAATTCCTCTGTACTGTTCCCCACGCTAGATGATGTGTGGTAAGAGACATGAAGGGGTGAAACCACATCACTATCTTCTTAAAACTGCCCAGAAAAGTGAATTTTCACCACATGGATCTGTAATAACCTTGAAGTGCTTTACCCTCTCTTACATTTAGTTGCTTCTTCTCTTCCACACACAGTCACCCACCTAAAATTCACCATCTCAGCAGCTTCTTAGGGGTACTATCCAAATAGGTTTCATCCGCTCTGACATGCAAATTAAAAATTATGTTAATAACACTACATATCTAGATGATATAAAAAATAGATGCATACGTAAGGTTGCTTAATGTTAGTACTGGTGAAGTCTGACACAGAAATCATGTCTGGAAACTTTAATTTGAAAATTACTACCCCATTGCACAAGTATTGTGCTCCATCATTAAAAGCCGGAGTTAGGCTTTCTGAATATACATTTTCCAAGTTAAGCATAGCTTTGCAGGCTTCTTAAACCACACTTTCACAGCATGCACCAAATCTTGATACTAAAGAAACTCCCCAATTAAAATGACAGAAGCACAGGTTTTTCTTTTATTTTAAAATAAGATCAAGACTCACATTGACTTCAGTGGAACCAGACTGCAATCGCCCTAGTGAGGATGTACGTCATTATGTTACTTATTATCTATAGTTTGACAGTAACTACAGGATCAAAGAAAAACCCAGATCCATATTGATAAGCATTGGTGCAATGCAAATAAAAAGAAGCACCCTCGAAGAGTTACAGGCTACAGCCAAGGTGAGAGAAGCTAAGGGACATTACCCCTATTACACAGGGCCACAGAAAACTAAATGGTAGCCTGCTCCAAGTGGGGCATCTTCCAAAGAGAAGACTAGGCCTTCTTCAGGGTAGGGGTCATTTATGAGCACACATATTAACATGTATCCTACTACTTTCAAGAGGCTCATTTTGTCCTTACCTTTTCCCCTCAAAGAGATCTTCTCCTTTCTGCATCTCAGGGGAGTCACAATTTTTTTCTCCCAAAATCGCTTAGTAGGAAACCATCTTCATATATTGCCATTTTCTACCTCTCCCCTGTCCCACTCTGATGTTTTTAACTAAAACATATTTCCCTTTTCATAGAAGTATATTATCCTATTTGACCTTTTTCTACAGGGAAATCTAGAAAGAAGCATCAGGCTGTCCAGAGGATTCTCGTCCTTCAAGGTAGGTCCCTTTGGCACAACCCCTTTTCACCAACAGCATTTCCAGTGGGGGTTACATCCATAAAGCTGACCTAACTGCAGCAGATCACAAGAACTCATCACCCTTAGTTCTTCTCCTCCAGTAAATGTTGTCTTTGATGATAATGTAAAGATCTGATTTAACTGTCAAGTCTTCTCCTTACTAGGAATATAGTAGGATCACATCCCACTGAGATCATCCGAACGACTGTGCTCAAAAGAGATCAGCACTGCAGTGGGGGCAAGTTTCCAAAAGGTGGGTGACAATCTTTCCCCTCCCCTCTATTTTCTGTCCTTTCTCCAATTAGAAAAGCACCTAGTGTTTCTACTATTTGTTGTAAACCCACTACATTAATCAATTCTAGCATTACAGTAGAGTAACTTTTTTATCTAAGTTCAAAGCGTCTGCTATTTAACATGCTAAGTTCTCACTGTCATCAGTTTCATCAAAAGTAAGTTCACTGATTTTTATTTCTGCATAGAAGTGATAATATGAAAAAAAGGGTGACAGGACAGCATGGTAATGATAATGTTGTCTACATCAACAGGAACTGGAAAGTTACATTTCTGAGGTCAGTAGTACTACTGTTATGCACAAATTTATATTCTCAAGTCATTTGTCGAATTGGAGCGTTTGTATACTTTTCTTCTTGGAACTTAGTCAATCATGAAAAATCATTTTTGAGGAGGACCGATTAGATTATGTGCCATATTTTTCCAAAGATAAATTGTCTGAATACCACTAATCATAAACTGAAAGAAGCGCATAGAATTTTTATACCTAACCATCACCTCTTTCCCTCCCTTTTTCTGGGATATGCAGATCAGAGCTCTCTTAACGCAAAGCAACTTTTTATTATTGTCCTGCAACACACAAACACCTCTCAGACGCCCTCTAATCGTGACGGACAAATACGCTAGTGATTAAGACTAGGAGAGGAAAACTAGGAATCTTTTGAGGTTTTCTCAGTGTATGTATTCAGTTAGTCATCTTTTCCTGCTACTTATTTTTCATGGCAAGGTCTGAATTTTCACCTGAGGTTCATCAAAGAGTTGTTCAGCTCAAGCGTACAAAGTGAACGAGATGACGACGAGGTTATTCTGCCCGCTGACCACACTTCGGAGGTAGCGTGTGGGGTGGTCTGTTCAGTTCCAAAAAAATTTCTTAAAGGACCAACAGCACCACCAGAATGACCCTGAGCAGCCCAGTCCCATGCAGCGAGGCTGGTGCCCAGCGCTGGAGCTGCAGTGGGAACACGTGAATGTCTCACCGGGTCAGGGCTGAGGATCGCTGGCCCCGGCGGCACCTGAAGGCAGCCTGTAGGGCAGCCTCCCCATCGCTTATTCTATGGGTAAACAGAAGACTTCAGTCTCTGTGGTTGTCAATCTAGGACCTTTAACGAGCAAGAAGTTCATTTTATTAAAGGAGGAAAAACGTAGATTTCCATCACTCCTTATAAAAGGGCTAGGAAGTGTCAAACATGTAGGTAAAAGTAATATTTCAAACTGGCTCAAGCCTCAACTCCCTTTCCCCTCGCACCTGCATGGTGATGAACATGTGCTATATGTCTCTGTACTGGCTCAGTGTTCAACATTTGAACTGGACCTGCTCCAGCTTTTGAATAAATATCTCTTTTGGGGCAGAGGGAATTACATTCCTTAGTCAAAATACGGTTTTTCTTCTATTAAATTTTGAAAGAAAAAATGTGTAGTTGTGAAGCATGAGGAACCAGTCATGAGAGGCACTGAAACCCTCTCTCTGCAGTCTGCTCGTTCTGCACTGCGGGTCCCCTGCCACCTCCAGCCCCCCAGCCACACAAGGGGGATGGCAGGGCCTGCAGGCTTCACGCTGTTTCTAGCCTTTCCTTCCCATGTAACGCTTACTTCCAGAGGGGGGAGATTTAGGGGACTATAAATAGGAACTATTGAGTGGGATACTGTAACCCACTTGGGAACAAAGTGGCATCACCCAATTGGTTTCAAATGGGGTGCTAAAGCAGGAAGAACCTAAGTATCTTGGGAGCCCTCTTGCTCAATGGTGAGAGACTACCCCCACTTTTAAAATAATAACAACTTCCCTCTGCTCCAAGGAGATGCTTCAGTAAAGAGCTGTGCCCATGATTCATTAGGCAGGATTACACAGCATCTACCTTTATTAGGGAACATTACACCATCTCACCATTTGTATCACATGCAGGAGAACAAGATCATGTAACCCGCAGGGTAATCCACGGAGATCCACCTCCTGCGGCCTGCTTGTGCTCATGCTCTGTGCACTAAAGACAGCGACTGCAGGATGCTAACCCCCCAAAATTAGGATTTCCCATTTCCAAGATCTTCTATCTAGAGCCTGGCTCCGTACGGCAGCGATAACGGATGCTGAAGGCAGATGTGCCTGCAGAGGAAGCTAAAGCCCAGCTGAGCTTGAGAACATGCGCTCATGGTGAGCGTTCTCCAGTAAAAGCTGTGAAGCGCATTCAGGTGGTCAGCCCCGTCGCATCGCCTGCACAACACAAACTTCCCCAGGCTGGAAGCTCAGAGGGGCTGGTACCTCGCTCTGCGAGCTACTCCAGCAAGCTCAGCTCCTACACGTGTAATGGGCTTTAGGATAACAAGAGCAACTTTAAAATGTAAAGAACTCCCTGGAATCCACAATTTAGATATGCAGTATAAACAACGGCAGGAATTAACATATTCAGGAACAAAGAGGCCTGTGGAAAAACATAATGAAGGAAGCTGAACAGAAAAGAAGAAAGGAACAGATGTCAGATTGCATTTAAAGCAAAGTTACTAGCTTATTTTCACACTGATTTCAATATCTAAAATGTATGTTTTTGCCAAGGCAAACAGGTGATTAAAATATATTTAAAAAAACAGTAAGTAAAGGGCTACATTTGTATTTGGTTTACATTTGTTAGCCACTCCAAAAGCTATAGCACATTAATAGCGTAGTAATAATAATAATTTTACAAAGGTTGACTGTTTAATTGCAATTAACTGTGGCCTTATAAAAGGAAAGAGGCACTCTCTGGAACATTCACAAGCCTCATTTATCTTGCAAGGACAGCAAGATGAACCTGGCATGAAATATTAAGATCACAATTGCTATTGGCAAGCCATCTGACGGGAAGCTGCTAGCTTGAAAGAGCAAGGATTATAAAAAGGAGTAAAGAGCGAAAACACAGCAGTGAAGCAGCTCCATGAAATGTCCTTTCCTTGAGGAGCACCACGGCCAGGGGGGACGCTGGGCAGCGCCACAGGTGCCGGCTGTAGGCTGACCTCCAGGAGGGGAGGTCTGGAGGATTCAGGTTCCGCGAAGACTTAGCGTGACAGTTAGGGTGATCGAGTTCAGCCTTCTTTCATTGTAGTCACGCTGTACCCTTTCTTATGGACTGAGCGAGTACCATCTTGAAACTAATTAAGTTTCTTGTCCAAACCGCTCCTGCCGGAAAGCTACTGCAGTGTCTCACTGCTTTTCCACTTTGAAAACATCAGCTTAAATTTACTGATGGCCAGTTTAGACAAATTTAATTTTGCATCCACATTAATCTCTACCTCAGTTATACTCCCCTCCCTTCCCAGCGTTTATGAGGATAAACACTTTATTCATACAGAGTGGTAAAATTCGCTGTAGTCATCGCTCGGCTTAACTGAACAAATCATATTTGCAGATCCCTGCTCACAAAGTCGACTATCCATCTCAGGGATGAACTCAGGAGTCAGAAACCAGAGTTGTGCAAAGAACTGCAGACAGGCCCTTTCCACAGCCTTTTACAATTACACTGAAACTTCCTTAACTCCACTACTAATACCACTTACTTGATATGCCCTAGGATTTTGTTTGCCTTATCCGTGCTTCACTACCCTGATGATTTGTAGCCAACGACCTGTTGGGTGGCATCCTCAAGGCTCCCTCTGCCTTCCCCCTCCATGTTCTTCATATGTTCCAAAACAGAGAGCACAGAATCCTACCTTAGAGGAGTCAGGCACAAAACTCCCATTTACCTGGGACAATATTTTACCCATAAAACCTACCCTAGTAAAAAGGCAGGCTGGGAAGCAGCCAAAAATCCACAGGTAAGCACTCTGCAATGAAGTAATACTTCTACCCAAAACAGTCCTTGTAAGCAACCCTGCCAGCCCGCACTCCCCTGCTGACTCACCCCAGCCGTCAGGCCAGGTGGGCTCTCAGGAATCCCAGCTGTGAGATATAAAAAGCTTCTCTCAAAAGGAGAGAGAGACCTTGGGCAAGGTGAAAAATCTCAGTCAAGAAACACTAACTTATATGGTGGGCACAAGTGACATTTAGGGCCTGGCTAACGAGAAAATCAAGACAAATACTAGAAAGAATAGGGTGAATGCAAGAGGGGAAATGTGTGAGAAGGCCTGGACAGGGGCACAACAACAGCAGAGGAATTAAAAAGCCAAGATTTTTATTTTGATGCTGGGGAAGGAAATCTGCCACCCTAGTAACGCTGCCTGTCCAAGAAGTCCTGGCGTGTGCGTTCGATATGCAAGCGTGCCACGGATTTGCAGGCCTAGTTGTCCCTCTTGTCCCTTCTGAGTCATGAACAGGCTGGATAGGACATCCAGCAAAGCCCCAGAGAAGGTGTTTCCAGACCCTGCGGTATGATCTGCACTGAGAAATATTGTAAGTATGTGTTTATGTATTTTGCTAACAGCATAGCTGTTGTGCAACATGTTTATGCAACAACTGCAAATAATGTAAGCAGGTCTTTGAATACGAGTTTATAGTGGTGTGTAAAACTAGTGGTTTCAACCGGAATCTTGGGTTCTAGGGTTTTTTTGCTTTCCTCTTTCAGGTACAATATGCAACTTCATTATATAAGGACAGATGATAACAAACAGTCTTTCCAATACACTTTCCCATCGAAGATGCATATTCTGTAAGAGCCACTCAACACATCTTAAAGGACTACGTTTCATTACAATGCCGCAGAAGTAAATCTGATGACATGACCAGGGCCTAAACTTCCAGTCCTGGCATGCTGCAGTAAAGTTTACTGGCTTCAGTCAAATCAACGGCAATCTTGCACTGACTTCTGTGAGAATAAGGTTTTCCTTTGGCCTCCACACAGTCCAAACATCCTGTGTTGTACTCAACTGAGCTTATACTCTGGCATATGGAAGATCTATCGATCAGCCACTTGGATATCTGATTTGCAGAGCCCTGGCTCCAGGCCTTCCCGTGTACTGGCTTCAGCCCGCCTGGCGGATTAAAGATGCCGGGGACAACCCTTGCAAAGCTGTGTTCCTACACAAAACAGCAAAGCTGCAAAATGGCCCTATGAGCACCAAATCCCATCAAAGTTCCTGGCAGTGGGAAAAAAATCTGGTAAGGAAAAAAAATGTATGTAATTTTACAGCTTTCTAAAATAGATGCATATGAAACAAAGAATGAAGTTAAGAATAACAGTCATCCTTTGAAATAAAACATAACCTCAAAAGATTAAACTAGCCCTGAAAGTTAAACAATACTTTAAAACATCATCACGATACCTCCCTGACCTTTGATATAAAACCCGGGGTCTCCTCTACGTGCCTTGTTAAAGCAGTTTAACAGGAGCCCCATCACCTCTATCAAAGGCGCTCCCTGTCATTCTTTAATTTTTCAAAAACTATTAGTCAGAGCGTTGCGCACACTCTTTGAAGACAAGGTATGCAGACGGGCTCCACTACGGTTCCCTTCAAAACAATACGATTCCATTCAACTCTCTCTCGTAATACTTAAAGAAAAACACAGGAGCTCCCCTGGCCTGCAGGAAGAGGAAATGCCACGCTGATTAAAACTGGAGCCATCCTCGCCACGCCGGACCTGAATCGCCGCCTCCGCTCTCCACGCTTGCCCCCAGCCTTCCAGGCACGTGAGCGGCCACAGGCAACTCGTACCCCATCTCGGGACGCGATACCTCGCATGGGAGGCCGGGAGAGCGCGGGCTGCTGCGCAAGCAGCTCCGGCCCACGGCGCTGGCCTGCGAGGCAGCTATAAAAATCAGAACCAAAACACTTCGGTTTCATAGTTTCTATTTTAAGAACTTAAATATCATAATGCAGGGGGAAAAAAAAAAAAGCCCACCCTGAGAAACGTACCAGAGATTCGCAAGTTAAGACACCATTTCTTCTTCCCAGCGGCTATTCCAGAGCGCACATTCACAATCCCACCTTTTTTGATGGGCGGCGCAGGATTTCCCTCTCCTCCTCCACTTCCTCCACCCCGCATCGTCTTTTTGCATCTGGGCCAAAACACGCCCTTGAGAGCTTAATAGCTCCACGCCCTGTTTTATATAAAAAAAATACGCAGAGAAATAAAATCCCAGCTGTTTCCAAATGTCTTCTCTCCTCTCTGTGAATCAGTGCAAAACCACGGCGCGTGGTTGCTACTGCTGCGACACAGTCGTGTCCGGGAGCGACCTGACCCCGCTACGCCGAGCACTGCGCGAGGATGATCTGGGAAGAGACGCGGCCCTTGCAGGGCTCTGAGCCGCCACGGGCGCTGTCTGCCCACGGAGGCATCGGCGAGCAGAGGCTGAGCGCCGCGTCTGGGAGCGGCCAGATTTGGTTTTCCTGGGACTGCGACGCTTTTGGGAACTGGAGGAAGAGCGGCTCCTTCAAGGGCTCCTCTCCCCTCTCAGTTAGCAGCTCATGAATCCGAAATGCATTCATGGAGTGCCGAGAAAATGTTAAATAATGAATTCTTTTCTAAACTTAATGCTGATGTCCCAGTGAAATCACACAGGCTTTTTATTTATTTATTTTTTTAAGTTGGGCCCACCAATGCTTGCTTTATGCGAGAGCCAGACAACATTCTTGGGTAACAGTTGAATATCTCCAGAGGTGTAAATCACCACCCTCAGTCTTATGAGAAACATTTGAAGGAGGGCAAGTGCTCTCAGAGCCACGAACTCAGGATTCCAGCCCTGCTGCCAAGCTGCAGCGCGTACACATTCCTGACTTTAACTGGTTTTAATTTGCAGGCCCTTTAACGCACAGACGCAAAAGTCTAAACACTAAATCAACTTAAACAACAGTAACAACTCATTTAAAACATCGCCCATTTGCAATTTTCTAAAATAACTTGAAAATAAGAATCATTCGAATGCCTGAAGCCGTGCAATAGGCTTATGCCCGGTGCAAAAGTAGCCGGCAGCTCCTGGGGAAGTGCATGCAATCGCTGCTCCACCATGGGTTATTTATGGTCCCAGGCCTGACAGGGCATTATAAACTACAGCAACCATCCTCGTGGCCTGCTGCAAAAGGCTAAAAATCCCTAGGCACAATGAGAACAGCAGAATGAAAACCACATTACAATTACGGGAAAAAAAAAAAAGGCCACATCCTCTGTGAACACAAATAATTTAAATCATCAGGAGATAAAAACCGTACCTGAAAGCAGAGGGGTGGGCGGGCGCATGCTGTTTGTGGCAAAGCATGCATTTACAATTTCTCAGCTGCAACAGTCGTTATGCCGACTGGCAGCGCGCCCTTTGCTCCCCATCGAGCCTTTTAATTAAAGAGATTGCCAGTTATCTCTAACCGCAATCGCTGTCCCGTGATCAGCTTGGCGCGAGCGCCGCAGCACATCTCCCTTAGGAAACCATGGCGCCAGCGCTCAGAAGGCAGCTATGGCAGAAGCAAAGTTTTCAACTACGTATTAAGTAAATATACCCACAGAAATTCATCCTCAAAGGTGCACATATGAAGTGGATAAAACGCACTCGCTGATGCAAACATACGTGCGCTTGCAAATGCCTCGCTATATAAACTGTAGCCCTGAATAGTCTCAGGGAATGAGAACTACAGACGAGTGCTAACGCTGATCGCTGGGTGAGCGCGTGGTACAATCACAGCAGGTCAGGGAATATTTTTCTTCCCACATAGAAACTTTAATGATGGAAATCCTTCTGCAAATTTTTTCAGTCTTTCCCTAAAATTTAAAACCAAAACAACATACTTTTAAGGACAAACAGAAAAAAACTCGTCATTTATAGTTTCCTACAAACACTTTGCTTTTAATAAAAAAGTAGACTTTTTATCTGAGTGCAACATTTCAACTAAGCTTAGCTGTAAGTCACCTGGAATTTACAGCGTCCTACCAACACAGAGGAGATGGTTTGCTGTTCTGCATTCAGAAAAAGCACCTTTTGTCAGCAGCCAGCGAATAGCTGAATAAAGAGCACAAGAGCAAGTACCCTTTAATCTCCAAGAAGAAGCCTTCTCGTGCTCTAATCCGTTGTCAAGAGAAAACACTGCATGATTAAAGCCAACCCGTGACATGCGGACTTGCACAGAAACCTGGGACATGTCCAGAAGGTTTATTTCAAGGTACTAAGCGTTCAAGAAATACTCTACACCTCAAGTATTATTGCTTGGCAAATTTATTTTACTGCCTTAAATTCTGTAGGACGCAAACCGTTCATCCTAGGCAACCTGACCTAGTGCCAAGGCTGGATCTAACGTCCAAGCAGACCCCGCTTTGAGAAAGGGTCGGACCTGACGACCTACCTTTCAGCCTAAACTGTTCTGTGATTCTGCAACTATCCATGAGAAATCTGTAAAGATGTTCAACAGACCCTGCAGGCAGCTTTCCAAACGCTGCTCGTGGGTTTACCGAGTGTCTAGTATGGGAGAAGATTGAGCAAAAATATGGAACTGGAAATACGCTGCCAGCGTTAATAAGGAGTTGCAACTGTGCGCTGTTTACATGTACGTTATACCCCAACGATAACCGCCTCCCCCTGGCCAGCAAACATTAGGACGCAAAGGGGAACAACAAGAAAAATGTCAAAGTAGGCTTTAAGCTCACCCATTGCCGAGCAAGTTTGAACGCGGATAAACCATGCCTTGGCCTCAGACAGGCAGGAGGTCACCTCAGAGTTCACAAACTGGTGTTTTCCCTGTTTTTCTCCACAATCCCAAGCGTACCTTATGGCGAGGCAGTAAATCCTAACAATGGAGCCTTTATTAAATTTTGATTGCTATCCTGGTAGGCGAAATTAAGTAATTTCAAATCATTATCACTGAAATGAGGAAAATATGGGTCTTTTGACGGATTTGGCCTGAAAGAAAAACTCAAGGGGGGTGGAGGAGAGGCATGTCACAGGTGTTCCTGCAGGAATAACACCTCCGGCTGTGATGGTTTGGGGTCAAAGAAGGTGACAGAGGTCAGATCAGGTCAGTACCTTGATGTGAGGCCTCCTGGAGAAAGCAAAACGCTGCAGAAAATACTGCCGGGGACTCCCTGAAGGTGACCCGCTGCCCCGAGCCCGCACCATGGAGGTACTCGGCAGTGGAAAAAGCAAGGCAACAGCAGCAGAAGTTAACGTGGTTTTGCATGCGCTGCTTACCAGAGGAGACAGGTCTTAACCACTTGTGGTTATTAAAAAAGAAAAGAGAGCACTATTAACTCCAGTGGAACAGGAGAATTCATTAAAAAAAAAAACCCTCCAAAAACAACTAGGCAGAACAAACAAAAACAGAAAACCCAAGAAACCCTCAGGAAAAACAGCTATGAGAAAACAGCACAAACAAGGAAAACCACTTCAGGAAACGGCCATAGAAACAAGTTGCAGCAAGGCAAGTGAACAGGGCATTGCCTTCTCGAGTAACCCCGTCCGCTCGCACTCGCGTCCTGCAGCGCCCCCAAAAACGTGCGATCGCTTGCACCTCGCCTCCGCGGGCCGAGCTTTGAGCGCAAGCCGGGGCTTGGCCAAAGGGCCTGCTACCTGCTGCGCAGGCTGCTTTCCAACAAAGACAGTTTTCACTGTGCTTTCCACCTCTATCTACCTTTCGATTCCAAATTAGAAAAAAAAAGTATCTCAAGGCGGCCAGAAAATCCACCCAGAGAACTGTGGCCTTCCGATTCTTTCTTTCTTTGTCTTCTTTACTTTCTTCTGCATTATGTATCTCATCACTGAAACAGTTACACCGATAAGTCGACCAAATCTATGGATTAGCAGAGGGACGCACAGCAAACGGTATACAGGAGTAAAACCTTGATTTTACCTTTGAAGTTGGTCACTAAACGCCACCTCCTTTGCGACAAGGAAGGATATCTTACCCTTTCCTGCCAACACAACTACTGTGGATTCCTTCGCGCGAGTGACTCTGCATGCGGTGCAGGTGGCAGTACAAATGGACACCTCTGGTCATACACCAGCAGTCCACACCTGCAGTGTATCACGTAACCTACTCATTTTAGCTCTGTACTGAACACCACGAAAAAGAAATGGTATTCCTATTAATATTTGCAGGGGAGTTTGAATGGGCAGTTCCCCTGAAACTGGCCACAGAGTCGATGAGAACTTATTCTGTATTAAGGAAAAGGAATTTCTACACGTTTCCCAGCTACTAGCTCACACATTTACTTTGCAGCAGTCACCTTGTTTTCGTTTTTCATAAATATGACATTTACACAAGTCTTGAAGGAGAAGCACAAAAATGCTGTCCACACGACAGCACCAATATACGAGCAGATACAGAGAGAGCTCCAGCTAACACAAGTCAAAAGAAAGCAATTCTTTTCACTAGTCTGTGTTCTTCCATTTCCACTGTCCGCTCGTGATGGCCCCAGAACTACCACTGCCCGCAACGCTGGAAAGGGGCTGTGCTATCCAAGTCAAGACCTGAGAAACAGCACTAGATACCTGGCAGTGGAAAGCTGTGCTTTCTGTATTGTTGTGGGTTTTGGGTTTTTGGTTTTTTTTTTTTTTTAAATGTTCTTGCCAAAGAGTGAGCTCTTTCTAAACACTCTTCAGTTCAGTTTAACTTTAGCATTAGCAAATGACAGATACACAAAAAATACCTGCACGTTCCACCAGCCAGAGGTGCCAGGTACCCAGGTGTGCAGCACCCAGGCTGACCCTGCTCAGCGAGCGCACAGTGTAAATCACCAGATCTCTTGTAAAATCAGCCGCGCCGCTGATCTTACAAGATACAAAAGCCCACACCTGCATTGCTGAAAGCAGGAGCAAGCCCTCAGCATACGCATACTTTTTCCCTCCATTCATCTTTCAGATTTATTCTTGTCACTAACAGAACCTATTTCCTCTGTGAGCCTTATAGAAAAGAAAAGAAATGGTATGGAAATAACTTGATAAATTGTACGTTAACTTACGGCCTGATCAAAGCCCACTAAAATTCAATGAGAGTCTTTTTGCTGACCCAGCAGACTACAGGTCAAACTTTTAAACACTTACTTAATTTCAACCTTGGCAATTAGAGCGCCTAACTTTTCAGTACGAAAATACCAAATTTCTGGTGTCTAGCAGAATCTCTCCATTTGATTTGGTCACATTATGCTCTAAAATTTTTAAGAGTGGAACGGAGAACAAAAACAGTAAGGAAAACATACCTTTATCTTCAAATGGAAAAGGCATAAAGAAATTTTGGAATACCATTCTCATGAGAAGCAGTGAAATCTGGAAATCTTATTCAGCACTGGATTATCAGCTGGTCCCAGTGCATCATTTTAATACCATCTGCTGCACTCGGTTTGGAGTTTAAAGCCATGCCGACATTATATAGGGCCTGATAAGCCCATTACATTTCTTTATGCATGGTTACATATAACAGCTTTCTTTATGCAATCAAGGAGATCTTTACAGCACACTCCAGTAACAACAGTTCTACAGACAGAAACAAATTAAGAAATTATTAACTTGTTAAGAAATTAAAAATAGCTTTCCTTAAGTAGGCGGGCACTTTCTGTTACTTTTTTTTTTTTTGATTTCCACAAAAGATTCAAGTAAAATAGAAGAAAACAAAAAGCACTAACTGCCTCAGCACTATCCTGAAGATGGTTAAAACTGCTGAGCTAGCCTACGTGTATGCCCCAAAACAGCGTGGAGCCAGGTGCAAATTACTGGAGCCAGTAAAGGCTCACGAATTTACATCCAGAGACAATTAGACTTTATCAAAGCAAACAAAGTCAAGATAAGAATTACAAGAACCAAACTGATAGGAGTTAAAATCAGTTTCCACTATTCCTGTTCTACCTACCTGGACACTAGATCACACATCTAGAAACCATACTGCCCGTCCTGTAAGAAAAATGACTCCCTCCAGCTAGGACAGACTGCCAGAAGCATAGCAGTCAAGCACCGTGAGTTATTACAGTTTTACTCATTTTTCACCTATCACCATTTTGAATATAAAAACAGTGCTGAGCACTCACATTTTTGGTGTTTTCTAGTTTGGAAGTGATCTCATAATTTTCCAGGTCAAAATTATTAGGATCCAATTAGAATTTTAACCTTCGTAATTATGCTGATATTACAGAAGTACTAAATAAAGACTTTCACTGAAAAAGGGTTTCCGACACCTTCACACGCAGAGAGAGACGCGACGGCTGAGGCATCAGGGAGAGCGGGCTGTGCCATGCCGTGCTGCACCGCACCGCGCCGGCCCGCGCCCCGCAACCTGCCTCCGAGAGCCCCCGGCACGGGTGCCCACGGAGACAAGGCACACCAAAACCACCCCGCTTTCGGGCAGAAGAGAAAAATCTGCCAAGGGGGTGTGGAAGGCCAGAGTTTTGAGCCTTTTTTTCTTTTTAATGTTACCTGGAGTTTTATGTCAACTGTGATAACTCTAAGCTGCTTTGGTCTGTTAGGATGGTTTAGAACAAACATTTCCAAATGAACTAAAATTACTGTCTCGTCTGAAGTGCAGAAAATGCAGAAAATCACTTATAGTTTCCTGTCTGTATAGTTTCTTTATAGCTTCTTTTCTCTCTTTTTTTAATTTGAGAGAAATTGATCTCTAAAAAGCAACTGATACCATACGGGTTCAGTCAGCTGGCTGCAAAGCCAGCTCAGCCGGTGACTCTCGGTCTGAACAGAAGCACAAGACTCTTCTGTCCAAGTCCTTCTTCCTCCTTCAGCCACCGAAGAAATCTTGTGAAAGATCATGTTTATACTAATGGGCCCAGCAAAGCAGAAGCACGAAAAAAGGAGAAGAGGCATTAATATCTATTATTTAGGAGTTTAAAAAAACAAATGTACTTTGATACACGCATTTAATTTATATTTTAAAAGACTCCCAAACCTCCCATTCGTGTCCAAGGGCAAAGCTCTCAGACTTCAGCCCGCACTGGCACACTCTCATCACACAGTGTCCCGGGTTCGGGCACAAACTCCCTCTCAGCTAGGGCTCTGTACAGTCAAACCGAGAGGCTAAAATGCATTTCTACACTATACTACCCCCTGCAGCTCCTAGAGCAAATCCTGGAAAACAGAAACATGCTTCAGGAGAAGTTACTAAGGACAAAGAGAAAACCAGACATTGAAGAAGGAAAACTGGAAAAAGTTTAATACGTTACTAGCCTTCGCAGCTTTTGCTATTGCTGATATGATCGTTTTTACCTTACAACACCAAGCAGCAATATGATACAAACAACAAATAATCACCCTTTGTACATAAAAACGCCACATTCCTAAATATTTAGCCAGGGCCTTCCCTCACTGTCTTCTCACTAAAGCTGTACTCGGGCATCCTGGCTGGCAATAATGCTTGGGGTTTGATTCAGGAGAGCTGATGACTAACGTAAGAGCCAACGCTACTTTCTACGTTTGAAAATTCGGCTGAGTAAATATCACACTGTTATTTAGAATATCTCATTAGATTTTGGTGTGCCTCAGTTTCTCCAGCAAGAAAGCTGGGGAAAGATGGTTATTTCATGCAAACTCTAAAGCACTTGGAAATCAGCAGGTAAGAGGCCCTCTAGAAGGCAAGGTCTCATTCCATTATTATTTTATTTGTAACGTGGCTCTTTCCCATTTATGGAAGAAAAACAAAATAAGTTGATATGCCAATACCTTCTGTCTCAACATTCACACCACAGGCCTAATCCACTACTTTCCAGAGCCATCAGAGAGATTCCTCTTGCCTCGAGGAGGCTCTGGGTCACATTCCAGCAGGAGAAGCTAGGGTATGTGGAAAGCATCTGCCCGAAGAGCAGGGTTTTTACTCTCTCAGCTGCCTTTGGACCTTAAAGGGTTGTGAGAAAGACAAATAAATGGCCATAGGCAGTGCATAAATTAGATCAGACTTCTATTAAAAAGGATGAGTTTACTTGCGTGTGTCAGCTTAATACAAATTTTAGACACGGGAACAAATCAAGTCAATTTAAAGCATAAAATAAACCCACTGAATTTTCATCTCACATTCGAAGTACTTTGTTAAAACAGGGAGGGGGGAAAAGGCAGCACTTCTAACGTTCATTAAAGATGCATTTGGACAAGACTGGGCCCAGCATTCAAAGAAAGCAGGAAGGAGAGAATTATGCAGTCCTGCGAGCACACACAGGAATCCGCTGCAACCGGATTCCCTTGTGAGGTGAGATGTGGTGCGAGGTTCGACTTCGGGCGCACAAACCCACACCGCCCGGGTGCTCCTTCACCTCTGCTCCTTCCCACCGGCTCCAACAGGACTACTCCCAGCCTCAGCGTCTGCCTGCTATTGCCCCAGTATTGACGTGCTTTTCTCCGACTTGCCCGGCGCCAGCTGCATATCTGGGTAGCTAACACGAAAATGTGTTTTTTTTGTTTTTTTGTTTTTTTGTTTTTAAAGACAGACAAATAATGTAAATAACAGATGCTTCTGGCTGTGAAATGACTAAAGATGTTTACTCCAGCCATGCACAGAGCAGGTCTGCTCTTTAGGCAAATCCATTACAATACGTGACCAAAAAAGATTTTCTTATCTAAATATCTCAAAAACTTAGCCAAAAGTATACATAAAAGTAAACCAAGCTTCAGTCTCCTATTGGCTGCAACTTTTTCATTCGGAAGCAAATAAAAGCAACTAATAGATAGGGTAATTACACAAGAAGTGAATCAGTTTGCACGATCTATTTGTTCTCTAAGCACTTTTATCTTTCCTGAACAGACCTCTAACGACTAAAAACCATATATAGTTCATATACGTAATTGGATTTAAGCTTAAAAATGAGAATAAGTCGCTGTTCAGAAAGTAATTCACAATAGTCCAACAATTCATTAGGATTAACCAGCTTAGTTAAAAAAAAAGAAAGAAAGAAAGAAAAAGAAAAGCTTGATTTTTCTTGGATCTATTTTGGAAACCATTTTTACCTTATTTTTCTTGGTAACACAATTTCATGCTACAGAAAAGCCATCAAACAATGAAAAGCGTTTGTTTCTCTCTAGTTCTTAAGTAAAACCAGCAATGTTAAAACAGGTCAGGTATAATAAATACAGCTATTTCAAGTGAATGAAAAATGTCTTCCTGTCCCAGCTTTGAGTGACAAGAGAAAATTTTTACCAGCTTGCAACTCCACTTTATTAAAAGCGTTCAATTATTATTTAATTGGAGATATATATATTTATTAGATTGGGTTTCTTTGTTGCATTTTTCAGATTAATCATACACCACAGCAGCAACATTTTCAAGTGAGCTGATGTTCCAGACACCTTTAAAAGTGCTGGAGTGCAGAGGCCACAGTCTCCTACCCCATATTTTTAAATTTTGGATACTTGGATTACCCTGGCAGGAAGGCGACAGTCCTTGAATAGAGCTTTTTGTTCAGCATCTAATAGCTTCCAGCACTTGCCCTAGCCCACAAGATACATACCAAATTCAGTTAGACATCCAGGCCAGACGTGAAGAATTTCTCTGTCAGGTCTAGTAAACGCCACCAGTTGAACGTTTGGGCTCCTCGCGGGCGCGGAGGAGCCAGCAAGGCAGCGGCGGTGCCTTGCAGCACTCGGGTGACGCATGGCAGCTCGGGAAAGGCAGCTAATGAATGAGGCTAATAACCTCTGCAACCCCTGGACCTTTCCGATTTCAGATGAAGAAAATGTAAGAATCACCCATCCTTAGAAGTATTCAACCCTGTATCCTGAAAATGAGGGCCACTAAGACACAGACTGAGATATATAAATATTTCTCAATCAGGCTTGCTACGGAATATTCCCAGAGCTCAAACCCGCTGCGTATTTCCCTATGAAGATACCGAAGAAATCCCAGTCAGCCTGAAGCAACGCTTTTCTTTCAATTTTATTTTATTTTCATTTTTTTAGGATTTGCGTCTAAGAGTTCAGGCCTAATAAAAGGAACTGGCAGGCAATTTGTACCCCTACATTACATTATTATGGCTTAAACCCATTTATTTCAAAACTGTTGTACCATACTTTTCCCATGCAAAACTGGAAGCAAGGAAACGTCTATTACTTGAAATGATTTATCAGTTTGTTGAGGGCAGGGGGTGCAGGTGGAGAACCCCACCACCAGTCCGCAACAGCCCGGCCGTGGCTCCCGGCGAGCGCGGGCGCCCCAGGCACGAGTCTCTGCCAGACGCTCAGGCTCCCCCTGCTCCTGTGGTCTCCCATGTCCACAGAGGGGCCAGGTTCCTATTAGCACAAAAACGCCTATTTTCTTGCCCACAGTCCGGTATCATGAGGGTTTTCACTTTGCAAGAAGCCCTTCTCTCCGGGCTGGGCAAGTCTGGGGAGAAGTTTGAGGAGCAGCCGTGCAGGTTGAGTGCTCAGCGGCGGCACGGCTGCCGCGCGGATCCACGGCAGGGCGGCGCGGCGCGGGACCATGGGAACTCGACTCGCCAGTCCCATGTGACGCCTGCCATTTGGAAGTAATCGCCCCATGCAATCCATCAGGAGGGACCCGAGAAGATATCTTTGTGAAGTGGAAAAAACCGAGTTCTTAATTCATATATAACAATTAAACCAAACCGGATTTTTTTTTTTTTTAATGTTTGGAAGACTTCAAAATGAACTCCAAGTCAGAAGACCGCCAAGGCTCTCTTCCCTAATTAAACACACAATTCGCATTAAAAACCTTCTTAGGCCAGCTGCTGAGACCCCGTGGAAGTGGAGGGATGTATGGTTTGTGGGAAACATTGTGTTCTTTCTCAATTCTTCAGCTTTCACAAAAGTCAGCGTGCAAACACTTTCCAAAAATACAAACTGTGTTTTCTAATTAAACTACTGTCACTTCTCTATAATGAGTTAGCA
Organism: Struthio camelus; assembly: GCF_040807025.1. Lineage (NCBI taxonomy): Eukaryota > Metazoa > Chordata > Aves > Struthioniformes > Struthionidae > Struthio > Struthio camelus. Next base: position 35,957,210 of record NC_090949.1, on the reverse strand, counting down.
AATCAAATGAAAGCTTAGATAAATATTTTCAAAGTTAAAGCAATCAGTTTCAAATGAAACGCACGGCTTCTCGTGATAGCCATACCTTTTGTAATTCATGGAAGAGTTCTTTAAAAATAAATAATAAAACACCCCCAATTTAGATAAGACATCACCACTGAAAGGCTACAACAAGACCAATGATATGGGTAATACACCAGAAAGGGTACACAGGGAAACACGAGCATAACCACGCTTCCCACGGCACACGTACACAGTAAAGTGTCCGTGGCAAAAAATTCTTTAAAAAGATCGAGTTCCGCTCTGGAAGCAAACGCACTGGCAGGAACCACCCCAATCTCAGCGTTAAAAATGCAAGTTTCTTAGAGAAGACTATGTTCTTCTTGCAATTTAAGAGTTCAGGTTGGTTTATCAGTTGATTATTAGATAAAGATGGAACAGGCGTTTAACTGGCCTTTAATTATCTGCATCCTCCTGAAAACGCACATGAAGTTATATGAAATACTACATACTCACCAAGATAATAAAAGGCTAAAGCTCCTTTTGTTGCTTTTACCCTTTTATTAATAAAATGTGAGATTTCTACCAAAAAAAAAAAAAAAAAAGCTCTGCAGGTCTTACATACTCAAACTCTCTAGCTTAGGAAAAACAAAATAATTGACAAATATCAAAGATGTAATCCTGTGAAAACAGCTCCAATCGGTTCCAACCCTAAGCCAGCCAGTTCACGCGCAGGTGGGTGCAGCGCAGCACTGGCGAGGCTGCTGCGGTGGCCGGCCAGGTATGGCTCCGCGGGGCTTAACTGGGTGCTCACCTCGCCACCCCTGCACGCTGGCACTGCCTCCTGCAGAAAACCCTTCCCACTGACTTAGAAGCATTTGAAATCCACAAATTAATATATTCAAAAGCAACTGCTTCCACTATTCCCCAAACGAAACCACGTGCTCCCGTTCGCGCAACGCTTTGTTACGATATTTTCCTTATCTTCCTATATCCTACATTCGTTTTTGTTATTCCAAATTTTCTTACGTCTATTCTACAAAGTAAGAAACTGCTTCCGGCTCAGGGAGTTCCCTGTTTGAACCTGGAAGGATCAGACTGTTCTTGCACTGTTTCTTATGCTATTCCCGAGTATCTACTACTGGCCCTCACCAGAGACGAGCTGCCAGTCGCGCTCGCCTTTGGTCCAGCCCAGGATGCCTGTTGCAGTCTCCCAAAGCCGACGACTGCCAAGCTGACCAAGCACAGTATGGAAATTAAGAAAACCATCCCGGTCCTACAAACAACAAATACACATCCAAGAAAAGATCTTTAAGAGGGAATTCAGTGTCGAGGACATCAGTGCTAATCAAATCCACTGTTAGGGACTACTGGGGGAAGTTTCATCCTCTTTCCAGAACAGCTGGAGATCCTGTGGAAGACCAATTTCTGCTGAGCTGCCCACAGTGATGGCAGAGATGGGCACTAAGGGGAAATGGGCTTTTCTATTCCCGCTAACTACCATCAGCTTTATGTTTTGTAATGCAAGTGCCTCTCACTCCCCCATTCAGCAGGCCCTTGTACGGAGCAGAACAGCATTACCATAAATAACAGTGGGGCAGCAGGGAGGCACAGGCTGTGATGAGCTAAAGATAACATTCGCCTTAGGAGATCCGACCTGCTCTGCTTGATCAGAGCTAATGAAATAAAAAGCACACTATAGCTTTTCCATTCTCATCGCAAAATTCTCCAAACCATTTCCCAGCTCATCTCCTACTGTAATAGCACTGGCTGCCTGAGAGCGTGCACTGAAAAGATTTTTTCTGTATCCTTTCATACTTATTCACACTTAGGTCATCCTCGTATAACCTGAAGTCTTGATCACAGAGCGTCATTCAGGGATTCCCCACGGTCTTCTCACATTGTAACAGTGATGCTAAAAAGACTTGGCAAAGAGTTATGGAAAGCTACTTGTGCATGTGCTGCTATAACCATCTTGCAAATCTCAGTATCTGTTTTAAAGAAGTCTCCCAATGTGAAAAATGGTCCTCCCTTGTTTTTAAAACAGAACGCTGTAGGCAGTTAAACTTGACCATTTATTTTATATCATACAAATTGAAATACTGATACATCTGTACAAGCTCAGTCCAAGAACAGAGCACCATTCCCAAAGCATTCATGAACACAACCAGCAGATCATAAGTCATAACGATCCAGAATTGACCACAATTAAATAATCTGTCAAGGGAGGAGACAGACAGCCATTCAGGCTAGGTTGAGACTGCCACTGATAGGAATTTAGAACAGGCTAAATTAAAAGTATCAACAGTTCGTTTGATTGCTGCCTCCAGAGGAAACGTGTGGGCTACAAGACAGCCCGACCAGCTGTGGCTGTGCTGACTTGGGCTGTGCACTGGGAACCACAGGACCGGGGAAGACTCTTGGCTTGACTTTTAGAGTGAACCTCAAAAACCAGAAAGATTTAAAGAAATCCTCCAAACTCTACAATTTTTCTTCACCTGTACCTTAATGATCTTCAAGCCATATTCATGACTGTAGAGAGTTCTCGGGTCTGAAAGCTAGGGAAGAGCAAGACTGAACGTATGTGATTGCCCTGAGCGTGAGACAATAGCTGCAGCACTTGGATGCCGTTACCGTTTAAAAATATTACAAATAAAAGAAGAAAGAAATTTCTAGAGAGAAGTTTGAAGCTTAATTCCATCTCTGCTGAAATCAGTAAGAGTTCTGCCATGAACTTTAAAGGGATCATGGGATTTTTCCTACAGTGTTAATAAAAATAGCGTAATTGAAAATAATTTCAAATATTATTAACAACATCCCCCCAATTAGCAGACTGCTAATAAAACTATTTGAGTAACTTTGAATCTGTGAGGAGGGCTGAGCCTGCAGTTCTTTATTGCAAGATAAGCAGCCAAAATGGGAAGTGATATTGCAAGCATCTCCTGGATGCCATTGCTTCCGCTGGCAGCATCAGAGAGTAGCTCTAGCCACCATCTGTACCATTCCTTGGTGCCTTTTTTCTTATAACAACCCCTTAAGACCTGAGCTAATAAATCATATTCAGAGGACTGCTGGTCTCTGTTAAATTTTTATTTAACTTGATTGAAGTACTGGCCAGACAAACTACTCTGTTTCCTATTTGGCAATTTTGTTTTACAACTCTGAATTGTGAAGGATTCTCTCCCCCCCCCCCCCCCCATATAATCCACATGCCCTCCTTTTACTTGTGCCTCTAGACTTGGTGCCAACAGTGGTTGTTGATCATGAGCGCTCAGATCCTGCACTAACAAAAGCGCACGTATACAGAAATACAAGCAGTTGCTGGGAAGGATCGAAAGCACTCCTCTGTTTACATCAACGAAACCAACCACTGAGAGCTACGCATACATACCTGCTCCTCAGTGAACGAAGCGAGACACATTCATTATCTAGTATTTATTTGGAGTTCATTTCTTAATCACAACATGGACTTCTTCAAAACCGGACAAGAACAAAAGTCACAGTTGCTAAACCCAAAATAGTCAACTTATGTAAATATGCAACTAGTGTTTGATGAAATCTCTTGCACGGCAAAGGACAAACGCGCAAGACTTGCTGCTCCAAGTGACATGGGATTTCAGTTTATCCTCTATGTGCTTGTAAATTATGTTAATTAAACTATGACCTTGATATTTCCATTACAGCACTATTCCAAAAGTGAGTAACATAAGCATAAAATAAAGATATACCTAGCTGAATTCATGAAAAATCTTTTCTGCAGCTCAGTAATACAATCTCATTGTTATATTTCAGTCTGACCTCAAAGGAAAACGAAACACAAAGAGAAGATTTCTGTACCACTGTGCATGTTACAAATAATGAAATAGCATTCCTTCCCATCAGGTCTTATTTTTACAATAAAGAGGTACATTCCTGGCATAAAAAACCCTCAACACTTAACATTTCCTTTAAACCATCCACAGCAGGCCACTCGACTTGAACTCAAAAGTTTGGCATCAACTGATTTGATCCATTTTCATTTTTGTACAAATGAAAAGAAACAGTCTATAAGTGAGAAAACACATCAAACTGAACATAACACATTCAGATTTTGAGACTGAGCTTACATAACAAAGCTTGACAAAGCTTACATAAGATAAGCATACATAGCTTATCTGCAACTAATAACTGATCTGGATTTAGTTACAGTTATTTACACAACCTACAAGCAAACTACAGACAATAGTTTAAAAAAAAAGGTAAACACTTATAACAATAATTTCAGCAAGTGATATGAACAAAATCACATTCTTACGAATTAAAATCTCAATTTGAATAATGTAACAAAAAAATTCTCCATCTGAAAAGGTCTTGATTTGTTTTAATTGCTTCAGGAAATAGTTCCTTTTTTTTAAATCTCCGAGTTGTTCCTTTCCCCCACCCCTTTCCCAGCAAAAGACGGGGAGGTAGGGGGGAAGTAAACTGAATATATACAAGGGTGAAAAGGAATTACAATAATTCAGCTATCAACATCTTCAGTGTTAATTGCAGTAACGTTCGGTAAAGAGGTTCAAAACAAGATGTCATTTCTTTTTTTTTTTTTGAAGCACCTCTTTAAAATATTGCCTTTAAAAATCTACCTGATTTTTCACATTGTTGCAATACCAGCAAAAGGCATACTGCATGTCATTTAATTTCATTCATTTAATTCTCATATTTGTATCTATATGTGCATATGTACATAATTATGGCATTTCTATCAGTTAAAACTTCACAGTTAAACTAAATTGGAAAAGTACTTTGAGAATCACCAAATGGGCTACAAGTACATACTTGATCTTTATTACAAAGTCACTTGGATCGCGCATCTACACGTGCTTACTAGTTCTTCAACACCACCATATTCCTGCCAGAATTTATCAAATCAATGAGCTCCTCTGGAATGAATAAAGTTATGAATCAACATAACAAACAGCGATTGTCCCATTAGCTTAATAGATCTTATCACTGCAAAACAACGTTAGGAATGTGCCTCATCCGAGTGCCCGCATGATTGCTATTTGTACATCTGGTCAGGAAGCACAATACAGCCACTTCGGACTCCTTGCAAGCATTAAAGCCCAGACAGAGCTGCAAAGATAAACAGTGCTTTTGACGAGGCACTCGCTTTGATAAAATAAGATTTATTCTCAAGAATTACTGCTCACAGCTTTCAGGAAGAAAATAAAGAAGAGGAAAACACATAAGCTGCTGGAGTGAGACTAATAATGATATATATGCTTGGCATTAAAACTGCTGAAATCAAGCTGTACATTGGCAAATTCTGTCATATGCCTAGCAGTCTGGGTACTGGCCTTTGAGCCAGGAACCCGTAGTTTCTCATGCTGCTTTCAACAATAACCTCTTTTGTTGTCCTTGCCAAGTCAGTGCTCCACTTCTCTTGCTGGGAGAAGAAGCCAGTGCTTACCTACCATTCAAAGGCTATGTGAGGTTCAACTACATTTGCAACATGCTTTAGAAACTGCAAAGTCACGTTGCAAGTTCTTTAAATTATTATTGAGAGATCGGCATTGCAGACTGGCAAGTGGCGGGGACATTAGGAAGGAAAGAATAGATCTAAGTGCCATGAGATCTTGCCCAACTTTCTTGACTACCCCAGCATGGTGAGCAAAATCTTCACTTCCTTTACGTTTAACTCAATGCTGACGTTAATTTTCTTGCTCATTTATTCACCATATTCATTTTTTTCTTCTGGAAAATAAATGACTGGATGGAAAGCTCTGATAGACAGGCACTGTGACACAACTTCAGGAGACTCCAGATAGTACTGCAGCAACTCAGCAGACCACTTTAACAGGCAAAGAAAGATGAATCTGCAGCTGAGTGACTTCCCATGCTAAGGAGCAGCAAAGAAAAGCAAACAGTTACCTTGCAGACACAGTCCTCAACAGAGTGTCCAACAAAAATGAGCAGGACAGTCACTGGCGAAGCGACCAGGGTCCCCACCTGCGAGCTAAGGGAAATCTAACAAACTTTACTTTCTGCAACATTATTTCCACCATCATTACTTCAGTAACTCCCATTCTATAGACCTTGGCACGTGCGCTACAGAAAACAGCTAAGGGGGACCTGGAGACATCACCTCTTCCCTCCCTTCAGCTCCGAACAGGATCAACTGTCCCACACATGGGCTGTTCAGCCTTAAAGATCATGAATATCTAAAGAGTCTAAATGTCCTCTGCTGTGACTTAAGACTAACTAGTCCTAATCTCACTGGACGAGGAGAACAACTGTTGCTTCCTCTTTATGGCAGCTCCTTAATATATTGGAAGAACATTATCAAGTCTGTGTTGTCACACAACAAACAAAAAGCCCAGGGACAAGCAATTCATCCAACACAACTGCGGGAAGGAAGCATGAAATCTCAGCTCTGCTGCAGATACGGGAGTTTTGCATGGACTTCAGCGACATCCAGATTTCACCTCTCAAAGACTTACAGCTGTGCAGTGTGAGCATAACCTGCCACTATGAATGTTGGCCTAGACTCCACATGCTAAAAACACAAGATTTATAATGTAAAATACCATATAAGTCAGCAAAGAGACAGCAGATTTCTTATCTGTTCATTTGAAAACCTACTTCAAGGAAGTATACTTCTTCCAAAATGCAGCTGGGGGAAACAGAACAAATTGCAGATTATCTTCAAAAAATAAAGGCTTCCACCACGGAGGCCTTCAGTCAAATACCTTCTTCCTACCTACTGAACAGACAGCACAACAGTCCTTGCCCAAAAAACAGCAGAGAGAAAGCAGAACAACTGGAAAGCAGAAGTCTGTATTAAAACACTTCCTAAATTAAATGCACTGCAATAAAAAAGGAGAAAAGGGAGCAACTACAGAGGGCCTAAGTGAATTCACTCCAGAAAGACCAGTTCAAGCCTTACACCATTTACAAGTGGCTCTGGAACGTCTCACCACGCAGGATATGAGCATGATGCTAGTGAGCCACACTAGGTCCTTGGGTATCATCAGCTACAAACACTCATGCCTCACTCACGCTAGTACAATGGGCTGCTAGACTCGGGATGGAGGGCTGAGTTTATTGTTACTATTATTTCTTTTCGATTATAATGCAGAGTGCCTTCTAAAGCTGCTACCTCAAATTTGTTCCCTAGGAAAACATAAGTTCCCAGATTCCACATTCACTCCTTATAGATTCTTACTCTCCCACACGCAATTCCATAGAGAGAGTAACCCAAATACTATCCCATTGGCATTACTGATAATTAACATTAGCTATGGAGAAAACTTCAGCTAATACTGTCATAATTACAAGACAAAAAGCAATGCTTCAGTATTACCAGGCCACCAGAAACAGACCATCATGTTAAAGCAACACTCTGCTACCTCCTGGAGGAGCTCAAACAATGGCCTCATTGTTCAGCAGCCACATCTCTGCTGAAGGCCACCCACATGCTCCCCACTCCAGGGAGAAGTCAAAATCCTCCAGCTCAAAAGACATCCACTCGAGGAGAAAGCATCTTTACAAGGCTTGTTCATTTTTCTTGGACAAGCAGGGAGTTCAGCCTTTGCCTTCAAGTCAAGTCCCTGAAAGGAAGGGGATGAGTTTGAAGTTCCTGAAGATGGACATGCCTCCGATGCTCAGGCATTTTGTATCGCACAAGATTGATTTCCTTCAACTACAAGAGGCCTCGGGTAAAAGTGATCCTTCACAGCTTCATGGCTGGGAGCCAGCATTAGATCAAAACACAGAGAACACATCATGCTTGCCTCAAGATGTCAGGAACTTTTGATAAATTAAAATTCATTTTAGTAAATGAAAAATTCCTAGAATCCTTTTGTTCATGCTAACATGTGCAGTAATATTTTAAAGTCAAACAAATTATACAAAAACAAGTAAAAAATGAGTCAATCCTTCCAAAAATTGTACAAATCTCCCATTTCAAAGACTGTAAAATGTTTCTATTTCTTTCTACCAGGACTACTTCAAGCAAGGAAAACTGAATGCGCCTATCCTAAATCTGCTGGAGTGAGTAATGGGGGGAGATAGAAATTACAGAAATATCAAATCAATTTGTCCTGCCAGATTAACTCCCAACATGCTCTGTCCAAAACCAGCAGTGGCTCTAGGGTACACAGCACTGAATACTTGTCCCACGGTGGCAACAATGACGGGCAGGAACAGAGTGGATAGCGCAGCGTACAAGCACATCCTATGAAGTTTCAAATGTTTTCAGGAATCACCTACCGACTAAAAGAGGTTCTGAAAGAGGACTGAAAGACTTGACAGATGTCCCAATAAAAAGCGGAATTTTAAATATTTCTCCTGATGTCCCATTAATCTCACCAGTATTTCTATACATGTCATCTGGCAACCTTCTTGGGATGTCCAGCAAAACCAGCAGAGACGCATGTTAACGTCAGAGAAGAACAAGGGAAAATGCCTTCACAAACTGGAATTAAACTCCTTCGGCCTGCTTGTCGTGCCTGGAACGGGGAAAGAAAATGGGGAGCGAAAGGGAAATAGCTTACGTGTAAAATAAGCACAGAAAGAGAGAACACAGCCCTGATGGGTGAGGGAGCCCAGCTCACTCACGCTCCTCCAGGGGAGAAGGACAGCATGGGAATCAGAGCTTAGGAGAAAAGGAAGATATTCTGTTATCGTGCTGACTCTAAGATAAACCTTCTGTAGCCTAAAATAACCACTCCTGTTGACATGTATTCAAACACACCGTAAACTAGCACGGCGATACTGCTCATCTGGAAGGGACAGAGCCTTGTCACAGATGTGGGGCAGGACTCACTCGAAGCGTCTCACAGAGGAGAACGCCGCATGGCTGAACTGCCTTCATCACAGCCCCAGACAGCTGCACACAAATTCTGCTCCTACAGTCTAATCAGCAAGCACTTGTCCCTCTGAAGAAGACTTTTTTCTTCTTTTTTTTTTTTTTCCAAATGCGACTATTTACAACAGGTTACAGGGAAACCTAATCAGTCCTTAGAAAGTATTTAGGTATAAAGAGGTGCATAGAGTCATTCCTCTCTCCACGCCAGGGCAGAAATGAGATATTTCTTGAGAGCCGAAAGGGATATAGTTTATCATGTCCACTGAACACCTGCCTCCACTTAACCCTTTGCAGACTTTCTGCTTCAGCTAGCCTTTTCATTGGGGTGAGTAGATCAACGGGGCTCTAAATTCTTCAGGGACTCTTCTCCTCCTGCCCTTTTTCTAAACAATATCTTACCAGACAGTCTTTCAACTAATACACAGGGTCTCCATCGTTATGATTTTCAAAAAGACTCCTACTGAGGGATCACAGAAAGTCAGGACAAGGCTGTTTTGTTTCTGCCAAGTATGTGAGCCCTGATACCCCCTGCTCATCATGTCAATCAGTTGCCTGGGCTAGGTCAGGAGTTACTGGGAGAGGCGCAGGCAATATCCATTCGACAGCGTGGCTCTCTTCTAGCCCTGCTCAGGGAGGCAAAAACATTCCGGCGCCTTCATCTTCTGCACACAATTCCATACGCAACAAAGACGTAAAGATTTTTCTAACATAAGTTTAGCAATCCACCCAACAGCGTATTTCTGGCATGCTCATACCTATATGTATATATACATATACCTATATATAGAGGTATATACAGTATACATGTATATTGAATATTTATATCCATATTCTGCAGGCACTTTGTTTAAAAAATAATTTACATGCAAGAGCAAAGCACGTACATAAGAAAAAAATCAGAAAGGGAAACGTCACAAAGGAAAATGAGTTTGGGGCTTCATTAACTTGAAAGTCAATTTTGCTCTCTTTTATAGAGGCATTTATGTAAAGTTACTTGAACTGAAGTACACAGTCTACAGCTGAGAATCTGACAGTGGAAATTGGGCCCTGGCCGTCAGTGTTTACATACAACTCCGCTATCCAATGGCTACTTTAAAGAGACAAAAAAATGACAAAAAACTTCAGCTAAGATTAACTCAGCCTCATTACCTGGGTGCCCCAGCCTAAGCGTCTTCCTTTTAGTTCCCTGCTCTGTTCCCGCATCCTATCGAACGTTCTTAGTCCTAAATAGCAAAACCCTGCTCCCCTAAACGGTCTGTTTAACTAAGACCATCATTGCCACAGATTTTTTCTTTAAAGACTAAATGGAATTGGACGGATGGAGTTGCAAATGTTTGTCTTTTAGTGCCGAGTGCTACAGAAAGCTGGCATTACAAGTACAATGGAAAACAGAGGTTGGTGGGAAGTTCAGATGCTTGACTAGGCGGCTCTGAATAGAGCAGAAAACTTCTATTAGCTCCCTGCTGCTTGAGCCAGCCGAGGTCAGTCCCCCGCCAGGCAGCCAGGAGACTTCGCCAGCGTTATCGCCGTTAACCCTCTGCGTGCCGCTCTGACAGGCGTGCGCGCTCTCGGTGCCAGGACGCGCTGCCGAGAAGCGCTATCCCCTTCCAAAAGCAGCTTCCGAGGTCAGTAACGAACGTGCACAGGCCGATTATGTTACAGCAGGGGCTAACGTGCACATCGCTCAGTCCCGTGCCCAGAGAGCAGGCCATCAGCTGGCAGCACGTGCTACGTTATCCGCGGATTAAAAGCGTGACAATTCACGTCACACAGAAAGACGACAAGGATTTCTACTTCTGCGTTGACAGAATAAGAGCAGTTTGTAATTATTTGGAATTAATGCATTGCTTTTTTTATTTTGTAAAGCTTCTTCAGTCCTGAAATTCACAGATACTACAAAGATAATGCTGTAGATGGCAGAACGGGAGAAATAAAATGCCAAGTGCTCAAGCATAACAGCCTTCCCAGAGTACATGACACAAAAGCGTCAAGCACAGCCTACAGAGGAACGGGGTGTCTGCTCTTCATGTTAGGTAGTGTGCAGCTAATTTAAAAAAAATAAAGCAAGATGCAGTATTTTCTAAACACTAACTCATGTCTGCGGTTATACTTTACTGTATCTCATTACAATTCTTTGCTCTGACAAACTTAAAACCTGAATCAAATATCTGGCACTTTAGCCACAGCATCAGGGAAAGTAAGTACTACCTGCTAAAAGAATTAGCGGCTTGGGTTGGATTTTTTCACATCTACACTCCTGACATTGCTGATAAGGGATTAACTAGAGTCACACCTGTGATATGACTAAATGCTATATAATACTAGCATCTGGACGCTAAGCAGTTACAGTTACAGCTGGTGAGAAAATTGATTTCCCCACCTGAGGACATTCATTCTTTATTGATTTTTTTTAAAGCAAATATAGTGGTGCAAATTCAAAATTTCCAACCCAAATTAGATCTGGGCAATAAGAAGTACACAACCATTTTCCCACTAAACCTGTGGCTAAGGATTTCCTAACTAAGCTTTGACCCATACCCTGAAAGGAAATAGAGACAAGCTTCTCATCCTTCGCCCCTCTGGAGTAAGATGCCAGTTGGAAGAGGCAGTTTTACCTGGAGGAGAGGTGGCATGAGGAAAAAACACTCCCTCATCTGCATCCACCGCCTTGCACCGCTGCCACCTCCTGCTGCCATCACACGTGGACACACTGCGTTCACCGCTGAGCTGCCAGATACCCACAAAGCACAGGAGGGGAGAGGAGAGAGCTAGGGGAAAAACAAGAATATGCCAGGGGAACCACAGGGAGGCTGGAAAACAGGAGGGGAGCAGCCCCAGGGAAGCATCTTACAGGACCACACCTTGATCATCACTCACAGCACACCCAATTCACATCACACCGGTCAGGAGCAGCAAGCTAAATAAGAGCGGGCAGCAGGCTGGGAGGCAAGAGCAGCCTACAGCAGAGGTGATGGCACCAGGAGTCCAGGGGGTCCCGTGGGCCAGATCGCGCCTGCAGAAATGCTCAAGCTCCCGACCTTCGCTTTTTGAGTCCCCCTACATACTTTTGCCATGCCAAAAACATTTCATGGTTTAAAATGCGTTGGCAATGAAAGACTGCACGCATTAAAATCATGTTGCAAAGCAAAAATACAGGTTTGGCAACACAGAAGCTGGGGGGAGAAAGAGGGCTGAGGGGATGCAGGGAGCCTGGATGGTCATTAGTTCTTTGACCACCCCCCCCCCACCCCCAGGTATAAAACCAAGATTCAGTATCTAACATGCCCTTGTTACTCTCGTATACCAGTGTGACCAGCAGCTTCCACTGCGCTGGTACAAACATGTCTCTGCCTGACAGCTCTGCCACCCCTCCAGGCTCCACGCGAGTGGCCTGGAGGTCCCGGGGCCTGCCCGAGTAAGGAGAGCTCACGGCTTGAACCTCTGACAATTATATCTATGTTCAGTGGCATCCTGGATGAGTCATTTGGTCTCTTTACGTCTCCATTTTCCACCTGTAGAATAGGAATAGTGGTCTGCCTACCTCAGAAGGAATGTGATGAGGAAAGCTATGTCACGGATTGTCAGGCTTTCAGATATTTACAGCGATAGGAGCCAGGTAATTACCACGAATAACAAAAAAAACTGTGCCTTTGCCAAAATCAGTTAGAAAGTTCTTTCACAGTGAAGGAACAGCAGAAGGACAGCAGAAGTTCAGCTCAGCAGTAGTATTTAATAAAACAGATAACTACCAACTCTCTTCATTCCTCCTTCAGCTGTCAGCAAACGAATACCTGCACAAGCGAGACAACACAAGAGCAACAAGGGGAGAGCCTCATAAGGCGGCAGCTCCTACTGAGCCCTACTTTGCTTGCTCGAGTACAATCCTGGCATCCCAGAGCACCAGTTCGGGACCACGGCAGTTGCTGTTTCCCGAACACCAGGAGCGCCAGTGACCCGCGGTGCTGCGCTTGCACACCCGCAGGGTCTTACCAAGGCTGCTTCCCCCAAGGGCGAGAAGAAATGGGTCTACCATGGCCATTTCAAATACTTTCTTCCTCCCCTTTATCCTCACTTAAGGAGACGCTCTAAGTGAATATTTATTGCACAAACGTGTCTTCCCAATGGAAAAACACATTTAGAAAAGTTTAAATGTCTGTGGGAAAGAATTCACATTCAGGAGCGAATCCAAAATGATGGCCACAAACCTGCCCTGTGGATTTTGGGCAAGACACAGGAATAGTTTAGGCTGTCTGCATTTCTGGACAGCTGCAGCATGCTGTGCAATGGCTGGAAAAGTGTCTTCCCATTTACCACAGAAATAAGTAGTAAAGCGTCAATGGTGCCAAAGCTCTGAGGATGACAAAGAATCAAAAAAAAAAAAAAGTTGCTATTTTTCCAAACAACTCTAGGAATAAAAATCTGATTTTAGACATTGAAGCAGCTTTTCTGCAAGGAAAGAAGAAAGTGTATTAATGACAAAACCTTATATAATTTTCAGCATAAGGTAATTTCAAAAAAGAAGGTTATAAACACCGAAGAAACAGATTTTTATACCGACAAGCAGGCTGCCACGTGTCAGCATAATGGATTCACCTATTTGTTAAGAACTTGCCCCATTGTTTAAGCGAGTGCTTTGCTGAGATCACTTAACTGCTCAAGCCAAAGGCCCGGCAACTGTCCTCCGCCGCCAGCCACATCTAGGCACAGGCATCCCACCAACCATTACTCTATTAACTACACATGGCAGGGAAGCGAGGGAGGAAAAACACAATCTGCCACAGTTCTTTCCCACAGAGACTCAGCATCAGAGCATCATACTGTGTTATTTAAATGCGTGAAACTGAAAAAGACTGTTCTTTACTGCCCTGGAATTTGAAGACTAAGAGCAGTTACGCTGTCTGAGGCGACAAAACTCAGGATACATCAGAGCTCCTTCCTCTGACCTAAACAGGCTATGCATTATTTTTCTGCAGACCTTTTTCCTTTAGTAAAACAAACAAACAAAAAAAGCACATGCTACTAATTGTATTTACATTACACATTATCAATCCAATCTATACTTGGGCTTCTTCCAAGACCACCAACAAGGCTCACATTACAGGGACTTTGCATTAAATAGGCTTTGTTTGTTTTTTTTCTCCTTTTAAACAGAAAATCCTTGCAACTTTTTTATGTTAATGAAACAGTTTAAAATACATTTATAAAAAAGCAGGAGGAAAAAGAAATACATTCCTTCCTCAAAAGGGGATATGTCTTTTAATCTTGTACTGATAAAATGCTCTCTAAGGCAAGGCTTACAGGCAGCAGTCTGAGATAATTAAAAACAATGGCGAGTGGCGTTCCACAGCTCGTCCCCTCTCCTGGTCCAGGAAACCTGCAAATCTGCACAGACCTTTAAACACGATCAAGACCCCAGAAACAGAAGCGACATCTTCAGTCAGTTAAGGCCTGATTCAAAGCACATCAAGCCAGCTGAAAGATTTACAAGCTGCTGAACCAACCAGCACATCCATACGACTGCCGGGGGGACCCTCTAGCTCTGTCCAGTCCAATTTAAGCTCCTCAATCAATGCAGCTTCAATAATCTCCCTTGCAAGATTATTCAGTCCAACACATTTCACTCTCCAGAAATGGCTCCTGAAATTTAGCTTACGCTTCCTTATCTGCATTTCCTTCTTCTTATTCATAGCCGCGTCTTCCTTTGCATTGCTCTAAATAATATGCCTTCCCTTGCTGGCAATGCACTTATTAGGTCACCCCTCTTAGCTTCAGCAGGCATTTATTTCCCCTAAAAACCAAAATCTTTCATTGATTTTTGATGTTTTTCCTCTAAGATCTTACCCCAATTTGGTAAAAAAAAAAAAAAAAAAAAAAAAAAATTCTAGTGTTAAGTTTCCCATTGCTGAATGTAAAATTGTACATGCAGTCCCATGACAGCTGCTTTGTTTTCAGGTCCCTTTCAGCCAAATAAAAAGAATTCAGACAGGTTTGGGTGTTTTGTTTTTTTGTTTTCAACCACTATAAGGTATTACAAACAAGTATCTATTTACTGTTGACTAAATACCTTTTTCTTCCTTTGTCATGGTATCACGCAGCGCAGCATACCCCAGCAATGGTTAGAGATAAATATTCAACAACGCTGTGGCTCGTCAGACTCCACTCTTGCATTAGAAGCAGTTTGCGTTGCCTTCATAGGACACAGTGTGAGAACGAACTATATTTACGCAGCACTGAACAACCAGGCACATTGGAGATCAATAAAAACCGGGAAGAAAAGCCTGAAGATCTTCAGCGGTGTCCCCTAGAATGACTACCTACACCAGAGATGAGCTGGCTCCTTCTACATGCAGAAGAAAAGGATTCAGAATTAGAAAAAAATGCCCAAGTGCCTTTCAACGCTCCCTAGCATAGCATCTATGTACCTACACAAACACACATACACATTTGAATAAAGCATATGCAAGTTCCATATTAATAGCCGCTGTGTCAATGAGCAGGAAGGACCAAGAGACGAGGCCACCACTGAGAACCAGGAGCAGCCACCACCATTCTGCTCAAGCAAGTTCCTGCAGCCGGTTCCTTTCCCCTGCTTTATTGGCCAGGCTGCTACTAGCACCGCTGGCCTATACACAACGCCTTTGCATCACGTGCGGCTTAGCAAGGCCTTCAGGAACTACCATAGGAAAAATACTCACAGAGAGAAGTAGAGCACATGCACAGAAAGCAAGACTTGAAAGCAAGAACGTAAGAAAGCAGGAGGTTGGACTACATGACCTCAAGTCCCCTCAACCAACCTTACGAGGATTCCATGATTCTATAAAATACAGATATTCTGCATCCTGGATAACAGTGTGCTTCCAGCACAGTTGACACAAAACTTCTAATGTAAATCTAATTAATAAAAATTAAGCAGCTGAATCTGATCTGCATAGAACAATAAGTAGCAGAAGACTTCACAAAGAGAGTTATATTATATGGAAGTTACTATGGTAAAGAAAACATGCTGGGGTTTCCAACTGAAGAAACAAAAGCTAAACTGACTCATGAGAGCTCAGAGCTAAGGCTCTGACTCATGAGATTACAGTCCCATCCACCTAGGGAAATTGTTTATTTGAATTTTAAAAAAGTATTTTTAAAAAGTGCGTATGTATATACATTTGGGGGGGGAGGGAGGAAGAAGGAGAAGGGGGAAAGTAACACTTGTTATTTGAGCAGGGCATGTCTTTCTTGGCAATCTCTGCCTCCTCTTTTCAACAGAGGCATCCTTTGGGGGCTAAATTGCGAGTTAGACACATGTATATAGAGAAACAGGCCTCTGTTTTCTGTATAATGGCAGACTACTTATTTTTCAATACAGACAATCCCTCATATCTGGTATTTAACTTATATGTAAACTAGTCCCAGCAGAGCTACCCCTCTTAATGGCTCACACTACTTTGGAAGATAGATTTTTTTTTTCTGCTCTTGGACTAGACTCATCACTGATGCATTAACTCAAAACGACAGTGAACCTAAGTCTATTCAGTTTTGTGGGTTGGTGTTGAGTGATTAGGCTTCTTGGCAGACTTGAACTACTTGGGAAGTCAGAAGTGAATCAAAGACTATTACATAGAAATAGGAGAGACATTAGAGATTCAGACATACTCGATCCTTTCAAAATGTTTGATGTCTTGCTGTTCTCAAGTGACTTATGTGATTAATAAAGTAGATCTATTTGTCATCTCCTTGGACAGAACTAAAAATGTACTTTGCTATGCAGAAGGACTAACAGGCTTTTAGAGAAGTACCACAGGTGAATACCACCCACAGCACTGCTGTCCTCCCCCAACATGCAAAAGAAAAATGTAGTAGCACTGTTGCTTTTACAAGAAGTCTAAGAAGTAAAGACAGAAGAGGGCTTCAAGATCCTATGCTACACATTAGGTCTGAATAACGTTGGTTGCCTGTGGACTTTCACATCAGAAAACAGTGCATACACCATCAGGTCTTAGGGGAGAAACAATTTAGGTACAATACTATTATTGCTTTAATTAATGTGCATATTCATAAATGCCTCAGGCAATAAGATAGGGAAATATTCACAAAGCCCAGATTCAGCCTAGGGAAGCTAGCGTCTCTAGGATGCTTTTACAGCCACCAGAGAACCAGGGTAAAATAGGTCTGGCAGGGTCCTCTTGCCATCTCCTTTCCCATTCCTAATGGACGTCAGTCTAATCTCTCGTAGAAGACCTCTAGTGACACAGACTTTGCAGCCTCCCAAGCCTGTGAAAGACTTTAATCTCATTACCCTGGAAAGTTTTTCCTCGTATCCAAATTAAATCTCTTTTGCTGTACATTAAACCCAGTAGCTCTTGTCCTAGCAATCACTGCCATAGGGAATAAGCTGCCTTCTTCCTCCCTGTAAACAGCTTTTGTACGGAAGGCCTTATCATATCTGCTTTTCGGCATTGCAACCTCAGTTCGTTCAATCTTTCCTCATGGGTCATGTTTTCTTAGCTTAGCAAGATGACTCTTGTTGTTCTCACTGGGCTTCCTCCTGTTGATCTATGCCTTTCCCAAGATCTGCTTCCCCAAACTAGGCACAGTACTGCTCCAGCTGAGGTCTCGCCCATGCTGAGCAGAGTGACAGATTACTCTGTGTCCCCTGCAGGTTGAATTGCTGTTGACACAGCCAAATACAGTGTTTGCCTTTTCTCCGCAGTATGCCACTGTTGACTCTTGCTCAATTTCTGTTCCACTATAACTCCCAAATCATTTCGGAAGAGCTGCAGCTTAACCACATGCCTGTTTTGTGATTTATATAGGTGATTACTTCTTTAGAAGTTCAGTATATTGCACTTATCCATTTCATCATATTTTTTCTGAGCATTTCTACAGTTTGACAAGAGGATTTTAAAATAGCCTGCCAATACCCTTGCAGTCCCTTCCATCCTTGTGCCATCCAGCGCAACCTCTACTCCATTGCCCAGGTTGCTACTGGAAGTACCAAACAACTCGATCCAGCATAAGCCTTATGAAGGCTCCTCATTTGCACTGCAAAGCCTTGCAGCCATGTTACTCCTGTCTGGCCTTTCTGCTATGCTAGTTTCACTAAGATCATGTGTCTCTAGGTGACTTGTAAGAATGGCGCATGAGATGCAACATCAAACATTCACACCAACTCAGGATAGGACATATACAGTTCTCCACAAGACTCAAGATTGGGTTGACATGATTGGTTCTTGACAAAACCATTTTAGCTTGCTATTCGTCTCCTTCCTCTATCTTCCTGCTGCTTGCAAATAGTTTATCTGTTGTTAAGCAGATTGATATGTAATTCCTTGGCAATTCTCTTTTCAAGAAGCTTTATGTTTGCCTTTTTCCAACCTTCTAGGCTTACTCTCCATCAGTGTGCAAAGATGACAGCAGGCATTGCCAAAACTGACTGGGACTGAGCAGCTTCCTCAGAGGTTACCTAAAGAGCTGGCAGAAGCAATCTGAAGACATCTAATCTATCTCAGTATTCTCTAACCAGATTTTTCTTATTCTAGACTGAGATTACAGTCCTTATATGTTTGCATTCCTATTTTTTCAGGGCAGGGTGAAGAACAGCACAAAAAGGGCACTGAACATTTTCACCTTTGGTTTCACCTATCAAGGTTTTTTCCTCTGCACTGCGTAGCATATCAATATGTCTCTTGGCTTTCTCTTAAACGTCTCTTAAAACTTGAGTCCAAGTCTGTGCCTTAGCTTTTCTTATTTCATTCCTCTATGTTTATCCTAAGCTTCTGTACTCATCACTAGTAAGCCAGTCTCATATCCAATTTTTAAATTCTTTTCTCTTGTATTTGAGGCCAATATCTGTTTTTTATTCACACTTCCTATCAACTCCCCATAGACTAAGAGAACGTCCTCCCACCAGCAGTATAATTCCTATAAGGAACTACAGATTCCCTTAAATACTTTTTCTTTAGACTTCCTTCCCATAGGATCTTACTTATAAACTCTGAGTCTACTAAATCACATCACTTTTATGTCCAGCCTATTTCCTAAGGATTTTGAACTCCATCTTTCAAGACTGTTAATCAAAATACTTTTCAATGTCAAAGCAGCAAATTCAAAAGCACCTTCTCATTTTATATTTGGTAGTTATAAATTTAGCTAGAATTGGCACATTACATGATACACGGAAGTGCTCAATGGAAAAATATATTCAGTAACAAGTTATTTATCATGCAGGGATAAAGTATCTTTCATATAGCATCTCAATCACTATACTTTAAGAAAAGAAGTATTAAACGCTACATACAGGATGTTCTAGGTTAACCTTTTTAGCAGTATATGCTAGCATATAGGTAGGACACTGCTGTTTGCTGTGTTGATCAGGGCATTTTTTCTCCTTTTGGTATTAAATCTGATTTTCCAGATGTCTAAATATATATTTCTTTTATTCCAAATTTGCATTAAAAATTATTGACATGTCTTGTATAGACACCTTTGCGTTTTTCTCGATACTCAGGCGACTGTCAGAGCCCAAGGACGATCTCCACAAACTGCAGCCTGACCCGCAGCTCCCTTCTGCCCAGCGTAAGAGCAAGCCTTTACCTGCAATGGGAATTAATGAACCAGCATGCAAGAGTATGCAGGACAAAGTACTCTAATGTCACGCAATGTCAAGAAATGCTAGCAAGTGCAGTTAGGGCATGCAGGAAACAGCTTTTTAAAAGAACTAGATGCTTCAAAAAATCAATTTGATAACAAATGTGCTTGCTACACCCTACCTCCCATCCACCCCCAAATCCACAAACCTGTGAGTGGAAATGGCCAAATATCTTTGCAGGATTTAGGAGATCCAAGAATAAGGATTACTGTATGTAGATGGCTGCATATGTACAGGGTGGAAAAAAGTCACACATAGGCGAGGCCTCAAACTAATGCAAAAAATATTGAGAACTGGTCTGTGGTAAAATAGAAGCATCTGGAAGAGAAGATGTTGAGCTGTTATTCCTGGACCTGCTATGGGCTCTCTTTTAGGATCTCAAACAAGCTACTTAACCTGCACTCCTTACATGTACCTAGCTGGAGAAAATACATACCTAATTCACTGCAGTATACAGTGAAAAATTAAGTAATTGTTTATAAACACTTCTGAGATCCCTGGATCAAACCTACCATAAAAAATTGAAAACTTCTGGATATTATCACTAAAAGACAGCACAGAAATAAAAATTGCGAGAGCTGTATTTCTTTTAGATGGAAGATCGAAAAGATTTGCTTTTTCCTAAAGCCTGCCAAACTGCAATGAGAACCATATTTTCTACATGAAATTTAATACCCAGAAGAAACTGTAAAGGACCAGAGGGTCTCCTGTCCTTATACACTTATTACTGCTATAAGCTCCACAAACATACGGAAAGAAGAAACTCGAGTTTGTCCTTCTGGATGTAAATACAGAGGAAGTGCATTCATTCATCTGTATGCTGCAAAATCGACTTACAGATCTCATTTAATGAATTATCAAAAAAAAAAAGAAAATGGCAGAAGTGCATTATTGCAGTAAGTTAAAGTCAGGCACATCGCTTTTATGTGCTTTGTTTCTTATGTGCATTTTTTGTTTAACTGCACTGTGTATTTCCTCCAGGACCCACTGAAAAAAAGAACCTGGTCTTTTGACACACAAGTTATTTAGGGACTCCCAGTACTGATTCAATACATACCAATGACCTAAGCTACATGTTATCAGTTAAGAGTACCTTTTGAGACACAATACCAAAGTATAACAGCTGTTCAAATCATGCTTTTTTCCCTTCTGTTTTCCATCATATAGCTTTACCTACTATAGCTTCAAATAAGCCAGAAAAAGTGAGTGCAAATATTAACTATAATATGTAAATTGCCCATGTTTTTCTGGGAGCTCCCACACCCCGAGTCACTGAGAAAAAGCAGCTGCTCCAGTCTAGGACAGGTTAAATCCAAACCCACTGCACCAAAGCAGTGCCTTACGTGAGGTTTAGTAGAGACCACAGCAGTCATGAAGCCTGATCCCTGCACAACACAGGCAGCAGTTGCCTTCATCCAGCAATTCCTGCACGTAGCCACTTGTGGCTGCGAGCTTATCGTTAGGAAGTCAGTCTCGATCTAAAGGCTCCCAAGTGACCGGGAACCTGCCATGTCATATCATCATCTGTTTCAGCACAGTTCCTTTCAAAGGGAAAAGCTTGCCCATGGAAACTGGAGGTGGCTCCCTTTGTCTTGTGGTGCAGAAGTTATTGAGAGTATGCCTCCATCGCAAACCACTGTACAGTGCAGAAGCACCTGAGCGAAGCTGGGCACCAGAAGGTCCATGTGAGCTAATTACTCTGCGGGGCAGAGGAAATCAGTTTGCGGGAAGGATCTGGCAGCTATCAATATCCTCTGCAAGGTACCCAAGGCAATTCAGTGCAAAAACACATGAACTAGTCTGATAAGTAGACTCGCTCTACAAAAGTGTATTTAAATCAAACTCTGAACAGAAAGACCTCTTTTTTGTTTGTAAGAGTTTGCTTTCCAAAGAATTTCTCAGTACTTGTCTCTAAAGCTAGCATTTTCCAAAATAACTCAGTCCTCTGGATGCTGAGACATCATTTGGAAAGGCACTTGGATGACTTCAGGGCTTTCCGTCATGTCACCACAACTGCTAGAGGTTCAAACCTTGGCACCTGTCCTCCAGCAGGGCCCATGCAGGTGGATCCCAGGGAAGGAAACTGCATTAGGGAATGTGTGTTTATTCCAAAAGAGCCAATTTCAGCCTTCGTTTGTGATGCATTACTGGAAAGCTCTACAAGGTGAGATTAAGTCTGCAACAAAATAAAGATTACCCTAGCACAAGATTAGGTAAGGAAGAACAAAAGCTGGTCTGACGCTTGCCTTTCACCCCGTCTTCCTGACTACATTTAGGAGGTTTAATCACCAAAAACATGTATTTCGTTATAGTCCAGTCCTAAAGTTTGGAGTATTCCAAGTGAAATTGCCAATGGACTATAGCATGTTAATGATACTGTACTCTCTTTTGGCTTTCTGCCAAATAGGGAACAGTGCCAACATTTGTAGACTTCCCACAGGAAATTAAATAACTGCCCTGTTGGAAATATAAACCCATTTACAGTGGTCAGACTTGCATTTTCCAAAACAATGATATAGTTTGTGCACAGAAAGCGCTCGGAAAATTTGTAGGACGATTTAGAGAAAGTCAAGCGAACATGAAACAAAGGCCTGTGAAAAGGTGTTTCACACAGCTCGAAGAATTACAGCTTTGTCAGGTGTATTTCCTGACCCGGGGCTCATACAGGAGCACTTACATGGTTCACTACTGAGTACACTGTACACACACACACCCCACCGATGAGTGAAGAGTAACAGAAGAGTAGCTTATTTCACAGCTTGCTGTATTCTTTAGTCAAACCTCTGCTCTGGGCTACTATTCTGTTCCTCACATGCTTCCTTCTATATTTAAGGCAAACTCCTGTCCCTGCTGAGGTTAATGGAGTTTTACCACTGACATTATCACCACTGAGATTCAGATTATAAAACTACTGAAGAAAGGAGCCTGTTTCCTCCTAGGCATTTGTATACAACCTGGGCTCTCACATAAATCCTGTCTAGGGCCTCCAGGTGCTTTCCATAATAAAAGCAATATTATTTAAGTATTAATCTTTAGTAAATTTGATTCTCATATTCTCTCCTCTTCATCACCCTGCTAAGTGCAACTTTCTTCCTCTGCCAATGCATATTGCTTGAAGCTGCAGCTATCAACCCAGAAACCTGCATGAACAATAAAATTCCTTAAAAATAAATAAGCGATGCTGTGAGGAAAAAAAACAAGGGTGTACTCTTTTCCCTTCAAAGTATGCCACAGAAATGACCTGGACGCACAAGCTAGGAGAGGAATAAGCGGCAGGCAGTGCATCAACCCGAACAGACTAGCTCGCTAACCAGGAATAGCTGGCAGCTGCATTTCCCACACTTGACAGAATTAGAAAGTTGTCCTTTACACTTTTGCCGATACTAAGATATAGACAACTCCAGCGTTACTCCCTAACAGTATTTCCTTCTCCAACACCATTATGCACTTCAGCAAACCCCGTACACCTTACCTATTTG
Organism: Struthio camelus; assembly: GCF_040807025.1. Lineage (NCBI taxonomy): Eukaryota > Metazoa > Chordata > Aves > Struthioniformes > Struthionidae > Struthio > Struthio camelus. Next base: position 35,934,247 of record NC_090949.1, on the reverse strand, counting down.
CTAACGCAAACTTAACTACATTCCCTGTAAATAGTCTAATTGCAGGAATAGAGGCATTTCAATAGTGCTACCTTGTACTTTCGCACAGTAGGGCCTTTCATTAAAGGATCTTAACTTGTATTACACAGGTGGGTAAACATTATTATCCTATTTTACACAGATTGGGAAGGAGACAAATTGTTGCAGAGTAAGGCAGTGGCAAAACTGGAAGTAGAAGGGCAGTCTCTGCGCCGCAGCCTCCTCCAATGCCAGCAGTCAGCTCCCAGACGGGGATAAACTGCAGGAGAAACAGGCTGCAGGATCGAGCCAGTTCCTCCCAGTAATGAAAGTCACATGGGCATAACTGCTTGAAAAGATCCCATTTTCCTAAGAAACACTTCTGGGACGGATTTAAGATTCAGAAAAAATACACATTATCTGCATGGGATCTATATATTTTAAAAGCTGACCTATAGTCTTACACGTGCAAACTTATGCCAACAAAGTAGAAAGACATCTATACATTACTACTTGTATTGCTCCCTCCCTTTTTTCTTTCTTGCTCTTTCCCTCTCTCCTTTTCACCATGGAAGTTGCATTGAGCCCTTTAAAAGGTCATCGATAATACCATTACCCTGGTATGCAATGAATTATTTGCATCTTTTAGATTCACATTCTGCATAAGTCATTTGACTTGTGAGCAGAATAACAAGCAAGGAAAAAGAAGTATATTTGCAAGTGGCAGGCAGCGGAGCAGCAGGTATACAGCCTTAGAAAGTATCTCTGAAATATCATACACTCTAGGACACTGCTAACCACTGGCCAGGAGTCACTTTCAAGTCTCACTCTTGTAAATGGAAAACAACCCAAACTTTCACTCACTTAGGCCCTGATCCAGAAAGGCACTCAAGTGAATGTCTAACTTTAAACACAAAAGTAGTCCCATTTAAATCAACTGGATGACTCAGGTGTTTACTGTTACAATACACGTTTAAGTGCTTTGCTGGATTGGGGCCTTAAGCGGAGATTGGTTTTTAACACTTTCGTCGACGTATCACGGCAGCTTCTTGTGCCTCAGCAAACTTCATCTTCTTTCCATCCACTGCCTCTCCCGTTGTTTCTTGAACAAACACAGATGTCCCTGGTCTGAACACTTCGAATCTTGCCATCGCAGTAATCTAGGAGCTGGCAGATAATAAATTAAAAAGCGAGTTATTTACAGAGTTCTCCTCAAGGCAAGAAAAAAAACGCCACGTTCTCTATCGATAGAAGAAAAACGGCAAACGCAGGCGGTTACTGCATATGCGGCAGGGGCAAAGGGAGATGTTAAGAAGGGCAAAACAAACTAGCCTTGGGTGACAAAGCCAGGGTGCACAGAAACGCACCCTGGTCAGAGGATGTTGCATCCCCCATGCCAGCCGATGGACCAAGATGCACTGGCCTCTGCTCCCCCAAGTATTCGCCAGCTCTTCCACTCGGAGGAAACGAATCACATGGACAGCAATGGAGCTATTTAAGTAATCAATGGGAATGGCTTCCTTTAAAGCAGAGCTGGAGAAGCTGCTTAGACAGACCTCAAAATAAGTCAGCAGGGGACCACTTTGAAAAAGCAAGACTCCCAAAGACCGTGAAAAAAATACTGCAGAGAACAGAGATTAGAAAAGAGGAAAGGAACAGCATGAAGAGGAAGAAATATCATGTGCTCTGCTAACTGCGCCTCTTAATTAAAAGAATACAACTCCGCCTCAGTGAAGTAATGTTACTGCACATCCCTGCTATAACACATTTTTAAAAGGGATACATTCCTGTTCCTCAAAATGGTAAAGAATTTACATTCATCTGGCTACAGTATGTTACAGAACTAAAGACATTACAAAAAGATAATCCCTAGAAAGCCTTTGCTGTTATTCATATATTGAAACATAAGTAAGATATTATTGGTTTGGAAGCTGTCAAGACACTTCTCTGTGTGCTGCAACAGAAGTCAAAATGAGATGTTATCCAGCCTCCAGGAAAGGTTTCCATTGGACACTGGAAAAAAATCAAAGTCCAGAAATCCTTTGGGGAGCTGATATTACTTTCCCAAACTAAATCATTACAAGTATAATTCCCATTCACATAAAAGTAATATTATTTTATATATAAAGCTTGTAATATAAACAAAGTTTTTAAAAGAAAAATAGGCCACTCATTTCAGCTGACATGCCAAAATTAAGGTGCAGCTCTTCTGCTAAGATCATCATAGGGTTTGGACATGTGAACTTCTGTAATTCTGCTTCTCAGGATTTTCTCTCCTGAAAATATAAATTGGTCTCTAAAAACTGCAAAATAAGAAAAAGCCCTGGAGATTCCATTGTCATTAGTATGCCTTTATTGTATTAGATCAGACATGTCTCTGCTTGGAAACAAATTGATTTTGGTAAATCAGTCACACTGTGGATGATATACCAATCATTCCCTAGAATAAAGAAAAAGCATCTGCTTATAAACACAAAACAACTGAAGAGCTGGCAATGCTGGACAACCGCAGAGTATGTTATGCTTCTCTGCTGTTCTTCCTCATGTGCACGTCAGAATTGAAACACATCACATTTCTAACATCACATCAGGGTGCTTATTTAAGAATATAACTGCTCCATGCTTTTGGCACAAGTACAACAAAAATACATTTGAAAAATAACACGTGTGAAGAATGTCATAATCGGTTATCAGTGCCTAACCCTTTCCTTCCGCAATTTGTTATAGCTACTCCATCCTGCCATCCTCTTCTGCCTAAGCAGCCCAGAAAAGCAGGTACGCCTTGCAACATGCTCAGAAAGTCAAGAAATTTGGAGTTTTTCCTGAATCAAAGGAACCAAGAAGTTTCAAATCATGGATTTTTCAAAGACAACGTATTATCAGCATAGGTCACAGCATGTTATTTACTCGGGGCTTCCTTACGCCAGTGTAAAAAGAGGTTCACTCCAAATATCTTCCCATTACATCCAAGTGTCAATTACACAAAGCATATCCCAAAGTTAAAGGCATGTGAGCAGAAAACATCTAAGCAGATCTTGACTGACACAAGAATACACTGAAATCCAAACAGAAACCCAGCACCTTGAATTGCTAATTGAAATGATTTGTCCAAGCAGCTTAACAGCACAGCCCCAAAGTGTGCTTTGCGCCTCAAAGAAGGACATGAGCAAAGAGGTGGCTGCACCCTGGACCAGGTCATCCTTCCAAATAGTCTTTGCATCTTTTAGCAAGTCTTCTACCAAAGAAAGAAAACCACAAAGTTCAGTGTCTGCCATTTCACCTCCAAATCTTAACAAACAGCACAGAGTTCCACAAAGGGCAAGTTCATCATGACCAGAAAACGAAACAAAACAAAAAAAACCCACAGAAACTCATACACCCTGGAAAACAGGGATCAAGACCGAGTTTTCAAACCTTTCGTATTTGCATTCTCTGAGGGTTATACTGCTGCATACTGGAACCGCAGACATACCAATATGTAGATACTAGGGAGATGGCAGCCCTAGAAATGCCTGACATTATAACTGGCCCATGCCAGAACGAGCTGGTGCAGGCCAAAAAAGGACTGCCAGAACCTCACCTGCCAGGTGCACCCCTTTTCCAGCATGTTTTCACCTGGGCTCATATCCAAAATACACCTTTGAAGTCCCAAATGCCAAAATGTCAAAGATGAATGAATGTAAAATATCCAAAACGTTTCCCAGTTTGGCTCAAACTAGTAAATTCTGCAGAACGGCAAGATCCTCAAGCAAAGATTACATCTTGTGCAACAGGAAAGAGACGCTTGCAGCTGCCTTCCTTTTCACTTCATCCAAACAAAGGTTTGACAGAGTCAGGCAAAACAGAAAAATCTTGAAGATTATCAAATTCTTTTAGTATAAATACAAAAACCACTCACACTTTAGATCTCTAAAGTGATGAGAAAACCAATACAAAAAATGAGGAGGTCACACAGAAAACTGAAAATCAGGAGTTGTTTCTCAATCAAGAGAGCTACTTGAAATATACTACATTAAAAGTTTCATTTTTTATTTGTTTATACTCCTCTGAAAGATGAAATGCAAGTTCCTGCCCAGAGAACAGCTATTACTGTCTTTGTATTGCACATGCAAGTAAAACTGTAGGCTTTAAGATCAAGTATTGTCTCAAGTAGCTACAGCTTTCATTAAATACTGTAAATGCTGTCCTGACATATAGATGGATTTAAAATTTGGAACCGAAACTACTTATTTCAAGTCATACTTCAGCCTGAGAAATATTTCTAGTAGAAATAAACAGTATCTTTCCATCAGGATTTGGCTGCACTCTATACTATTTATTATTACACAAATGCAATGTCTTAATTTCCTAGTATATATTTCTTTAAGAAAAAAATACAGGATATTATGGTTAAGGTTGGTAGACAGCCTGAGAACATACATGGAACAAGAGTGTAACCCTTTGCGTTTGGCTGTTCATTTTAACCCCATTATGGTATGAAAGTCGTACAAAGGAGGTCGGATAATATTTTGTTTAGTGAAATCAAATACCCCCTGAGCAGATATTTCCCTGTATGCAAAGCATTTGCTTTCTCCCTTCCCCCAAACAGCTCTGCAGGAATGGACACTGTTTTCTCATATGGCAATCGCTTTAAATGACAGTCATCTTTCATCCCTGAAAGCCGAGACAGCTATGCATCACAGTATGGATCGCCCTGATCAAAACTATGCTTTCTCCCATGGTATTTGGTGCAGGAAGCACAAGAAACATTATATTCCGCTTGAAGACAAAATCCAAAGTATTCACATTTCACACATTCTGCAGAGGACACTCGACATCTATGGGAACAGGGCGACCAGCAGAACTCCAGACTACCACCATTTCGCAGTTTTAGTTTTCATTCATTGCATGCACATCAAAAATCTACAGAAAAATAGCTGGCTCAGTTGCACCACCACACAGCTGAGCAACAACACTGAAGTTAATGGAAATATTCTGGATTTGTACCAGTCTAACAGAGCTCTGTGGCCAAAAATAACATTCTCCCATTTCTTTAAAGCACCACACGCACTTTTAAGTCCCAGTGAAGTCCATAAGGACAACTGCACTTCTCCGGTCTTCCGGATAACATTTTCTAGGACGCTCAGCAGTGAAGCTGCTTTCCATGAAAGGACCCTCTCTGTTCACTACTAAATGAAGTGTTACTGGAAACAAAGGAGCAAATTATTTTCTATGAAAAAATGAATAGAATGGATGGGATTTTAAAAGTAAGGAACACTTACCACGTTAACTTTCCAATTTACTTTTTACACCTGGTAGTAGACAAGTATGGTCATTAAGTGGAACGAATTCACGTCAACTGTCTCAAGAAGCATCTTTTAGGGCGACAGCAACATCACTCTGAAGCGCTGGACCTGTACTGCCCAGCAGCCCTTTCATGCAGAAATCTGCCTCTGTTCTACTCAAAGGCCCAAGAAAAGCTTAGGAACTGTTTCCACTGAGGCCAAAATTAGGACAGATAAACCCTTTTGTATGTTCAGATAATTCACTCTTGTACCTCTTAGCTGTACAAAACTGGCATGTTGTATAGCTTCCCCCCCGCATTCATAATTCGCTCCAGGTCAAAAGAAACAGCTTAGAAACACAGAACGCTATACAGGAAATACACTGCTGGCGCTGTTAACACTATTTTTAATCAAAAGATTGTTTAAAAAAGAAACATACACAGGCAAGTCCAGGTATCGAAAAAATTCTGAAAACGACAATGCACCAGTGAAAGTGTCCTGAAAATCTACAGGTTTATTAATAATTACTATTTGGCCCAGTTTAATCAAAATTTTAGTTTAGGCAGGTAATTAGAGTTCATTTTTTTGTAACTCCCTAGATAAAATGGAAGAAAGACAGAAACAATTTTTGAGAAGCGCTGAAATGCTGATTTCTTCAGGACAAACCAGGATGCCCTTGCGGGCGCGAACAAGGAAGTAAAGGCCCGACGGCGTACCAGGGTCTGCTTTTAGCGTTGGTGCCTCTGGTGCTTCAGGCATTTCTGATTTAAAGATTCTAAATTAGCGATATCAGTCTTCAGATTCAGGTTTCGTTTTGCAGAAACCCAAACAAGACCATTAAAAATATATTTTTAAGGAGAACATGCCATTAATCCAGCCTGTTACTCCCCATCAAAAGTCCAGCTTAGCCGGGATTCTTTTATATAGGAAATATTTTAGCTGGCTGAAAGCAATCGCCTGCTAACTTTCCTAAAAGATATGTCCTATGTATTCTTTAAAGGACTTGGGCAGAAAATCTGTCAGGCTCTGCTGACTGCTTTAATCAGCATTACTTAATCACTGATCTCCAGAAGATCTTAACAGATGGTGGGATTAAAAGAGACAGCAAAAAAGAAAGTAGAGACGAAAACTAATATTTCCTTCCTACAGCTCAGTTATTTCCATTTTAATCACCAACCATGTCTGGTGTCAGTAATTTACAGTAAAATTACAGTAACAAATAGCAGGATAATACCAGGCTTTTATACCTGCTGAAATGAAAGCTCAATTAGAACAATCATCCTTCAAGAACATAAGTATCTTCTCAAGGAGTCTGACACTAGCTTGTACAGGCAAGGGGAGAAAAAAGCGTATAAAGCTAGCTCCAGTGGGATAACCCAACAAAAGCAAAAGAAAGTTGATCCTCCATATCACCATATAACTATCCTTTGTAATATCTGAAATGGTTTTACAGTTCTTCTGACAGATACGTACATAGACACCTCTCAGCAAATTACACTGAATATATACACACTTAATCTCCTGCTCGCACAGCAGAGACAGAATTCTTCCCCTTAGGCCTTTTCGGTTATTACAATTAGTCCATGTGAAGTTACCCTTGATAATCTTAAGAGATAATGACTGGTAGGGGAAGAACATAACAGAACATCCGACAGTTACAGGGTTTGGGAAGGAGATTGCTGTTGAGCTGACAAAAAAAAAGTCTAAAGTATCGTATTGTGTAGAACCCTACGCTCTGCAATTTTCCCAAACCAAAGGCCATGACAGCACTGCTCTGGCTGCCACGACCCTTGCTGCATGTCTGTCTACAATGCCCGAGGTAACAGCTTCAGCCGTTTGCTGACACAGCAGGACGCACGCTGCCAGCTAAAGCATTTACACGGCATTCAACCAAAATCTTTTTGAAAGAGGGGACTGCTCTTACAATTACCCATGAATTTTTAAGGCTGGCTAGGACTGTTACAGCAAAGGTACCCAAGCATAGTCATAACATAGGCCAAAAAATTTCACCCAGTGCTTAAGAGCATCTTTTTCTCTGTTGAACAGATTCCCTGAAAATTAACTTTACCTACTATCAACGTTGAGAAGACCCTTCCCACTCCCCTCAAAGCCAACTATTGACTCTTTATAATTTTCAAGACAGGTCAAAGAACTTTCCCAGAACTATTTGGACCTTCACAGATCAATAGATTTTTGAGATTAGAGGGACAATCATAACCACTGCCAAATCTGGCTCCCCATTAAAGCTAGTTCAGGAAGAAAGAAACCGGAGAGTTAGCTTAATGCCCAGCCTAACCCATTGGTGTAGCCCCGAACAGCATACTCAACTGAATAGACCAAAGCTAATCAGCCTGATGATGATGTTCCCTGGAGATTGTGACTTTCAGCCCGAAATCGAAAGGGCAGAGGTTTATATACCTAGAAGAGTTTGTTTTGCTGCTATAACAGTGGGAAACCAAAGATCTTAAGAGGAGTCCACACTAAATGTCAAATTTCTACATATAAAACGTTCTAAAATTTTGGGAACCTTCTACTGCTGGTCAGGAGTCACTATACAAGCAGTCCAAAGAGTCAGAAATGTTCCATTAGGATCTAAGGAAGATTGCATGTTAAAGAAATTGCAAAACCAGAATGCAAGAGCATAAATCACAGCCTACAAACAACCACTCCCAGGAAAAATGGCAAATCAGATAGAACCTCCCCCTACATAATTGGAGAAAATCATGAAAATGTCTTCTTTTGATCCCTGATGAATCTGAAGTTTGCTAATGACTAAGATTCTTCTATAATGAGAGGATGCCTTTACAGATATTTCCCTTGCAAGGGCCTCTTGTTTGAGAATTTACCTAACAGTAGGGGCTAAAAGAAGCAAAAAGCCTTTCACAAGTGTTTTTAACTTGGGCCTCTTAAGGCCTTCCTAAAGTTCTTAGCTGTACTAAAAAATCTAGTTTATACACATGTAAAATACTACCTTTCTTAATGGGGCAAAGAACATGTGTTTTTCAACACACAGCAACATACCATACATATGAAAAATAAAGGGAGAGGTTAAATAATGACAATATTCAACTTACGGCCTGGTAGAGGAATGACCCACAACTTATGAGAAACAGAGCCCAGAGTCACGATGGCCCGTCACTCACTCTGCTCGGGAAAGGCCCTGCGCCCCACTACTGCATGCACGATAATGCGTTCTGCTGTCCCACACCAGGTTTCAATTATTCACGTCTTACTCAACTTCAGTTTTACTTATTTAAAAGGATACAATTTTAACAATAAATTTCAAGGACAGTGATAATTAAAAGCTAAATCTTGCCCTGAGCTGGACTTCCAAAGTCCACGAGAATGTTCACAGCCCATTTATTTATTCCAGCATTGTGTCAGTTACTAAATTACAGTAAATTAAAAACACAGTGACAGACCAATAGCTAAAATAAGCAAGGCTTGTTGCATCTCACTCACAAGGGTTGCCAGACTTGGGCTCTGACAGACTGCCAAGAAAAGTGAATTTAAAAGTAAGGGGCCCTCAGTTCAAAAACGTCCTATCGCGAACATGAAGTGTTTCAGCCTCAGAGGTGCCAGCAGCTTCCAGCTAATCACAACTCCTCGACGCAATTCAGGGCAAAGGGACCATGCTCTCAAACCACAACTCCAGACCATGCAGAGATGCAGAAGCATCAGCAACGCTAATATGTTGCCCTGGATATTAAAAGGAAATCAGTGAAGAGGTTCAAGCTCCAGGAGTGCCTACCCCAGTTACAGGGTGGCCAGCTTTGCACTGGGAGGACTTCAGACGTATTGCTAATTAGAGCAAACTGCACCCATCAAGGCCAGCGGTAGCAAAACACAGCAATTACCAAGGTAAGGCCTGAATGCAAGAAGAACCCACTTAGAACTTCAGATTTAATTACTGCCTGAAAGTTACTTCCAAACCAACATTTTCACTTTTAATTACAGGCTTCCCTCTCACTCCTAGCTGCTCAGCTGTGGGGTAGCACCAAACCTCCAGGGCAATTCAACTCTCAGGGAGGCTCTCCATAAAAAAACAAAAGGCACACAAATCATAACTGGGAACCTTTTTTTGCATTTTGAGAAGAGCTTTAAAAGTAAGAAGAGAAAATGATTCAAGACACTAGAATTCTAAGTCAGAAGCAAAGATCCATCTAAGCTAGTCTGCGGCCTTTTGAAAGGATTTAACGATGTAAATCCAGACACCGGCCTTAGCAATAACAGCCACCAGCACTGGGGGTTCCAGTCACTGTCTGTAAGTCAGTGTTTTGCAAATATACATGTATTTTTCCCTGCTGACAGTTAATGGACTGGGAATTAAATGAATCCTCATGTCCTTCAGATGAAACATACTGAAAGCAGAGCTCAGTGTGCTGCCCTCCACACTCAGCTTATTCGGGACATAAAGGGATGTCTCCATCACGCTACAAGTTTTCACAGAAGTGAAAGGGGGGGAATGCATAAAAAATTAAAACATATGGAATTAAAAATTCAAATAAAAAATAAAATTAAACACTAAAATATACAGAATGCTCGTTATTTATGCAGCATACCAAGTATTTCAGAGTAAACAAAAAAATTACAAAGACACTTCCCTTTATTTGAGGCCAAATTAATTCTGAAGAAGAGATGTTAAACCATGATAACTGACCTTTTACAGGAAAAATTGGGAGAGGTAATAAAACATGTCATAAATGCCTACAATATAGGCTCACTGTGCTCAGAAACACAATAATATTCTACACAAGTATCATGGATGACAGCAATAGTCACAGTATGATAAAGACGATACCTATCAATGAAGGGAAAGGTAGAACAAGTTTTGCTTATCAGAAAGATGCAGAGGGCCTGACTTAATCAGAAACAGGTCATATCTTAGCTCTAACTGATTTTTTGTGATTTGGCCAAGTCTTTTAAGATAAAGACGTTTTAAGGTTATATAGTTAATGTTTTTACACAGCGCTGTGAAGACACGAAGAACTCTGTCCGTCCTAGTGATAACTCTGTATACCTAATTGCACTTATCTTTGAGGACTGAATTACTGCAATTGAATTCAATAGAAAAAAAAAAAAAAGCTCTCTCCAATTTATATATTCCACAGATGTTCAAAGGTGTGGATACTGGGGCTTCCAGGAGTAAAAAGGGGTGGTACATTTTATTCAGCTGCTGCTATAAACACAATGGCAGCATTTCTACACAGCTTTTCTCCTCCAACAGCTAAGTCAAAAAGGTGATTTACCATTTGCGTTGTAGCTTTGCTCCAAGCAATAACAAGCACAGGCGTAGATAATTTTTCAGTAAACTTGCAGAAAAACAAAAACTTTAGCAAATATAAAAATCCACTGAAAACACTTAAAACTCTTTTAATTCATAGCGAGGGAAAGACAAGAATACATCCACCCGACCTCATGAAGCATACTGAGTCCTGCCTGACCCTTTCTGGTTTTTTTTCCAGATATCTGGATGTCTAAAGGACTTGAAACACTGTAAGTTCCATAACATATTACTATTTGCAACAAAACGTCTCTTGCAAACTGTTTTAGATTATCCAAACATATCCACTGCATAATGTTTTGTAACAAAAGCTGGTACCAAGTCTAAGAAAGAATTAAAAAAAACTCTGCTTCCGACAACCAACAATCTGTCCTTTGAGAACATCAAGACCAAATTCCCTTATGTTATGCGCTTCCAAACTTTTCAGGAAACCCATCAGCTCAGCCTTGTTACAACACTCTGCACTCTTTCTACCCTCCTGGCATTTTTTTGTTCTCCAGGAACCCTTATGCTTATGTCACTGCCTTTACATCCCTGCTTTTAAATCTAAGCCTTCAGGAAGAACAGTCTTATAATCAAACGCTCACTTAGATTCTGCCCACAAATTAAATGAAAACTCTTAGAAGAGGATGGAAAAGTCACCTTAACTGAAAGTACTTTAACTCAACAAGTATGATAATAATTTTTCAGAATAACTGAAGGAAATGCTTAGAAGAAAACAATACAAAATACTAACCTACAGCCTTTGCCCAGTTCAAGTGAATCTTATGTACTACTGGAAGTATTGCCATTATTTTTCAAACAACAGCAGTTATATAGCTGTAATGATTTAAAGACATATGGGAGGTGCTGTTGTTATTAACAGGTCTTATTAGCTTCCACCCTTGCTCTCAGGTCTGAGACCTCATTCATTCTGCACTCAAAAACTTGCCAGCTGGGCTAATGAAAGACATCACTTCTCCCTACAAATGTCATTCCCTTAATTTTACCTGGATGTGGTAAGAAGACTGAAATACAAGGGCATGTTCTCTACAAAGGATATTGACCAAACCAGAAGAGATAAAGTTTCAGACATAATTAAAAAAGGCTCCTCTCTCAAAATTTCCTCGCTCACTGTTACCATCCCAAGCAACTTGTTTTTTCTAACAAGGCCTCTGAACCCTGTGGACTGAACCAAGCCTTATGCCATTGCCAACCAGATTTCGAGAAGAACTCACCTCTCCAAGTTAAGCTGATAGGAGCTAAAGGTCCTTCTGCTTTTTTAAAAATAAGTCCATGCAGATAATAAAATCCCTCCTTCTCTATCCTGTACTCTCAGCACTAAACCACGTAGATCCTCCAAACAAGGAGCCATCAAGATCTGTGTGGACTAGCAACTACATGGACACTCCTAGGCAGCACGCTACTTGCGCCATCAGTCTTTTAAAGCATGGCTTACAGTCTCAGGGAGAGGCCGTGCCACTTCCTTCTGATGAAGGCAAAATAGTTATGTTTTAAGAGGAACTCTCATGCTGTGACTGTGGAAGTGCGTTTCCTTCCAAAGATAATCTCCAGTTCTAAGGGTAAGAAAAGCATATCTTAATATATTTCCAGTCTCTGGAGGGAATGTGTGACAAGGTTATAAAGTTGCCGAACATTTTTTCTTGCTTATCTCGGATCTTGCAGTTTCCCATGGCCGGCTGCTGTGCTCTGACACACAGCTCCACCAGGCTGCCCCTTTCCCAGATGCTGCCGTGCAGATGTTCGGGACCTCTGCTGCAGAAAGTGCAGGGCATCTGGGAGCAGGACGGGCATACCCGCTGCTGACACTCCTTGGAGAAAAGGAACAGAGGGTCACAGGAAACCATCGTGATATATCACTTTCCACATATGACCTGACTGGCTAAAAAAACAAAAACAAAAACCACCCTTTTAATAAAACGCAGGCTTCCACCAGGGCCTTCACTACCTGTCTGGGAAATGTCTTCTCATGAAGAAGCATCTAGTAATTAAACTTAACCATTGCATATTGGGATGGCTAAGTCCTAAGGTAAAAACTTAGTACCAACTATCTGTTACTGACTGAAAGCATGTCTGTACAACACAGTGCAGAACAGGGCATCCGCAGCAGTTAAAAAAAGCCATGCAACATCTGCACAAAGTTATCAGCACTTTTGCTAGAACTCTTTAGGAGGAGTGTACCTTGCCTCAAATGTATTTCTTTTTTTATTTTTAACCTTACCCAAAACCAGGGCCAGACAGATCTCCTTTCCCTTCTACATTCCCGGAGTGCCGTGAGTGTGCCCCAGCTCCCTGTTGCTGAGCGCAACAACAGGAGGGCCCGTGGGGATTAAGCTGTGCTTGGACCAGCCCTGCTGAGCTGGCATGTTGGAGTCCAGATCCAGACAACACGTACATGCTACCCAGACCTTGTCAGCATCACTGATACAGGATACTTCCTGCAAGAGACACTTAATTTTTTGTTGTTCCTCAGTCTCCTGTGAAGGTGCTCTGCAGCACCTCACTGATCAAACACAACTGGAGCCTATACGCAGCCTTCTGAAGGGATTTTTGTTAAAAGAGGATATCAAGTACAATTACCCTGTGGAATTTGGTGGAAGTAACAAAGTAGCCTTGGTCTAGACTTTATTCTGCTTTAGATCATATTTCATGCCTTCTTCATGGACTCCAAATAATGATTTGTTGAAATACAGGAGTTCTCTCAACATTAAAAAAATGCCTTCATAATTTTCCCTTATTATTAGCCCTAACATTGTACATGACACTGCTACATGGCACTGACCCCATAATTAATTTATACTTCTCAGTTCCTATGAAATGAGAGTGACATGGCTTTCCATTCCTGTTGGTGACCTTTCTGGCATTTTTAATGCACTGTTTTTCAGGAATACTATCTAACTAAACATCCTCCAAATTTGTGTCCATCTCAGCACTACACACCGTGGGATTCTTTTCACAAGTCACTAGCCATTTCCTTTCAAATATCACTCTGCAAATGTACTTGGAAACAGTGGCACTCCAATGTCTCCACTTCAGGAGGAGATCCTGGAAAGCAGCATTCCTCCCTACGGGATGCTGGCATGGAAGTATGCTGAGAAGCCTGCACTATTGCTTTCCTTCACTAAAGGGTTCCTTTCCTAAAACTACTTTTTCCCCACCCCCGCAAGCTGTCTAACTTTGGCTGAGCATCATTTTCAATATCACATTGCATTAGATTCCAAATATATGCAAGTTATTTTATTTTACATTACCTTCCCGAGAGAACCTCAATGAACTTTATTATTTCATAAGGCTAACATGTAGAGCTGTGTTATTATATAACACACCAGTGGTATCCATTTAAGTTGAAATTAATCCAGTTTTTCAACTTGGCAAACTTCGTAGCCTTTCGACGCATTCAGTCATTTCAGACTAACTACAAGATATTAAATAAGGCAAAGCCTCTCATATGCCACAGTCCTGCGGGGCAGGGTAAAAGGGGGACTCGACTAGTAAGCAGGTAGAAAAAGTTGTAACTTCTTCTTGTACAGCACCTGAGCAAAAGAAATTTTACACCACATGTAAAATTTCAGGGAATTTTACAGTGCTCTTCATTCATCACATAGTATGTAAAAGTGCAGTCACCAAACCTACAGTAGTATCCTTCAGGTAACGCTAGGATTTTGTTATCATTTACAAAGAACCACAGACAAGTGCTCTCATTGTATTCATTCCACTGTTGTTTCATTTATAAATGAGCAGATTCATTGCCTTTCAGTATTTCCAAGATTAGACTGAAAGTGGGATGGAAGAGGCCCTACAAAGTCAACCGTTCAACTGCTTCTTCAGCCCCCAACGAACCGAAAGTTTCTGCAAAGACTGCTTTACGGAGGAAGGTCCAGTGTCGCCCTGTCCTAACTACTGCAAAGCTTCTCCTGCAGCATAACCAGATTCAGGCTCAGCATAACCAAATTCAGGCTTAACATAAACTTTCCCCCACTTTCAACTAAGAGAATATTATAAGAAATCAGCCCCACTTTGCTAACTTTTTCTTTAAGCAGAAACTTGAATCAAAGATAGCACCTTAATCATAAAACGACTTCATTTACTACTCATTTAAGTGATTCAATACCTAGGAATTGCTGTAAAAGCATAAGCTACATTATCGCTGTCACATCTATAGCCAGGAAAGGCTGGGCGCGAGACCTTCCAGCTCTGCCAAGGCCAGGGCCACCAATGAAGGATCAGCATCCATTTCTGGGCTGCTTTACTTGGGCATTTATAGCAAGATCAGAACACCTCACTGAAACAGTAGATAATACAGATTTCTCTGCAGCGCAAAATAACTGCGGCCCACAACCTATCAGATTTCTAAACAGTTTTTTCTAAAGGTACAGACTTAAAGTTTTAAAAATACCTACAACTGTCTAAACATAAAGCTTGCAAACGAGCTCGCTGTGACTACATGACAGAGGTTTTTTCCAGGGCGTAGGGGAAAGGTCTACACTTTTCATTTTGTATTAGTTAGCTTTCTAGATATTTCTGGCTTGCAGGACAATCTCTATGTGGGAAGCAGCTGCATTTGGTTAGAGACTTTTTAAAGAATTTCCAACTCTGAGGTGCTTTTCAGAGTCTCAGAAGACTGTTGTGTTTCTACACGTGTTTCCAAAGAGCGGTATCTAATGTCACACCTCAGGGAAGGTCTTCCCTCCCCTCCCCCCCAGATTTAGGTATTTGTATTTAAAATCCATACATGAGCTTTAAAATGCTCCCCTGCGTAGACAGCATTGGCAATGTTTTAACTGACCTGAACGTTTGTGTGTATGCAATCAACAAAACAGCAGTCATTAATTACAGGCACCAACACACGACGTCCTGAAAAGAATTTGCTCATACTTCACGAAATTTTTGTGAATAAATGAGAGATTACAATAAGACTCAGTAAAACACTGAAATCTATTTTCATCCTTTTATAGGCTTATGGCAACACAAGCTTTTTGTTTGTTTGTAAACCCAGAACTGGATAGTGGCTGAAAGAGCAGCCTGTTGACCTATGGACGAAACAGCCACCAGGGTATTACACAGCCTAAGTGAAAGCTGAGGAACTGTCCCACAGGAGGCAACTTTCAAGAAAATCAACAGTTCTCCTTGTAATCTAAAACACAATCTAGAGATCTATGTTTTTACTATATGCTTTTAAAATGTTATTATACTATGCAAGCTTCTTCCGTTGTGAGTCCTCATGAAGTTACATGATACTGAACAATAATAAAGCTGAAGTGGTAATATCAATAATCATCTTAGATACTGCGAAGAATGAAAAAACAATCCAACACAGAGAGTTCCTGTTACTCACATTTGCATTCACTTTGTGGTTTTATTCAGAACACTATTGGACCAGCCTGTGAGCACCCTTGGGAAGAACATGCTTTAAAGGCAGCATGAATGCACAAAAGAAAAAGTACTTTTTCTTTGTTTTGCTCCCTACAAGGAAAGGTCATTGTCAGAAAGGCTGGGAGAAGAATTGGGGGGGGGGGGGGGGGGGGAGGAGGGAAAGAAGAGAAAAGAGTAAAAAAGAGCTTTTGGAAGGCAATACAGCAAAAGGACTTTTGGGCACGTGACAATATCTCCACTAAATGGACTATCTGGTAATAAACTCCCCAAAAGGGACGCAACAAGAGTTGTTCATGTTTCCGGCCTACACATAGATCCATGGGGCTTGTCCTACTGAACTGCCTAGGTCTACTCACATGCGGACATTTGTGCACATCTGCATATGTTTACTGGATTAGAGTGTCAAACTGGGACTGCTGGAGTAGGAATCACGTCCTCACAGATGTTTGGACCAAGCATAGCAGAAAAAGGCTCTGATCCTTCTGGACTTTTGGGAGTTAACAGTCTGAATTATTATTTAATGCTTTCATTGTGTTAGAAAGATCTTGAACTCCCAGATAATCAGCACTAGATCTTCTCTCACAGTGGAGGTTAGGTTCCTACTGGAGATGTATCTGCATTGCAGCCCTTGTTTGACATGTCCAGGGAAAGACATCTGCTACATATTTAAGTGTCCATACTTGATCTTCCTGAAAAATATGAGGGTGAAGAGCAGGGATTGAAGGATTCTCTTTGGTTGGCTGGTTTTCTGATGGAGCAAAATCTGTTCACCCAGCCACTGTAATTATCTTAAAGAAGGTTATGAAACATTTTATAATAAATTTTTTTAAACTAAGGTTTTAGGTGTTGAGGTTGCCTAATCCTTCTACACAATCTAGATCTTTAACATGCACGGGGAAAAAACGTAGTATGTGCTTGTAACACACGGGATAGATGTCTTCTAACATAAAAAGACACAATGCTTGCCCTGTCCATGAGCCAACATTGTAAGCTTTTGCTGCAGATATTAGTTACAATGTAGAAAATATTTCAGTGTGGAAAGTAATCGCGCATTAAAAGCTGTATGCTCAGACACAAAGGTGAAGTCATATAGGGAAAGATACTTTCCAGCCGAATTTACAGTAAATGAAAACGGCCAGTGTTGGACCCAACATGTTCTGCTGCTTCACATTCGTTCTTTTTCCCCAGGCTCTTAGAAACCCACAAAACTTCACATCCCAACCTTCAAATTTTGAATTCAAACTAAAAATCAGAAGAGGTTGAATAACTTTAAGGATGTAGAAGATGTGGCTGAAATAAGGTTGGGGTGGGGATTTTTGCCTTTTTGAAGTACAGCTACTTTGTTAAGCATACACAGAGTTCCCTGGAGACAGCGTAAAAAACGACACTTGGAATTTTTTTTCCCCATGGAGATGGCACGGAGAATTCCTGCTCCAAAGCCAGGATATCACCCGGCGATCGAACACGTGTCGCTCGTGGACTCGCGTGTCCCATGCAGCCCCCGTAGCACCTGGAACAGATTCGAACGGCTCCACCACCCAACACCCCCTCCCGGTCACGGCCCTGCGAGGGACGCACAGGCAGAAACGCGGACACCAGCAGGTGACAACCGCGTTGTATCTCATAGCCCCAACTGACTTCTTAATGGCAAACAGCCGGCAGTATCTGCAGTTTAGCTCAGGGGCTTTAAAACCACAGCTTTTCCAGTTCTGAACCTCTCAATATCTAAAGGCAGCAGTTTCAGAGCTCTTTAGCGTTCACCTTCTTGTTCAAACACTAAATATTTATTGCAGTATCAAGACTTTCCAAAAGTGACCCGTGACTTAAGTACCCACCGCAAAGCACCTTCCAGGAGACCGAGTCCGTGAACATCCCCCCCCTCTGACTGAAATCCTCACGCAGGCATCCAAAACCACTGCTCGCTTTTTACTAACTCGGCCCGAACATTCAAGTCCTTTTCGGCCGACTCTGTCCCGGTCCCTTCATGCATGCGCTACGCCGTTATACGGGCAAGACACTGCAAAAGGCCCGAAAGCAAAACCCTGACTAAAACAGAGAGGATGGCGAAATTATACAGAGAGGGGTTTAAACGAAATCGAAGGTTTCTTTAGCAGGTTAGGAAGAAAGAAAAAAACAAACTTGGGGGAAGGCGGTTAAGGGCAGCGAGGTGGCCAACGGCGCCGCCGAGCCGGAGCGCGAGGGCAGCGGTGCCTCGGGAAGCCGCTCGGGAGCGGCCAAGCGCGGGCGAAACCCGCAGCTCCTCAGCGCGGCCGTTAACGGCCGTTAACGGCGCCGCCGCCCTCCGCGGCCGCGGCCAGGCCGGGCTGGGGGGGTGTCGGGGAAGGAGGAGGGGGGGGAACCGCCCCGAGGCCGCGCTCGGTTCGCCGGACTCGGGACACAAAAGCGGCGGCGGGGAAGGAGCAGTCCCGCGCGTCCCTACCTTGCGTGGCCTCGGCGAGCTCCGCCCGGCTGCCCGCGCGTAGCAGCAGGAGCAGCGGGAGCAGCAAGAGGCTCCCGTCCCCGCCGCCCGGCCGGGGCGGCTGCTGCATTCCTGAGCCGGCGCCCGCGCTACTCCGACATCCACAGCGCAGCGCCGGCGTCCCGGGCCCGCCCCGCTCCGCTCCGCTGCGCCGCGCTAACGCGTCTCCTCCTGCGCTGCCGCCCGCCGGGCTGCCGCTCTCCAGGCGGCGAGCGAGCGCCGGGCGCGGGCGGCCGCCGCCTCTGCCTCCCTCAACCCTTCGCTTGTCACTTTCCGCCAGCTCCCACTCACAGACCGGCCCAGCCCCGACCGCGGCTCCTCCGCGCCCGCCCGCCGCCCGCGCAGCCCGGCAGCGCCCCCTGCCGCCCCCGCCCGGCCCGGCCCGGCCCCGCCGCGCGCCGCAGGGGGGCGCTCGCCCCGGCGCTGACGGGCGGGCGCCATTTTGTAGCGCCTTGGCCCCTCTCGGCCCTTCGTCCCTCTCAGCTCGCGGCCTCTCGCTGCCCACCGTCCTCTCGCCCACCTCCTCCCCGCCCTGCCAGCAGCACCAGTCCACGCCGAAGACGGGTGCGGCGGCCTTCCTCGCAGCCCGCCTCCCCTTTCCCGGCGCCTGGGCTTAGGGAAGCTCCCGTTGGGTTTGACGTCCCTTCTCCGCTTTGCTGTGTTGCTCTTAAAATAAATGCGTCCTCTGTGATTAATGCACGGCGAGGGGGGGAGGCTTTTCCAAGCAGAGTCCAATTTTGTTACTTGCTGCCACTGTTTTCTAATCTTCCCTGGTCTTTTTCTGATCTTTCATCGTTCTAGATGAGAGCTGGAATACCCATCATTTTCCTGCCCTATCACCGGCAAACTTTGCCAAAACGGACCCCAATAATGAAGTAAGGGATGCCATGAAAGCTGGAGAGCGAGTTGGTGAAATCACCACCTAAAGGTGTCCGAGGCACAATTGCAAATACAGGTCACCGTGCATCTGACCCCCAGCAACGTGGTCAGGTCTATTCTGGCTGCCCTGAGGGATTTCTGCTTTCTTGAGGCCTACCAAACTCCTCCGGTTATTTCTCCTTCACCCAGAATTGCGACCTGATGGAAATCATCGTTAGACTTTTCTACAGGCAGCTGATGTTTTTAAAAGAGAGTCTGAAAACCCCTACAGCAAAGTGATGCCGAAACACGGAGTCACAAAGCCTTTCGCGGTACCCCTGGGGGTGCAGGCGAGGTGTTGCTGTACCCCAGATCCGGCAAGAACATGTCAGTTGTGGATCAAAGGATAGGATCCTCAATGGCTCATCGGTAACGCAGCCAGAGATCAGGATGATGAGAGTGGCAGGGAGATACTGGTGCGTTTCTGAGCCATGATGGAGAGGTACAACGTAGGCGCTGGCCACCTCCTGTCATTGGGAACGCCACCATTCACTGCCGAAGCACGGCAGGAACAGCCGAGGCTACGGGGAGTACAGCTGATGGGTTATATGTAACTTAAAATTCATGCTCTCTGGATGCATTCTTCTGCTTTTTTTCTTTTCACTTGCAGTGAAACAAAACAAAGAAACCAAGAATTAGCAATGTGGGAAAGTGATTTCTCAGCTATTTTTTCCTACATGGGTTGGTGGTTAAGAGCTTCTAACTTTTCCCTCACATCTTTTCAGCTTTACTGGATCTCTCCTACTTGTCCTATCAGTCGTCAGCAGTCTGGTTTGCACCTTAAGAATCACGTTCAGCCCTCTCTCACTTAGTGAAAACAATATTTAACATAATTTTCTCCCCATTTAGCTTCTATGCAAACAAGTCACAGCTTAGCTGAAAATGAGTCAAGCGCAGCTACTGCTGCGTAAGTAATTAGCAATCAGTGAATAAGCATTTACTGACTGTAAGCACCAAGAGCAGCATTTTAACCCTGCTGTGTTTTGCCTTCCTCCATTATCCAACAGGTCTCATGCTGGGCTGAGGGATTGTCCACGTGACCACACTTTCTACACATTTGTGGCCTCATTAGAAGGGCTCGGTCAGCCCAGCAGAGCATGACATGATGCCCACAACCAGACCCCAAACATGCTTTTTTCCGCTCGCTGGTGACAGAAAACTGAGCTTTGTGGGCACGAGGGCTGCAGTTCCTTCCTGTTCGCCAGTGCGAAGTACCAATTCGCTGTACGTTGTGTCAGCTGTGACTGTGGTCAGACAGACTCAGTAGTGAATAGCACTGTTCTGCTGAAGTCAAGTGACACCGCCAAAGTTGGTTGAGGCTACTGGAAGTGAAAACTACCTTTATTCAGGTGAATGGTCACATTCCTGGGCTTTTTAGGTTAGATTTAGAATTTTAAAAGTCAGTTGTTTAATAAAAAGTTCATGAGCAGAATGAAAACAAGGACAAGATTAAAGGAATTTCCTCCTCACTTCCTGCTGAAACAGATCCCCCCCCTCCCCTGTGCTTTTTCTGCCAGATGAATCTTGTATTTCTTGTCAGACACTTAACATAATTTTAAGATGAGGAACAAACCCAGAAAAGCATCTAGCTATGTGTTAGGGAAAGAGATTGGGATCTGATACCACTGTCTCCCCTCATATGCAAACACATGCGTTCCTTCTTAGACTGAGGAGCACAGTGACAATGGATTATCCATTTCCTAGCAAAGCTCTAACACTAAAATAAGCATACATAATGGATTAAGTGAAAAGGGTGAGCCTAGCTCAATACTTTGAGAGCTGGGGTAGGACCTGGGCTCAGCACGCATGGAAGGGACTCCCTGCTGCGCAGGCCTGGGTGTCCATATTTGCAGCAGGGAGGGATCTGATTTCTAAAACATTCCTTACTATGTAGCTCCTTGTTCAAGGTGCAAGACTTCTCACCTCCTTGCTCTGAGATGCCTTCGGATGTAGTTTCATTGTTGGCTTAAGCTAATCATGTTGCCACCTCCCTCCCTACCCTTCCTCATGCATTCCCACTACCTTCCTCATGTCTACTAACAATTGCACAACCTTCCCTTCTGGCAGCAGTATGGGCTTAGAGCAGCTTAAACCATCCATAACACCAAACCCTTCCTTACCAGCCAGAGCTGATCCAAATCAAGGTTAAGGACGACCCACATTGTTGGCTTTCCCCTGCAGCTACATGGTCTTCCCAATCCTACACGTTGTCTCTGACCCACTAAGGAGCTGAGATGGTTCAAGAGCTAAGCTTCACAGAGCGAAGCTGTTTCTGCCAATTTAAGTCCCTACCCCCTTATTGTCAGGGAGCAACAAGGGCCAGCTGCCCCCTAAGGGACAGGCAGCCAAGCACGATAACACAGCCAGCAAGGCCAGGTCCTCACTGGCCACAGCCCTGTCCCACAGTACCCCAGCAAGGCAGGCTAAGGAACAGTGGCCAGGCTCAACCAAGAGACGTCAAGCAAGTTCATAGTGGTGAAACAAGCCCAAGATCAAGGAGGGAAGTCAATCCACAGGTCAGGATCAGGTCCAATGACAGCAAACAGGTCAGACACAGCCCAGAAATCACCAGGCAGGTCTGTGATAACACAGCAGGTCTGAGGTCAAGCCAGGAAGTTGGTCCATGGGTCAGGATCAACAGCACTGCAGAGAAGTACCCCTACAACATAGCCTAGACAGGCAGGGAAGGGCCAGGACTGAGCTTAAATAGAGTCCCTGGGCAGGATGTGTGGGTGGATGGAGGCCCCAGGTGAGGCTGGCCAAGGCCATTAAGGCCTGTGAGTAGCCTCAGGGTGCTGACAGGTATCATCTAGTCACATGAATGCTAGAGTTAATGCCAGTGAGAAGGTCAGGCCGGATAGCTGGGGTAGGATTTCGGCAGCACCAGCCTAGACTCGCTGTTGCTGCCCTGGCCCTCTGGAGGGTGACATTTCAAGTTACCTCTAAGTTGATCTCATCATGGGAAGTCCATTCAGCCAACTGGTCCAGCTGAAAACTAACCCTCTGACAAAATAAAAAATTATGATCTTTGAGATCAGCCAGCTGGGCCAACCCTCCAGCCAGCTGCTCTAGTGTTAGCTCCAATACGGGCGAGCGTGACCCTATTCCAGGGTGGGGCAGGAACGATGGAACTGCTGCTTTTGGCAGCAACCTGACATTAAACTCATTTAGCTGTAACATAAAATTGTTCCTTAATCTCTCTGTTTGTTTTATAATGAGGCAAGATGTCTGTGAGGTCCAGATACCTAGGAGTTGGGCCCAGGGACAACCCACAGTGAGTGCCTAAGGATACAAAAGAAGTCTATGGCAGATCAGGAAACTAACTGCAGATTTCCCAAGTCTTGGGCTAGCTTCTAAATGTTAGATACATGCAGCATGAAAGGATAAATCATTTATAATTAAAAAACAAGCCACTTATTTTTAGCTGCAAATCTACCAAAGTGCATGCAATTAGCAAATATAAATCACTTCCTGGCTTGAAGACTGTTCAGCCCAGCACATAAATGAACGTTAAAACATACATTTGAGGAATATATAGTACATCTGCTCTTAATCTGCAGCATTTTGAAATCAATACAAATATTCTCCCTATTTTTCCTTTAACGTACAGCAGTCTGTCATACCACAGTGGAAGAACTAAAAATATATTGAACAAAAGAGCTAGAGTGGACATAGCCCTAAATACTACAGAGTGAACAGGACAAAGTATTCATAACTGTTTGATGGCAGAAAGAAGTCAAGGTAAGAATAAACACTGGCTTTGGAGGAGGAATTAGAGGCAATTTCTCCTACATGATCTGCAGGATACTGCGGAGATGCAGTGCACAGATAAAACTTCAGAGGTGACTCTGGGGAGACAAATAGCCTGTTTGATACATGTCTACATATTTTAAAACAACGAAAGGCTTGTAGTCAATATCTTTGTGGAATTAATTCCCGCAGGGAAAATGTCTTACACACACAACTTTTTTCTTCTTTTTCTTTTTCTTTTTTTTTTAATGAAAAGATAGCTAAGAAGCTGACTGTCTGGGAATGATTTGTAAGTACAATAAACCTAACAAGAAGATGATAAGCAAAATATTGTAAGAGAATAATGTCAGAAGTACAGCAAACTAAAAGAGAAACATTACACATTTGCAGTCACTGACAAAATTCTTAAGTATCATGTCACATTATAAAATAATCCTTGTTTTTCTTTCCATCTCTCCCTAATATTCCTATGAGTCTATAGCAAATTTTTTTTTTTTTCATTTTGACCATTTGGGGCCATATCGATCATTCTTTGCCCGCTTGAAATTCAAATACAACTAAACCAAAATGTTAAGACTTCTGCGGTGGAACTTCAAGATAAGGCTAGAATGTTTATTCTGCTCCTGCAAAGAAGCATTCTTGGATTCACCGAGTCTGCGGCTCCATGGAAAGACCACGTGTAAATCTGAGATTTCACCATCGATTTTTAAATGCCAACGTAATTCAGAAAACAAAAATTGGTATTACTTTTTAGAGGTTGGAGATTTGCCTATATCTTTGCTTACATTGTAAGTTTTTTAGGTCAGGAATTCTGTCTAACGTGTGTGAAGACATTGTCTCTCTATCTGAGTTTTTGGGAACGTGTGCAGTACAAACAATAATATCTTTTAGCTTTTAAAAGGAACAGGAGATATGAATGCATGTTTTATGAATTATCTAAAAAATATCAAGCACTGTATAGAGAATAGGCAAGTGCAAGAAAGACATAGGTCTTGCTATGTGATTTCTTTTTCAGCAAGTTAGCTTCCTTGTAAAAGCTCATTGCGGACAGTTTAAGAAAAACATGCATTGGCCAACATGAAGAGTGTATGCTATCCATGTGAGTCCTGTTACTTTATATGGTCATGTAGCAAAAGCTTTTCATTTTGTTCATGTTGCATTAGAAAATGGTTGATAAACTTGGTCATCATGACAGACGACTATTAAGCAATTAAGACTTTGGTTTCGGTATTTGTGTTTTCAACAGGGGTAAGAACAGATACCAAAAGACAGAGAGGTAATGGATTGCACTTGATGCACTGTTTTAGTTAAGAGCTAAATCCACCACTGGTCCTTGTCAGGATGTTTCTTGACATAACTTCCACTGCCTGGATCCGGAAGGTCAGCGGGCGAGACGCTGGAGTGGTTCAGAGTATTTTCCTAGGTAGTGGGATATGTATCCCCTGCCGGGGGCCTCTCTTTATTTTAAAACCAGCAGGTTTGGCCACTGAACAGGTGTGTTTGTGCCAGTCTATACAACAGTTCTGTCTCCTTCCCAGACTGACATTTTTTCTTTGCCTTAAGAGGAAAGCAAAGGACTGGACGCTGGAAGAGAGCGTAATCAGGGCTCGGGGGACAGGTTATAGCCCTAGGGAACCATAGAAGAGAGTATCAGGAGGTTCAGTGTAATCTCCTTCAGATAATCTCGTTCAGCCAGTGATCTGGGAGCACTTTGAAAATTGGCAGGAGGCTACGGAAAAGATAAAAGGAAAAACCTTGAATTAGACCACAGTTCTTTCCCTTTCACACGTGTATTACACTGGAATTTTATATATATAGCAGAAGGACTCTGTTCTTTATATCCTTGAATTACATACCTCCATAATGTGTAATTTTACCCTTCTGAAAAAATGAGGGTGATAGAACGGGACACAAACACGAGCAACTACTTAATAACAAATGCAAATATTGGCATACATTTTATGCATTGTCTTTGTTGCTGCTGTTGTTATTTTATTTTTGTAACTGAGTGTTGGCACCCCGACATTTCATTAAATTTGCTATCTCATTGTGCTGGGCACTTTCAAAGCACTAAGTTAACAACCAGACACGGTACAGAGCAGGACAGGCAATGGGAGAAGCGTGTAACAGCTATGCTTCCAAATAATCACACAGGCTGCTTATTTACATTTCAGATGCTGGGCTTTGTAGGGATCTTCCAGGAGGAAAGCGTTGCAGTTGTTTTATCTCTGACTTACTCATTATACCCAGAAGTAAGTCTTGAAAAGAAGGTAATGGATTTACAGCTTAATTCAGGCATGACCAGTTTGTACTTCTGCACAATACGTCAGGTAATCTCAGGTGAAACTCCTTGTTAACTTCAAAGGGGCCAAGGTTTCTCTTACAGAGTGTTTTCTTTTTGTAAAAGGAATCAGTTAGCCCAGTCCTCAAAAGTCTGATTCAAGGAGGAGATTATTAAGGCAATAGTTTAGAAAGCTGAACTAACATTACGCTCCACTGTCTTAATTCATGACTTTCACAGCAAGTCAGATGACTTTGCAGGTAGCCCCAGCTCAACTTGTAGTAAGTAGTCCCGCCAGGAACGAGCCGTGGCGTCTGCTCTATACCTCCAAATTCTCTACATAAATTAATTGGTAAGGGGTCCTGTAATCATCGGCATGAATAAGGGAGGTTTCACCGACTTCTTGAACAATGTCATCTTTGTTGCCAGGAATGGAGAGCAGTAAAATACTTCAGTCATTAGAGGAAGAAGAATGTCACAAATTTTGCAGGAAAAAAATAGATTCTAGCGTTCATGGTCTGACAGATTAATAAGAAGGCTTGTACGTTGGCCTTTTCAATGTATTTACTTGTAAGTCTACACAGGGAATTTGTTAGGGATTTGGCGTCTTAAACAGGTTTTTATTCCAGCAGCATTTCAATTTACCTTTAAGACTTTCAATTAAGTCAAACTGAACGAGAGATCCATTGGTGGAATTTGCATGGAAGTTAGCGGGGGGTTGGCAAAACCATGATAGCAGGTTTTAGGTATCAGGTTTATAGACTTGTAGCGTACTATCTAACATCTCGTATTTTCCACTCATTTTGCATGTAAAACTTTTATTGATATCAGCGTGAGTTTAGCACACCACTAAAATGGAGACTATGCCCCTAGGACACAAAATGATGTAAGGTACCCCATTTAGTTATAACAATTTGACTGCACTAAATCTTGATGTTGAATGTTTGGTTTAGTTCCCCCATAAACTTTGTCTGCTGGATTTATGTATTTTGGCTCCTTTTATTTTGACTCAAGTGACTAAATTTGCAACGGGCTTAAGTGAACGCAATTCCACTCACGGCAGCAAATCTGGAGCACAGTGGGTATTTCTTGTTATATAAATACATGGCCTCATCTGGCAAGATGCTGAGTGGACTGACTTGTTCGGATTTCTATGAGCTCTGAGAGCGCTCAGCACCTCAAGGGACAAATTCCAGACCATGCCACAACCGAACCTCAGCGCAGCAGATCTGTGGTCATTTTCTGTAGCCCTTTGTCAGAACCAGAATACACAGTGCATTGGCCTATCTCCTTTATAATCACAAACACAAAAGTTAAAATATTTGTTTTCCTGGCTCTCATAAAAGCACACCTGTATCTGCAACAACAATTCTGTGAATTACGAGGACGATGAAGTTTTTCGTCTCTATAGGTCTATGAAATTTAGCTTCCACTCACGTGGTTGTGTTTTTTTTTTTTTTTTTCCTGAAATAAAGCAGGATTTCAATAACGGCTTCAGTGGGATTTTTTAATTCTTTCGCTCTATTTATAATTTTTCCAAAATCCATTTCAATTTCAGTGAAAATGGCTCTGATCTGATAAAGGAGATGAAGTCACTGCATAGGCTTACTCTTTTATTTCCATAAGGTTTGCAAGTTTTGTTCCCTGCAGTGTTTTGGAGCCCAGGAGTATTCGTCTGTTTTGTAAAAGGAAAGTTCTACCGAGCAACATTTGGTCACTGTTGTCTGAATTTCATTATTCTGTTCTCCAGACTAGCAGAGGGGAAAAGTGCAAGTTAGCTGGGTCACAGTCTGAAATGTGAGAGCAGTCAACTTTTTCTGAAGTTTATGGGAATGAAAGGAAATTTAATACTGTTCAAAAGAGAGATTTAGAGTTGCATCATGTGAAAACAATTGGAGAAGTTCAATCCTGAGGTCTTGGGTTATTTGGTAACTTACATGACCATTTGTCAGCCTGCAAAAGATGAAGTTGGCTTTGCCTCTGGTAGCAGTCGGCCTCTCTTTCGGAAGGGTATTGCAATGCCAGAGGAATAAACACAAGTTATATTGGTTTTAAAGACCACAATTAATTCTCTTCTTTATTCTCATCGGTTCATCCCTTTTCTGCTCGTCTCCTCTGGGTTGCCAGTGGAGAACTCCCACAGTTCTCAGCAACACGTGCTGACAAGCTTTTCGTGTGAACGGGACTGCAGAGCTTGACAGCTTTGTAGAGTTTTAAAATGCTGAACTCACAGCCATAATTTAACCTTTACCTTTCATACTGTATGTGGAATAAAAGCAATGGGCCTCTGGGAAGTAACTGAATACTTAATATTTGCGTTATGTTTCTAGAGTATTATTTATGCTAAAAGATGCTGATTAAAACATTCTTTACATTTTTAATAGTTTCTAAGGAGTGAATCAGACTGAAAATCCTCAGAGCTTTAGACGTGTAAGAACTGGAGATGGTAAAATCAGGGTCATATATAGTTTGATCCACTTCAACAAGAGAAGTCTTTCTGCTGACTCAGGAGACTTTGGATCAGGCCCACAACACCAATTTTTCTGTATAAGACACTTTCACATTGCTTTATCAGTCTAGATGTAAAGACACCAAGTGATGAAGCTCCCAGTACCTCACCTGGGAGAGTATTCCTTCACAATCCCATCCAATATCCCAGAGCAAAATCGCTTGCTGTTAAAAACTTCTCTTAAAAGTTAGCCACTACATGTTCCCGGGGGTTTTAGCTGCTCCCCATCACATCTCCCTCTCCTACCACAGATGCCACCCCTCCAGTTTTGGTGTCCACACCTGTGCTTGGCCCTCTGTCAAGGACTCTCTACATGGATTTAAAATAATGCTAAAATCATCAATGAAAGGGAAACAAATGAAGGGAGTCCAAATAAAGAAAACCTGTTCTCGAAGGCCATTCATACGCTTTTAGCTATTGCTTTGAGGGAGTTAAGTTCCAGAACAGCAGCAACTTTTAGGAACATCTTTTGTGCTAGCATTGGTAGCATGTATCACCGACCCATGCAACCAGCAGCAGACTGTAAAACTAGCACCAAGAAACACTCTTGCTTCTTGAGGGTTAAGCTAAGAAACACTCTTAACTTTTCGGTTAAATATTCCCATTTTCCCAGCAGTGCCTGACTGCCCTGGTGCATCCACAGCGGAGACTTGTGCCCATGCTCTGAGCCAGGCGAGTGCCCCGCTGCTCCCGTGGGGAGGCTGTACGGCCACCCGGGCTCGGCTGTGCACTGTGCCCTGGACGCACAGCTGCCACGTAACCCGACAAGATACAGTTTAATCCAGCCAGCTCAGGCCTGCAGCCACTTGTGAGCTTCTTGCCCTCTAGTTCTCAGTGGGAGTCTTTTACAAGTCGCTTATATCAGTTCTGAAGCTTTGGTTTTACAAGCATTTTTTTCCAATCTGTGCTTCATTACTTCAACTTTCCTTGCAGCAGGTCAATGTGGACAGTCGCTGCGGTGCCGTGAGTGCTGGAGCGAGGCAACCCCATGTGCTGTTGCTAGCACAAACATTGCAGTTGCTATGGAATATATCCCTTGCTTTAACACTTTGGTACGTGTTACAACATCTTGTAGTAGGACAAACCTACACAGCTCAGCCTATATGGGCAAAACTCCCCAGCACCCAGCCACCGTCAGCCAGCCCGGAAGGATCCACCGCAGCCCAAACCCAGCAGCGTCTGCCCAGCCTTTTCTCCAAGCTCATCTGGTCGTACAGCATCCCTAAGCTGGAAAGCAGTGGAGGAAAATGAAGAGAAAGGAAAGCTGGAAACAAACAAGAGGAAAAAGACAGAAGAAGAAACTCCAAAAGTTAAGCTGCAAAAAAAGATCCAGCTTGCAAGCACTGAGCTGCAAAAGCCTTGCGCACATTTTTGCAGGAATAAGTGCATGGTGAGAGGAAGCGGTAGCACTTCCCTGGATCCAAGAAAGCAACTCCTATGAAATATCCAGTGGAAATAGGCTGTTCCCCATCAACCCATGTGGCAGTGACAGATAAAATTAATAGTATGTTACGTATGTATGAGCAGAGGTTTATTTTGTACCTTCTTTGCACCACACAATCTGTTTAACATACAGGCACAGAGGCATTCAGCTATTTAGTGGGCTTCCGATGCCTATATGTAAAACTGAAAAATGCAGCTCAGCTGCTTTTTATAAGACGTTTACGATAATCAGTTCAAAGTAGAACTCACTATAGCTGCTTAAATTTGACTTTGATTTCCTCTATGATAGAGCACTGACCAGTACAGTCTGGGCATTTGAAACCACTACTGCCTAGTTTAGATTTTGCTACTTTTTAATTTGCATGGATCTATTCCACGTCTTGTCTTTTCTTTTTTCTTTTTTTTTGTAAAAGCAGAAAAATACAATGTTTTGCCCTGCTAGTGCTGACACACTAGCAGGGTTCCCTGCCCTCCCATCAGCGCTCTCCCGCCTGCCCCGAGCGGGCGAAGGCAGCTGGCGGGTGGCTGGTGCCGCGCTCCGTGGCCGCGGCAGAGCGTGCGGCGCCGTGCGGCGTGAAGCTTGTATCCCGTCCCGACAGCGGCAGTTTTAACCTGCCTTTGTGGAGGGTTATTTGGGATAACTGGCTCGTGCTCCACCTTGCAGCCGGAAAACCGAACAAGTAGCTAGACGGGACGAAACGATGGCAAACCGGGACGGCCGCGGGCAGGATTTCTCCACCAGCCTTCGCCTGAAAACACGGTTACGGGGAGCCTCCGCGTGGGGAACGGGAACGGCGGGCGTCACGGCCTGCGCGCTCGCTTCGGGGCTGCGAGGACACAGCGGCTTCGAAGGGCGAACGACCGGCCGGTCCGAGGCAAAGCGAGGCCCAAGCGAGGCACGGCCAGACCCTGCCGCCGCCGCCGCCGGACGCCGCTCGGGGACTCCGTACCGAGACTGCCATCTAGAGAAAAATATCCAGTCTTACGCAGCCTGACTGTTACCAGCTCCCACAGAAGAGCAAGATTTCAGGGCTTTTCTGCCATTGAGCCTTTCACACGGGCTCGCGGGCCCCGGCCGGAAACCTGTCCCCCGGCGCCCTGGGAATCGGCCTGGCCCCCGTCCCGGCTTCCTCGGCTTCGGGCAAGTCAAGCCGTTGAAGACCCAGGTGGGGGCTGCGACCAGAAATGGCAGAGGAGTCGGTGGGTGGCTGTGCTAATTTCCACTCCTTGGCTTTCCATGTGTTTGCTTTTGTTGGTGAGATCTTGTGATATATTTGCATTTTTGTGCGGGGGAAACTGCATGCGGAAATCAGATATTGCATTACGTAAACTGAGGGTAAAGATTAAAACGCGTACAAAGAGCAAGACATCTGGAGCTAATTGGGTTCCTTCGGGACAGGAGCCTACAGCGTTAGCCTGAAGAGAAGCAAAGAAGGAGCAAGAGCAATTTTTCAGGCCAATATCCGTATGCCTAGAGGAGCTGGGCCTCTGCAAACACCCCCGTTGCCGTGTCTTTGGCAAATATGGCCCATTACGTACTGCACGGGCTGACTACGCTTTTCTGTTGCTGCACACGGAGGCATCGGCTTGGAAGGAGTACGCTATAGTACGGCCCAAGGGTAAAGATGAATTTCCTGAGAAAATTGTGAATAACTGAAGCTAGTAGCTTGGAATGGAAGTCTCCCTTTTCTCTGCGCTCAGAGCAAACGTGTTGGCACGTAGGCAGCCCGGCTCAGCCGAGAGGCGGTTGCTCCGACTCCCTCTCGCCTTGAGCAAGCGCCCCTTCCCGTGCAAGCCTCCCAGGCCAGCGCCCTGCACGGGCACAGGCGGCCCAAGCCCACGGGGCAAACTGTTCTCCACGAGGAGGGGAAAGGTCCGACGCAGGGCAGCAGTTCGGGCTTGGCTTTGCAAAAATAGTAGGAAGACCTGGAAGGAAACACTTGGAGCTACTATGTCTAAGGTAAAGCTGGAAGAGCGCGGGAAGCTTCGCGGCTGATTCTGCATCCGGAAAAATCAGCCTGGAGCCGCCAGAGAGGACTCTTCGTGCCTTCATTACGGAGCAGTAATGGGGTAGTGCAGCCCGTTCTTGGCAAGGGAACAGGTTTTGACGCACAGACTTTGCTTGAAAAGGGCCTACGGTTTCGTTAGGAGAAGCTCAGGGCTGACCTGCTTTAAAGAGAGGCCAACCATAAACTACGGGGTCACTCGTTCACGCGACGCTTCAAAGACGAGTTAGAGCAGGCAAATTTTTCCCCTGCTAATCCCAGCCTTCCCGTTCAGCGCTTCGCAGCCCCGTGTGGACGAGCGCCTCGAGGCTCTGGCCCCGCGGAGCGAAGGACGGCGCTCGGCGGGGATACGGCCGCGGCGTGCGAGATGCCGCGTCCCAAACTCGCACCCAGGCTCGCGCCGCACTGGGACGGGGAGGCTTCCCGGAGCCCCACGATGCTCGGCACCGCTGGGGAATCGGTGGCGAAGCCCCAAAAACGGCACTTCTCGCCCCGGCAGCCCGAAGCGCGCTTGAGAGGTAATTAAGGGAAATTAATCTGGGGAAAATCTGAAACGCGGTAAAGTAACGTAGCGCCTCTGGGGTTGCGCAAGTCCCTGACGGAGGATGTGAAGCAGCCGGTCTGACACACGGCTCCGTTTCCAGAGGCAAAGGTAGTAACACAACTCACAGGTGCGTTATTTGCAATGCCAGTCTGCTTTTTAAATCACGTCAGACTGATTGCTCTCTGCTTTGTCTCAAGGATACAGTATTTTATAATCGCCAATTTACATCGCTTTACTTTAAAAAGTTTATTAGCTGATTGAGAGGGATCAAAAGTTTCCATGCCATATGGGTCCCTCCCGAAGAAACTGTCCAGGGGATTTAGGCTCAGGCTCTCGCGTGGTTAGAGGAAAGGAGACATCCCAGATTCATCCGGGAGCGCCACTGTTGACCACATCTGCCCCTTCCCAGCCGCACGGCTCGCGCTCACGACCCCATTCGTTTGGCAAAAAGTCACAGCAACATCCACGCTAATGATGCCTGTACAAACATCGGAAAAAAAAAATCGGGAAGGAGGTACCACAGCAGTAGTTTGTCAGAATAGGAAAAGGGGCAGAGCAGCCCCACACTAATTCACGTGAGCTGGGCCGGGAAAGGGGCTGGAGGGGATCTGAGCACAGCGGTGGAAACGCAGCGGGTTTTGGTCCTGCGTCACGGGCGCTTCTCTGCTGCCAACGCCCTTCCGGCAGGAGCTGGACCGAAACGACCCCCGAGCCGCTGCGAGAGGGCGACACGCCGTTGTCGCCACCCCGGGACAGACCGAAGCCGTGATTTGCAAGTGAGAGCGCCGCGTTTCAGTCCCAGCCTCCGGCCCCAGCAGCTGCATCCTTTCCGACCGCAGAGATCAAAGCCGAACAGAGCACCCACTTCCCGTCGAGGATGCGCCCAGATTACGTCATTTGACTTTGATACACCCCAGCTTACATAAGATATAAGTAATGAACATGAGTTGGCCAAATTTAACCTTGAACCTTCCTTTGCCGGGTTTGACGTGCAACTCGGCTTTGATTTTGGTGTCTTTTTTCTTTTTTTTCCCCGCCTTAGTCCAGAAGCCACAGTGTTTGCTGGGCTTCTGCATTTCCTCAGCTGGATTTCATTAAGTGGCGCAGCCCAGCGTGGTCCGGGCAAGGCTTCCGCGGCCCCTGCACAGCGCCCGCCCGCCGCCGCCCTCGCACCGACCTCCCAGGGCCTCCGTTCTCCTTTCAGCCCGCGGGTTACAAGCAGGGGAACCACCAGCATCTCCGCAGCGCTCAGAGGGGGAAGAGGCGCTGAGAGGGTCCCACCGGGCAGCTGCGCGGGAGCCAGTGGTTTTGCCACCACTTTGCATTTTGAAAACACGCGCTTTGGAGACCAACCTTCAGCAGCCGTTCCTCTGAAGCTGCTCTGCCACACACTAGGACAGAAATCCTGCTCTGTCTCCACATGCACAGAAGCCATTTGGGTTGGTTGGTGTCAGTTTTGCCTTTTTGCTGGGAGCAGGAGAAGTGCATAGGCCACTGCTGCCATTTTGCATTGGAAAGAGCAATCCTTGCCTGTGTGGTCTGTGGCCAGACCCTGAGCACAAGCATTACTTCCCCGACAGGTAGCACAGGATTTATTCAGATTATCTCTTAGTGTTTCTCAGAGATGTTGACCTGAATACACCCACCACGCTGACTGCGCCTGGTCCAAAACCAGCACGCGCGATGGACAGGGCTGCAGCTTTGCAGCGGCACCACGGTCGCTGGGGATGCTCGCAGCACAGGGGTGGCCGGCGCGGGAGCCCGACACAGCGGCATCCACAACAAAATTACCTTGCGCCCTGCTGCCACTTGTTATTTACTTATCACGCACCGCACCAAAGCGGCTCTGCCGGCAGAACTGTCAGTGCGGGTGTAGCAGTTTGCTTGTTGGAAGAGGCATCTCACCTCTGCAAGGGATTCAGACAAAAGAGCCTTTTGTCAGCACGTTTGCATCTACTTCAGAGGTTTTGCTCATCAAAGCAAAACCCTCCTGAGCGCAGAGCGCTCCTAGCCCGCTCCAGCGGGAAGGCTGCCGGTGGCGGCAGGAGCAGGAGGTGGCGGCAGGAGCAGGAGCGCGGCTCAGCCCCGACGGCCGCAGCTTCTAGCAAAAGGGCAGCACCGTGCGGCCGCGGGGCGGTCATGCCGAAGGGCGACAGCGAGCCTCTCTCGGTGCCCTTGGGCAAGATCGCGCACGTTAACACCTGCAAATCTGATTATTCCAAGGGTCTTATCATCCGCTCTCCACTGTGCAAGAGCTCATCCAAACTTAACCTGTATTCTTCAGAAAGGAGCCCAGCACGACGTAAGAAAATAAAAGGACACTGAACAGTCACTGCTGCCCGTATCACTTTAATATCGCGCAATTCTTGTTACTGTTCATTTCTGCTTGGTGGGGGTGTTTTCCAGTACAGACAACATAGCAAATAGAGATCAATTTACATAATTTGGTTTTGAAGGGGAAAAACATCCATGTGAGGGAAAAATACTCAGCCATAATACACAGCCTTTGCATATGCACAGAGACCAAATGAAAAGCTCCCAAACAACTATATATGAGCAAGGATAAAGTGCTGCTTTTCCAGCAAATCTTCCAAGATAAGGGGGGAAAAAACCCTGTATTACTGAATAATTTAGTCTCCTTGTTATTTCTATAGCCTTTTGTTTAAGCAAAAAAAAAAAAAAAAAAAAAAAGCTAAGCCAAAAGGCTGTGCTAACGAGGACCATACCCACATTGCCAACAGTGCTGCGTGACGCACAAAAGCAACACAGCAACGCGCACACAAAGAGTTGACAGGGGACTGTTCTTTTACTGTCTTTGTTCTTAAATATCAAGATAAAAGTATATTCCTTTTTTTTAGTAACAGATTTGATAATAAAAGGGGGGACAGGCCAACTTCCTTCCCGCAGGGCGTGCAGCCAGCCCCGCCAGGGCAGTGCCAGGACCAAGTCTATGTTATGACGGTCGGACCGGTGCGGCCGGTTCTTTCATGAAGCTGTGAAAGTTTCAGTGCAATAGAAATGAGAGGTGCCAACATGACCTGCAGAAAGGAAAAAGACGCCTCAGTATCCCAGAGCCGAGCGGCCCGCGCGTGTCACGTCCACCCTCCATAGCGGCTCGTGGGCATCTCAGCTTGGGACCCGCAAACGCTCCGAGAGCGGCTCCCGCGGTGCTGCGGCCGCTGTGCGGCGCCCCCGGCACAAACAGCACAGGGCAGCCGCGCAAAAATTCAGTCCGTGTCTGTCAGAATGTGGTTCTGGTTTTTTGTTTTGTTTGGTTTTTTAAAAGTCTTCCTTGTCAAAAAATGGCATAGCAAGTTTTGCAAAAAAAAGTTCAAAGGTTCTTTGCTGGGGGAGTATAAAATGAGGATTCGCTTCCTACAGTGTCCGCAGGAGAGGTGCTCAGCGCTTTTAAATGAGGCTGCGAGGAACACGTGTTATGAGTACAGAACAGGATAAGGGGTTCTGTCACCTTACGCAGGACTGCATCCTTTCAGCCCCGTGTATTTTTTTTTTTTTTAAACAAGTGTTTCCCATTCAGTATAGAAATTATCTCATCTTATCCCCAGGGATGCAACATTTTAACTACAAGGTCAGTTCAGGTCTGAAACAGCGTCTTCCCACACCTGTAACCAGCCACTTGCACTGCTCAAAGAGGAAAACTAACGTGCAACTGCAGAAGAGGCTGTGAGGGATCCTGAATGAAAAACACTTGCTCCCCAGAGAGCTTTTTTTTTTAAATTTTTTTAATAAATTGATTTATAGTGGGGTTAAAGACACTAAAACTCTTGTTTCCAAAATACTATGCATCTCCACGTAGCCCTAAGCAAAGCAATACTAAGCACTAAAGCTTTTTAGAAAGGACAGGTAGAAATGGTGCCACAACTCAGACCCAAGACTTACCTGCGGGTCTTCGTGTATCTTTTGCGCATCTTTCTCATAGCTGTCTATGTAGAGCCGCACGGTTGCTCCAGCGCTGCCAGTGCCACTGAGCCTGAAGATGATGCGGGAGCCGTCGGAGAAGATGAGCCGCAGGCCCTGGCACGAGAGCAGGTGGGGGGAGAAGAGCCTCTCAGCTACGCGCCCCTTCGGCACGCCAGGGATTTCTTTGGGACCATCGCGGTGCGAGGCCCGACCCACGCGCTCCCTCTGGGAGCCACAGCACTCTCCTCCATCACCCTCACCCCGCTCCCAGGGTAGCGATAGTCCCTCTTAACCCGCTCTGGAGAATTTGCTGGAGCTCTTGGAAATGAAAATACAAAGTAAAGAAAACGCTCCCATCTTTTCAACAGGCAAGGCAATCGTTCTTACAGGGCTTCTCTGTTATTTCTTCTGACTTCCCCGGCTTCCCCGTGATGCTGTCAAACCGATCCCTCCACAGGACATTTTTTTATTTCAATAATCTCTGTGGTGACAGGTTACTTATCTCGCAGGTACGTAATACCTCCTTGACTTCTGAAGACGGGGACTCAGCCCTGCGTTACGGCTGCCTCGGCATTGCAGAGCAAGCGAGAAGCACGATCCGTTCAGGAACAAACGCATCGAGGGGGGGATTCACTGGTAGCAACCTGGGTGCGCAGTGCTAGAGACGCAGGGGATGCCTGAGCCACCTACGTTTGGCTGCCAAATACAGCACAGGGCTTAGAGCCTTGCACGGTTGTGGGGCAAGCAGCTGGAGAGCAGGCGAGACACCCACAGCGCTTAAAACGACACTAGATGTTCTTCGCAAAAATGTACCTTGCCTTCCTTGTACAGAGCCACCAGTATGGACCAGGAGGGCTGGTGCCCTGTGCCCCAGGGGGGTTTCAACTGTTCGTTCAGCAAAACCCTGTCCCTCAGAGGCTCCCCCCAACTCGGACAGGGCAGAGGCTCCCTCAGGGTCCTCCACCACGGCCCCATCGGGATGGCCGTAAGGAGGCTGGGGCAGCCTTCAGACCCTTCCTTCTTCCAACGTCCTCTCAAAGGCAGCTATTCCCACCTGGTTTCTGGAGACGCTTCCATCCACGGGATCATTGTACTCAAAATTATCAGCTTTCTCAACCGTGTAGACTTTGTCACCACACGATAACTGCTTCCCCACGAAGGAGCGGTCAAACATCACAGTCTCCAAATCCTTCATCATTTTATTAGCTGCTTCTGCATCCACTTCTTCATAGTCGTATCTATAACCAGTCACCGTAAAATTAGCATGAGGAAGGGGAGGCTGTAAATTGGTAGCAAAGTTTTGTGATGCTCTCGTTTAAACACTGTAGTCAGCCCCCATCTACATTTGTTGGCACCCTACTGGAGGGGAGGACGGGAAGAAGAGAGAGGAGACTGTGTGACAATATACCCGTGACCCAACACCGATCTGTGCGATACACCGCGACACGTCACAGAGGCATTTAGCATTAGTAGAGATGAAAGCTAAAATTGTGCTGTCTTGTGCTAGGTATATCAAAGATGGAGGGCTAGACTCCAACAACGCTGACTGCAAAGAGTTTATTCTAATTTTGCCGATAGGATCTCAACAGGTTCCTCACGATAGCAATTTTGCCTGAACAGCCCAGCGTACGTCCCCACAGCAAAATGAAGGTGCGATTGTAGCACATGATAACAGGCCAGTGCCAGCTTTGATCTAATTAACACAGGTGAGAGAAGCCGTAAAGACTGGCAGCCTCAGCATGGGCTGAAGCTCCTGTCGGGATCCTAGACTCTGTGCTCTGATTGCTGCTGTGATTTGCACTGCTTTTATTTGCCCAGCTGGCAAGATGGGGCACGCACAGGCTTGCTAACCTGCTTACCACTTACACTTCGCAAGGCAGACATCCCTTCGGTGCTAAAAGACTGGGCCTTTTTATGCTAGACTTTGGCATTTTTTCCACAGGTTTAAATGCCTCAGATGTATGCTTGCTTTGTGGAGTGAAAAAAAAGGAAAAGGCAAGTTCTCTCATTTGGCAATTCGAGGCAGAACTTTCAGGCAAGTCTTCCAAGGTGAAAGATTTCTGCCTAACGCTTTTACTCAACATAGCGTTCCTACTTCTGCTTATGTGCAGGTTAGTTCTTACTCCTTCCTTTTTCATCTTCCATGTCTTATTCTGGGACCGGACAGAAACTCAACCAGAAAAATAATGGCCTAGGAGGTGGATATCCATTCAGTAAGGCGTTGCCATCGCTGAGGATACTATGAATTGACTTGTAATTTGTGGTCTCAGGAAACATACTATTCTAATGGCAAGAGAACTTGACCTATATTAAAAAACAAACAAACAAAAACAAAAAAAACCCTCGCTTATATAAAATGTAAAACCTTTAGACAGTTGGCTACGTAATAGACTGTGTTCAGAATAGCAGATACTAAACTGGACATAGCGAAAGGTTAAGGTAAACACCAATGGTTTTGTTTAACCCAGATGTGTTGCATACTGTAGCGAACTGCTCAGGTGGTTTTAAACTGCTGCAATACCACAGAAACAGCACGTGTGAGACAAATACCATGGCAGAGGCAAATACTAGCGATATCAGTGCATGGTGCTCTGCCCCCTCCGTGATTGCTCATCCTTGGAGGGTGGAAAACGGGGCAGAGCTAAGTGCGAGGCGCCAGGAGCGCTTTCCTCACCTGGTGAAGAAGTTCCTCCCGTATTTCTGCCAGTGATCCTTCATGATGTCCTCCACGCTCTGCTTGCGGGTGGCTAGGATGGACAGCCAGGCGAGGACAGCCCACAAGCCATCCTTCTCACGGATGTGGTCGGAGCCTGCGGCAGCCAAAGCAGGGACACGTTTCGCACCTCCTTTCACGTGAGAGCTTGTGTTACGGCTCTGCCTTTTCTACTCTCCTCCGTCAGACTGCCAGCCGCACAAACTCACAAAGGAAAGGCATTTCAAGGGCTAGATCCCTTCTGCACTATTAAAAGGGTCCATGATCTCATCTGCTTTTAGGTACAGCCCAGATAAAACATTCGGCCCCTTCTAGCACACAAATGCACTCATTATTCATAGTTCTTTAATTTTGTTCCCAAAGTAGTAATGGGGAATGCACAGTAAAAAGGACACTTTAAAAAAAAGGCAAAAGCAAAGGAAGAGCTCAAGAAGGGCTAACACCCACCTCCTCAAGCAGCTGTCACGTACCGGCTGCCAAATCAGCCCACGCTGATCAGCACATATTCTGGCTGAGCACCAAGAAAAATGTCAGCCCTCACTGAGGAAGCCAAACCCTAACGACTCCCAAAAATAAAAAAATAAAAAAATAAAAAAATCACACAGCGACGAAGAGAAGAGCCGCCTGTGAAAAGGTACCAGTTCCTGGGGCTCTCCTTCAAGGAGAGATTTTAATTCAAGTGCGGAGATCAGCAGACAGCCTCATCCCTGCGCTCGCTCCCATACCCAAGGCAGAGGGGCTGGATGCCATAAAAAGGCTGCAAAAGATCCCTCTGTGGCTCGGAGAAGATTCCTCCGACATTAGCATCGCGCAGAGGGTAGGAAGCCTTCAGAGGCCCGGCCCAGCCTGGTCCTGGTGCTCGAAGTGTGCTGGCCGAGGGCTAGCAGAGGCGTTGCAGCGACGCTGCAGAGCACTGAGGCCCTTCGGAAACCTCAGGGAGAGTATTGTAACTTAGACGGGCACCCTGAACGTCTAAATTAAACTAGAGATCAAATAGCAGCCCAGAATACATCCAGCCCAGCCTCCACGTTTCTGGTTCACGAGTCCTGTGCTGCACCCCTCTGATGGGCAACTTCTGAGCCTTCTGGAAAACAACTTTTAAGCCTTAGCCTCTGGAAAGCCTCCAAAAGAGGTACTAATAGCTGGTTCTTGTAGCTGGGCATCTCTGCTAATGGAGGGAGTGCTTCGGAGCTGCCGTTTTACCCTCTCAAGCGCTGGGGAGAATTGCTGGAGCAGAGAATTGGCTGGGGAAAAGGGCTGGGGGTGGGGGACGTGGGGTATACGGTGCTTTACACAAATCCCACTGCTGCGGGCA
Organism: Struthio camelus; assembly: GCF_040807025.1. Taxonomy (NCBI): domain Eukaryota; kingdom Metazoa; phylum Chordata; class Aves; order Struthioniformes; family Struthionidae; genus Struthio; species Struthio camelus. Next base: position 35,894,450 of record NC_090949.1, on the reverse strand, counting down.
CAGTGGTAAATTATCCTGTCGGTCCTTCAGAGCAGAGAGAGCGGCACAGAGGTGAGGGAGAGGAATGCTAAATGAACAGAAGTCCCATGTGATGTATCAACTTCTTGCTGGAATAAAATATCCCAGAAAGCGAGCAGGAATGCTGTCATGTTGCATTACTCTAATTGCTTCTGGACCCCGATCCCACTGGGTCACAGTTTGTTTCCCCTTTTTCTGGGTCTATTTGACTGCTGCTTCACCTCTCTCCCCTTCGGCACCTGCTTTCTGTCGGACTCCAAACAACTCCTCATTAACTTACTATCAAACAACTTCCTCTCCCCTTTCCATTCTTTAAAGGGCATTTATTTGCCAGACGGACAACCACTTTGCATTTGCCAGGGCAGTCTAGCAGGGGCAGCTGCCTGTGCCCTTTCCTGGTCCGTCCTCCCAAGCAGCTTAAATCCCCAGCCACTTGGATGCGATGCTACCGGGCCAGAATAATCAGCCTCTCTCAGCCTCTATCACAAATGGTGCCGGGCAGTTTTATTTGCAATACAGAGCCACTTACTTATTACATGATGGATAGAAACTATGAGCTCTTTTCTCGTGCGATATAATATGGAAACAATATGAGAGAGCTGCTCATTAGAGACCATCAGCAGCTCCATGAATCTGTGGCTGCTTTTTGTTTTCATTTATTTACTGAAATGCTGGTGCCCTCTTATCAGCCAAAGTCCAACACACAAACTTACACGCGCTAAAGTCATTCAGGGCCGACCTCCGACATCCTTCTTTACTCACAGTTATCCTCAAGATTTCTTTACAGATGCCGCATTTTCCAGAATGCCCCTTGCCTCCCCACCTGAGGCCTAACCTTGTTGATCAGAATAGCATTTGACTGCACAAACATTGCCCCTAAAGACTGTTTCAGCCCCACAGCAAACAGCTTTCAACCAGCAGCTAGGATGCTAGCTCTGCTGCCACAAAAGGCTGGGGTCATCGTTTCATACCAAGCTGGGCACCCCAGTTCCACAAAGCACTTAAATTCAGGCATTTTAGGACTGAAGGTCACCTTTGCTCTGTGAAACACCTAAGCCTAGGCTGAAATATGGGGTGGTAGAAAGAAAACGTTTGAGATTTGTGTCTTGCATGTCCTGAGGCCTTCAGGGGTCTTTAGTCAATAAGAAAAACAAGATCCCAGGGAGATTCAGACCAGATTAAACCAGGCCTTGTGCATTAAGCAGGGAAGACTGCTGTTTCCGTGGTCAGGATGTTAATACCACGTGGTAGACACCACGGGAGAACTCCCACTGCCGAGGCCTCCCGGAAACACTGTCTGTTTCGAGCAGGCTGCTCAGATATGGAGCAAATTCTGCTCACTTTGACTTCCCTGCACAAATAATAGTTTTGTGTCACGAGCACACCCCTAGTAAATTCCTTAAGATGTTCACTTTGTTTCTCAGTAACCTAATAACTTGCTTAGACTGTTCAAAGGCAAGTGTTAATTTAAACTTTATAAATCATACCTTGTTTTTTAGAACAGGAAAATGAGGGCCCTATTAAGCTCAGAGATTTAATAGTGACCTGAAACCTCTTTAATAAAACTGCATGCTCCAAACCATATTTCTTTCCAGAAATGAAAACATTTAGAAGGTTTTCCTGGCCACCAAGAGTTGAAAAATACATTTAACACTGCGCTTAATCCCCATGGACTCAATGACCGGGCTAGTAAAGAGGCCCTTAAACTTCCTGCATATCTACATATGCCTTCCTAAATAACTGAAAGGAGAGCTAGCTTTTCCCTGACAAAACTTTTAGCATTGTGTATGTTTCCATCCGTGATTCTTGCAAGTTTTATTATTTTATGATTTAGGAAGCATTAAAAACTGCACATGAAAGATAAATTCCAAGTTGCTGAGCGCAATGAAGAATTAAGAACAGGAATAATACCATCATTAGTAAAATTAGGAACGTAGACTTACCAGTACCAAAACTTTCCTCTCCACACAGAGACAGTTTGTTTGCATCCATCAAGTTTCCAAAGAACTTCCAGCCAGTCGGAGTTTCATACAAAGCAATCTTTGTAGCGTGGGCCACCCTTTAAAGGCAAGAAGTCTAAGTCATGTCACAGCTGGGCTCTTAGCACACCCATGTGAAATACTGTGATACGATAGCTGCTTCAGTTGTTACCGAGCATCTTTTTCTGCGTACACTGAAGGCAGGTTAGCTGCTGTTTTGTTTTTCACAAAGAACAACTCTTTGTGCAGCGATCTTGTATTTTATCCCAGTGTTACCTCTAGGGAGATGGTTGGGAAATATAATTAAAAAAATAAACATAAATACATAGTTCTTCCAGAGCTGTTTTCAGTTGTGGATCTCAAAGCACTTAAAGAAGGTTAAGTATCACTATCAGATTGAAAAAAAAAAAGTAGGGGGGGGGAATGATTTGTTTAGGCTCATCTGCAGGCAGGAAAAAAGAGCCAAGAGCAGAACCTAGCCATGCCACGTCCCAATAGATTGCACTGCATGTCTTGGCAGCCAGCCCTCAGCATTGCTTTGCCCTTCAGGTGGTCCGCACGCTCGGTCCCTGCGGGCACAGCTAGAGACACATGGTCACAGCTTGACCGTGGTTAAACCACCCCGGGAGACCGTACCTGTCGAGAGCCCCACTGGTGGGCATGCTCCGTGCAAAGCCGCGCACGCCAGTCTGCTGGAAGTAAGGGATGCTGAAAATATTGGCAGCGATGACGGCGACGGAGTCGGAGGGGTTCACAAAGAAGCCATGTTTCCCAAGAATCATGTTCCGATCCTGGTGAAGGCAAGGGAGAAATAACCTGCTGCCCAACTTTGCCTATAACGGCTGCAATGGCTGGAGCAGTTCTGCTTTACAGGCACAGCCGACAAACCTGACAGCACAGAGAGATTTTCTGATTGCACTGAAATAAACGTGGAATTTGGAGAAAGTTAAATAGTAAAACCTCGATAGTATTCTCCTCCTTCCTCCTGATTTTTCATCATCTTTAAAGCTAGTTAAAAATAGTTTGAACTGCTTTATTAACACAGTAACCAGCTACTGCCGTGGTGGCAAACTGCCGCAAGTGATTCACTTCCATTCACAATTACAGAAGGGAGAGATGGAGAAAAATCTCATACCCGGTAGCTGTGCCACACTGATAAAAGTTTATCTCGTAGACTTAGGGCTTTCTCCAGCTGGACCCATCCTGTTTCTACTGAACTCAAAGGCAAGAATGCCTGTGCTTAACTAGAAGCTGCCCTATTAACCCAGTGAGGATGCTTTTCACCTCCGTCCTTCTCTGCCTGACGGTCTCTACCCCAGCACTGACTAGAGGGCAAAAACATGGCTACAGAACAGCTCATTTACCCCATCTCCATCAAAGGCAGCTCCAAAGTCATACTCTCCCGTCTTCATGGTCTGGACCAGGTCAGCAGCATAGGTTAAGTTGGGGTCAGGATGGTGGCCGCCAAAGTCCTCGAGTGGCGTGCAGTTCACAGCTGAATTTGCTGGAGCTCCAAGCTCTTCACACAGGATCTTTTTTACATAAGGGCCCACAACTAGCATGGCAAAATGTGGAAAGGAAATAAGTCAGCCTCTGCCCTCAATCAGTTGTACATTGGACATGTAACTGCCCAAGACTCAGGTCTGCTCGATTTGAAACGGTTTATACGTGTTTTTTGTAGTAAAGCACAAGCACTTACATCAAAGGCCCCTGGCAGCACATAGGTGTGCTTATTATGCCTGATTCTTCCAGGGCCAAAAGTTGTTGTCAAACCAAGCTTTTAAGTCTAGGGGCTATCCCACTGATTAAGTGAAACTACTTTTGCTTAAAAGCAAGGATGAGCTTATGACAGGGGCTCAGCGCATGTGCCAGGACCCCGCTGCGATAGGCCCTGCACAAATCCAGGGTAAAGACAGGCTTATGCTCCAAGTGCACCCAGGTATTGGCAGGGCAGTCTCACATAAAGGGAGAACAAAATGGAGTGTGAACCACAGATATCCAGCACTACAATAAGATTTCTTGCTTCCATACTCTAATAAAGTAGGTAATAATTAAAAAGTGAGTGTGGAAATGTGGGGAGAATGGGAATGGTCTGGAGATAAGAGAAACAAGACGCCAGGAAAGCTAGAGTGCTCCTGAAAATGTCTACTGCACAAGACTCACAAGCTTGGCATGTGTATTAAATTATATAAAACAGTCTAATGGTCTCCTTTTTGTAATCAAAGATGTACAGGCAGACCCCTGCCTAACTCCTACAACTTCAGTGGGATGCTGACTGCTGCAAAGTCTACCTGGGTGGCTCCAATCACAGATTTGGCACTAACTTCCTCTGTCCCTCAAGAAAAGAGCATGGAGAGGCAGGCATGAGCCACACAGCATTTCCCCGGACTCCACCAGCAGCTCTACCCTAGTTCAGTTCCTGAGTCTGAACACTTGAAAAAAAGAAAAGAATGTAAAGCTATAACAAGTTTGACTGCAAAAAGACAGACACAGCACGTTCACAGTTACAACTTTTCTTTTCAGCTGTGCTGACAAAAAAAAAAAAATTTTGCTCAGCGTGGACACACTGTATGTACCATTAATGACAATATCATTTTTTTTCCAAGTCTATTGGTCCCTGATTTCATGATACTTTCTTTAGCACAGCAGCTGTTGGCAGTCAATATTGCATCGACCAAAATCCATCTAGCAAATACATTGCTGATTCTGCAGCTTGGACAGCTATGACCTCAGCTGACTTTTGCAGCTTCCTATGTATTGCCTTAAAAGAGTAGGTCACTAATTTATCATTTTCTTTCTCCTACATGCCCAAATCTGTAAATTATAACAAGGTAACTTCGTTGACAGCAACGAGATTGCTTACCAGCACTTGAAAAAAAAAAAAAAAAAAAAAAAGGTTACAATAGAAGAGCAAAATTCACAAGTGATAAATATAAACACTAGGACAAAATTCTCTCTCAAAAATAGGTGGCAAAACCCTGGGGACACCCAACCCCCCTGCACTCCGCAAACCCAACTCAGCCCATACCTCCATGCATAGCATCTATGCGAATCTTGAGGTGGTTTTTCCCGGAAAGCAGTTCCTTTAGTGCACTGAAGTCAAAGATGTTCCGCAGCATATTCGCATAAGCTTCGACTGAGTCCACAATTTCCACTGGGAAACAAGAAAATAGAGACTAACTCTCACAGTCTGAAATCCACATCGAAAAGTCATTTTGCTGTGTATAGCACTGTGCTATAACAGCCCTTAGTGCCAAGGACCAGGTTTCAGAATAAGCCTTTAAACATCCAGTAGAATCATATTATAAAGAAAAAATGATAACAGTCCTATATTAAGAAACTTTTAATCACAGACTGCCACTGCTAATTAAGACCAAACAGACCAACCAAAATCCTTATGACAAAACATTGTTTCCAAAACCCATCTCTCACAAACTCTGTTCACAACGATGGCTCCCTGGACTCCGTCAAGAGGGTTCAGTTCCACTCTGAGTAGGATTAAATGAAGAGGAGGAAAAAAAAGAAATATATAAACAGATTTCGAATTTCCACTGAAGTCAGTGTGATTTGCCCACCTAATAGTTTGAAAAAGTTGCACCTTTGCAACTAATGGGCCACATAAAAACAGAGACATGAAAAATACATTAGTATAAAAATGCTGGTGTATGGAAACGGGGGCTGATAGCACTATGGACGGTTACCATCTTTCAGTTGAATGTTTTTTTTTTTTTTTAATTACAAACTCAGATCACCAGGAGGCAGGGCAAAATACTTCCATGAACTTTGAAAAAAAGTCTTCTTCTATGTATTTTCATATTTCACTGATAATTGACAAAAGTCAAGTGTAAAATGCCACGGCTTTCCCAATCACAATGAGAGTTTTTATTTGTGAAACTATGGACATGAAAATCAGTTCAAATTTGAACACTTAACACTAACTTTTGATCAGGAAAATGTACTTTATCTGCAAATTTGTCTTTGTTTCGCAAAGACAGGTTAATGATAGCATTACTGACAAAGTCAGATTAATTTTAGTAAAGTTCAATGGATCAGATTTACATACTCACGTATAACCTTCCGTAGCACAGAAACAATACAATCAAAGTACCTACATTAAAATTAGATACAGACCAAAAAAAAAGAAAAGGAACTTCAATCTGGCAACTGAGGCATAAGACGTGGTTGGTAAACTGAAGTCAGCAAAATTTCAGACGGGAAATAACACACAATTATGAGTTTTTGCTTAAGAGAAAGCAATTAGCTGTTAGAAATGGTGAATCCACCATGGTATGCAATCGTCAATCAAGATTAAATACCTTTCTAAATCAGGAGCGGGGAAAAGTTTCAAAGAAACCTAAGTGAGTGAGGAGACACTAAGTCCAGTTTCAAAGGTCACTTTGATGCTCAAGGCAAGTATGATAAAGACATTATTTTTCATTTATCTAACTCCCACTGCCTCACATGGAGACATATTTGAGATGCCTAATGGGAACTAAAAAAAAATCCTAATTCCTCACACACTGAAAGTCAGCGGAAGGCCAGTTCTTAAGGCCTAAATTCCCTCTGAAAGCAGAGCCGATGGCCACAGCATACCTGAAAACTTTACCCATGCTCCGATGCAACGCAAGCAGGATGCCAGGGTCACTGGGAGAGGTGCTATGGCTCAGGTTATCCAATGGATCAGATGGAGAGATCAGAGTGGCCACATCTGGCCTCTCAAAACACTAATTGACCTTGCCCATTAATGGCAGATGCAAATTCGACCTGAAAGGAAACTTTCCAGTAGAGAAAGCAGTTGCTTACCTGTAAACGGTTTAAATTTGTTCTCCAAGTCAAACTGCTGTTTTCCAATGGTGCCCAGGTCCACCTGGAGATCGGGACAGATTGCATACTCTTCAATTTTCTTGCTGATTTGGAAAATTTTGTCCGTGATACCCTCAGGAGCAGGGCCTGCAAGTTAAAATGGAGGAGGGGGAAGGAGTTAAAGAAACAGCTGCAAGAGAAGGGTGTTTTACAGGTACAGCAAAAGACCTGGGGCTGAGAATACATCTCTAGGAGCGGACCATACGACAGCAGGAGCAGATCGCTTGCTTTGTTTAGGAGAACACATCGCTCGTGGCACTGAACCCCAATCATATTAAGACAGTTAAAATCAGTTTCATTTCTCTCAGCACAAGAAATAGCCAAACAGGAACAAAGCAAATCCAAACCAACCAAGCAACCTTACCTCCATTGGCAATATTGAATTTAATACCAAAGTCCCCGTTGGGCCCACCAGGGTTGTGACTGGCTGTCAAGATGATGCCACCGATGGCTTTGATTTTCCTAATGATGCAGGACACGGCTGGGGTGGAGAGAATGCCGTTCTGCCCGATGACCAAGCGGCCGATCTGAAAATTAAAGAACAAAACAAACAACCGTGAATCCCAAATTCTACCAACAGCAAGACTGCCAGAGCCCAAACCACCAGCGTGATGGGTGAAACAGTCACTGGATGCTGCTAAGGAGGCACGTTGATGTTGGACGCTCTGCAAACGGGCAACTCGCTTCTCAAAGGTTGCTGACCCTCTCCCCTGCGTACGGTGAAGCTCAGCATCTGACCCGGGCTCTGTTGTGCCTTTTTAGCATTTTCTTTTATGAACGCTGCCGCTCAACTGGAAATGACAGCCCTGCTGTCATCAAATGCTCTGAAGAGCCGAGTTTTCCAGAGGTATCTAAACAAACAACTCTTTGGGTACGGTCTCGAACGTTGCTTTCAAAGGACACAATGGGGTTAAGACAAGCCAAACAAAACCGCAGCCAAACGTCACTACCCTGATGGGACCAGATGCAGATTCTCTTACTTGCAGCGGGTGATACACCTCCCTCCCACAAATTCACTAATATCACTGAGACTAAATACAGGCCAATGTGCTAAACAGGAGGCAATCAGAATCTGATCACTGGAACTTATATAGTAAAACAGAAGATTAATATTTTTCTGGAAGATGTTCTTTAACATAGCTCTTAAATGAGCTGATAGAGATTTTTAAAAATTAGCAAACTACTCTCCATCAGCCACGGAGATTAGAGCCTGCATATGACTGAGAAAAAGGAGGAATTTCACTCAAGAAAAGATAAACCAGAGAACAAAGCATTCCTACAGGAAAGGTTCATGTTCGCTGCTAAGCCAAGGGCGCTGGATGACTGCGATTCCTCTCCTGCGGCACTGCCTGGTGCTAAGCCCCAGCTGTGTCGCAGGTTGGGTATTAAGTGCTCCAGCTGTCACAAACCAGCTGGGCACCATTAAAAGAACTCCACCTCTAGCGAACAATGAACATAAATGTGAAACAGCAGTTTCTAAACCCTAAATGAATGCCTTTCTTTCAGTTAGGCACAGAACCTAATATTACAGCCGTTACAGTCCCTCTCTACCCAGCTGACCTCCCAGGTTCCTTATGCCATATACTAAATTACTTTGAAGTAGTCCAGCCTACATGGGCTTTGCTTTCTTTTCCATTCTTCATCAAAGTCAGCACACCCTGTCTTGTGTTTGCTTCCCACCCCAAGTCTTGCTCCTTCAGCTTTACTGAGAATTAGCAAAGTTTCGGGATGACCCTTTGAAACGTTACCCGTCGTTTCCCCGTGGGCCCTGCGGGGGCTCAGGGCCCACCTCACCACCCCCCGGCCGCACGCGGGGGGACTATCGTGGAGAAGGGGCTTGCTCCCTTAAACTGCGCAGAAGCTCTCTCCTGCCACTTTTTTTTTTTTTTTTTAAAGCTTAATTTAAATTGAGGAAAGAAGATGGAAAAACTTCTCCCCGTGCAGGTTGCTCTCCGATCTGGGGTCCTGGGCCTTTGCAGCTTTTCAACTGTCATTTCCCACTGATAAATCCTTTATGACAAGCACTGAGAAAGCTTGTCCAGTGTAGCAACATGCTGAGCAAATTACACTTAATCTTTTTCAATTTTCTGGAGTTCCTTATAAGAAAAATCTAAGACTGCAGCAATACAGAAATACTTTCCACAAAACGGTTGAGGTACACCAGGTCACCCAGCCCCCTCTGTGCAGCAATTTTGGGTTACAACACTTCAAAGCAGTCCTGGCAGTACTTCCACTCTGCTTTTATCAAAAGCCCCATGAGGACATGCACAACCAGGAAAGGAGACCACCCTGCAGTCACCTTCTGCCCTCCAATAAGGCAGGCTGACTCTCTTCTGTGTTCGCTCCAGAAACACGTGCTCTCAGCTGAGCAAGCTGCTGTCTGCTGCTCCATCACATCGCCAACACAGCCCCCAAGCCCTCTTTCGGTACAAGAGATATATCAGCACGACGAGTACAGCCTCATCAGACCTATATACTACCCTCCCACAAGTACAGTCTCTAAATAGAGACCTTTCTACTTATGCCAGCCAGGTTAAGTGGACAACTACCTTATTCATTCCCTTTAGCCAAATAAGTCATCAGTTCAGAGATGCAGCACAAATTACGCTCTCCTGGTACAGCACGCGTGCTTGGCCCTCCTTGGAAATCCTGCCGATGCCACATCTGCAGAGGTGACAGCACCTGTCTGCCACCCACTGACAACAAGACCTGCACACGTGCAAAACAAGATATGCGCACCTTCTCATGGCTTTATATTTGAAAGCATCCTTAGACTCATCCCTTGCCCCCTACAGAGGGGGATTAGCACATTGCTCATACACAAGCTCTCAGGTAGGTAGTAGCCAGAACACACAAAAACAATCAGTGAAAAATATCAAAACCGAGTTGTGAAACTACACTTTAACCAGACACGAGCCACGTTACTGGAAAGAAACGCAGGAGAAAAGTCTTGGCTCCTGAAGAACCACTTGATCTCATCTTCACCAGCAGAAAATCTGTCCCTGCGTCAAACGGCCCAAGCAGCAGGCCCGGCCTTACCCTGCTCATGTTCTCCAGCTCTTCCGTTCAGCCTACACGCAGACTCCAGAAAGCTACACTAATTTGCAATGGCAAAGGATGGGGTGTTTTTTTCAGTCTGGAAAATACGTTGATTTAGATATTATATATATTATATATATTTATTTATATTTCTCTCCACATAGTCACACTACAAATTACCGTGCTGTGATCAGATAAGCTTTCTATCAAACAATTGCTGCCAGGCAGCTCTCCCAGCGTAGTTTTGCTCTCTGCTGAGAGAGCCAGGACAGGCAGCGGAGTCTTTTCTTTGTAAAAAGCAACAGGAAAGAAAACCAACCACCACTTCCTAAGCCTCTCGCAGAGCTTGAGCCATACTCTACTGCGCACAGACCTGTCTTCCATTCTGCTTCCCAAATACAGACCTCCAGCATAGTTGCAGATCACTATGAAGACTTTCACTCACTTTTTAACTATCACCTTATTTCAACTTTCAAAGGCTCCAGGAATACTTATCACACAGCCACGACTTACTCCTGGTGAGAAACAACAAATCCTGTGTTTTGTCTTTCATTTGCTGAGCAGCTCAGATGCTTTTGCCGCTCTGCTATTGAACAGGGAGCCATGGCTCCACCAGTTGTTTACTTATTAAGAATATCCATGTTTTATCGTCTGATGGAGATTATAAGAAACCCACACGTGCCACCAGCTTGTGGCATGTCAAAACACAAAATGAGAACGCACAAAAAACAAGCGGTATTTATTTTCTTTGCTCCATGTGTACTTCCACATCCTTCCGTCCATCTGCACAGCTTAAAAGTGAATAAACAGTAATTTCAGTATTACTGATCTGATTTTTCCATTGAAAAGTTAACTATTAGCAGCCGATTAAAAACTATGGGGAAATTAAATCATAGTCACTAATTTCTTATGGCTTTCTGCATTTATCAGTTACACAGCTTCAGGAAGTTAGTCAATTAACATTTTACCAACCCCATTGGCAGCAGCCATTTGGACTATCAGTTCCACTGCAGACTTATTAAGGTATCTCCCATCGCCTCCAACTACCATAGAAGATCCTTGGCGATCTCTTAGATCTATGGAAAAAAATATACTCTGGATAAAATTCTGCAAGTAGTTTATCTTGGACTCAAAATAAAAGGTCTTCTTCCGTAATCCACTGGTTCCTGGTTTCTGGTCGTTGTAAGGAGCTGTGGGCACAGTCAACAGAGGCAGAGGAGCGTCTTCCATGTTCTTTTTTCATATAAACGCATATAAAAAATAAATTATGATGAAATAAAAAACAATCTTGACACCAGCAGTGGCACACCTACTAGACAGAAGTTCAGTGAACGAGTTGAGCACCCAAAAATAGCTCCTTGAACCTTGAGCTGAAGGTGGTTTCTGTAACTGAAGACGTTTCCTTGCACTTGTTCTGCAGCATCAATGTCATGGAGGATACCTAACTCCACGCTGCCGCTCCTCACTGAGATGGCCAGGAAAAGCAAATTTTTGTCTTCTTTACCAGCCTCTGTGCATCACCGTCATAGCTCTTCACCACTCAGTACTATCACACACCAGAGCCCAGCAATGTTAATCCATCCGATTTCCTTTTAGCACGGGGATGATGAGGGAGGCTGTTCAGTAGCTCGGCCCTCTGGACAGACACACTGATTTGCTGCCAGGCTGCACGCTTGGCTCCACACAGAGCTGCGCGGTTTCAGCCAGACAAGCAGATCCGCACAGCAGCGCTGGGCCCCTCGTGGGCCAGCAAGCGCACCGCGCTCACCGGGAAGCGGATACCCTGAGGGAAGCCTCCAGGAGGCATGGCAGGGCTCTGCTGAAGTTATTTTGTGGAGCCCAGTGAGCTAAAGGTCACTCTTAAAATGGAAGCCAGCAGATCTGTTACCTACAGTTTGCTTCTACTGCTCACTTCTCCTCTGACAACCAACTTTGCCATTGCCAGTCCTCCATAGGTTCCCCTCAAACACGGGTAAGTTATCCAGAATCAGTAGTGGGTCAACCTTTGCTTTAATAGAGAAAAAATCAAAGTAGCTAAAAAGCCAATGGACCAATGGTTTCAACTGAATTACCCTATACCCACCAGAGTTTTACTGAGGGCCGAATATGCCCCAAGAATCGCAGAAAAATATCAAATATTTTGGAAAACGGCATATGGTAAAGTGAATTTTGGAACATCTTAGCTAAATAAATACAGAAGAGATGCCAAAATACCAAGAAATTCTTACGAGGCAACGTATTCCTACACCTTGGAAAGCTAACTTCAAATGCTGGGCTGAAATCACAGCTTCCTCCAAACCTCTTTAGTAGCACTCCGAGTCCTCTGCCCAAGCTGCCATAAACATTTTATGAATATTTCTGGAGCAATTAAAGAACCTACACTTCATAATGACTCAGTCTGTCCCATTACTAAAAAGGCAAAAAAAAGGGGAAGTGAGTATACAGCTGAATTGCGACGATCAACTAGGGGCCCGACAGGATGGTCCCTGTGGCGCCCGCTGCGTCATTGTGCGTTGCGGCTCAGTAGCCCTTTCTTTCCATGTGCAGGTCCAGGTTTCCCTCTAGTGGCACGGCTGACAAAATCCAGCTCCCAAAATGAGCTACCGTTCCCCAGCAGAAAAAGGCCTACACAAGCTCCTTCCCTTCTTTCTCCCGGTGAGATAAACTTACTGCCCTGTGAAATGCCGTGGCATTAAGTGACACGAGGAGGGGGGGGTGCAGGCAGCCACCAGCTCCCGCTGATGCATGGGGAGACGCACAAGGAGGCAGCGGCAGGCAGAAGGCCCATGCAAGCTCAGGTATTTGTGTGTGTAATTAACCGTGCGTGCACTGGACAGAGAGCTCAGACTACATTAAGCTGGAAGGAAAGAGGTAGTAATGCCTCAGTTTCAATGCTATAACTTACTTCTTTACGCACGTAAATATAAAACCCAGCAATGAGCTTGTGCACATAAAGCAAAGGGACAAGACCAGCATACCCATCAGCCTTGTCTCTGGGGCACTCACCCCATACCAGGCCTTCTCTGCCAAGCGCGCATCGTGATTTTGGGTAAACTAAATTACCTATCTTTGGTCAACCAGGACTGATACAGGGGTTGGTGATCACCGGGTTGCCAGCATATTCAGAGGTAAAATAAGCTCAAAGACGAGCCCTGACCGCCTTACGGCCTGGAGCGGAGGGCAGCCAGAGACAGGGGAAGGAATCACTTGTTGGATCTGCAGGAAGGTTATGAAACTGAGGATTTGCTTTGCTGACATTACCCATCGCTTACAGGCTGGGAAGGAATTCAACAGGTCACCTACTCCCTCCCCAAAACTCACACAGCATCAAACATACCTAGGACATGCTTCAAAAAGCCTATTTAACCTGTTCTTGAAATTTTTTTCTCCAGGTATGCTGTGCCAGGGCATAATTAGCCTTACACTTAGAAGCGTTTTCCTACAATCTGCCCTAAATCTTCCTTGCTGTGGTTCAAGTCCTGCTGAGCTGACACAGAAAACATCGATCACAATCTTCCTTCTGACAACTTCTTATGCATTAAAAAAATCCTTTTACACTTAAGACTTCGAGTTCCCTCAGAAACCACCCCAGTCTAACTCTTGCTTGTGGTTGTGTTTCCCGAGGCGCTGACTCTTCATGGCAGTCAGAGGCTGCACAGCTTTCTCCAGGTCTGGCGCTTAGGCCCCCATTTACTGTCACGCGCTTTAGAAATGCAAGAACAGAGTCAAAACTATGAACTCTTGACTCCTAACTGTTGACTCTGGTTAATGATAAAAAGACAAACATGAGGTTATTTTGAGAGGACTTAAACTTTAGTAAAATATTGCAGTTAGATATCGTAGAGCACGCAGTTCCTCCCCTGGCCCTTCCCCTGTCCTCGCAGCTTGCTCTCTGCTCTTATTTCTTGCACTTCTCTCTCCTTCTTCAGTGGACAGAGAAAACCAACGTACCCACTGTGCATCTGTAACTAGTTGCAAACTTTCTTTTCCTGCTCGCCAGGAATTTTTCTGACGGCAGCCCCGTGGCAATAGACATTACCTCCTCGTGCTCTTTTTCTGTGATTAGTCTAGAAGCTGCATTGCATGAAAGCCAAAGGAATGAATGGGGTCAAATCAGGTACTTCACACTTATTTTATGAGCTTCCTTTAAGATAGAAATCACATTTCCCTTACTCCTTACCAAAGGAAAATTACAGACTATGTACCGCTGCTCATGCAGTCACTGTAAGAGGGTGCCACCAGCCCTGAACAACCCCACTGGGAGCTGCCAAGACCATGCATCAGGCCTGGGACAGGCAGCTGCTGCTACACACATGACATTTGGCAATGCCAAGACAAATGGAGCCAGATTAAAATAAATGGAAAGTCACATTGCCAGCTCTAAAGTTGTATAAAGAGTGCTGCTGCAATTGCAAAACTCTTCATTTCCACATTGATTCATTACAAACGTAGTTTTTGAAGTTGCTGCAGAGATTCCAGGCAGGCAAAATATTTAGCACCATCTTGACAGCATGAGTGCATGTATATGCACTCACGTACATACGAGTCACTCAAGAACTAAGGCACGTTGCTCTGTACTTACATTGCACTCCTGTGAGAATTAAGGGACTGGCTAGATGGCTAGCAGAAGAAACTGGGAAATAAGCTCTTGTAGGGCTGTACAGGAAACCACCACGTGCAGGCTGCTGTAGATGCTGAGAAGGTGCCAGGTTCATCACACCGGCAGTGGCTGACGGAGAAGCACAGGTCAACAACCTGCGCCGAGAAACTCACTCTGTTTAAAGGTCAGCCTTGCAAAGCACACCAAAATCTGCACGTTTACTCGGGCTGCCCTGACATTCGCTGCCTTCCCCGTGCACAGGGCAATAGGAGAGGGACTCCAGATGGTTTACTTTGAGCAAAGCATCAAGGGGCCACTGGCCTTGAGCAGACAGGGGAGGACATTAGCCTGGGGGAAAGAGGAAGTTTTCCTCTGCCTTCATTTCCCTTCCTGTTCATATCTAGGGACCTGCAGGGGGAGGAGGCAGGGACTGCTGGGGAACAAGGGCATAAAGTGCACCAAACCCATGAACAGTCTGGGATTTCTCGGAGACAGTCCCTGGATCCTCACAGAAACCAGCATCTGGCCCCGAGAAAAAATAAAAAATTACAAAATGGAGACACACAGCCTCATGCGAGGGGAAGGATGTGCCAGGTCAAACCTGGCAGGCGTAGGGACAGCAGCTGCGGTTCGGGACGTTCAGAGCCAAGCTGCTGCCTCTCACCTGTGCACAGGGTAGCTATGGAGGAAGCCAGTAACCACTCACTGTATGTACGCATGATGGGGAGCCATCTATAAATCACAGGGAAGACCACAGGAAAAGAGAGACATGTGCAAATCCTTTCTCATAGACCTACCGGGACTTGCAAGGGAAGCTTGGTGTGCAGGCCCTGGGATAAAAAGTGGGTACAGTTCAGCAGCAGGCAAGAGGGCTGGAAGGGATGTGGAGAGGTCAGCTATTCCCTGTCCTGGGGCAGGGACAGCTCTCCTCAAATCGTTCATGTCAGAGGTTTTCCCAGGCAAGATTCAATGACCTCACCAGGCAATGCGCTTCCTCCATTAGCCTCGTGCTTCCAAAATATTTTCTAATGTCTAACCTAAACCTCAGCTGTTGCAATTTTAATTTTTGTCCCAACCCCAGTGGACCACAGAGCAATTTGTTACTTAACTCCCTGCAGCATCTTTGCAGACGTCTGAAGACTACCAGCATGTTTCCCCAACTCTAGGCTAAGCAAAGTCTTTCAGTCTTTCCTCTTTGGTCACATTTGCTTGACCTCTGGTCGTTCTTGTTGCTGTCTGCTAAAGTCCTCCCCAAGCAGACAGCATCCGCTCTGAGGAGCGGTACCCCACAACAGGCATCATCTTCCTTTTGAGACTTTACTTCCTGGGTTCCATTTATTCACCCCATTTAAAAATATCAAAGTGACATTTGTTTTTCTGGACAACTGTATAATACTGCCAACAATCTTTGTGGTCCACTCTGATCCTCAGATCATCTTCTGCAGATCTGCTGCTTAGTATATTATTCTGCAGCTTCTATGATGATTATAAATACACATATTATATTTACACTTGATTATTTCTGCCTAAGCATCCTTCCTTCTGCTTATATCTTACCAACATTCTATGTTATTTCTGTTCAATTCTAAGATATGTTCATCAGTTGAAGCACTAATGAACATATTGATTAGCTCAGCTGGAACATCAGCTGGAATCACACACAAGCCTGCATCAGTCACCGGGGGGGATGGCAAGGACCCGCTGTCGTGCGTTTCTTGTTCTCGGCACAGGCACTCAGCCTGGGCAGAAGACATACGGGTAGCTGCTGTTCACTACAGCTCACCTATCCCAGTTCTACCTCAAGAAAGAAAAGGCATTAGACTCTGTATTACCGCCCTAGCAGCATAAAGTTGAGGTTTCTGCTTACACGGAGCCATTGATCCAGCAGAACACAGCTAAGCCCCCGTTAGTTCCCAACTCCCTTTGTGCTGGATTTAAAAAGATTAACTGCAAAGCACCTTAGTTCTTCCTGCTTGAGCTAAGGTTTCTTTATCATAGAGGATAAGGTACAAATTTCAAAAAGGCACAGAAACTGGATACTGTACCTGCTGCCTTAATGACCTTTAACTGCAAACTGATAAAAGCCAATGATCTTTACAGGCAACAAGAAGCTAAGCTTGTGCAAAAGTAGTCTCCAGGCTCCAAGAGCTACTGCATGTATGATTGCCTTTTAAAACCCACTATAACCTGAACCCAGGATATATCAGCATGGGAATGCTGATGGCACAAACGGTATATACCTCCTTACTTCAGATATTGGATCTTCATGTCCCCTTCTGCTTCTGAGAAGAACAGAAATGTAAGAAAAACGAGAAACTGAGATGTCTTAATGGCCTGCAGGTTTTAGCATCACCGCATCTAGGTCTGCTAAGGAAAACATACACATGGATTTCTTTGTTCTTCCTTCATAATCACTTCAGTTTGATCTTTTTAATATCAGGAGCCTTTATTTAAAGAGAGGATCCGAGTTCTGAAGGAGTCTCTTCTTTGGGATAATGACACTGATTGCTAAATAAATGCAGGCCTGTAAATCCACAGGACTATGGCTGACTGAACAGCGTTCTGCAGAACGAGGAACAGGCAGAAAAGCCACTGGGAATATAGGCTTCTTAAAAACGAGGTAAGGAAAAGAAGTGAAGCCGAGGTAGGGGTGAGCAGTAACAAACGCTCAGAACGCTTTGCATCGGTCGGCCAGAGCAGTTCCCAGACAGGCCGGCTCCACTAAACCCATTTCACAGCGGGGACATTGAGGCCAGGAACACGGGCGCGCTCGAGCCGGGAGCGGACGTGGCTCTCCAGGCTGGCGTGGCACCAAACCGCCTACTGTGAGGCCCAGCAGTGCTCTCAGAAAGGGGAACTGCTCTGGGGCCAAGGCAGGCAAGCGCAAAAGAAAAAGGGAGCAGAGCTAAAGATGTAAGCTACAGCAGAGCAGAGCAGAGCAAAGAGCAGCCGAGCAACACAACAGAATTCAAACGACAGAATCAAACGCTTGGTTTCCTTGGATAATTAAGGGGGAAAAGCCTAATACCTGCCAAGCCAGGAAACCAAACTCCGTAGGGTAGAGAGCAGTATTTCTGACAAAAGCATTTTGTCCTGCAGCAGTAAAACAAAACCAGGGTAGTACTTAACATGCAAAGCGCTGCCTGGCATTCACAACACCTACAAGGAATTTGCTTTATTGCAGATACTTTGCAGCACTTTGAAATCTTTTTATCTGGGGAGGAACCAGGGATAAGGTAAATTTGTGAGCATGCAACAGAAAGCACTGAGTAGTAGGTGACACTGCTAGTGAATCAGCCTGGTTCTAGCTGCATGATCAGATCTAGATTTACATCTTCAATTCTGTAATTTTTGCCCACTTTTGAGTTACGTTATTATACAGCCACAATTCTACTCAGACCAGTGATGATGACTACAGCATTTTAATTTGTATTCATGTAATTAAAGAGTCAGATTCACTAACAGTGTGGGAATATCATAAAGGAAACCTGGCACATCAGATCAAAACAAACAGGTGAACTACACTGGATGCCAACTGAGAACAGCAAAACCAACAAAGTCTATTTTAGTTTATCTGTATGGCTGCAAACTTAGAATAAATACTTCTTAATCATACAACCACAAATTGAGTTGTTGCTCAGTCAAATACCAGTGTTTAGGTATATATTAACCATTTCAGATTCAGACAAAAATAAAACTCACTCTAGGACCCTTACCCCTTACCTTGTAAAACTGTAATAAACTACGGTCCTTGGGTGTTCCCTGCAACTCTTGTGAAGGCCACTCAACCAGGTCTCAAAATATGTGATTTTAAAGTATTAAACTAATCACTTCTGACTCCCTACAACCAGAAGTATGGTTTTTTCCAGCACTGCTTTCTCACAGGTGGCAGGCTGGCTGAAGTTAGATGAGGGAATACATCCCGATATAACAATCTCAGTTATCAAAAGCAATCTGAAAAGCTATGTTTAAAAAGTCTGTAGCCAAAATGTACTTTTAGCATGTCTTTGTTCCTTAGTTCTTATTTTCAGTTTTACCCCGTTCTTACTATTCCTACGCCCCAGTTCCACTCATACACTCTAAAACAGCACTGCCACTTCAGGTATTCAGACAGGGCAGCGCAGCCACCTCCTGGGTTTTCTCCATATGAGAGCGCTGAGTATTTCTCCGAGACCTGGCTGCTGGAATCGGAAAACTGCACAAAAATCCCAGCATTCAGACAAAACCCAGGTCTCCAGGAACAACTTACCACGTGTTCCCTGGTCTGCAGTAACTGCCCAAGTATGCTTTCTTACAGGTAAACAGAGGTAGTTCACTCTTCTCTTTGAAGGGTAGGTGACCTCCAGTTACTTCACATTTATCACAAGGAAACAGGAATTTCATGGGCTCTTACTCAACTGCGCTGCGGTAGCTATCAGGGAACTAGCAGTTAGAGAAAAGACATGAAGCGAGCATACCCTAAGCAATCAGAAATTGCAAAGTAAATACACAGAAAATGATTAAAAACAAGACTATACCACTGTTGTCTATTCCGCTACAAAAAAGGAATAGAGAACCTCCATCAGCAGACGATTGACAGTGTTGCAAAACTGCTATATTATTGCTTGAAAAAGTCTAACGTTTTGTGGCCATTTTCTTGCTTTTTAAGTTACTGATTCAGAACAAAAAGTTATTAAACGTCTCACGTCCTCAACTGTCTTGACTCTTAACCCCCATCTTCTTCATCTATTCTCTACCTCCTGAATCCTTTTTTTCCTTTCCAGAATGTTTTTCTTTCTCCAGAGCCAATTCTGTCTTAGCACTTTGAATTCACTCAGACAAAACCCTGCAAGGCAAATGCCCGGTAGCGCTCGGGCCCCTGGGACCTGCTTCTGCAGCTCTCTGGCAGAAACTCGGCGCTGTAATGCTGCACGTTCTGCGTGATCAGAGTGGAGGAGTGGAGCAGTGACCGGCCCTTCCCCCTTCCTGGTTTTCAACAAACTCCCATCTTCTGGGGGACTCATTTTTCTAGATAAAAAGCTATAGTGACCTGGAAGAAAGAAGAGTTACCTCCAAAAAAAAAAAAAAATCCACTAATCAGACCGTAGCCTGGTTTACTTTTTCTCCCCTTTGCTCCCTTCTGGGATCAAGCTGAGATGCAGATGATGGAGAACTCGTCCATTCCCTGGAAAGCTGCCACATCCCACTGGACCCCTGGGTGCACTTCCAAAAACCAGCACAAACTAAGGTTTATCCCAGGGAACAAATCTCCCCGTTTACTTATTCATAGGGCTCCAAGGTGCTGCCTGGGGGTGCAGGCAGGCATGAATGCCATGCATTTCAAACGCCAACCCCTTCTCAAAACAAATAAATAAACCAGCCTCGGTTGCTTTTTCCATCCAGGAAAGGCTGCACTATCCACCACTCCATAGGTGCACCCGGCAAGGCTGGTGCTGTTAACGTACACCGGGACACGGAGTGAAAGTCAATTAGCTGCCACAAATCGCAAAAGAATTTCTATACGACTAACAAAAAAAAAAAACAAGGTTTTTTTTTTTTTTTAGGGCATAAGAAGGTAATGATCTCAGATCAGTTTTACTTCGCCCCTAAGCAAGCAGAATTTAAAGCACCTGATCTCCCCTGGGAAGCTCAAGTCCGCACCCCGCGGCTCGCACCCCGAGGCCAGGCACCAACCACGGGCGCCCTCGGCTCCCCCTCCTCGCTCGGGCCCAGGCCCGTCCGCGGGGCCCCAAGGAAGCCCCCCCCCCCCCCCCCGCGCGCTCCCGCTGTCCCCCCCGCGCACCGGGGAGGCCCCGGGCGCGGGGACAAAACGCCGCACCACCACCCCCGCCCCCGGGCGCCCACGACCAGCGGGCTCTGCCGCTGCTTTACGCGCTCAGCTGCAAAACACAGCTCTCACCCAAAGCTAAGTAAAAAGAGCGAGCGAGCGAGCTCCGCATCCCTGCGCCTGCACACGCCCGGCTGCTCCCGCGCCTGTCGACGGGACGGGAAACTACCGGCCCGCTTCTGCCGCGTGAACGACGAGACGGAGCCGTCGGGCCCCGTTGGCCCGGCCCGGCGCTTCCTGCCCGCCCGCCCCCCCGCGGCCCCGGCGGCCGCGCCTACCCCGTTGGCGGCGGCGATGCGGACGATGAGGCGCACGGCGTCCTTCATGTAGAAGCGGCCGTCGCCGCCGACGACGAGCGTGGCGGCCTGGCGCTCGTCCGGCGGCACGGTGGCCACGATGCTCTGGATGAAGTTCTCGGCGTAGTGCGCATTGCTCTGGAAGACCTTGACCCGCTTGCGCAGCCCGCTGGTACCGGGCTTCTGGTCGGCGTAGGGCCGCGTCTTCACCGTGACGATCTGCACCATGGTCGGTCGCGCCGCGCCGCGAGTTCCGGGCGGCGGCGGCGGCGGCGCGGGGGAGCCGGTCGCGGCCCCGCTCCCGCCCCTTAAAGGCGCGGCTTGGTTCAATACTTGGCAGCCAGAGCTCGACCAAGCAGGGCGAAAATGACTCAGGGCTGGGGAAGAAATGCAGAAGGATTCACTCAGAAACTTAAGAACGGGAGTTGTTTAAGGCCCTGCTCCTGCGTCCATCTCTAAAATGCAGATTTGAAACTGGAATTGCTGTTGGGGGCACTGAGGATAAAATCGTGAGTACTCCTAAAAACTTAAAGAGAGTCATGTATTAAAACATACACAGCAGGATTTGCCTATGTGGTTAAATAATTGTATCTGGCAAAGGCATCAGGAGACGGAGTACTGTAAAGAATACTGCCAAGTAAAAAACGTGGTGAAGAGACACATAGGACCCCGGGGGCCTAAGGAGGGTGCAATATCTGCATTTTCTCTGAGTGCCTTCAGCTTGTATTTCCAAGACTGAAGCACTCCTGGAAGGCTACAGGTGAAAAAAAAAAAGTAAATAAAAATAATAAACACTATGTAGCAGAATAAACTCACATGACCTGTAAGTAACAGAAACACCAAGGTATCAGTGAGATAATGTTTTGCATGAAAAATCATAAGGTTTTTAGTCCACTAGAACAATCAGAGTGGAAAGATAAACTGAAGGTATGTGGAGAAGATTTTAATGGCCATAATGCTAGTATTTTTCTTGAGTCCACTGCTTCTTTTGGCATCTCACAGCTCTGAATCTTAATTCTCAGGCTTGTATTTTTGAAGGAGTTTTAAGTCCCTCTTACGCATTAGGACTAAGAAATCAGTGACACAGACAAAAGCTATCACCTCTCTCCTCAAGCACTATTTCCCTCGTCCTGAAACTAGAACACTTACCCTGAAGGGTCACTGAATGACCCTATTCAGTGCAGCCGGTACATAGAGGCTAAAGCAAACTGGAAAATACTCTGCACACAGGACTGAGATCTCTATTCTAACCTCCTCCCTTCTTGGCAAGGAAGGTAGAACCTGCCACTGAGAAGAGAACTAGCCTATGCTCCCATTTAAAAAGTCAGAAAATAAAACTCTTCTTAGCAGCTGGAAGAACAAGATCGGAAAGCCAAAATCACTCCATTCTCTATTGCTCTGTGTCATATTTTACTAGACCCTAACTGCAGTAAAACTAAGTCTTTTCATGTGTAATGATTTCTCAGCTAAGTACTTCTTTCAGCTTTAGGCTTTCTTTTTCTAAAAAATTCCTGACACGTCTACCAAGGTGGATTTTATAACCAAAGGAAATATAAATAATGGAGCATTCACTTTGTACTTCTGCCTCCTTTATCTATCAGTATTTCCCAGTTCTTTCTTAGACATTAAACGAGGAAATCGTGATGTATCCTTACATCAGGAATGTTGCCCAGAGGCAGCATTTCAGAGTTCTTACACTGTTGTTTTTATCTGCATTAACTTTTCAGCTAGAAATTACCAAGTATTTGTGGAGTCTGCTAATACAATTTCAACTTTTTTTTTTCAGACAATCCTGAAAACAAAAAAACTATTGTCTGCTGTACTGGCTAAGGAAAAAGAAACAGATCACCAGTTAGACCTGCCTGAGCATGGGTTCCTGGGGTGTGTAAATCACAGCAGGCCTCTAGCCCTGCTCTCATTTTGTAACTGACATTTACTTGCCCAGTATTCAATTACAGCAGAGTAACAGCAGACAGTACAGGAGCTGCTGGCAGATGCATATAGCTTTTCAGGACTACTTGCTACCCTCACTGCCTATTTTAAACTCAGACACTTTTTAAGCATCCAGTGACCAGGGTCATCATTTTTTATGGTAACAGACATTTAGAGGAACTAGAAAAACATAACAGATTGAATATGTTCGGCGCCTCACAGTTCTTTTTCATTTCTGCTGCAGTTTATACTGGATGGACTTTAACCTCCTTATTTCAGCTACTCTGGAAATAGTTTATTTCTGTTAACAGTCAAGAGCCCAAAACAAAGCTCTCATCTTCCTCAAAGAATGTTATTTCCTTATTATATGTGAAAGCCCAGACTTTATTTTACACAAAAGCATATAAAAAACAGTGGTTAATTATTCAGAAGAAGTGCAAAATGAGTATTATAATCAATTAAAACAAACCAAATACAATCAAAAAGGAAAAAATTCTTTATCAAGTGGCAAAATGAAATCAAGAACCCACCTCTTTATATTTCCCAGGTCAAAACCACAGGAATGTTGAATTAGTAACCCATCAGATCAATTTAAGAAAGCAAATTTCTTCTCAGTGAAGCAATTCCAGCATAAGATGGAATTACAGTACATATTACAGAAAATAAAGGCATATTTAAGGAAGCTAGCCCTTACAGAAATGCAATTATCTTATTACTGTCAGCTGTATTATTGAACACTACTATTTTTTATTGTTTCTCAGTAAGTTTTCATTCCAAATTTATTGTGTCAGAGAGTATCTGTTGAATAGTCTACTCCATCAAAGGATTTTGCATACTATGTTTGCATACATGTTTATATATCAGAGGCTGACTTTTAACGGTAAGTAGGGGAGAATATTTCTGCAAACACATAGATGAAGTCCAAATTCAATTTATATCTTTAGTCTATGTGGATGTGGATTAAATCCCTTAAAATTCTCCTTATTGTTAATGCTCAACATTTTCAAATATCTGCCCTCTTATTTTAGGTATTTAAATACAGATTTAGAAGTCAAACTTCAGTCTCGTGTATCATAAGTTAGATTTCTGATCATAGTGATGAGAAGACTAATAAATTTTATAATAATAAATCTAATAAATGTATTTCTTCAGAGCTTGTTTAAATGTCAATTTCGATTTGTGAACAGGAAATAATATTGCTACCCAGAACACAGAGATGAGTTCCATGAGCATTACTCTAGAAACAAATACTAAGAGACTGAAGTAACTGGCACTGGCAGTTACTCTTGGCAGCAGTAATTTAGCTTTCACTCAAGTATTGCAGTCTTCATTTCTAATGACATATTCAGCAATATGTATAGCATCAAATTTCCTTCATGGACACTCAGCAAGCCCAGAACACCCGTCCCTTACCCTCCCCTCCAAATATAAAAAGTCTTAAAATTTTAATTTATAGAGTCATAATAGTTTCAAAAAATTTCAACGATCGTGATTTTTTCCTGTGATGCCAATGTTAATGTTGGCACTTCAAAACATGCAGGAAAGCAAGGACTAGTCCCTCAAATTTCTATCATCTTGATTAGAAAAATCATAAACCAAATGGTTAAGGTTCAGATGTCAAAACGGTGAGCTTCAAAGTAGTATTTGATTGAATGCTACATGGTACAAAAAGAAAAGAAAAAGCTTTCCAGTTAGGCTGTTTGCAGGGCAAAAAAAAGAAGAAGAAAAACCATAAAGACAATAGTGTGAAACTGAAATAACGAAAGCTGAATAGGAAGAGAACTAGGCAGAGAACAAGAAAGGCGTGTTAGGGAAATAAGAACAATTTTCCCTGAAGGTAGGAAGTAGGAAGCAACAAACACACACGACACTGACAGGTGATCACACTGCTGAAAAGAGAAAGCATTCAAGGAGGCTAACAGGATATCCAATAAGTAAAAATAAATGTTGGTTACAAAATTTGGGGCATATTGAGAAGGAAAGCAGCTGGGGGTTAAAATTAAAGAATGATATTTAAAAAAAAAAAAAAAAAAGAAAGAAAAAATAACCCTGTGGCAGTAACAGAATTTAGGAGACGTCTTCAAGCTGTGGAAAAAAAAAATAGTTTTTGCCAAGAGCCTAATATAAATGAAAAAAATAGCTAAAACTGCATATTCTCTGCTTTGGGCAACGATAGGTCTAAAACAGAGATGGGACATTCAAGGAGATGAAATACATGGAGCTTCCTCTCCAGTTAACTTCAGGGTTGTTAAGTAGGAAGGGGAGTTGGAGAAACAATAATTTGCAGCCCTTGGCGTGTAAATTCCTCACCACATAGTGCATGTGACCAGCTAAAGCTCTGCAGGAGAATGGAGGAAGAGGATTATTTCGAAGATGTTCAAAATGTGATTCATGTCATCAAAGATGCACATCTGTACGTTTGTTTGTCATTCAGACAGGGAATCATTCCTCCTACATCTTCCTGCAGGTTTATGTTTTCACGGTTTATTCTACAGAGAAAATGTTTCTCCCTTTAGCCTATTTTAGCTGTTGATAAGCGAAAGCTTTTATATTTCTAATTCCCTTAAACTGTTAAGATAGGTGAGCATCAGACCTTGCAGTTTCCTAAAAGCCGTTAGCAGAAGTGTGATATCAGAAATAAATAAGTAGATAACGTGATTCACTGACTCTAACAAATGAAAGTCTGGGAGTGAAATATCAATTTGTGCCAGCTTTTGGATGAGGACAAGACTAGAAATTATCTAGAACTTGAGAAAAAGAAATCCTGGTTTAGTTTGAATGCTACCAAAAAACAGCGCTCTAACTAGAGCATTTAACGTAAGAGGGAATGCACACAATTATAAAGCCATTCTTCCTGCTCATTCAGTGGCATCACATGTTGGGAAACCTGAATAAAAGAGAGAAGATGTTAGTGAAATAGTTTATTGGAGAACTGTGTGTATGTTACTTTAAGTGCTATTTAGAAAAAAGTAACTGTTTCAGTACTTTTATCACTAAGATATAAAGATGACCATTCAGCATCTATAATGACTGCTAGTATTCAATACTTAAGATTGAATTTAATTGCATTACAGCAAAAAATCCATGAGAGTCATTGAGTCTACAATTCATACTGAAGGAAGCAGAAATTAAAATTAATAAAACACTTTATGGGGTCACACTTTAGTTATCTGAAGTGTCAGCAGTAATATTAGAATAGGTCCCAATCCTGCCAGTCTCATGGGACTGTATCTGTTTATAGTGGACCTGAGTGCATCCACATCAGGGCAGTAGTTTGGAAACCTGTGAAATGTAAAATAGTTCGGATGTCTCCTCTTTTAAAGACACAGCTCATACTTTTAGAGTTATAAAAACTGGATTGTCTTCATAAATGAATGAAGAAAAGCATCATTTGTATTTGTAATGCAATTTCAACATCATTCTTTACCTTAGAACCATAATTTAAAATTTTCACTAAAACCTGTCCAACTCGGGAATAGGGATCAACATAGCAAACTGCCTCATGGCTAAACGTGGTCCATAAGTCAAGTTTTAAAAAAATTTGCTGTCTGTAAACAACACTGTGCATAAGGAGTTCAATATAGATATTTTTATTCATAACTAGCACATACTTGGTCTGTTCCTCACAGCCATCTATACATCAGATTAAAACTTAAGTTAAAAAGAAAATTTAACAATATTAATAAATGGTACATACACTGAATGGACAACTGAACCATACATATGTATGAAAAACTGAACAGCTATGCACTTTTATAGCTAATCTGCACGGGGAAACACTGATACGTCAAGTACGTGTTCAGTTTTGAAATATCAAGGCATAAGTCTTAGCTGTACAGGTGATGAAGACAGACTTCTCCACTTTCCATATTCTCATTATTATGATGAAAGACTTGTAAAAGGAAACTGTAAAGATGCCACATGCTTTTTTTTTTTCTTTTTTTCTTTTTCCCTTTTTTTTTGCTTAGATCTGTGATTCTGTGATTTCAAATTAGATAAACAACAAAAATCTTACCGTCATGGATTTTGGTGCCACTTCAACAGCAAAAACCGTGAGTCCCCTATTACTTAGACAGTTCTTACTCTGCTCATTATTGACATGAATAATCACTTTGTTTTCAGACTGCAAGTGAAAAAAAACACGGGGAGCCCATTAGTCTTAATCATTAAGTGGTTGTTCTTCATATAACAATTCCACACTCCTCCTAATTCCTCTGACTTTGCTACTTGCTATCATCAGAGCCCAGATCCATTGTCAAAAGTCACATAAGACTTGTTGAAATAACTTAAGCACTTCTGAAGGTAGAACTTGGGAACACAATTAAGTGAGAAAACTATTTGCCATAGAATGTTACAGATGCTAAAAGCTGACATTGTTTCAAACAGTGACTGGACAAATTCATACTAGAAAAATGCATGGAGGTCTTTTAAGTACAAAGAAACTGTTTCTGGCTCAAGTAGTCCTTGAGCTGCAAATCACTAGGGGCTAGGGCAGTAATCTAGAGAAGTATCATAGCGTGCTTGCCCAACTTTTGTACTCTTAACATCCCTAACTGGCCATTTCTGGAGGAAGGATACTGAGCTACATGCATCTTTTATCTGACCTTCTAAGGCCACAAAATTTAAGTTAAACGCCTAATCTAAGCAGTCTGAACATCCTTCATAGTCAGTTTCCTTGCATAAATGAATGACCAGAGTTACTCACTACGCCTGCCACATATCAAAGATAGGGGTATTTGTGAGACACATCCAGGTGTGACCCATCACAATCTGCACCTCAAAGTGTGTTATAACCATTCTCTTGAAAAAAGCAGCTAACTTAAATAAATTCAGAATGTTTTTTAATGACAAAATTCATGTATGTACAGTCACTTAAAGAAGACTCTCTTACTAAAGCTCTGCAAATACTTCCAAGAAGGATCCAAAATACAAAACTGTCAGTCTAACCCTCTTCAGGAACTGAAAGCTTAGGTAATGGAAAACTTTTTATCCACCAGTTTACCCCAGGCAATATTCAGACAGAAGAGTTAAGGACATGCTACTACTATACCCTCCTAATCAGTTGTCTCTAGATAAATTTGGATTTGACACAGACACTGGAAACGTTAGTGATTCTTAGACAATGCTATCCAACAATCTCTGCTCTGTATTGTGAAATGGAATGGAAACACAGTTATTTTATAGAGTCAGCCTTATGCAGCAACAGAAGCTACTACTAGCTGATAAGGACTGGCAGAAAAAGCTATCTCTGGTGCTCACAACACAAAGGATTTGTGGACAGCAGATTGTAAATGTAGTAACTGTTGAAATATTGTACGGTTGCAAAAATGTAAACGCAATCTAGCATTAAACTTATCATTATTACTGTGATGTCCTATCTGCTTTGGCATCAGTTTGATGAAGTCCTCATTTCTATGTAGCAGTGACACAAAGGCAAACAAAAGAATTATCTGTACAGGAAGATATTTATGGCAACAGGAACAAGGTCACAGAGAGATTCACCTTGCACAGAGGGTATATTATACCAAGTTCTTGCTTTGGCTGATAGGAAATGCCTCATTAACTATTTCTTTTGGGGCACAAATAGGCAGACAATAGACTTGGTTCCACTTATTTTCTGAGAAATTCAAAGCTCTGTATGAAAGGCCTTTTAATCTCCCAGCTCACAGCCTGACCTGGGAGGGACAGCAGACAGACACCTTCCTCTACCCACTGACTAAATACATGCACAAGAACAGAACAGAACAGAACAGAACAGAACAGAATCTCTCAGCAACTAGGGTATTTCCTTAGATTTATTACAAAAATAACAAAGAAAATTATTTCCATTAAAATCTTCCACACAAGAACTGAAGCTCGATCTTGTGCTGGTTGCAGCAAGCTAGTTGCACCGTTGGAAATTTAGAGGAAGAGAGGTTAATACAATTGCCTTTTTATTACTTTTTTCCCCACAGACATTTACAATACAAAAAGATCGCCAGCCTACAGATTCTAATTGGATTTTCAGGAAAGGGCAACTATTTGCTTCAATAGAGAGTAGAGCTGTTTATGAAACCCAAATAGTGTAAATGGCAGTGGTCAGTGATTTTAATCAGATAGCACTCAGTTGTCTCAGCACAGAACTTGCCTCCTTCTCTGACATATACCCAAACATATAAATAACTCCCATGTATCTACCCTAAAGGGCGAAGTGCATATCTAAACCTGTGGTTCCAAGGAGCCTCGGCATTCAGTCCTAATATTAGTCCACCAACCCCACCCCCTTTCGCATGTTTGTCCATTTAAAAATACACTTCTTGCAGTGATTCTGTAAGATTTAAAGCATCTTAAGTTTAGCATCTTACTGAACTGCATTTACTTACTCAGTGTTCCTGACATAAATGAAATTGAGAATGAATAGAAAATTCATTAGGATCTAGGCAAAAAGGTTTAAAAATCTCTGGCAGCATCTCACTAACCACTTTTGCCTGGATTTACATTCATTAGCTTGGATTAGTAATTAAGTTTACCTGTAAGACTAGCAAATTAATAGCAAATTAACATATCCTCCATAATAAGCTTCTAAAACACGGTCTGTGCACACACTGTTCTTTTACTTCCCTATAAACACTGAAGATATTAAATAGTAAAAATACTGTAGTCTTTGCTCTTTCTGTAATTGTATTTCCTGTTTTTAGTAGTTATGTTCCGGTATTACAAATATATTATGTTTATAATCATTACATTCCAAATTTTCACTATTTTGATAAAGACAAACATTCAGTTTCTGTATGTTACTAAAAATTGCTGTCTCATTATAATAAACTGCCTCTTCCAAGAAAACTGATACAGTCTCTTTCGAAGTCTATGGGTTATATTTTCAGTGAACTGTGAATCAGGCTTTTTTTTTTTTTTTTTTTTAAATAAACTAGATATAGAAACTTGGTATGTAACTCTCAAAAGTGAAACAAGGAAGGAATAACAATTACAGGTATTAACACAAAGTATGTTTGAGAAATATCATCCAATACCTTATTTTCAATAACAGAAGTGATTCGTATATCTGTTTTGTAGGTATAAACAATTATGTTTTCACAACCATCCATTACTTTGGCCTCTCCTTTATTAACAACAGACTTGCAAATGGCCCTATTGAGTTGCCAGCCGCCTGTCTCTAGGTATATGGCTTTAATTCTGGGTTTGCATTTTTCTGCATAGACGTCAATGACAAAGGGGCATGCCTGTAACAGAGAGAAAATAAAAAATTATTACCACTTTTTTCTTGTTTCTTCCACTCAGATTTTTATCCACAGCTCCTGAATATTTTCACAGACGCTCTGAAATAGAATTATCCAAGTGTATGTCACTGAATATTAAATATTGAAAATCTGAGAGCTGTGGCTATTTTTTAAAACAAATCAGAGATCAAGACAAATTAGTGATCTCCATGACATTCATGGTATGCTTGATGTGCAGCTTGGTTCATTCCACTCTAGCAAGACAAACCCTCTCTTGGATGACAAAATGTACAGGAATTAAGGAGACATACGAATGTATTTCAGGATATGAAATAAATCTGTCTCCTTCACCTGCCAAACTCTTGCTAACTGTGCCATTTCATACAGATTTAAAATATCTACAGTCTCGCATCAGGAAGCACTCTGCTCTTACAGTTTCTTGGCTAGAAGAGTGTGTGACAACCAGGAGTCCCCATGCTCTTAGACTCATTAAAAGCACCTCTGTTTTTATCAGATGGCTGTTGGAATACACTAGGATTATGCTTTTTCAATTGTATTCTTAATTTATTAGGCTCAATGCTCCTGAAATAGCAAGTCTGAATCTTTTGAAATCCAGGAATTAAAAGGGTTAAGTTATATTCATAACTTAAGTAGATATAAATTTTGGATTAATGACTAAAGCATATAAAGGAGCTGTATTTGTCTTTGGAAAGCGAAGACTATAGCCATAAACCAAAGCTAATATAAGGCAGAAAATACCTGTGAGAAATTTCTAAAAGATGTGATAAAAACCTCCCCAAACCCTTCTTTCTTAGAGCATAGCTCCCTCTTACGTCTGAAGTGCAAAAAGACAGTTCTGTAGCTGCTCTGCTAACCATATTCATAGGAAAAGAAGAGGAAAGCACTACTCATCAAGAAATCGCTCGCCATGATCTCAAGATTTTCACTGAGAAGCCAGCTGAAGTCTCTCCACCACTAACCAAGTATTTTTAGGTCTATATATATTTGTTTTCGGTACATATATTTTTATATGGTGATTACATAACTACATGGTCCTAAATTGCTTTAGTTTAACAAAAGTTAAAGAAAATATGGTAAGACTATGATAAATAACACCAACAAATCAGCTTTTCCTGGGAATAAAAGTTAAATGATAACATTTTCTGCATATTTAATGAGTAGATGTTTTATTATTTTTGTTTTTATTAATTTTCTGTAAATTTTTTTTTTTCTCTTTGTTAAAAATATCCTCTGGAAATTCTGTGATGGGTCTGCAAACTGATAACATGAGAACTACTAACACCCACATTGATACTATTTCTGTAAAAAACCTATAAGCACACAGACACATCAGAGAAATAATCCCTGGCCCTACGAAGTAAACAGTTTGCCACCTAAATCTCTCTCGTTTAAATTTTATGTTGAACATATTCAGACACTATAGTGAGGATCCATAGCAACAGAAATAACCACTTCTGAAAATTATGAACTCTAAATCATGCTAAAAAAAGCTGTCTTATCCTATTCAATGCAACACATTACAAACCCAAATCTAAACTCCATCTTCTAAATTCATTCTAGCTACCCTGTTCTCCACCTGACATTTCTGTGTTAATCTTGAAATTAGTAGCAACAATTTGTTTGCATTATGGGATACTTTTCTGTTGTACTGTGATTAATGGCTTCCTTTGTGGCTTAGGCCACAAAAATGATTTTTTTAAACAAACCTGAACAGAGCATGTTCTGCACTTTGTAGGTTTGCTGACAGGTCACAGTTTACCATCACTACCTTCTCACCAGCAATGCATGAAGTCTTTCAACAGGTATAACCCAAGATTCTTTCCTTTACAACCATGCAAAATATTGGCTTTCTCCTATAGAGCAAAAATCAAATTCTCTCTCTGAAAAATGATACTGTTAACCTAAGAAACGAAATGCCAGGCCTGACAGTCACATGCATTAGCAGCACTTGAACTGGGTCACTGGCCTACTGAAATCAGTTTATGAAGGACAGAAGCAATGCTGCAATTAAACACGGGCAGCAAGTTATATAGGAAGCAATTATTTTTGCTATACAGCTTTCATACCTCTATCATTTCTAATGCTTTATTGTAGCCCAGTGACAATAAAGTGACCCAAAGGTCACTAGGATCTCCTTCACGGTCATTGGCTTCCATGAGATTCAGATCCATAAATCCCTGTCTTGTTAGTTCATTCTTCTTCATGTCAAAATTCTCTGTTTAAAAAGAAAAAGAAAGATAAGGTAGCACTTAAACATCTATTCTCTCTGCAAACTCGCTTTGTCCTCCCTAAGCCAAACTCCTGCTTACATCAATGAGGTTTACAAGATTGGACCATTGTACAGCTTCAGGCTCTCCAAATATTACGTGATGATGAGCCCCCTTGACTAGATATGTGCAGAGCTCTTTGCAGAGCTTTCCCGAGAATTCTAGAGAATGACTAAAGATAGTTGAACCCCAGTATGACCTAAAAGTGGGCAAGCTTTCAAAGTAGAAAGAGTTCATACTGATTTTTTTTTCTTTCTTTCTGCTAGTGGTATCTGCTGTGGTTAAGATTTTCAGAATGGAGAACATTAGGAATAGGAAATGAAAGTCTGGTGGGGCTAGCACCCTTAGTGCTTGGGTCTTTGGTACAGAAATGATTTACTTAGTCCCTAAAAAGCAATAAAATGCCAATAATCCTAACACACCTCTCTCGATAGAATATGGCAGACGGACCACTCTAATGTCAGCAAACACAAAATTGAAATGTCCTTGTGTCAAAGATTTTTAAAATGGCTTTCTCATCTTCATAACAATGCTAAATCTTTACTATATATTATTAAAAAGGGATAACCACTTCAATAAATCTATCTAAAGGTACTCTGCTATTATAAATGGCTTGAACTTTGTTGTCAAGATTTATGATATTTGTCTGAACCCTTCAACTGATTAATGACCTGGCAATACATTCACCGTTTTCTCTTCTTTCCTCTCTTACACACTTCACACAGGCACACACCCCTCCTACTCATATTGACACCAGTGCACAGAGGCATACACAGATATATAAAGTTATAAAATGTGGACTAGTGTGTACAGGGATGAAAGAGAAGAGAAACTGATTTACAGGAAAGTACTTCTTTTATAATTTTTCCATTATTTGGGAAAAAAACTCCAATATCTTAGTGTTTTGGGGAGAAATATTTGACAGGACTTGAAAATTTTCAAGTATTTTGTCCCAAATTAAGCAATGTATCATAGCCTACATAGGAATTATAGCTAACAGATGACATGGGCTAATATAGGATAATATGCCATAGTGACACTTCAGACATGGGCTGCAGAAAAAATGTTTCATATACAAACTTCTAATTTTCATACAAGGACTTCCGAATTTCCATTTCCATTTGACTTCAGCTAAACTGCCAATGCTTGGAAACCACTGCTTCCATGGACTGCGTTGCCAGAGTATCTTACAGTCACTTGTAGTTGTATTCTCCTAACCTGCTTATGAAACAGATATGTGTATTTAAGGCCTTTGCAGGGTTAAAGCAAAGCCACAGAATTCCTTTTCTTCTTCAGAATTGACATTTGGGGCCCAATACTGCTCCTTCAAGCTGGCAGGATGTCCAGTGACATCGATGACACACATATCTACAGATAGAAGAAATACAGCTGAAAGAGTCCTATCTGTCAGCTTCCTGGTCTCACTCACAGAAGTCTCAGAACCTCATAGCTTCATATAGGGCAATTTGGGTAAATTGATGCACTGTATATGAACCTTCAAAAGGCAGATTTCTAATGAAAAAATGCTTACATCTGAAGATGTATGGTTGCAATACATATTTTCTAATGTCTAATTTTCTAAGCAATCATAATAAGCTCTGGATGCCCTTGTTTTAAAGTACTGTATATACACTGATTAACTGCCCCTCTCAACACCTTGTGAAACATGAAAGCAGTGTCACCTGAATCTGCAGAAAAAAAAATTGATTCAGTGAAAAATTGTTACAGATAAATTCACTATATGATCCTTGATTAGAAAGCTACAGCTATAGCACGTCTTTCACCTATAAAACTTTTAAAACTTTGCAATTAGCAATGAGAACTTTCTCAACAGAAGGTCAGCAGCACACAAATCAGAATGAAGCAAAACAAAAGAGAAGAGATTGGAAAAGGATGAGAAGCAAAAACAAAACACGGAGAAGAGAACAATAACGACACATTCCTGGCATGGGCTACAAAAGACTCTGTTTCTGTGCTGCATACATTGTATGGTGCTATAAAAAAAAAAAAACTTGCAATTAGTTTTATAGTCCTAGTTAACTGAATCAAGCACAGCAAAAAACTTACCTTTACACACAGCCCAGGCTTCCTCATCACATTTCTCACCACTAGTCCGCAGTTCAAAGAAATTGTACTCCTCCAAACTCAGAAGGCCATTCCCATCCAAATCAATGGTTTCAAATACATCCAATAAAGCTGCTCTAAAAGATGAAAAAGGCAAACTTTTTTTTCCAAATACTTCTATTTCTTCTACTGTCTCATAATACTGCTGATAACTATTCAATCTATTTCAGAATATTCTGTACAAAAACTAGTTTAGTGACATACAGCTACAGGCAATGTTGTTCAGCGCACATAGACATGGTAACTCTTGCAAAAGTATTTGGGAACATGACTCACCGGAACTCTTTAGTAAGAGCCAGTTCTCCATCTTCACCTCTATACACCAGTTTTGCTTCTCTAGTAATTTGAGGTTTTACCTTCTTGAGTTTACAGCCTGTCGTGAATGGGAGTAGCCAGTAAACTCCCGATCCAAGCTCCCCTTTCCATCCAAACATCTACTCTTAAAGGAAGACAGAGAAGCTCTTAGGTTACTGCTCAAATTATGTCTTCCTTTATTAACAGTAGTCATACAAAAGTGATGAATTCCTTGAAAATACTCGTAATGTTAGGCTCTTTCCTTAAAGAAAGCAGGTCTACAGTAAGATGCTGTGTGATGCCATTTCAAAGAGACAAAAACTAATGAATCTCCTAGTTGCAATAACAATTAAAAAAATATATAGGACCAGAGATGAGGGAAGAGCATTCATTATTGGAACTGGCCAGTGACACTGCTACCATTTTTCAGATTTGTAATTCTTTTTTTTTTTTTTAATCTTAAACTCTTAAAAAAAAAAAAAATCAGCCAGAAGCAGGCTAACAAAACCCAGAGTTTTTTCATTCCTTCCCTGATTTGGCAACTTAGTTCAATTTTCAAAGAAAACTTTCTATATAAAAATTCACAAGTAACTTAGGGTTTAAGAAGGAAGCTGAGCTCCCTGTGGCTTTGGATGGCAGAAATAACAATGCTGCAATTTCTCCTGCCTTATTTCTGTAATAGGATAAGAATTTTCAGTGCGCAATTAAGTTTAAAATCATGTATACGGCAGGGAGAAAGAAAATTAAAGGAAGTTTTATCAAATGTGGCCTTGGAATTTTTGGAATACAGGAATTCAGATGAGTTTCCACCAAAATTCTAGGGGTATTAGAATATCTATACGGATAATCAGCAACTCAGCAATATTTGCCAATGCAACACTTAAGAATATAGCCCTCACTGGAACTTCATTAAACTTCCATACATGTGGTTTACAATTCACGACATCCAAAGGGCATAACTAAGACAGTTTTCAAATCTTCTGACTTACTTTGTAGAAGTTCTGCTGGTTTTGGAAGAGAATACACACATAACAAATGTTCTTTCTCTCTAGTCTGAGCAGATAGTTTGAATTTATTCCAAATACGTGGAAACTTACCCATACAGCACTAACACATACACCTAAGTATAAAAATTAACATAGAAATAAAACGAAAATATCTAGCCTCTTTATTTTGTTGTTCAGTAAAGCTTATGAGCTGTAGATTTTCTTGGCTTTCATTTTCCTTCAGAACATACAAAGCTGTATCCACTGACAACCAATGACAAGATTTTCCTAAAAAAAAAAAATTGCATACATTGTTTTTTGTTGAACATTGAAGTATGTATTTCTATTATAATTATAACATTTGTCCCTGTTAACGTACGAAGAATCCATCGCATGTTATTAGGATTTCTTTCCTAGTTAGACCTATCAAAGAAATTGTTCCAAGTCTTGTCACTGTCTTACTGAAAAGGATTACTATTAATAGTTCAAATATTAAGCCCTTTGATAGTTAATGAAGCTATTTCTATTGTTTTCTACTATTAGTACAACCTTATTATTTACTACTTTTCTTTATACTAAGATCCCTAGATATTTACAATTAAAGATATTAGCAAAATTATACTACATTCTCTTCTAAGGTTCTATAAAATATTGTTAAACTCATCTTGAGTGGAAAAGTAGATTATGTTCAAAAGCGAGACATACTCAAGATGTAAATCTCTGAAAGATAAGTTTCAATCATTTTTTAAGAATTTAACAGCAAGATCTCTCTACACGACATCACCAGTTGTTTTCTATTTGTCTTAGGTTTGATTAGAATGGTGGCCTGGTCTTAAATACTTTGCATAGATGCCATTTGAATCTCTGATTTTTTTAGCTGCTTAGTCCCTGAGGGCAATCAATCAATCAGCTATTTAATGGTCTTCAAGTTAATCAGTCTACAACAAAACTGTAAATGAAATGTAGGATTTAGTTTTTCTTCAAGTATGAATTTAGCGTGAATCAAAGATACTAGACAGTGGCTACACACCACATAAACTGCATATGCCTCTGTTAAAACGTCAGAGAAAATTTTGAGCTTTCATAAAAGGGTAATTGCTCCACTAACAGATAAATTCTTGCTTTACATACTAGTATTATGTGTAACGATTTTTCTATTTACAGCACAGTAGTGTTGTACAGAAGAAGAATATTTACAAAAAACAAGTAAACATGCATGCTTTTAGTCGCAAGGAACTTCTGGACCATGCTGCAGCAGAAGTATCCTAAGGCACAGCTTAAGAGGGAAGAAGAGGAAGAGAGGAGAGGGAAAAGGGAGGAGATGAAAGAAAAGCTAGTGGGAGAGCACCAGTATATTCTGTTATTCAAATTTAGTAGCCTCAGACCATTTTTCCATATCCTTAGAAGTCCTGTTGATCAGCTTCCCATTTGAGCAGGTGGAAAATACCTACTTTCTGTCAATTATTTGAGGCAAAGATTTCATTCTCAACCTCAATCAGAATCATCTGTGGCACAACAGCCGCCAATCCAGCCAATTCTAAAACATATTTGAGATGCTCCTGTTTCACAAGATTAAAGAGAAAATAACCTATTTGTGGATAAAAAATATCTCTAAGACAGCAACTGGATAAAGCCCCTTGGTAAATTACTAGGGAGAACAAAGCCCATCGTGTTTGGGGAAAAGGAGCACACAGGTTGACTCATCTCAGGTGCATCTAACGCTAGGAACGTCACAGGGACAAAAATTTTAAGACAAAAATTAAAACGGGCAAACTAAGCTCTAAAACCCTCAGACAAGATTCATAATTGAAGTGTCATGATACCCTACTGCCATAAAAAAACATAGCCAATTTTAAGTATATACAAAAGCATTTGGTGTGGAGAATACAAGATCTCTCAGGCAGTACTCGCTAAGTTTTATATTATTGTTTCCCATAAAGTACATCAACACCTTAAAGGGAGATACTGCAAACAATACCAACACTTAAATTTCGGCTAGGAAACTCTTTAGCAAATCTACGGTCAAAAGCACTATCTCCATAATCTTAAAATACTCAGTAAAAACAAAGCACCTAAATACCATTTTGCATCTGGAACAAACACTGCAGCATCAACAATCTAAAAGGCTGGCTGACTGGGAAAAGAAAGATTAACTGATTTTCACTGCTCAGGCAGTGAGAACAAGAAGAGTAAGCAGAGAACATAGTTTGATAAGTAAAGTTATATTTTTATAGGACTCTGTCAACAGAGAAAAATACTGCAATATCTAGTTGAAATTTTTAACCTGCTACTGTGACAAATAACAGTTTTGGTAACTTAAGAAAAAACAGTTCTCTGCTTTTCCGTTATTGTGCGGGGGTATGGTCAATATATAGTTAGTTTCATTACACTTGTGACTTTCTGTTCTCCATGTGTGCTTATGTGTGCACATACGTGTGTGTGTGTGAGATGCATCAGCAGGAGAGAAAAAGCATTTTTTAAAGAAGAAAATGCTCCAAACAAAAACAAACATGCTTACCTTCTGCCTGACAAAGGTTTAAAGGCTTGATGGTAATACATACTGTAGACCTCTGAGGTAAGTGCAATCTGTATTTGTGACTAATGATTTCACCATCTTCTTCTAAGTAGAAGCATCCTTTGGATTGTGCACATTGCCATTCCTGGAAACCAAGCAAATATTAGATGTCGTCTTGATCTTTGGTCAAGATCAAAGATCTTTCTCTTAAATGTATTAATTTGATGATCTAAACTATATCTAGATGAATACTGCATAAAATACAGCACAAAATATAGCCTTAATTTTTTTTAAGAATTCTCTGAAATAGTCCTTTTTGTAGTCAATTTTGGCAGATCGATTAGTAAAATTGCTTCATTTATGAAAATGCTTGAAAAACATACAGATTACCTCAATGCTCAAATAGTCCAAATGAAATTTGAATTGCAATGAATCAAGCTGAATTCAGAAATTCTCCAGACTGTGTGATTTACCACTGAAATAATGGAATTTGTGCTGTATTAGTCCCATCAGGCCAATGAAGCAAGGAACGTAACTGATTAGCTTGAACAATGAGGAGTTACTCGCTCAGACAAATTACAAGCACAAGAACAGATCAAATTAATTAACTGCTTAGCATGTTATTTTTTAGATCTAGTTCCAAAAAGCTTCTACTTCAGTAAAACATTTAAGCACATCCATAAACCTCACTGATGTCACTGTACTTTTCTGAACTGGGTTCTAACAGCATTTCATTACCATTGTCAGAAGAATCCGACACAAGTGAGTACATTCACGTTCATTGTTCAAGGCTAGCCAGAATTTGGCTAAAGCTAGTGTGAATCCTCTTTGTAAGAAAGTGATACTTCTCGGCTTCTGTCAAAGCCATTGCAAAGACACAAAGGGAAAATTACACTCTTTGTGAACAAGGTTGCTAGAAAAGGTTCCTGAGTTTGCAGAGATACTAAAACAGCTACATGCTTGATTTTTTTTTTAAATTAGGTCCTAATTTTCAATTTCAAATATCATTTGGCAAAAGAGAAACAAAGTCATTACAAAAATATTGTATGCCTTGAGGAGAGGAAGATATCCTTGGCTTTGCTTCCCTGGTCTTGATTGAACCCATTATTTGCTTCCATTTACTTCCACAGTTACTATCCATTAGTTACTTTCCTAGCAACAGAAGATACTGCTTCTGAGCAGACCTTAGCAGACAGAATCTTTGAAATTAATCTTAGCAGAGAGATCTGCTCTGGAGCCTGTACCTTTGCTTAGGGTTCAGTGTAACAGGTAAACTAACAAAGATCTGAAAGACGAGCTTCTAAAAAAGGGAGAGGGGCTGCATGTGACTCCCAGTAAGGAAGATGACCACTAACTCACTCGAAGGCCAACCGGTCTTCACATTTCATTCCACGCTGCTTAAAGAATCAGTTTTCATTACAGTGCGTTCACCTTCATTTGACAGTATTTTACAGTCACTGACCTAAAGGTGTCAGGCAAGAACTGGACTTCGCTAGAGCAAGTATATCTGGGATGCCAAGTAACATACCTGGTAATACACAGAGCTCTGATCCTAAATCTAGATTTCTTTATTCAGAACTCTTCATTTCTTAAGAATATAAATTACTCAGGAACTCATGGATTTAAGAGCATTCAGTCCTCTGCCACAGTTTCGTCACTGATTTCTATGGGAACAGGATTAACCCCTTGGCATTTCCTATTTAAACTCTACTTAATTCGTCTTCACGATATGCAAGCTCGTACCTTGATATGTGAGATGTATCTTGAGCAAAATCATTGCAGGTATTCGCATAGAAAGACCCTGCAGAACTTAACTAATTGATCCCTGATTCCACATTTTGCCTATGGATCACTCTTATCAGTTTCACCAAAACAACACGAACTCAGATATGAAAAGAATCTCCACGCTAAAGGAATAAAATATATCATCC
This sequence comes from Struthio camelus, assembly GCF_040807025.1. Taxonomy (NCBI): domain Eukaryota; kingdom Metazoa; phylum Chordata; class Aves; order Struthioniformes; family Struthionidae; genus Struthio; species Struthio camelus. The sequence continues at coordinate 35,854,541 of NC_090949.1, read as the reverse complement.
TTAACAAAACATTAGTATGGATAAATACTGAGAATTCAAATTCTTACACAACTGGGAACTATCTTAATCTCAAAATACTTTATTATTATGGTAAGACCACCCTGTCCTATCTAAGATGTCAAATGAACAGCAACAATTATGTCAGCCTCGGTATTCCAATAGTTTTCGTAGCACAGTGCATCATCCTGATTTTACCTGGTCCATGGAGAGTAGTTTTGTCCTATTTGCTCATCTTCCATTTTTCTAGCATTATTTCAAATGAAAGACAAAAATTTCCTGCGGTTTTGCGTTCATGTAAGTGATAGATGTTGTTAACATAGGGACATCAAACAATCCAAATAAGCAGGGAAAACATCTCAAGGAACAATGTCCTTGTTAAGTTGCGACTAACAAGAAACAGAAGTTTAACAATGCTTTAGGAATCATTAACTCAATTGTTATTCTTGCAGGGAGCATAAGGTGGTGCTATATTCTCTGAATTATCAATATCACAGTACAAAAGGAACGTAATTTGAGAAGTCAAAAGAAGATTTTCTGTTTTGAATGTAGCATGTTACTTCAATGTATAATAAAGGATGTGAAATACAAAGGCATAAACTTGTCAAATAATAGCTAACATAGTGGAAAATGTTCTACTTAAAAACGTTAATGCTAAAGAAATGATAGGGGATAGCTGCTGCTGCCAGTGCTGGTCACTGCCCAAATACTGTATTCTACTGCTATTAAAATTTAAGTCATCATGGGAACATACCTATGCATAATTCCAAACAAAAAGACCCCTCTGGGATATTTCTTTTGCACTGTGTATACAGGTCTTTCACTGACTTCAGTAGAACAAAATGCAAAGGTGAGACTCCTTAGCAGGGATAATTTGTTTGTTATGATTTAGTTACCCAAAGCAGAGAGAGCATTTTAGAACATGATTCACTGCTTTCACTTGTTTTGCTAATATCTTTTAACCTTGATTAAAATCCATAAGATGAATATTTTGCCAAAATTTAAAAATTGCATTAGCTAGGTTTTAATTAATCAATCAACTACAGTTGAAGCCCAACAGGTCAGTATGTTGTTTATGCACATGTGTAACACTTATGGAACTCGTCTATTTTTTGTCCCTAAATTTATTTCCAAGGCTTTGAATAGGTCACGCAACTCTACTGACAAAAAGAGAACACATGGAAGAATTGTCCTGTGCTATGAATACATTTCATGTTTTTTGTTTTTAAATTTAGATGTTCACAGTGTTTTGAGTTCTAATGTATTCTTCTGTCAGAAGTGCAACTTTAGCATCGGTCCAACTTCATGATGGCAATATTTTCTTACTGTCCCAAAAGACTGTGGAAAAAAAGTATTTCTGAATCTAAGATGAATGAAAAGAATTTTTGTGCTGTTAGATCCTGATCCACAGCCTAAATAAATCATTGTGTTTGTTCATCGATTTTGATGGGGTTTGTATTGGGCCTTTAATAGTTAGGGTTAAAAAAAAGGTTCTATTTACACCTACTTACATTTATTGATCAATTTAATTTTTTATATGATGCTAATCAATAGTATTCAATAACTGCAGCTGCTATTTTCAATCAGCTCTTTACTTGCGTGTAAAAAGAAAGACGAATCCAATATTGGGAAACTGTGGGATGGTTTTATACACTACATATCATGTTTGAACAAGGTGAAATTGCAGGTTAAATTGCATGGAGGTCCAGATACCTAAACAGACTGCAAAAAATTCCTTTGAGATTATGTTTTTAAATTTTAATATAGAACAAATGTCACTGTATAGCAATGTTGAAGATATAAAGGACTTCAGAGTTCAATAACAAATACAGAGTTGTTATTTGAAACAAAAATGTAACTCGAGAGAACAATCAGTTCAGTTTTCCAGCAGCAGTTATACTATGTGGTCATAACCATTTTTTCCGTTTTATACAGAGGTCTCAAGATGCACATTTTTAATGTATCCTAGCAGTTTCCAGTTAATGTTTTATATTTCTATAGCTATTATTTTCTGTTGAAAGAAAACTAGTAAAGGTTGAGTCAAGAAAGCAAAAACAAAGGAAAAAGATCAATATTAACACTCTACAAATATTGACTTAGCAAAGTGACTTTGTTGTCTTTCTCCCACAGGAATTTATATTGAATGAGTGATTTATTTAAACTAAAATACTGATAGAGCATATTAGTCTAAATAACAATCAATATTTTCAGGCTACAGCATATATTTACAAATTAATGCCCAACAAACTAAATATGCTTGGAGTCTGTTATTTATTTCCAATTACCTTTCATTTAAAGGTTTATGATACACAATCTTTCAGACTACTTAAGCATTTAAAGTTCTCACCAACCTAATAAATTATTCAATTTTACATTTCTCAAAAAGTCATTAAACGTTTTATCCAGCAGTGGTTTCATTTATTAAAAAAACACAATTTGTTCTATTAAACCTTCACACCTGAAAAATTACTTTCAATAACTAAATGTCAGCAAAACCAACAGTATATAAAAATGTTAATAATAATATGTATCAAGAAATGTCTCAGTAGCGTATAGCTGCCCTTGACAAACTATTAATAAAACATAAGATAAAAATCAAAGAAAAACGGCTTCTTATTTAAAATGCAATAACATATGTGCCTGGAGGAAAGCAACATAATTTCAATAGGACTGGCTTACATAATACCTTTACTGTGTTTGGTTCAATTAGCTTTGCGTTTCTGTTACGACTGGCACTCATGCTGAAAGTGGAAGAAATGGATGCTTTGCAACTTTGAGCTGATGAGGGTCTTGAAGAAATTCTGCTGTCCCCTGTAATCACAGATATTCCGTTACAATCAGATTATTTCATCCCACTTTGAGCGCTATTTCTTGTAAAGCCATACGTGTATACGCACATAGAGGAAAAAGTGGATGACAATAACTTGAATGAGATAGGCTGACTTCCCTTGTGATTATTTAATACTTAATCATTGATTAGCCAAACATCTTTACTTCCCTGCTTATACATCCCCGATGAATGGGCATATAAATAGCAGAACCTTGGAATCTGAATCTGCCTGAAGGACAAGAAATTCTTACCACACGATACAAACTTTGTCCTAACAGGGTACATTTATCCAACTTCTAATTTAAGTTATTTCTTCCCAGGGCAATGTAGTCTTCCTTACAGATAGCATATCACGTGGGCACAATCGACCAAGACAATTACTTCCAGGCCTTTACCTCCCAGTTCCTTAAGTTGGGGCACCTCTGCTAGTGCAACTGTTGATTTAGCAACATAAATTCAGCCTTGGCATTCTCTCTTTTGTCATCTTTGTACTTCTTCAACTTCAGCAGAACTTTTGCTTGAATTCAAGCAACTTAAACAGTACACTCTACCTATAAATGCAAATATTTCATATACAGTACCTTTACAGTCTTTTATCCTGTAGTCTTTTCCCAGTTTGGGAAAGTTCTTAAATACATTTGTAACTTCAGCCACAACCAATAAGACAGTTTAAAGTTCTTCCTGAAAAGGGGCCTCAATAATTGGAAAAAAAGAAAGACTGTTTGCTTATTGATACACAGTTAAGGTTTCATCTCTGATCAGGGAAGGAAACAAATAACTTGCCATGTTGCAACATCTGTGCACTCATTTTCTTTCTTTCCTCTGGACTGTGCCACATGAGAGTCAACCAATTTTACCCCTAAGAGGAATTTGATAGCTTCAGATGATAGAAGTGGCCGGAGTCCATTTGAACATGGGGGCCAGATATTCTCCTGGGACATTTACATGACTGCCACAGCAGAAATGAATAATAGTCGATGACATCCTCTGAGAAAATCTGAGAAAAACTAAACAAATACTTACTCGTTTGTTGACCCAGAAAATGAACTCTAACAGAATGAAAGCTCCCAATACAAAAAATAAATACCTTTCATTGCTGTAAGTTTGTGATCAGCTTTCCTTGAGACTCTTGGCGATGGTTTAGATACTGGCAGCGCAATCCCTTCAGAAGAAGTTTCAGCTTGACTTCCAAACTGCTGACGCCTCAATCGACTGTCAACTTCCAGTTTCTCTAGTGCAGTCTTGCAGCACTGCTCACTGGTTGTCATGTATAAGTCACAAAACTTTAGACAGTAAGAAGTAATCTGGTAAGCAAAACTTTCTCAGTTTTAAGGATAAAAACATAACACTAGTAAGCAAAACAATAGAATAATAGATGGAATGCACTTTCTTTTAACGCACAATATTACTTTTATTTTCATGAATCCGAGTGACCATTCTCAAATGACAGTAAAATAGAGCCATGATTCAATGGGCAGGTCACAATACTGAATGAAAATGAAGTGTGACTTTCAACCCAAGAGATTATTTATATTTCTTTTTAGACATTTGCAGCCTGTTTTGTGTGTGTGTGTGCGTGTGTGTGTTCGTGTGTGTGTGATTTTTAGTAGTATTTTTTTCCCCCATGACACCATATTTATGACACAGATCTTTGTGGCGTTTTTTGCACAGTTTAAAACTTAGTCACTGCTTAGAGATGCTGTTACAATAACATAAAACTGAAAAGAGCTTACATCTTGAAAATTAGATGCTCAACATGTAAAATAATTTCCCCCACATGTGAAATTACATAATGTCACAGACATCACAGTCCTCACTGATTAGCTAAGTTTGTTGTCAGTTGTCATCTTTATCCTGCTATTGCTTCAATTCTTACCTTCATTCATGCTATTAGGTGTCACGCTGACTCTGTCTAATACGTGAGGTTCACTTGTAGCAAGTGACCTTTTCAAGTATAATAGCTAGGGCAGTACATTGTGGGATGAAGCAAAGGAGGCAGGACTCTCATTTTAGCCCTTGGAGAAGTAGGTACCAGCCCATGCACCAGTACATAGGCAGATCATAAAAAAAAATAAAAATAATAATAAAAAAAATCAATCAATCAATCATCAATGGGCTAACACATGGAGGTATTATCTATTGCATTTGCTTGTTCCAATAACACCAAGAATAGATAACATCACTGTTTTCATACCTTGTTGTAGTCAAGTTTGCCACTGCTGTTAAAATCAGCCAGTTTAGTAATGGCACTCACTTCATCCAGAGTCATTTTTTCACATCTCTGCAATAAGCAACTCAGTTTTAGCTCTTAATCAAGAACGATGTTCACTACTTTGAATCACCAAATTAGAGGTCAACATTATTAAAAAAAAAAAAAAAAAGTACAATGCTACTAAGTACTACAATGCTACTAAGTACTGAATAGCAGAATTACATCAGTTTATGCAATTTTGTGGTATCTTATAGAAGCCCACCATGAATGATACCTACGTCAATTTCAGAAAGTCTTCCACAGGCTGGGGTATCTCAGACATTCTTATTCTTATCTCTATTGTAGCATGCTAACCACCATGACCTAATTTCATAATACTTTGTTTCACTCACTTACTTGTACTATCCTATTATGCCTACAGTGGGTCAATCTACATTTGCAATTTAGTGCACTGGCAGGGTTATTCTCAGGTGTGAATTTGTCTTGCATTTATACTTGGAGTCATGTTGAGTGCCCCACTTGCAACACGGGCACAAAGTACATCTCTCAGGAAGAGAGCATGTCTTCTGTAAGATCCTCCAGCAACTCCTCTATACGTATGCACATGACTGTTAGTAATGACAAGGCAATATGCAATTGCTGTACAGAAATCTGCTTCCCATCACCTTTTAGCTATGGATACATGGTGTATACTTAGTACCAATAACTGATGCAGACTTCAGCGTTGGTAAACGTTATGTGGACCTATGGTCCCGGATCCATAACGGACTGCAACAAATCAAACTCTGGTCCTTCCCTCATTGCACAGCACCAGTTGCTAATGTAGGCATGTGTAACAAGTTTTGCATTTGGGGCTCTATAAAATGATGCATTTACTTTATGTAACTTTACTGTGTTTACAGTCTGCAGCCTAACTCAAGATCTATTCCTTCTGTCTTGTGTTACAACGTTTCTTTACCATTGCAACTGCATCTTTTTGTTCATGCAGAAGGAGGATTAAAGATGTCTCAAGTCAAAAAACGATCTTAAATTTCTTGTGGTTGACCCAGTAAAACAAAACATAAACTGTTCCTTCAGTCCCCGTTTGCTCTCTTTTATCTTTCCTTAAAATCCTGTCATTCTCACTTGTGAAAACTTTACTAAAATTCTACTTCTAGTCCATTTTTAATTGTTACTGCTCCTTAGTGTTTGTGCTATGTAAGATGATTGGCTTTTACAATGAAGGGGTTTTTTTTTGGTTGTACAGAGCAAAAAAACTGACAGAACAGAGAAAGAAAATAACTATAGTTATCTGTGGTACAAGACCGTGCAGTTTAAAGTTAGAGCATCAGCTTTGTACTGGCTGGAAGATTGCTTTGTTTCGGGGGGTTTGTTTGCTTGTTTTGCAGAACTTCTCAGGACCTGGATTTTAATGTTGCCATACTCTTTAAAGTTCTAGCTCCTAGAATCTCATCGCTTCACAAAAATCTCCACTGCTGTTTTACAAACTGCTTTTCTAACCTTTGTGATTTATACAATAAAGCCAAAAAACATAGTTGCAGGTCAGTAGCTAAACGAAACGTTCCAGATAATCTTAAATGTTATTATTTTAAGCCCTATTAACGATATGCATAGGTAAGCCTTATGATTTCTGCACCCTTTTATTAGGGGTTATGCATTGTCAACACAAAGAACTGACTGACACTCGGACAAGCTTATTGGAAGACCCTGATGAACTAAATAGAAGATCCAGTGGAGTCACTGGAGTGGCAGAACTTGTCATAGCTGTGATAAGATTAAAGCACTGATCTTAATATTTCATGTATAAGGTACATAGATGTTATTTTTTAACTTTGTATCTGAACATGCTTAAACAAACTTGTGATGGTAGAATAGTAAATGTATGAACTTTATCAACAAAGTTAATGGTACAATCCCAAAGGGCTGCAGAGGAGCCCTGCAAAGAACAGAGGGATTTGCAGGGACTGAACCCAGTAAGAGCCGAATTGATTCCCTTCTGTTGCTCCAGTACAGTACAGGGTTTTTTTTAAATATTAAAAATATTTTTCTACTAATTCTGATCTTCAAAGAGCAATTGCCAAAAGTGACAAATAGGTTATGAACTGCATGACAGTAAGGGGGGGAAGAAGAAGTCCACAGATAACCACAGAAAGTTAGACATAAAATTGAAAAAAAACTAATGAATCACTTATTGACTCTTTTGATCAGGAATATGTTATTACACATTTAAAATGGTTTTATAATCTAATTTCCAAAATGTCTACTACTAATAGTTAAAAATGGACAATTAAGTTTTCACCAATACTTACTGTTGTAAGAATTTTATACAGTTCATCATGTAAAATATATCCAGAATTATCTAAATCTATTTTTCCAAATGCTTTGAGCAGTTCAGCTTTTGTAGATGTTTTTTCTTTTTTTAAGATAGTACAAAAATCATCAAAATTCAGTGTGGTTGTTTGTGAAGTCCAGTATTTATTAAGTGTCTTCTGAGATGGATTTCTTCCAGCCTGTTGAAGTACTGAAAAATAAAACACAATATTAACTATGTATTTGAGCTGTCAGTATCAATAAGGAATTTTCTCAAAACATCCTTCAATCACTGCATATATTCAAACTTAAAAAAAAAACCAAACAAACAGTCAATTCAAGGGAAAAGCAGATTGGAAAGATAGCTTTGCTTAACACGGACATAATATGAATCCTGTATTCTACTGACATAGACTAATTGCGACCTTCCCTTGCCCTTGAATTCAGTGGTTTGTACCAGAGAGGTCAGAGAAGCCTGAGGGGCACAGCAGCTCCCCAGAGTGTTTCTTTGAAAAGAGTCATGAAACAGGCAGCACCCAGCATTCTATGCCACCCCTCCAAACTACAATCCAGCAGAGAGATGATCTGTAGTGCACTGCTGAGAATGATGCCCAATTTCTTCTCCTACAGAAAAGGAAGAAACCAGAAAGCAGTCTGTGACTTTTTATAACACAAAAACATCACAGGCAGTGCAGTAGCCAACTATAATTTTTGCTTATTGGCTCTGATCTGCATTTTTCCCTTACTTATGTGCACTGTCCTACTAAACTCAATGGGACAACTCCCTTAAATAAAGTCCACAGGACCAAACCATTAATTAGGCAAAATACCCATTGACTTGAAACACAGAATCTCCTCCCCAAACGACAAGTGTAAAGCTCAGCTCAGTGTGTATGATCTACAGCCTTAATATCAGTAACCTACTATTTGTAAATTTGCATATTATTAGATCCCATTTCTACTGAGATCCATGTCTTCCCATTTACGTTAACAAGAACTGAGATGCAGTGTTCAAATTTTCTTAAATAATCTTTTATGTCACCTCTATACATTTAAACTTATCAATTCAAATTATGCAACGTGAATTTCAAATGTAAAGCAAAAATGATACCTGACAGACAGATACATTACTAATGCCAACAGCCAATATCATATATGCAAACAGTCCCAGTGCTCCTACACCTTGCTTTTTTCAAAGTGAGTTTGCTGGATCTAGTTACTCTCTTCAAAGTCTTTATAGAAAACTGCCTTTCACCAGTTTCCAGTGTGAGGAAGGTGTTGCATTAAACTGCAATTTAATTCAAATAGCCTATCTGAAACGGTCTGCAGAGATGCCTTTAAATCCTTCCGGATAATCAAGCATTTTAGATGAAGAAATGAAGAAATTCTTCATCTTTACCTAGGTTCACAGTTTGATTTTTAGCCAGCGGACCAATGACCAAATGTATCTCAGCTGAGAGCAGTTCAGTAGCATCTGTGAAATGAGGTCATGGTATCATTACAATTCTCAGCAGGCAACTGTGTCACCATAAAAACAAACAAACAAACAAAACCAGACACCTTTGTTGCTAATCTCAGATGGAATGCCAAGGACTAAATAAAGACTTCTGCCCTGTCACCTCTACAAGCGCAGTCAGGAGAATACAGCAAAGCCTACATCTTCATCCATGTGACACTTGGGCACACAGCAATTGTTTAAGGATGTTTAAGGATTTCTGTGTCAAGGTCAGCCAAGGAAGGGCAATTACTCTATGCGTTTGGTTATGTGGATAGCAGAGTTTCCTGGAATGTCAATGTAGCACAGTATTCACTTACATTTAACAGAATATCCTTCAAATATATGGCAGTTCTATATTTTTATATACCCTGAGAGACCAGCACTTGCCATACAACACGTCTCCCAAGTTTGTATTTTTGAAAGTTCAATTAGGCTGCATTTTTTATTTATGCTTCTTCACAGATTGATTCTGCTGAATACCTTAAGTAACACAGGAATTGAAAGATTTCTGTGAATAAGTACAACTCCTACAAGTAAAATTTTGCAGGGCCAATCTAAGTGAATATTGCACCGTTCAGCTTATGAGCCAAACATCACGTAACCACAGATGTTTCAACACTGGTACCGTTCATTTGATACTACGTCTACATTTACTTAAGTTGCAACATAATCTATAATTATTTAACCCTTAATGCTTGCAGATTTGAAAGAAATAAGTTTATACACCTCTCCGAAAAGACTAGGAGCCCGAGCGACTAATTGCCCTTTTTGAGTTGACCTTGAAACCAAAATGCCCAAACACTTGCTGTGCACCAAAGCGGCATATGGATAGAGATGAAAGATGAAGCATATATAAAAGAGATGCCATTTGTTCACACCACTCCTATTTTAAAATCCAGATTATCTAAAACTATCATCAGGGTGTTACAAAGGCACTTTTATTATAGCCCAGAAAGCCTGGATAACACCAAGACTCATGCTGAAAGACTTTGCTAAAGGGTAAGAGTTCATGTACTGATATAGGGAAAGAAGCGACAAACTTCAGTGCATCAAAAAAGTATACTCATCTTTTATAGTTGTGGCTTTTAACACAGAGATCTCATGCATTTTAGGCACGGGCAATGCAGCAATTAGGGAGAAATATTTGCTCGCATGTTCACTAAAAAATGTGACTAATTATGATCTAACCAAACGATTTGATAACATAGCATGTTTTTATCTTTAGTTGCTGCTTGGCTTTTGAATACGTTAAGTCTGCAATGCCATAATACATATACAGATAATCTAACAGAAGGGCTTTAGAAAGCAATGTATAATAATCACTAGTCTCAAGTGAATTGTGAGCTGGACTCTGAAACCCCTAAGATCAAAATAAAAATCCTGAATTTTTTAGCGATACATTTGAATTATTTTTATCTAACTGAAGGTTTATGTTCTCATGTTTTCTTTGTCAACCATATGAGCTAGAAATATTTTTTCAATAAAGCAACCTAGGACTTTCACATACGCACAGAACTCCAAGTAGAAAATAGGATTGAAAGACACCGCATGGGTCACCTAATACAATCCCATGCTATTGCATACAGCCATGAATAATCTTTTCCATAAAAGGACTAAAATGTTCTCAGAAAAAAAAAATATGGTAAGACATATTATACAATTCCTACAACTCCAAGAGTTAGCAAAGTTGACGTTATATTTGCTCGAGAAATTTTAGCTGGGGTAGCAAAATTTGCTTTGTAAATGAAACCTACCCAGTTGGTAAGATATGGTAATTAAAATTATAAATAAATCAATTTCCAATATACAGCCCTAGATACCACTTTTTCAGGTAAATGGTTTTATAATTTTCCTTAATAATTTCCATGCAAGGAACTTCGACATTTCATATTTTTTCCAAAACAACTTTTCTAAGCTCCACAACTTTCATTCACATTTTTATACACTTTTATTTACCATAACTGAAGCATTCAGTGATTTTTTTTTCCTGCCATACAGCTGACAATGATACCACTTATACACAAATACAATGCTGAAAAAAAAAATGGAAACTTTTGATCTAAGTCAAACAGTCTAAGGGAACAGTTTAACAGTTTAGTGAGAACTTAAAATAATAATAATTCTTACAAAACACAAATGTCTGAAACAGTCCATTTTGTCACACAAAATCAGTATAGGAAAGGCAATATTTTCACTCATTACTTGGACAACGTGGCTCAGAACTGATCTGTGAGACTATCTTTAGAGATGGTAAACTACCATACCCACATCTCCAATAACAACCTCCTTATGAGTCTGCAAACCTCTGTACCAAGTGATGCCAGTTACCATGGTGATTTTCTGTGCTGGGGCATCTGTCGACTATAAGCCAACTGAGACCAGCTCACTAAATCATTTGTCAGAGACAGGAAAACAATTTATTGTAGAAGCGTCACAGTCAAAAACGGTACTTAGGCCTACCTCAAGTAAGCAACAATGCTACCACCAAACTTGGTGTTGTTAAACAACTCACTTAGGTCCCCTGTAAGCTGTCAGCTGGTATTGACTTGTGCCCATTCAGACTAGTGATTTACAGATGAAAAGCTCTGTACACTATTCTCAATTCCATGAGTCATCCAGTACCTAATAACAAAGATTAAGGATTTGAAGAAAATGAAAAATATTGTGGAATGGTAGTGTCTGTAAACTGAAAAATCAGTGTGCGATATATTTTATAACGGGTACACGATGCAAATGTCTTTAAAGATACAGCTAACAATGCCTGAATGTCTGAACTCTACCTAAAACTACCAAAGTCCTTAAAACAGCTAGAGAGTCTTATGCATTAGGATAGTCTCACTACTGAATTGCTGACTGCTGTTCAAACTACCTACTGCAATAATTACACACAACAGTTATGGGGGGAAACAAAAATGTATTCATTACCTAAGCAGAGTTGTTCTTTTGATTTAATATTTTCTAAGCTGCTTTTTAAAACAGTTAGATAAGCTGCTCTGCAGTTCATATAAAAGATTTCTTCTTCTGAATGCTGGGACTTCTTTGCTCCGGAATTTTCTGAGTGTGCAGCTTTCTGAACAGAGAGGGATGCATTATTCCCAGAACCGCTGGCCATTCTGTGAAGAATACAAGCACATTTACAATTTTTTACTCTTTTGCCTGATGTTTTCACTACCATTGCCGGGGCTAGCACTGCTTCTCACAGTGGCAAAATGCACGAACATACGAATGACTGCTTTGCTTGCAGTGCCACTCTGGTTGTTGCTACTGGTCAGAATGACCCAGCAGTAGCAAAGACTGAGCGTTTTTTAGGAAAATATACTAATTTTAGGAAAAAATACTAATTAAATATGGCCGTAGGTTGAAGGAAGGAAGGTTGAAGGAAGCACAGATTAATTTAATAGGCTTTTTCGCCAAACAGTGATAACAAAGCACATACTGTTAGGAATGGACACAGCACTTATCTCATTGGAGGGAATTGTGGGCGCACGATCATGACAGACTGACGTCAAGTGGGATTCCATATTATGCTTCTTGGTGCTAACAGCAGAATAAAAGCACCCTTTGTCCTCCGGTGAAAACTATATGTGAGTGACTTTATGTTGGACCACATATTTGTCAGGATTTCCTCCTCCAGTCAAACTTTTTATTACTGAAGAATTGCTGTGGCTAGAAAAATTTTTAGTAGAGGTTTTAGTTTAACAGAGGCTTAGAAGAATTTTTATATTGTGAAGCCATTTCTGTGTCTTCCCTCACAAGCTGACTTTCTTATTCCCAAATCTGAATTAGGTAACAGACTGAGTAGTTTTAGACATTGTCTGCACTGACACTGTATAATGTAAAACATTCACTATTTAAAAAGAAGTGATACAGTAATTATTAAATGGATAATATGCTTTTTTCTGGTGGCAACTCCTATCAGAAGGGACTTTTGTTTTCTGTTTGTATAGTTATAACTCCATAAAAAAAAAAAGGTTAGTAGTGAAACATGGCCAAATTTTCAACCCTTAGCCCTCAAGCACGTGAAGTTAAACACAATTTTACTTTCAAGATTTATTTAAATCAAATTAATAGAAAATAATAAGTTTAAAGTTACGCATGTGCATAAACCTTTGCATAACTTTGGACCTTAAAGTACAAGGACACTACCAGGAAAACTGTAAAAGAAAGAATGAAAAAAAAATATGAAATAGATTTTTTTTCTAAATTATTGAAATGATTCAGTGCAGTAACTAACACTGTTTGCTCACAAATGGCCAGTAAACTTCAACAGCAGCTCTCTGCTTTTACCAAAGGTGATTAAGGTTTTTAGAAGGCCATCACAGAGGGACACTAAATCGTGCTGTACTGTTGGTCTAACAGCCTCTCATATTATTTTACCCAATGTTGACTTCGGAAAATATATTCTAGTATAACAAATTGAATATCTCAAGTTCAGCAACAAGACAACAACATCATAGGGTCCCCTTCAGGACTCATTGGATTCCTACTCAGGAGGCCTAAATCACTTGCACCTTTTTGAGTTATATAGGTCTTTTACACTTGGGAAAGAAAGATAATAATCACTTATCATGGATGAAGTACCCTATTTATAATACACAGACCGCCTGCCTGACACTTTAATATTACACTGGCATTAGAAGGACCCCATAGGGACACTGTGATACAGTCTGGTTCCCGCAAACGAGTGTCACTATAATTAAGCACCAGTGTTATACACACAAAATGAAAGTGGGTTAAAGTCAAGGAGGAAAAGAAGAATAAATGTTAATTTTCCTGTAACTAGTTTATAAAACGTGAACTCTCATTTACACTCCTTAGACTTCCCATTACCAAGACATTTCTTATGTTGGCTACACTTCTGCCAAAAAGCACTGCCAATATGTTGCTCAGAAATCTGGTGAGCAATAGTTTAGTAATAGCACTACTCACAGCCTCCTGGCTTGAGTCATTAAAATCCTGACTGGACAAATGAAGCTTTAGACAAAGTAGACAGCAGGGAGCAATTCAGCCTCAGCTGAAGTAGGAGGACAACACAGCCTAACTGTTACTCTCAGTTTTATTTCCTATGATTTCAACATATGAAAATCATCTTCCAAATGGGAATGAAGTGGTACCCTCTCTGGCAACATTGGCCTTTCCTGACACAGGTTCAGGGCTGGGAGTTCACCTACATCCACAGCAAATAGCACATCGATAGGGAAGTTTCACACTGCTGCTACTTAAGTTTTCGAGCCCAAACGCTGAGGCCTCACTCACCTGTAATCAGGGAGCTCTTACCACATGAACGTTATTATCTGGCTCTCCGGTGGGTGCAGGGATCCTCTTGGGCTGGATTTACAATCCAGCCTGGCGCAAAGGACATTAAAATCATTCTCGTTCCCTCCCTTCCCCCCCCCCCCAAAGGGGATCAACCTCTCCTGCGCCTGAGAACTCCTCAGACCCTACCCCGCACCCGGCAGCCCGCTTTTGGCCGAGCCTCACCTCCGGCCCAAGCTGGCTTCGCACAAACCTTCCCGAGGGGGGAGGCCGGGCCGGCCCGGCTCCCGCCGTCGCACAGCCCCGAGGGCGAGGGGAGCGAGGCCGGCAGAGCTGCCCACCGCCCCGCAGGCCTGACGGATGCAAGCTCCGCCGCCCGGACCCGCCGCCGCGCTCGTCCCGCCCTCCCGGGGCCGCGGACCGCCCTCGCAGCGCCGTTTCCAGCCGGCGGCGTTTGGCCGTTGCACGGCGGCGGCGCTCGGCGGGAGATCTGTAAGGCGGCGGCGGGCACCGCTGTGCTCAAGGCACCGCTATGTCGTAGGTATCGGGCGGGGGGCGACGGGATGGGTAAACTTGGCTCTAAGCGCCGCTGTCCGCCTCTTCCCCCGCGGCCGCGGCTCCTGCCGCCCCGGGCCGCGCTCGGGCGCTCCCTCCCCGCCGCGGGCGGCTCCTGAGGGGCGCGCGGGGGCCGTTGTGAGGCGCGGGCGGCCGTTAGCGCCCCGGGAGGGGGGGGGGGGAGACGCGAGCGCGCGGGCGGCCGTTGGCGCGGGGGCCGTTGTGAGGCGCGAGCGCGCGGGCGGCCGTTGGGGCGGCGGCGGGCGCGCGGGCGGCCGTTGGCGCGGGGGCCGCTGTGAGGCGCTGTGCGGCGGAGCGTTTCTCCCCGGCCGCCTGCCGGTTTCCTACCAGCCGCCGAGCCGATGCCCCGAGGGGAAAACGTTCCCCTCGGGTTATCGCGGAGAGGGGAGGAGCACCCTGCTGAGGGAGGGAGGGAGGAAGGGAGGAAGGACTGCTTTTTGTCCCCCTCTAGCCGCCTCCTCTAATTTTTGCATGGGCCCTAGGAAATTTTTAAGATGGTGGTTCGGCAGGGCAGGGCCTTGTCTGAGTGGAGTTTGGGTGGCTTTTGGATGGGTGAAGTCCACTGGCATAGCTAATAGTTCTGCCGTGTTATATGTCTGTTCTCTGCTTCCCCGCTATCAAATGGGGGGCTTATTTATCTCTCTGCATGTCATGGAGGATAAAGCCTGTGAGGCGCTGTGGTAGGGAATGAAAAAGTGAGAGAAGCCAGTATGGTATGGATGGGCTGTGCTGAATTAACATCTATTTTTTGTGCCGCAGGCTATTTTGGACATCTATTTCAGGCTCGTTCTGCCCACGTAACCCTTATTGTGTCCATTTTCCATAAAACTTTGTCTACTCAAATTGTTTCCTGTTTGGGTAAATCCTGTTCTTTGCAATTTGTCAAGCGATGGACTGGATGTTATTTTTGTGTATCTTTGCTAATCATGGAATTACGAAGAATAATGAAAAAAATGCATAGGGTGTTGCTAATTTCAGCACTGGTAAAGTGAGGCCATGAGATGCCATCCTGCTATCTGTCCGTAGACTTGGGGTGTTGTTTTACTTTACAGCTTCTTATACAGTTTTAAAGATAACTATGTTAGATTTAAGGTAGGTTCCAACTTCTGCCAGTCTTTCTCCCAGTCACTGGAAATGAAAGTAATCATGCCAGAGACTAGTTGTGCTAAGTTTCTTATGTAAAACATGAGCTTTGATTTTTTGGTATTTAAGTCTGTTTCTCACTAGTTGCATGTTGAGCAACATCTTAGCTATTAACATGCATGTTGAGCTTAATTACTTTCTAAGCTGAACATGGAAAATGACCATGTATTCTTTCTGCTTTTCCAGTGAATGAGACGTTTTTGGTGGCAAGTTTTGAAGACAGATCAATATGAAAATACCATAGAGAGAGAAAATACCATATTTTCCCAGTGAGAGCAGAAATTTAAGAGGAAATTAACAGAAATGGCCTCAAAATGCATTACAATAATCCCTAGGATATTTTTTTAATGAAGGGGATATAACCAAGTTGCTGATTCTATCTATTCTTGGGGGAGGGGGGGGGACGCTTACTACATTTGCATGCAACTGTTACCATTCCCTTCATTCATAAATTAATTGTGAAGGAGGTAAAGTTAATATATGTAGAGTTAAAAAATATAAAAATTCTATTTCCTCATAGAAAATTAAATTACATACGTAGACTCTCATTGTTGAATAGTTCCTCAGATAAGTAGTTTCATCAAAGCACTATTTGGTCTACCAGCATCAACAAAGGACTGACAGTATAGCCTACAATGAGAGATTAATGGCATGCTGTTCCAGGTGTATGTAGTTCTTTTAACCTAATAAATGTTATGGGCAGAACAGTCATTGCTAGGGTATGCAGCTAGCTATAAAAATGCACCATCATGCTCTGCATAGTTAAGAAAATAGAATAAGACCTGGCAGGGAATTTTTGAACCAATTCAAAGGTAGGAAACTAAATAATTTGTTTTATATTATAATTCCATATGCATCGTCTTTCTGTTTCCTCGTCTTGTTCTGACACTTGATTCTACCCCAGAGCCACAGTAAGGCTTGTCCAGCCATGTGAAAAAGATGAAATAAACTAAATCTGGTGCTCTTCCTCCATTGCATTTCCTAAAGTACTTCAGGAACTTTGCCCGTACTTCAGATGCACATGTAGGTTTTTCTCCATGTTCATCTTTGAAAGATCTGAGAGAAAAGCCTTTGGCCAACTGGGTTTTCATGTTAGATGTCTGGATGAATTGTGTTCCAGTGGTCTTAGCCAGGGAGAACGTGTAGACAGAGAGCAAAAATTTGAACACGTTTTGATTGAATGACAGTTGCCCAGAGATTTTCCTGCCCCTATTATGGCATCAGAGAGGGGTTAGCTAACAACAAGCCCGCAAGCATACTACGCTGCTGGGTAGGAAGGAACTTGACTCTTCCTCTGGGAAAAGTGGGACTAAGTTGACCTCGTAAAGCCAAAATTGTCCCTCTGCAGCTCCTTCCAATGGTGAAGTATTTGCCTGGAATGAGGCTGCCTCTGGCCCCATAGCTCAGAGTATTTGCAGGCCAGCAAAAGGAAATCTGGGCTGTCTGCAGCTCTACTGTTGTGCACAGTATTTGACAGACTTTAAATAACATAGTCTTGACCAGTCCACAACTTCTTCTCTAGGAATTTTTCTAAATGTTTATAATTTAGTCAGATTTTCATGTAGTTTCTCATTTATCTTCATCCTAAAGCTATGTTGAGTCCAGATTCTGCTTTACTTGGGCTTCCAGCTTCTTTTGAAATCCATCATAAAAACTTCCATCATAACATGCCTTAGTATAACATGCAAATGCATTCGCCCCTAGAGCACCCTTTCAGAGTAGGTTTATTAATAAATATGTTTCTTTACTGCCACTGGGGTGGAAGATGTAATGGAGTCTGCATTCCTTAAGCAATATGGGTTGCTATTTAAAAAAGAAATACATTGTAAAGAATTCCATGAAACTGTTACAGCTTTAACTACCCTTAGGCAAGAATTTCAGTCACTTTCTTGTATAGGAAAATTAAATGTTACCTGTTTACTTGGCTTTTTGAAGATGGACTATTTCTAATCCCCTTTTTAAAATGGAGATAACTGTAAAAAAGTATTCACATAACACCATTACCTGAGTTATATTTCAAAGATGTATTTTCATTCCACTTTTTTCAAATGCTTTATTTTACACTTTTGGAATAGTAAGATAAATTGAAAGAGGTCATCTTAAGTACTTACAAGACAAAACATTATTTTCTGAGATGAAAACTGTGCACTAAGTTCTTGAAATATGATATATTTTATTTGTTTCTTGGAGACTGTCTTCATTTTTTAAAATTTGTCTCATTGTTTCATATAATTCTTTAAAGTGTTGTTAAGATTTAAGAACGTGCTTAAAAAGTTTCAGTTGTCTCTGGGAAAAATAGTCTTAATTTATGTTGACCTTTCTTTCCTTTGAGTATTTAGTCTGCATTCAATAAAATTTTGATGACTGCTCTTTAGAAGACAGCTGTACGATATAAAGTATTATAAATATTCAGGTTTCTTCTCCTAGCGTTGCCATTAACAGCTGGGCATCCAGTTCAGCAGAGCAGATTTTGCAGAGAGAGCTTGGCATGTTCCTGAATCAGTATAGTGAAGAAGACTAGCAAGTAGTTTCTTATGGTTTGGGGACCTGTAAAGACATAGAGCATCTGTTCCCCAGTTAAGTCATAGTCTGGTAGCACTGAATCATGTTAAGAGCTAAAATGATGGGAAGAACTACTTTTTTCACCTTGACTGTACCTGTGTTTTAAATGCCTAATACATTATTTCTACTAATGGCAAAATAGTTTCAGCATTTGCGCAGAAGGTATGTAAATGATAATGCTCTTGCATTTTTTTCCTTATTTGTAGTCTTTGAGAGAGACATATACATTTTAATAGAGTCCTGTGCAATTTCTCTTCAGTGTCTTCATTTTATTTGTGGTATAAAGTGGAGAATTGAATTTTCTTTCTAAATAAGCAATGTTTTTACTATGTAGTATTTTAACTAGTTAATATATTTGCTTTAGATGACATTGGTTTTCTTTTACACTGTGAAAAATGTAATGCATCTATGAGAAGGATAAATGTCTTTAAAATTACGGATTTTAGACCTTACTACCAGAAATCTTTGTGTCTCGGTGATCATAAAACTTGTCCATATCTTTCTCTTGTAGAGTTAAGAGAGCACTAAAGTTGGACACTGTTAAAAAGGATAATGTAAGTATTCTGTCTTGTGTATGGAATCATCTAGGGGATATATATATAGAGAGAGAGAGAGAGAGAGAGAGATAAAATGATATTTCAGTAGAGTTGTGTTTATAATGTCACCAATTGGATGTTATCTAGAAAAATCTCAACAAGGTATTCTATTATCTTAGAATAAAATTTGTGTTCCATTTGTCATAGAATTGCATGGCTTTAAATAATGTATGTTTGCATGAATGGGTTGAAAATAACAGGAGAAATATGCATGTGTTTATTACCTTCACTATTTACCCAAGAGCTAAATGACTTAGGATCCTTGGTGAAATCATTTATTAGAAATTAGCTCCATTATACTGGAAGCAAATGTTCTACCATGTAATTGTACATGTAACAATATGGAATTATGATAATGCTGTAATCTGCATATTATAAACTCCAAAATTGAAATGAAAACATTAAAGGCATTTTCATGTCAAGGATATAATTACCTCCCTCAGCTAATCTGACATAATGACACAGTAAAATACTAACACTGCAATGAATTTCACTGCAGTTATCACAATAAAAATAAAATTGTACAGTTGCTATTATTTTTTGTAAATGCAGCTATAGTATACTCCCAGTACCTGCATGTCAGGACATATGACAGTTTATTATCTACTCAAACCAACAGTAGGTGTTGCTACAAGCACCGATACAGAGGAACTTATAAGGACGATAGTATTTAAGTAAAGGAAAACTTTGGAGAAGTATATGAAGAGAAATAGCTGGTCAGTAAATGAGCTTGCAATAACTCTCCACATCTATGTCATTTTAGAGAGATTTGTTTATATGCAGTACATATTTGGAGGTCTCACTGGGTATTTAGCAAACTAGAAATCTGCAATTTTAAGAATTTTCTAGATACTTTTTTAATTTAAACAAAGGTGGCAAAATACCGCAGTGGCACTAAAAAAAATCATTAGCAATTTAATTAGCAGCTTAGTGTACCATTACCCAACTTGTTCTGCTCTGAATACAGCTGTGACTGTAATTTTGCATCTGTTTCTTGGGTTGTAGTAACATTTTTGTAGATGAGTGGTCCAGCTGAAATTACACTCAATTCTTTTTCTGCCTTAAAGCTATTTCTCTCTCTTCCTCCCTCCCCCATTGAAATACCCTGAAATTTTGATGAGGCCAAGAACATGATAGAGGCTGTAACAAAAACAATTGTTCACATAGACAACAAGAATATGCATATTTATGTAGAAATGAAAAAAAGGGGGGGGGAGTATTGTGCTTCAGGATATTTAAATCAACTGCTAACTGTCTGAAATTGAGAAGAAAACTTCTGTGAGTTATGTAATTGTTCATTATTCTTGTAAGTACAGTTCATACTCCTAGTTTTATATTTACTGCCTGTGTAAATGTATACTTTTAGGAAGATTATAACATCAGTTTAAAATTAATTATATGAAATAAATGTTTTCTGTCAGTAATTTACTCAGTGATGAAATGTGATTTCTGGGACTTGGATTCCTAGTGGGTTGTAGTGGCTTTAAGTCACCTTTGTGTTTGCAGCTTTGGGATCTGAATGAGATATGACTTAGGGCTCTCACAAGTGTTGCCTAGTAAATCTCATTATTGCCATTAAAAATACTGTTTCTTCCACCTGGCCACCCCGCTCCTGCTTTTGAAATCTGAAGTTGCTGTAGTTAAATTTTCCAGGGGACGTTTGTGAGAAACCTTAACCTACAAGCAGGAACTTACAAGAATTGTCTTTACATTCTGTGCGGTGTTCTTGACTCAGACCTCATTGGCTCACAACCAAGACCCCAGTAGGCTCTTCTCGCAGGTTATGCAAGCAATTCCTGTGCTGAGAAATCCTAACTGGGCTTGAAGAAAATTTTTAGGTCCCCTTTGTTTTATCTGGTTTGAAGAGGAAGGAGTAGCATGAGGAACTTCCTCCGGCGAAACAGAGTAACACACGATTCAGGATGAAAAGGGAATGAATTAGTTATTTGACGTAGCAGAGGAAATGTCAATGAGCAAAACGCAAATATCGGTTTGTTTAGTTTTTTTGACTTGGCTTAACTACCAGGGGTTTTTTAATGACTATGAAGTGAGGATCTGGACTTTATATTTTACTCATGGTATTGAAACAGTATAAATATGCTTACCTGTGGAACTTAAAGAGAATAAGAATAATCATGTTTAATAAAGCTTCCAGTGAAGAAATACTGTGTGAAACTGAGTGACTGTTATGAGTGACATGAAGGCGAAAAATGATACATAGTCAATTTTATGGAGAGAATGAGGTTCAAGCTGATAGAAAAGGCTAGTTCTTTAGGAGGTGGGTAAGTCATTCCTTTGCTTCCTATAGTTGCAAAAATAAACAACCTTGCTGCAAAACTCTAAAGACTCAAGGTTGTAACAAATTAAAAGTTGAAGAACCTTCCAAATGAGTTTCTCTGTGGTATTTGCTTTCGGTGGTACAGTTTCTCCAAAGGAAAAAAAGTCATCAAGTTATAGAAAGCAGTGTAGCGATGTTACTGCGTTTATACTCCCTTCTCTAAGCCCTTGAGCAAACGTTGAAAGTGAGTGGAAAAAGTGATCTTGGCCAAAATATCCCTTTATTGTTGGCATAACAGCATGAAATCAGTTGTGCGCTGCCTGTGTTCACCACTTTAGAGGTGACCAGTCTTGTTTGGAAGCCACAGGTGACTTGATCTCCTTGAAATGAAGAAGTTAGGCAGAAAGGGAATGTTGCCATTTTCAAACTATGTTTTCCAGCTTGGGAAAAGACCTTTCTGCTCCTTTGTTTAATTTTTGGATCAGCTGGTAACATATCTTGTCAGTGTAGATCTGGTAGTATGTGTATTGCTTAATACTTAAAATTCAGTTACGTGCAACATCACATAGTCACTAGGTCTGTAGTTTCTGAGAGTATAAGATGCTGCTGATCCCAGTGGAGTCTCCTCTAGAAGTGCTACATGTGTTTAATTTCTTTGTATGCTTCCTTTTTGGTACGGTCATTAATGATGTTACTTAAAGCTGCTAGACTTTTTTAGTTGGAAGCAAATTGTTGCTTGAGCTGAAGCCCTTGATGTGCAAACAAATGTTTTTTCTAGGTGTTAGTATAGTGGAATTACAGTTTCTCGGAGTTGCAATTCAGCAGCCAGTCTAGGGAGTAAACTATGCCCCAGAGAATCCTAGTTAATATTTCAGAAGTATAGTCTTGTTTTTCTGGAATAACTGCTCTGCACAATCCTTTTATATCATTTGAACATAGTGAACACTAAACCAGAGGGGAAAAAAAAATGTTTTTAATGGACTGGTTGGGGGGGGGGTTAATTAACACTTGTTTAGAAAATCATTAGAAATAAGTATCATTTGATAGAATTAAAATCTAAAAATTCATAGTTAACGTTTCATGAGTTAAGTTAAGTTTCAGCACTGTAGGAAAAATAACACGAATTTTTATAACTGCTTTTCCAAAAATGTGTTTATGTCAGAATACTAAATCTCTGGAAGCGACTTCTTTTTTTTTTTTTTTTTTTTTTTTTTTTTTTAACTGGGAAGCTCAAGATTGAATGGCTTAATTTTTGGGTAAAACTAATGTTTTTACATACAGTCTGGGCTTTCCATAAGTGGGAGTACATAAAGTTGCGAATTATTTAGAAGATCTGTTACCAAATAATAAATGTTCAGAGTCGCTTTGACTGGTTTGGGGTGCAACATGCACCTCTCCTGATAGGAAGGGTGGAGTTTTCAAAAGGAGAGTTTGCAACTGTTGTAGGTTCAAAGGGATATAGATGCTCTGTTTTCTTTATCCAATATTTATCTAGATTATTTTTCTTTTACTGCCTTTAGCCGTCTGAAGCAACACCTTTGAAGACCAAAAAGAAAAATCTAAATTCTTACTCACCGACAACAGGAACATGCCAAATGAGTCCGTTTTCATCTCCCACAAGTCATAATGTACAAAATCTCAGAAATGGCCTATCAAATGGTTAGTTGAACATTTTGTCTTTCTTACTGCAACACTTTTTCTGGTTATTGGCTTGATTTAGTAATTTATGTCTCGTGTGGTATGTTTGATTTCTTTTTCCTCTTAAAGAATTTTGATCTTTTTTTTGATAAAGCTGCTGTTGATTTTTTTTTAGAGCTTATATCTTTTTCAGTATAGATTTTGGGGGTTTTATAATGAAGCAAATTTTGCCTTTGCTGTGGCATGTGTCCATTCAGTTACATAGTCATGGCTTTTGTCCAAACTGTGAATGCTCCAGAAGTATCTTTTCAGTAGACTAACTTTACTTTTATAGATGTATAGGTTGGGTTTGTTAGGGGTTAAGGAACCACTAGATCATCTGGTATGACTTTTTTTTTTAAAAAAAAAAAAAAAAGCTTTTCTGAGCCCAGTAGCTTTTGTTTCCTAGAAAATGGTTAGGTCTTGATTTGAAGACTTCAAGTGATTTAAAAAAAAAAAAAAATCCATCACTTTCCTTGTTAGTATGTTCCTTGTTCAATTACCTTTGCTACTTTAATAAAAAAAAAAAAAAACTATCTGATTTGAATTTGTCTGGCTTTAATTTTCAGCCATCAGTTCTTGTTATGCCTTTTTGTTGGGTTAAAGAGCTTTTTATGCCCCATATATTTTGGAATTTATGTGCTGTAATTGAGTCCTCACTAACATTCATGAATTATGATGAGTAGAAATATTCTGAGCAGGATAAAGTAACCACTGTTAAGAATTTCCAGACATCTAGATAAATTTCAGCACTTGCTATTGCACCATGTGCTCTCATAATGGGTCTGCAAAAGTGGATAGTGTGGGTTTTTTTGTTTTTTTTTTTTTTCATAAAACAGGGAAATTTTTAAAGGAATGCAGTCAAGAAACGTTGGGATTCTGTCAAAACCGGCCAAACTAAAAATGAGAATTACTTGAAGCCTGCAAGCTGTAAATACTAGAATCTGAGAGCATCACATCCCTTTTCCTTATTAAAAATAGCAGAATACTGGGGGAAGCATGGAAGTATCAGGTGTTTTTGTTGCTGTTATAGCTATGTATAGTTACAGCCTGCGTGATTTTTTTTTTTTTCCTGATTAGTAGTCATGCTAGCAAATCATACTAAACAGGAGCAGAAATGTCCTAACTTTTATTACGCTGCCACATTCTTCCTTTTGACCTGTTTTTGTCATCCTTACTTGTTTGTCAAGCACTTTTAACTGGATAGTTATGTACTCACTGTCAGTCATTCTCAGTAGATTCACGACTTTCCTACCAAATTCATTGCTGCTTCCAATTATTCCCAGAATAGCTGTTCTTCTCCTTCAGTGCTCTGCTTTTGAATTGGGCATTTGCCCCCAGAACTAGTACAGAAGTGACTGTTTCGGCCATCAGCATTCCAAGAAGCCTTTGGAAGTAGAATTGGATTAATTTCTGCCCCCTCACACAGTGAGTTATAGCATCTCTCGACTAATTGTGCAAACCTGATAGCTGGAAGAACTTTAATTTCAGAACACCCTTGCCTTCACAAAATTAAAGATCTCTTATCAATAGCCTGCAGATAATGCATCTTTAATTTTGTGGCATTTTTATAACTATATTGAGATTTGCAATGAAAATCTTGATTTATGTACTTCCAGGTTTGGGGTAGAGGAAGCAAGCTTTTGTCTACTAGGGAAAAAAAAAAGGACCTTTGCCACAGTCCCTCCCCTGTGAACATTTCTTCTCAAAACTAAATGCCATCTTGACTCCTAAAAAGATTATTATTTGGCACAGTGGGTATCTCTACTCTTCCACTTAATGCACCTCCGGAAATCTATCTTTTAAGTGACATTTTATCAGCTCTTTAAGGTGTAGACCTCTGCATTCCTAAGGGACTGTAAGTGATTTCTCTTTGAGATGATTTTCCTCTTCAACTAAGTTGCTTAAAACATTGTCTTAAGTGTTGCCATAGATATCCCTGGTTATGTGCTAAATTTTTAAATCAAGTTAGATAACAATCTAACCGCACTGTTTTTCAGACTCTTCTAACTGTGGAAAGAAATTCTTCTAGTGCCCAGCATTGTGACTTAGTTTGTTTTAGGGAGCTTCCAGTTTCGGCATGTAAATTTGCATCTACTTTATTTTTCTGCAAAGAGAAAGATATTTTCAAAGTATTCCGAGGTCAGATGTCTAGGCCAGTCTCTGCCTTCATAAGTAACAAGAACAATTTATATTTCCACATACTAACTCCTGTGCCTCTATTAGGATTTGATGGCACTTCCTGCATGGCCTGAGGAAGCTATGGTTTGTGGGTGGGATTGGTTTTTTTTCCCCTCTCTTGCTAAATATGAATTTCTGTTCATCCTGTATAAAGGAATCATTCAGGAGGAAAGGTGGTCAAGAAATTTCTCCATCAAATCAGAGGTATGGCTGTTGTTAGTCAAGTCAGTTGAAATGCCCATGCTGGCACCAGTCACGTCATAGGTCAGTTCTTTTTCCATAATTTGGTTTATTATTTTGTCATGATGTAACATCCCACACTTTCACCCAGAACGGAGTAAGGAGTAAGCAGATTCAAGCAAAATGACTCTGGAGGTTAAGCTAGGCGGATTATGATCACTGAATTAAGATTACCTGTATCCTGAGGGAAGAATCAAATTAGAACAATCTGTGTTCCCATTGACTATAATCTAGTGCATTAAGAGGAGCAAGCTTTCTGTTACAGTGTTGGCACATCACAAAAGCAGTTCTGAAAACAATTCTACTTTCTTAATATATAAATGCAGATTTAAATTTTGTGGCTATCTGCAAAGTATGAAACACTACCTCAGCCTGACTCAATATCCACCTATGCTTTAATACTTACACTTTCAAAACCTTTTAAAGAGGTATGTCATGGTAGCAGTCAAATTAAAAGATTATGGCTCTTCAAATATGTTTCCCTAAAAGCCCTAAATGTATGCAATTAGCTTCTTAAATGGATCTTTCCTTTAGTTTTAGTCAAATGCCTTTTTTGGACAAAACTCATGATAAACCATCAGTTAATAAACAAATGTTTAAATGCACTGCAAGCTTTAAAACTTTTTTGGCAGCCCTGCACTCATATTATAAGCCTTATTTCTTATGTAAAAGACAAGAGGGGGGGTCAAAATGCTTTGGTCTAAAATGTCTGTTTATTGGGATGTCAGTGGGAGGAAGGGTTAACCTGAACTGTATTTCCATACTGAAATGAAATATGGACATAAGGGAATGTTCTTTTTGCCTATAAAAAGACTGATCACATGTTCATAGCTGTCATTTAGATAGATAATTATTTGGTAATATAGCAGTAGCCATCTTTTTTCCTCTGTTCATGTAGCTAGAAAACGGTGGTACAGACTCCGTCTCATATCACAGATTTCAAGCTGTCCTTTAAACCCACCATTTCTCTTCTCCTTCTGAAAAGACACTTTTATTTCAAGTGTTCTGGTATTTTAAAAGATGATGCATATCACTTATATGTGTGGAGTGGTGGAGTGTAATCCATATTCTATTTTTCTGTGACCAGTATGTAGGAGCACAACAGAATGAGATTTTATTGCAAAATGAACACCGCTAGCTATAAAGACTTAACGTTACATTGTGTGAAGTACACTAAGTTGCATGTGTAAATGTAGCTTCATTGGGGAGACAGGTGGAAGTTATTTGTCTTATGAACATGACTGTCTTTTGGATAATGGTGTGCAGGAGTGCCTCAAAGAAGACTAAATACCCACAGAACGCTAATATTGTTCAAAAATAGCCATTTACTTATTTTACAGGAAGACATGAATCGCCCCTATTGTAAGATAGTTTGCCTTTGTGATGTTGCAGTGTCCTGTTGGGCTGCCTGATAATTTATATATTCATTGATAAACTACCCACAAATCCCACAACCCATTTATGAAATAAATTTTTAAAATAACAGAATATTAATTCTTCGCTAGTTCCTCATCGTTGTTGGCTAGTATATTTTTAAGATTTATTTTAAATGAATTTACTTATATCCAAATCAGTCCAGGATTCAGCCCTTCTGTAGTACTAACCTAACAGTAATTTCAGTTTGATAATTGATGGCTGATTTAAACGTAAATTCTAAAGTACTTAGATTTAAAATGAAATCTTTTGGGGTCTTAACCTTTAGCTACTGTAGTGGAACAGCTTAAACTTTTATAGCACCTTGTCATTCTGAGGAATTTCTAAACGTTTTACAAAATATTAAAATTAAAACTTAATCCATCCTTGAGTGCTGATACTTATATGTAATAATTTAAATCTAGCAAGAAGAAATCAAAGTGCTTAATACTTAGTGTAGTCTTTCTTTTTCAGTCTGATATTACAAAGGAGACGTATTACAGTGAAGGGTGAAAAGCACCTCACTGCAGAGGGTCTTTTCTAGAATTACTGCATTTGTTAAGGCCACAATGAAGACCTATCATAGTTCCCTCCAAGTCTTTTCCATAAGGCTGAATTTCAGTTTACCATAACAACTGTCCCAAGATGAAGCATTCATAAGAAAATATCTGTATCTGTTGGAGGGACAGTGGGGATGAACTAATTGAAAATGCCTCTTTGAGAACTTCTTTGGGACCAGAAAAAAATATCTTTCTTTGGATGGGTGATTATAGTCTTAATTGGCTATAGGTACAATGAACGCAAAAGCTGACTGACCTGGATGCAGTTCTAAGTCTCTAGTTTGTGTTGGAGCACTAATGACCTCATTGTTTAAGGGGAAAACTACTAGCAAAAAAAAAATGAGTGAGCGCATGAATTATGCCCTGGCCTCTTCATATATACGCAAACACCATCACCATTTTCTTAGTAAGTATCAGATCCAAATGGGATTCAGTCTGTTGCACAAGAGAGTGGACTGTGTCAAAACAGAACTCTTGCCTTGCAATAGAAAATGAGAGATTAGGTGTGTGACTGATAATGTTGGGAGGGGCGGGATTCAAAAGCTGGAAGTTACAGAAGTTCTGTATTATGGGATGTCTTCAAGTTCAGCCACAGCCGAACGGAAGCCGTTTCTACTATTCAGATGTGATCTCTTTATGGCTGGAACCTAGGCAAGCATAACACCTGAAGTGTTGGAAGGTGACCATATAGATTGTGTGGAGCGTAATACCATCAATAGTTTTGGCCATACTGGTTCCAGTAGATTCATCGGAGAGTTCTGGACTATGGGATCCTATCAAGTTTTCGTTAATCATTTTGTACAACCTGTAATTATCTGGGAATTAAATTTATTGTTGCAGTTTTAATGCTCTGAATAATTTGGCGTGAGATCTACATCTTCAGTTTTCAATATTCTTCCTGAAGTCTAACTTAAATATTTAAAAGACAGCCTATGCTATTCTTTAAGTAGTAGCTAGAAGAGATGCAGTTTTTTTTTCCTGCTACTGCATCGCCCTCCTGATTTGCTCATTGGAGGGCAAGCGAAATTGACAAGGTAATGTACTGACGTTTAAAAGCCATGCTAACTGATACACCAGATAAACTTCTAATCTGTTATGTTCAAATACAATTTTTATCTGAAATGTTTAGGCCGTGATAAGTTGTGTAAATAAATGGAAAATCAGAAAGGAACTAGTGTTTCTTGTGATCAGATGTATACTGGGTATACTCCGTGTTATACATACGAAGTCTTTGTAAGTGGCTGTTGAACCACCTTGAGTAGATGGCATCCGAGGAGCTGGAGACTTTTAGTGCTGCACTAACTTTCTTAATCTTGTCAGCTTCACTGAAAACATCTCTCCTTCCCCCTGCTTTGGGAAAGCAGTCTTTGTGTTAGATGCTTGTACTGGATTTTGGTCATTTAAGAATGCTCTCCCTACAGTGACAAAAAGCAGGCAGATTTCTTATGAGAAGGGCAGTTTATTTACCTTACACCACTTGTAAGCCCAGCTTTTGTTAATTAAATCCATAGTAGACTTTTGTGGTAATATTCTACTCCTGTTTCCTCACAGAAACTTGTAACTGCTCGAAACTTCAGTACAATGAAATATAGAAATGTGACTTGACATGCTGAATAATGGCTGCTGGCGTATGATTTATCATGCCCCATCATATGACAAGCACCTCAGCTAGAATATTATATTGTCAATATAGCATGTCAGAGCCTTTGGAAGTAATTTGCACTGTCTCCTTGTAGTTGCTTACAAGATGGAGTTGGGTCACAGGCACTTTTTATTAAAGGAAAACGGAGATTGCCTTGTTCTGTCATTACAGTAGTTTCTTGGTAATGACCTGTGCTCATATGCTGTACTGAGGAGGCTAATAGGACTAAAAGCTTCTGCCTAGGAAGCTATACTAACTTCCAGTTATTAATACTATAATCCGAAGGTTTTCACAAATATAAATTGTGAACTGATGAGAGGTCACACTACAAAAGACGAAATTATAGTAGTGTGTTTCATTATTATGGAATCTGCCCTGCTTCATAAGTGAGTTTTTTTTTCTTTTCTTGAAAGATCATTCAGCAGTCAAGGTTCATATTAACACCTATCTCTTTTATGTACTTCAAGTATTGGATATCTTGTTTTCATCTTTCTTTCTTTCGTTTTCTTGTAAACCTCCTAGGAGATGGAACTGAGCAGAATGATTCAGAAATCAGATTATCCAGAAGAGGGCAGCCTCAAACAGAGGAGAAGGATGCGTAAGTGTATTTCAGTGCATTGTGGATGAAATTCCATGATTTTTAATTATGAGAGATGTTAATGGTTCTTACGGAATTAAATGAATAGTGATTATTTTTTAATAGTTAAAAGTCATTGGGGTTGGATTTTCAAAAGCGTTGAATGGCAGCCTTACATCTATAGATACAGATTGCTATGTGTTTTGCAATAAAGCTATGCAGCCAGTGCTGCTTCTCACTGGTAGTGGGGCATATGATCCTCTGCCAGTTACAAGAGTCACACCCGTAATACTATACCAAAAGATATTGTAATTAAGTTGACTAAAGGAATGTGCATTTTTTTATTTCCAGACTCTTTTGAAAGTGTACGTTCTTTACCTTTTTTGAAAGCGTTAACTATTGGCAAAGATACAGGGCCAAGATCACAGGGACGCTTTCTGATAAAACTAACCGCAAATGATCATGACTAAACTTAATATTTGTTTTGCAAAATCTTTTCACATTTTTGTCTTTTCTGCCACAATCTTATTTTAATCTATAGGCCTAATGCTATTAATGGACCTTGGGCAGTCCACTTTTAGTAAAGCACAGTTTTTAGGTGAAGTATCTGATTAACTGCATTCCTAAACTCGATGGATGTGAGGAAGAAGAGGTATAATGTACTACAAATGGGGCTGTTAGTGTCTCATTTTGTTAGTAATGCCTGATCTTTTCTGTTATTAAAAAAAAAATGTTTATAATTTATAACATTGCCAAATTTCACCTAAAATGTGAACTGAAATTTTGTATGCCAACAGTGAGTTGTCAAGCTGAATGTATGATTTATGTATTTCAGCCAAAAACAAACATACCCATCCCTAAGAACGAAAGAAGGGAAATGTTAGTTCCATAATAAAATCTGGTGATTGGAAAGCTGTGAAACTCTGTATGTTGGATTGTATCAGGGATGCTTTTCATCTTCATGTAAAGTTATCCAAGTTGGAAGTCTTTGAAGTTATGAGCTTTTAAACTATGGCAGTTGTACACACTTAGTATGACTACCTTTAAGCTTCAGTGTAGCTACAAATCTGAAAGTTTCCTTCCTCAATGAGCGTGTTCATACCTCTTCCAGCTAAAACAATGTTATTCTAGATCCTCCCCTATCAGTTTCCATCCTTTTTACTCAACTGAAATTGCATTCACCTTCTTCAACACTGTGGCTATACTTTTGTTCTTGAAATCTTACTATTCTGTCATGTTGTCCTGCCTTTTCAGTCGTTCCTTCAGCATGTCCTCTGGTGGATCCTTCTTATTCCCTTCCTTCCCATTTATCCCCATCTTTCTATAAACAGTACCTTTTCTTCTCCTTTCGTGTTTTAAAGTAAGGTCACTTTTGAGCACAAATGTAGATAACGTATTTCAGCGGAAGACTTGCAAATATTTGTTTTTTCTATGCCATCTTTATCCAAGATGAAATCTTGACCTGCATCTTTAACATCTATCTGAGAAACTCTACTTCATGACTCAGCGTCAATATGTCTATATCATATCTATTCATCTCTCCTCTACAGCATTCTCAATTTTGCTGTCATTCTGTGTGACGTGACTGTCCTGTATTTCATTCAAGCCCAGAACCTGGGTATCCAATTCAAATTGTTATCTAAATTCTCATGTCTGTAGATCCTGCATATTTCCTCTCCAAAATACCTGTGAGGTGAATTTCCTGTTATATCAGTTTGTCACTGAGAGCTCACCGCCTCCAAACGTAATGCAAACCTCCCTTTTCACCACATATTCATTTTTCAGCAAGCTTTTTTGTACTTTGATTGTGTTCCTACTTCTGATAATGGTCATACTGTAAGTCCTGTTGATTTTGAAGGTAGAGTGCAACTGCTGTGCTGCAGTTTGTGTTACTGGAAGAAGTATCACCATGCTAGTTCTGAATTCCCTGCAAGCTCGTTAACCAACGGACTTTAAAGGGTTGGATTTTTGTACTGAGATGGTTTTCTTTCATCATATGCCTAAGTGTATATAGATTCTGTCATTCTGCTTCTATATTCTGTTGTATGTGTTTAATATTTGTACCACAGTAGTACCTGGTGTCCCAGAAAATAATTCTCTTGGGGCTAGATATTTTGCACATACATTTATTTTTACTGACAGATGATATTCGTGACAGGTATTCGTGACACTTACTCAGATAAGTATTATGTTTCTTATGTTTGAAGTTATAGCTCTTATCTTGATAATTCCACTTAAACTCTTGGATGTGATTTTTATTGTAATGGATGCTTACCTCTGTCATTAAATTGAAATTTCCATTGTAGGATGGAAAGCATTTTTAAGTGATGGAGACCAACAGACAGTAGAGTTGCTTGGGTGACACTTTAGATGGTTGAGAAATTAAGTCTTACAGCTGTACCAGTAAATTTACCAGCTGTAAGTTCTGATGAAAGTATTTTTCTGTGATAGAGTAAATCCTTTGATCAACATGTATAGACTTATTTCTTAGTGATTGCATTCAGCAGTTCAGTGTGATTTTTAAAAAAGGGCAAAATTTTCAGAAGACCAGCATTTAGCAATATGCCAGTAAAACACTTTTATAAACTAACACCTACCCAGTAATATTTTATGTGAACTTCCATACACTTTATAGGTGAAAAAGGTATTGTACAATACACCGACACTGGCATTTTCTTTCCTGCATAGCCTTCTGTTGCCAAGTACAAATGCAATAGTGATGACTTTTTCTCATATTGTAATTCTCTATCTAAATATGAGTTTGAGGGATTCTTTTAAGTGTGAGTCTCCTTTCTGTGTGAAGAAGCAGTAGATGTTTTCTTTGTTGTCTCCATTTGATTTCTGTGTTAATATACTTCAAAAAGAAACTAGTCTAAATCTGAAAGGGGAGATAGTGCAACAAAACTGCACCAATAGCATCATGTGATGTTGTCCACACTGGGCTCAGTTTTAACTTTCCTATGGCTACAAGCAATGTCTAAACGTCTTACAGTCCATGGGTTTTGGCAGCCTGTCCTCTTGATTAAATTCCTGTTTTTGGGAACAAATTAGTTTGATTCCTGTTTTTATCATTGTCTTCCTGCATTATTATAAGAAAATCCTCTAATATTGCTGAACCTGAGTTCCCTATCCTTAAAATTAGGATATATGTTTTTGGCAGTCCCCACATATGTCCTAACTAAAGGCAACCCATATATGTTAAGACACAATCAGGTGTCCGCACAGTCCATCTGTTTACAGTTAATGTAGATCCATCCTGAGAACAATTTTAAGAAAATCTGAAAAACAGTGTAAATAATGATTTTTCACTAAGTGGTGATGTGACTAATTGAGACTGTCTATTTCTTTTTAACTTTTTATGCAGGTTCACAGAATTGCAGTCCAAAGTTAAAAATTCATTGCATAGAATTCTGAAAATCAGAGAGAATCTGACAAGCCTACAGGTTTGATTTACGCTGTTTAAATTGTTTTTATGTACTTTTAACATAGGACGTGAAATAAAACTTAAATATTGTACATAAGATTTTCATTTTTAAGGAATGGGGAGGAAAATAAAATACTGGAAACCAAGCAGATTTGACATTGACATGGAAATCCGTGTAAGACTAAAAATGATATACTTGGAAAAACAACTTTAGTTTCTAGGTTCCTTTTTTTTTTTTTTTTGATTTGTTTCTCTCTGCTCATTTTGTGCACAAGTAAAAGCATAAGCATATAAAGTATTATCATCTATTATTTATGACCTGTGATGTATGAATTATTACTACAGAGATTTTTATGTTCTTGAAAATTAAATATCCCTTTATACCATTTAATTTACCATCAATGCATCATTATTTAATAAAATCTGTTTAATACGTGCTAAAATGCAAATAATTTTTCTGGTTTATTCATATTTTGTTTCCTGAATAAATTTAGCACAGGGTTGATTTCTATATATCAATATCCTCAGAAATAATTCAATGTACTGCAAATATTGTATTGATCTATTTTACTTGCATAGGTAGTCTGACAATGTTTTATTTACAGAAAAGACTACCCGTTTAAAATCTTTTAATTGAAACGTTTATTTAGAAAACTCTATTGAAAAATCCTTTATTTTTCTCATTAAATTGATACTGAATGTTTTTAGATGTATCATGAATGCTGAGGAGTATCTTCAATAAAATCTTAAATGCTCGTAGTTTTCCTTTATTACTAACATAATATAATAATGTTGTACATGCTCAGAGATTGCTTTTCTGGGAATCAAGTGTTTATGTGTTTAAACAGCGTAAGACTTATGAAGCACAAATAACAGGATATTTTAAAGTAACATTTTCAAAGGCACTTGAATGCCGTTTTCAGAAGTAGTGTATGTTTTTTACACACTTAAACTTCTGAGTCCCATTGACTTTGAGGTGGAGTCTCATAAGCTCTTAGAGCTTATGAAAAATTCGAAAGGGAAACATTCCTACTTTCTGATGCATTTAATAAGTTGTACACATATACAATACATGTATACAATAAGTTGTAGATGTAGAAGTAGGTAATTTTGGAATGGGAGTCAACAATATCTTTAATTATATTTCTTTCCAGGCTTTAGAGGGCAGTAGAGAGCTTGAAAATATCATTGGTGTCTCAGATTTGTCTTGCATCTTGAGTGCTGAAATGCAGAAAACCCAAGCGCTAAGTAAGAAGGATTTTCAATAACTGTTATCGCTTTGCAACAATTTAATATGGATCATTCTGAATTTTTTCTAGATTTATACCCCACTGTTTTGTTATAATGCAGTGTTATACTCCAGGCACCTGACACACGAGTTCTTTTTGTCAGGACTATTACAGATGCACTTCCTTGTCCATCCAACCAAGGACATAAGAGAAGGCAACCCCAACTGCCCACTCTTCTACCTGGTAGCCACGGATGGAGAGGAAGAACTTGCAATAGTAACACCTTTTCTGATGTAAACAGTTAGATACTTAGTGGATAGTTAGCTAGTGATTAGGCTAAACGTTAACACTTTGATTGGGTTTCCTCTGTTCTCTTTTTGCAAGGAAGCTGTTTTGTTTGTTTGCTTGTTAGGAGGATTAGGCTGAATATAGGTTTCCAGGCTTTAAAAACTGCTATTCATGTGTCTTTAAATGATGGACATACCAGATGCTTATTGTGTTGGGATAAGGGCACTTTACAGATACCGCATCTGTAATACTTTTCCAAAGGAACCCAGAAAACCAAAGATTCTCGTGTTTGTGTGTCTCTTTTAGGAAGCTTTTTATCTTTACTCTGAGTCTGAGGTTCTTGGGACTAACGAATCTTCAGCAGCTAAAAGGGCAGTCATACTTCTCTTCCCAAACACCTCTGCAACTGGAAGAGCTATATGTGATGGGAAGTATTTTAATGCACAAAAACTTACCATTCTTCACTTTAGAGAGAACAGCATTAAAAAAATAAAATAAAATAAAAAAGGAGGATTGGGAGATTCCTTTAAGAGCTAAAATTTTTCCCTAATCAGAGGTAAAAGGTAGTTCTGGGCACCAAAGCATTCTGTTGATGTTCAGGCTCTAATAACTACACCTCAAAACAGTTGGTTTATTCATTTTTACAAAAGCAACATCTTATATCTATCCCAAATCTGTACCTCCCCCCCCCCATCTGTACCCATATGGCATGACTGTGGTATGGGTGTATATGTATGATCACATTTGCCTACTACAGGTTCTCAAAGATTTTTATATATGGTGGTGTATCCAACACACATTGTGGCACAAAAGTCTGCAGGAACACTCTTATAGTCTAGCTCCCAGCTCATAAGTCCCTGATAAGGGAATATAAGTAATATATGTGCAGTGTCTCTATGTCCACTCTGTGGACAAACATGTAAAGAAGATAAAACAGTTTCTTATTCTTCAGCAAATGTGATATATTGCCAGTATACGTTATTCTACAACCCGTCTGGTTGCTCTATTTTCTGTAGAGTGTAATAACACTGGAATTAGCTATAGCAAAGCAACACGTAGGGTGGCTGGGACAACTATTTATGTTTTTAATTGAAAGCAAGGAGGACAGTAAAGCCACAGGTGCTAGAGGATTTTTCTGATCAAAGAACACTGACTCATCTAAAGCATGAGGTTCGTGCACCCAGCAGTGGATTGTATTTTTTGGACCACACAATTCCAAGAAGTACTGTTGTTTAAATCACCATTTCTCTCATGATTTGTGTTCCAGTATTCATCCAGTTTTCATTTTACGTGTGTATACACTGTACTAGTTCCTGCCATAATGCGTATAAAAAGATGCTTTCTTATATGAAACAAAGTTTTCTGAAAGCAGTTTATATTTACATTACTACCCTACACTGCGGATAGGGCAGTAAGACTGCTATATCCAGGAGAAGGTTGCAAATAGTTCTCAGACTTATTGTTGACACTATCTATTAAGTCAGTCAACTGTTTTTGTTAGCCTTCTTGTTGCCTCCAAAATGGAAAAGAATCCTATGTTCCCCAGTCTCTGAATTGGGAACAAAGCCGCTGTGTCAGCACTGGAAGACAAAAAATGGGAATAAAATATGGTAGGAGGCTTGTAAACACAGCTGCTCAAAATTATTGTCTTCCTTTTTGCAAATTTCTTCCTTTTTTTGAGCACAATACACAGATAAGCTTTTTTCGTCACCCCTTGAAGAAAAATACAAATGCGTTGACCATAAAAAAGAAAGGATATATATTTATTACTTTCCTTAAAAACTCTAGTGTAGTTTCTTGACTTTGCATTTGTTTCTCCACTAGTGAGTCATGTAGAAGAACTACAGCTGTTGAAAAGAAGCCATGGAAAACATCCTGCCCGAGGTAAGACACTTTTTA
Organism: Struthio camelus; assembly: GCF_040807025.1. NCBI lineage: Eukaryota > Metazoa > Chordata > Aves > Struthioniformes > Struthionidae > Struthio > Struthio camelus. Next base: position 35,818,153 of record NC_090949.1, on the reverse strand, counting down.
TAATTCTTGTGTTACAGATGCTTTGACAATTTATTTTAGTTGATTCCTTCTTAGCAGTTCTTTCTATTTTAAATAAATTGGATAACCTTTAGCATGTAAAAATTATAAAAATCAAATGTGTTTCTTCAGAGTATGCAGGCTAGCCTAAACTTTTACACTCATATGCAAATTTCATCTTTTCAGCAGTTTTTATTATGTTGGATATTTCTCCATAAAGCTCTATAAAAAGAAGAAATCATTAATGGTCCTGCGTTTGAGGCATGGTCTAGAAATAAGTGAAATCAGCTCATAGGGAGTTTACATGCCCTTTTTATATATCAGCTATCCTTGTTCTTCCTTTCTCTTCTCTCCCCCCCCCTGCATTTTCAGTGCGTAAGCCAAGTAGCATACGGTCTTTGCAGCAGAACCTTTTATCACCTTATATGTATTGTGAGGTATTTAGCACACTCCTGGGGACTGTGAAATCCTGACTATTAGGTTTCTTCATAACTAATACTGAGAAATTATTTGAGGTTGGTGGCATTTAGTATAGCGTGGCCCACTTAGCCACTTCAGCCCCTTGTCTAATTCAGAAGGTGAGGGGGGTGAAAACAAGATTTCTTATCTATCACACGCATTAAAAACAACAAGCATTCACCACTTTTGGTATTTCTGTTAGCTTTCATGCATTCTACCTTAAAACAGAGCAAGAGCAGAATCAAAGTTGTGATCTATACTGTTTTGTCTGCCAGAGCTGTCCCAACCAGCAGGACTGTTTCGTATCACAAGCAAGCAGCCTCTATGACTTTGGCTGTATCTGTTCCTCCAGTCTGTTCCTCCAACTAAAATCTTTCTTTGGGGAATTTTCCTCCTATAGTGATAAGAAAACATAGTATTTTCCTTGGCTCCAAGAACATTATCACAAAATTAAAAGTGGAATTTGGCTCATTTGTGCAATCTGCTATTTTTGATTTACAGTACAAACTCCCCATGTCCTTTTGTTCAAATGGATCACTGCTTTTATCAGGCAGTGATAATGGTGAGCACCATGGGCCACTCCAAGTTTAAAGTCATTGCCTCCTTTGTGTGTTGCCCCTTAATGATCACTGGAATATACATTAATAGTTCCATCTTTGCTCTGGAAACTAGCCCATAAGGCTAAACACTTATCCAGTGATCAGTCTTGTTGGATGAGATATTACCTTTGTGAAAGAGGATAGAAATAGAGTTATGAGTTTAAGAAGTTGACCATCTTTGAAGTTTCAGTGTCAACTTTGATTTAACAAAGAGTAAGTTCCATTTTGCTGTCTTGAAAATATAGACATGGTAGAGGCAAAGTAGTATGTAATTAAAAAAAAAAAAAAAGAATTTAGAGATGTTTTGCTTTGCCTTTTAGCTTTGGAATGTGTTTTTTCATAATTATTTTTAATTAGTTATGCTCAAGACTTAAAACCTATGACTATTCTGTGGCTTGAAACAGATGGAATGTCACATTATCATCACATGGTGAGGCATGAAATTTACTTTGCGTAAACAACCTCTACTTAAAACAACTTAATACAAAACATTCCTTGCTCAATAGGCAGCATTATGTAGGACTCAGTATATCATTTTGTGTGACCAGCATAAAAAATGGCATCATTGCTTGTCCATGACTAGCATTTACAGTAAACAAAATGTTTTTGAATAGAATGTAAGCAAACTGTAGAGCAGCTGCCAAGAGATGAAATCTAGTGACTTTGTTGCAGTCCAAAACACATTCTATGTGTGTTGAGAATAAGTGTTTAGGTTGTAACAGGCATAAGTTAAAGGAAAATTTAATAGTTTCCCCGTTTGAAGGAGTGAAGATAGCATTTGAAACAGGAAAACTGCTTAAGCTGGTTGTTACAAATTATATTTTGTTTCCTAAGAAGAAAAACACTAACATAAATCATGTCCATGACTGTTTGTTGTTCAAGTAGGAAGCAATAAGAGAATGTTATAGAAGACCAAATACGTGCAGTGTTAAGGAAAACTATTTTCAGGCAGTACCCTATAATGACATACAAAATACTTTTTTCAAGGGCAAATAGGATCATCCCTTTTAAGTTAACTATCCACAGTACTGATAAAGAAGTTTAGTTCTAAATGTTTGTTACTTTCATGTTGTTTTATTTTTAATACCAGACAAGTGATTCAAATTTGTGCTCTTTGCAAGGATAGTGGTGTCTTTCTGAGAGACCGTATCAGTGTTAACTAAGCGGATTTTCATTTAACCGCATTTGAAATTACTGATGAAAACAAACCAGGAGAGACATGGGCCAAGTAACACCAGGTTCCCACTGGCCTGTCCAGTTTTACTGTACTCTGTGAAGTGGGCAGTGAAAATGCTGACCTCTTTGTTCTAAAACAACTATGAAGCATGGCAGTTGGACCTTGTATGCCAAAAGGCAAGAAAATAACAAACTGTTTTTCCTTGCAGGTAGTTTAATCTGCTCCAATTCATATAAAAACTCCCTATTACTATGCTCACAGTCAGCAAGAGAACACCTTCATTAGGCCAATGGACTCAGCAGCAAATATACCCATAAAAGGCTTACATAAAGAGAGACAATGCTTTTCTCTGAGGTATATGTTTCTTTTAAGCAATACCTTACCTGCGGATTAAAATACAACTGAATAATCTGTTTTGTAAAAAAAAACTTAAAGAGCCTCCCAGGCTAAAGAGAGAGGCAGCTAGAGAGCTATTGTAAAACTACACTTTGTTATCCAAGGACTTTCTTGTCTCATCTGACAGCTTGGCTTTTGCTATCACAGGCTACTCTTCCAAGGAGTTTGAGGGTTAACTCAAACTCAAAGCTGCCAGCTTTGCCTTTCTTTTCTTGATCTTATGTTGGTTGCCTCAAAGAATGGAAAACTGAACCTGCCTTTCTGGACAAAGACACTATTGCCTCTGAATTCTCAGACGTACAGGAAAATATTACAAATTTCCTGAAGTTCTGCTGTTTTCTTGTACAGCCATCTTCTTGAAACTAATTGTCACACACACAGGAGCAAGAGGTTCCTTTTTTACTTTTTGGTCAGGGTTGCCAACTTAACTGCTTTTGAATTATTTCAGAGTCCAAGAAGACTCTTGCTGTGTGTATATGACTAAATGTAAAATCTCATTTTAAAAACTGCAAAATGTAGAAGCCTCCTTTAATAAGCAGAATATTGTCTCACAGCAGATAAAATGGTAAGAATATGATATTCCACATTTCATGTCAATTCATATCAGTTTGTTTGGACTTTGCATTGGGTCTTGGTGTACAAGCAACTTAATAGTTTGGGTCTGGGTTGCTGATGCATTGCTGTGGGTGAAGATAATTCAATTTTTCAATATATTTCTACCTCATTCTCAGATGAAATAGAATAAATTGTTGACCTTCAGACATGTTTGGGTGTCTATTTCCCACCTATCCTTCCTTCTCCCCCTCCACTGGGATCTTCTGGGGAAAGAGACCTTGGATTTCAAATGTAAAATTTTCAGGAGAATATCTGTGGGCTTTTCTGACCCTTTAAAACCCCTAATCTAAAAACCATAGGTTTCTCTCTCAGCCTGACCTTGTATTCACCTGCAGGGAAGAAATATCATCATACCTTCTCTGGGAAAAGTCAGTCTCATGAACTGGCTAAGCAGAAGGTTATCAAGTGAACGGAATGAAATCCACAAGTGAATTTATTCAGAAACTGAGTGTCCTTCCCCTGTTTCCATTTCTTGAAAGCAAATGAAACAAATAACATGATTGCCTTTGCTTACAGCAAATGCTCGAATGCTCGCTTTTCATGGTAGGTGATAAGTTGGACACAGCGTTTGGACCTAGATATTAGGAAAGGCCTTTTTATCTAAGGAATCTGTAGGCCTCTTTCTTAAGAACCACTGTATTAGCTGAATGTCAGAAAGAACAATATGTTCTGGTTTTGTGAGAGTCTCGCCTCTAGGCATTGGAGATAGAGATATTTCTGAAATTTAGTTCTTTCATATTTTTAAAGTATTAGGAAAAGGCTGCTAATGTGTGCACACACACACACAGTTTAAGAGAATTTTGACAAGACCTCTCCATTAGGCACTCTGTGTCAAGTCTCTTCTCTAAAAGCAACAAAGATGATCCAGTGGACTTTTTTTTTTTTTCCAACTAGATTATCATTAGATGGAAACTTGTAGTACTTTTAGTTTGTATTTGCAAACAATGTACTTGCAGTTCTTAACACTTTTTTTTCTCTAATACCCAGGTTTGGGCATTTGTTTTGTCTCACATCTGAAATGTCTGCTCTGACTTAATATCCCTACTTAATGTTTTCAAGACAGATGAAGACTGTCATGAGTATTCATTTCCTTAACTCCTGCAGCCAACCCAGATAAGAGTTGCCTCTTTGGGCTAGTTGGAAAGGCTATGAAACTTTGTGCTAAGACAAAAATTAGGTTAAGAATTAACCTGTTTTGAAGGTCCCAAGAGGCACTCTAAAGCCTGTAACATTGCTGTTCAATTAGATTCTAGGAGTGTTTACTCAGCCTACTGCCAGAAAGCCTGGATGCCAGGGCTGGATAGGCTAGAGCTGATGCTGTAATGACTAGTTAGACCAGATCTGTAATGCCACTGCAGTATGGAGTACCTACCTGCCTTTATGACAGGATAGAGAACCCTTAGGCCAAAGAAGGCACAAAGGGACTGCAGTTTGGAAGCACTTCGCAGGATTTCCTTTAGAAGAGCAGTAACTGTGGCTGGCACAACTTAGGTTCTTAAGATGTAGGTGAATGGCAGAGATCAAAGAGAAATATTGTGCAGACTCACTGCATGAGTGAGAACACTTGTAAATGGGACAGGATTAAGCAAAACTGAATTAAGATTACTTCAGTGATGAACATGTGTCTATATAAGGACTTCATTCAACTCACCTCTGTTGTTGACTCATTAGTTATTTTGAATGTCCCTGTGCAGAGACCCAGAGAAATGATTCTACCCTTCTGCATTTAAAATTAAAAATAATTGTGAATTGCCCCAAAGTTCATCTTAAGCAGGAGTGTTGTATTCCATTATAATTTGTATTTTGTGGATTAAAAACTGTTCCTTGGGTTAAATTTAACTGTATGTCTTCTCTCATTCTACGTAAGCAGGTCTTTTCTTAGCTTGTAACTGTGCAGAGTCTTGTACAGCCTAAAAGAGGTAATAGAAACCGCCTAGTCTGGTATGCAAAAATCGGCAGCGCTGGTAATTTTCTCAGTACAAGTGAGCAATCACGTCTATTGAAGGAATACTACTGAAAGGTTAGGGAGCTGGTGAGCAGGGTTCTGTCTGATCCCCAAATACTCCTCTCCTTTTCTAGCAGAGTGTGGGTCTGTTGGAGAGCATCTGCACCTTGTAAGTGCATATTTTAAAATACAACCTGAGATTTGGAAAGTATCAGGGTCTGAGGTCACAGGCATGATAAGTTTTTTGGATGGAAGGGGGCAAATTAGAAACTTCTCCAATGATTTAACATCCTCTGCTATGTAGATGAAATATTAAGCTATTAACTTTGGTGGCAGATACAGAAATGCACATGAGACATATGACTATAGTCCTCAGATGTATATACATATAGAACTGTCAGCCTGCATTTTATATGTAGGTGTCAACCATATTTATTCATGAATTTAACTCTTCTGTTTATACTCTATTTTCCTATGTACCTTTTTACAGACTCAATAGCTATTACTTTTTAATTCTAGTGGATCTACACTGTAGTGTATTAAGCTTAATAAAAAATTAAAAAGAATTGTAGTTCTTTCAACAGCAATACGTAGCAACTTCTACGTGAGAATAAATACTGCTTTCTCCCATGAATATAATTATTTAAAATAAAAAAAAAAAAGAAAAGAAACATTAGTTTGGACTCACTTAGTAGCAATTATATGTTTAAGAGGTGTAAATAACTTGCTATCCAGACATTACAAATATCCAGGAGCTCTGTATGTGCTGATGACAACAAAATTGAAAAGAAAGACTGTAATAATTCTGACTGGTTTTCTCTGCAGAAGATATTGATTATTTGTGTGTGGTGAGAGATTTGGAAAATTCAATTAAAGGAGTTGTGCAAAGGTTTCATAAATTTTCCTTGTACAGCGTGTACACAGACATTGTTGCGTATTAAATCAATGCAGCACTTCACAATATATTTTCTTTGAAACATAAAAATAAATAACATTTAAACAGTTCTGCTTACTACAGAAACAAATTTTATTTTCTGTGAAGCATTTAGTCATGTGCTATCACTGACTCATACACATTTGCCAGCTGTAACAAATTTTATAGACGTTTTCTCCAGAGACATAGCTCATATACTATGAATTTTTAAATGAGCAAATGGTGAAGAAGGGATGTCAGCAATATAAAAATTGATCAGTTAAAAGATAAAAGCATAAGTAAAGAGATTTGTATGGTAGTCTTAATAGGTTTTATTAAATAAAAATACTATAAAAAGACAGTAATGAATAGACTGAAGCTTTTAACTGTGGTTGAGGTGGAGAAAAATTATTCTGGCACGTTTAGTAGAAGATTGGTTTTATATCACCTGACAGGTGAACATTTTTTTTCTCTCTGCTTTTTAGATCTGTAAATGTTTTAGAGCAGTCAAACTTGGGAAAAAAATGGCAATGGAAGTAGGAGGGGAAAGGAAACTTGGGAAGATTCTGTCCTTTTACTGCTTTTGGGGGCTGGGTAGGAGCAGGAGACATGGGACAAAGGACAGCAAGGCTTCTATCAACCCACCCCAACGGTGGGGGAGGTTTCTGGTGATTATCCAGCTGCTACATTACACTGTTCAAACCCCAAAACAATGTGCTGTTGAGGAGGAGAGGGCAAGGGTGGGCTGGTAGAGCCGGTCCTGCGCCTGGCTAGGGTTCGTGCCACAGTCAGCTGCAGCCTGTGCTGGTCTTTCTGGTCACCTGTGTAGATCCCTTCCTTTCTCCTAGCTACTGTGGTCACACAGATTTTCATCTGTAAGTTTTCCTAATGTTTGTTCTCTTTGCTTTAATGTATTTGAACGTAATCAAGAGTTCTGCATGTGAAGAGAGAGAGAGAAGGGTTTGGGTGTCTTTTATTTTGGTTTGGTTTTGAGCAACTCATTATCCTCATTAGCGCACACACACACGCACACACACAAGCCTAATCAAACTGCCGTGACAAGCATTTTAAGCTTTTTGGAGCATCTGGGTAGTAAATCATATTTTAGGTTGACTATTTGAATATCTAAATCTTAATGTCATCTGTATAAATATGAATGCTATGTCAAAATGTGCAAGCATGGGATATATTTGGAAAGAAACACCAATTAATGATGATGTTTTATATGCATCTAGGCAGCTTAAACTTTTTTGTCAAGACAGCTTCTCAAAGTGAAATGCAGATATTGGCATGGTTCCTTTAGTGTGTATGGTTGGTTTGTTTGTTGTTTAAGTAAGTACTACATAGTGGAATGCTGCAATTAGTAAGTAAAGGGTTCATAAAGACTTCTTAATTAGGAAGTTGCATTTAGCACAAAGAAACCAAAGAACAGCAGCTTGTAGTTAAATCTCAGTCTTCCTCTGTCAGTTGTTATACAAGACTGAACAGTTTCCTATTTTAAGCAGTAGTTAGTTACTGGTAGCTTTTTAATGATAATTTGTGACCAGGTTTAGGACAGAATTTCTGGCTTAGTCTGGATCAGCTCCATGTAATGCTACAGGCACCTCACGTTAGATCCACAGATGGGACTTGGGCATCACATCACGTTATATATGGGAAGTGTGTGACATCTAAGAAATCACAGCACGTCAATTGAGGAAAATGAGAAAATGAGGAGAATTTCCCCCTGTGCCTTTGGTGGCTTAGGTTCCTCTCACCATGTAGGTTTCCATGCAGCCCTTATCCTTACAGAAGTCTTTCTATCTTAAAAGCCCCTGTAAAATATCTAGTTGTTGTTCTCAATATGGATAACATAGAGCAAATAATTCTGAATTGTCTCTTACCCTTTTGTGGTGGTAGAGTCAAAATGAAGTATGAACAGTCAGCAGACACTAAGTTTACTGAGATCAGAGCTGATCATCTGCTGCAGAAGGCCATTCAGAAATCCTGACACTCAGAGGCACCTGCTTTCAGACCCTTTCCCCTTATGTTCTCATTCCCTGAGTTCCTTTCTACTCTCATGCACTTTTTTTTCTACTTCTTCCAGCCATCTGCTCAAGCCATCACCCCAGCCCTGCCCTCTTTGTGCTAAGGGAATGGTCAGCAGGGCTCAGGTATATTTGCCTCTCTTTTGCCATCACCTCAGAGGTCTCGGGGATGGTTCTCCCTCTTACAGTGTCCTTGATAAAGGTCTGCTGCTACAGTCCTTATGGATTTTTTTATTATTACTAGCAAAAAAAGAAGGATCAGCTTTTAATACTGGTAACACATAGTCTGCTTTGTGATCTTTGGTAACGATTTAGCATATGTGCATACATTCGCAAGTAATTAAGACAATCTCCTAAATTACTGTTGCTCAGCTGGGACACTGCAACTACGTGAAGGGGGTTCTGTTAAACCATTGCAGTAGTTTCATTCATATTAGTGTGGGGATTTTCACAAATTCTGTATAAATACCATTGTTCTGTTCATGAAAACTGATTTTCTTCCTCCACAGAGTATGTTCAGACTGCCAGTAGCTCTGCATTCCTTAAGCTGCTCCTTGACTGAGATACGTAGCCTCACAGCCTGTTGTATGACTTCTCCAGCTGCCATGTACAGCTAGTGTAATTGTAAAGACTGAGGTACTCATTTAAAGCATTTGCAGACTGATGCAATATGTAGGCCTGTAGTCAAGGCTGTAATAGCTTGATGGGAAAACAGTTGTTACTGTGCATGTGGTATCTCTTATTACTGGTTTGTTAAGCAAAATGACATACATTGAATTTATAGAAAAATCTATCCCGCTCTAAAACATCTGATAGTATTTCTCCATGTCAACACTGTCAGTTTTTAACTGGATGTTTCTTCAAGAACGGCAATTCAGCTGTAACACATGTAACCAAAGTAAGAAAATTTATGTTCTACAGCAGATTATAACTTCATAAATACCATGACTGATTCCTTAGAATTCTCCACAGAAGTCCGCCTATTGCAGCCCTATTGATGCTGTTAAAGGCAAGGTACTTCCAGCCCCTGAGCTCAGGGGCTCCACTTTCCTGCAAAGCTGCTGTCACTTTCTTATTAATGCAAAGACAGACTCCTCAGCTTAAGTGCTCACAGGCTGTAGCAACCCAGCCAGCCAAGGCCCCTCCAAGCAGTACTCTTTTCCAAGAGAGGACAGTGGGCTGCAGGGCAGGTGGCCTGGTTTAAAGGCAGCAGCAGCAGCCTGCTTCCAACTACCAGCTTCCCCAGGAGCGTCTCGCGTTCCTGTCCCATCACTGCACGTGTAGTAAGTGCAGCATCTCAGACAGGCTATACTTGCTGCCTGTGCACAAAATCAAAATGCACAATGTGGATGGATACAGAAGCTCTGAGAAGAGCAGCCTAAGTAATACTCTGTTAAGGACCAGTGCATATCAAAAGTACTGAGCTAGGGATGAAGCAATCCCATCCAAATATACTGAATCATGGACCATGGTCTGTCTAGTGAGAAAGTTAAAGGAATCATTAGTGTAGAGAATAAGCTTTTTGAAAGTAAAATGTCATTTTCCCCCCTTCCATTTGTTTTGTCTAATGAGTCCCAACTGGATTTGAGCATGAGGCTGCTCAGCAGTAGCAAGATGGAGTGGTTTTGGCTTTTGATTGCTGTTAGTTTTTGAATGTCCAGGAACAGAATATTCAGGTCTGAGGGAGGGGTATGGGAAAGGGGCATAATGGAAAACCTGGCTACCCTCAAATTTCAGTCGTCATAATTTTGGACATAGGCATCTAGAGGTGTAATTGGGCACACAAATTTACACAGATCCCTTGTAAAACTCATGGTAAATTCCTCATTCTGTGAACACTTTAATTCAAGCCACTGTATCACCTTTCTTAGCATTCCCAGAGCAGAAAGCATAAAACAATATACAAACAGACACCTCAAGACACGTTTTATGGGTGTTTAAATTCTTCTTCCTTTGGCTGCTTGTCTTTGTTCCAGTGCTGTAAGAAAAAGCCCACTTAGACTGACCTTGTCTATCATCCAATATTACCTGTGCATGAGAAAACTGGCTGCTCACATTTCATAAATTGTAGTGAGCCAAATAAGCATCCAAAGATAAAAATATCTGCAGCTTTTATCAATTCCCTTTATAGTGTGAGAACATGCCTCCTCCTTCTAGAGGAGGAAGTTAAAGCATTCTATGTGTTTGTCATTTTGGATTATGTATAAGTATACCTACAGTCTTTATAAGCTGAATTAACTGAGGCAGATACATTTTGTTTCTCAATGAAGGTTAAATTTTGTTTTGTAATCACAACTAACCTAACAGCAAAGAAAGCTTAAGAAAACTGTTTTGACTACAGGCTAACATTACCCTAATACTTATTAGCTTCTTATGCCAGTAATTTCTGTACTCCTTATTCCTTCCAAACCAACAAACCCACCATCCCCATCAAGCCCAGCTTGATCCCAGTGGCCATCTCCCTTCATGGCACAGTAGCACGCCTGGAATTTAAAGGCTGGGAACAAAGTAGTTGAGGGATGGAAACCCAGTGCAGGAGAGCAGAGCTAATGTCCCCTTTTGCAGCTCACTTTCTCCACTCAGCATAATTTATAAGTCTGACAAAATGCAGAAAGTGACCTTTCTATGGTAAAATACCTAATAATCAGCTTAACTAATTTCAAACCTTATACTGGCTTATTAGTTTGAGCTAAACTCATGCTGATCACAGCTACAAGACTTCAATTTGAGCTAGCTCACAGAGCTCTCATGTCACTATGTCCATGTCCTTAAGAATGGATGGTATTTTCCAGTCAGCAAATATATAGTTTGCAGCATAAGCCCCCAAAAAGATGCATTTACTTGTTCCTGTTTTCTCTGTCTACACCGAAGTGTGACTAACATTGTAAAGCTCTTTTCTTATTGTTTAAAAACAATGACTACGTGATAGCTAAAAATCTTTTAGCAATTATCTATGCAACTTTTTCTAAAGATAAATAAAGCACTTCCTTTAACAGCTCAAAATGTTACTGCAGTTTAGGGGAGACAATCTGTATTACTGTGTTACCTTAGGGGGTGGGGGGAAGGGAGCATGCACACATTTTTTTTTTTTTTTAATATAGCAAGGCTAGTCCTGGGCTGGCCTAACTGTGAACAGCTCATACAGATGATTCCCCTGTTGTCTAATTGCTATTTATTTTAGTCATTCCTTATTTCCACACAGGCATCATGTGAAAAATGCATTCCACATCAACCCAAAGTTGTACATCTGCTTGATTGTACTTAAAAGGAGAGAAGAAATGACTGTAAACCTATCTCCCCAGCAAATACCAGCAGTTAGGGATTGCTCATTGCACTAGGCAGGTGCACATCTAGATAAAATTTCTGGCATCTATTTAAACTTAACAATGTGCACAATCAGATAATCTCAATGTAAATAATACACTTCTTCATGGTTGTTTTATCCAAGTGTGGTACTAAATGCTGATTTAGATTTACTGCTGCATGGAATATAAACTTTTTTTTTTTAATGCTCTTACAGCAAATATATAATACTTGTATGTTGCTTCGGTTTTAAAAAAAAAAAAAAAAAAAAAAAAAAAGGTAACAGGGTCTCCCCCCTGCAAGAACTGGGTAAGAAGAAACTATGTCAAAAGATGAACATTGATCGGCTCCCAGGCCTTTAGTAAGAGATGTAAGATTTCACAGGAATAACGTGTTCTAGGAGATGGTTCCTTGCCAGGGAGAGGACTCATTTAATCACTTCATTCCACCCAAAAGCTAGCAAAGATGCCAGTTTGGCAGCAAACTCTTTTAAAAATTTACACTATTTGACAGATGACTCTTGCAACTTTTGATCACAAACATTTAAAAAAAAAATACAGGAAGCTATGAGGTAATAATTATTCTGATTACTGAACACAATTCACTTATAAACAGGCAATTTGGATCTGTGGATACTACAGTTAAGATATATTTGTAATCTATGAAAATGTTTCCACCAAAATCAAACCAAGACATACATAAAGGTATTGGATTCAAGTCACAGTGTTTAAACACAGGGATTTAACAACATTTACTATTTAAGTCAGTGGTTCAGTTTATATAAGGGAAGAAGTATTACAAAATGGTTTCTTGGCTCTGAATTTTTCATTATCCTCAAAACCCAACTGGATATGATGTTTCCCAAGTTGTATTAGGTGCAGGCTTGCTCATATTAAAATACTGCAGTTATAGAGACTTCTTTTGAGATTTAGAGTGATCTGCAAAATTGAGTGATACACAACTTTTTTTTTTTTTTTTTGCTACCATGGAAAACTAGTGTGACCCATCCAAATAAACTGACTTTTTTACAGCTCAAGTTCTGAGAATCAAAATAACTGTGTTCTAGTATGTAGGTTAAACATGTATGTACTCAAGTTTAGAGACTTTTTAATTAATAAAAATATTTTTCTACTTGAATACATGTGCAGGCTGATGGATAAAATAGTGTTTGAAGGGAATTGTATCAGTTACTCCGCTTCTACATCATTCTTAAGCTGTGTTGTTGCTTGTTGCTTTTTGTTACATGCATAAAATTCACCAGATTGCTTTGTATGATAACAGAGGATTAGTTAAAATGAACCAGTAATAGTTTACATAACCTGATTATAACCTCAGTATCTGAAAAATGAAGAATTATTGCTCTAAGAGCCTGTGCATGAACTGCAAGCTGTGTGCCATTCTAAATAGTACAGGAGCTGAAGGTATTCTGTGTAGTGTTGCAAGAAGAAAATATTCTCTTCCACAGAGAATAACAGTAAAAGGTGACAATCAGCTACAGCAGTAATTTATACCATGATAACAGTATGAGACTAAAGTTTGGTGTTTAAGCATTTTTAGGGAAATGGGCAATACAGGGTTTAATATTAAGATTCTGCTGCAAATACTACATACATGCCTTTAATGCTATTTAAGCAGTTACTGTTTCTTTGACCTCTTGGTGTACTAGGCTTTTGCCTTTCAGAAACAGCTGGGTCTGTTAAGACCCATTTCCCAGTTCCACACAAGGTAGATCATATGACTCTCACTTTATCACCCTTGGAGGCCATCTCAAGGACAAAGAAAAGAGATACGCTCAAAACTAATGTTTTTATATGGGTAGGAAGCATTCTGAAATGATCTTGTGACGAACACAAGAGAACAGACTAATTAAAACGTGAAGCTATTTGCTTCCTTCCCTTTGGTTTACTGTTTCACACTTTATTTCATTGGACGTAGAGGCTCTTCAAGCTCTCTTAACTTTTGGCAGTATTTCACCAAGTTGTGTTTGAATGGAATGCTGTATGTTTTATTTTTCAGAGCCTCTGGAGACAAAGATTCCTATTTATGTGCCTTAATATACATAAGTGCCCACTTGGCCCGCGCTTTCCAAAAAGAAAGAAAGTATTGTGAATAGAGAATCTTGCATGCCATGATTATAGACACCCTCAGAAAAATTCTAAATGCTTGTGAAAATATTTAAGTTTTGTTTTACATTACAGTAAACTGTTATACAGTAGGTAAATTGCATTCTCCATGTGTAAAGCTACAGTCACTATTCAAGAATGCCTTTGATTTTGTCTTAGCTATCAAGGTTGTAATGGTGGCTGTGACTACTTTTTTACAACAAAAGAAACTGGAAAAATTGAAGGAATACAGGCTCACCTTGTAGATACTTCTTTACAGTATTCATAATTTCACCATTTGGAAGTTTGCAGAACAGCTGATTCGCACACTCACAGTTACACTGCACAGTGACAGCCCTAGACTATGCTAATGCAAATGACAGTTTGGTATGTTGCAGAGAGCAATGAGGTCAGGCTATATAAGTCTTTAAACAAAGCTGGTTAGTTTGGTTTATTTTTTTTTTTTTGTAATACATAGCCTATCATTTTTCCCAGTTCTGACACAGCTTCTTAATTATACTGACATGAATTGCTTTGTGATTTCTTTTCTTACTGCATGCTTTATGTAGATAATTAGTCAGTCAGTTTGTATTCTCTGAACTATTGGTATCATTGGCTTTAAGGTATAGAGGGAGAAACAGTGCAGTTGGCTGCAATTTAGTCTGCAACTTAATCTATGCAATATGGGGGGTTTTTTTTTTGAAGAGCCTAGTACTGCTTTCAAACTGTGATGTAGTACTTCAGCTTTTATTTCAGTAGAACTACGTTCTTTTGGATATGACAATTGTTGGTGTCTATCTCCCAGATAACCTGCCAAAATAAAAGCTCTTTTTCTTGATACATTAACACTGAAATCTAACCCTGCTGAAATACATCAAGCTTCACTTTTATTGTTTATTGAATAGCTGTTAAAACAAGTGATAGGCTTTCCTCATTTTGTTCAAAACAGTTGTCGAGCATCACGTAAGACTAATATATGTTAAATCACAGATCTGCAGTGAAGGAAGAAATGTGTTCCAACACTCCACATAACACAAGAACCTTCCCAAATGCAAGGGCCTCTAGTTCTGCTCTCAGCACCAACCTCCATGCCTTTCTATGGCTTACGTTATTCTTCAGCATTCTCCAAGTAATGGTACTGCATAGAATGTCACATTATAGTATAAAAATAACTTTCATAACTTGGACAGATGCCTCAGATGAAGCTGCTACAGAACTGCTGTCCTTACATGCTACAGAACTCGAAGCCATCTTGTGGCTGATGGTACAGATCCCCAACCAGTGATCTTGAATGTTAAATTTTCTTCCCTACAGGATGTGGTTGAAGAAACTGTTCAGTTAGATCATAACCTCCAAAGAATTACTCCAACTGCTACACAGCCTTGTGCAGTGGCTTTGCTGATCTGCAACATATTTTATGAGAGAATAATGGAGGACAGTGACAGACTGTACAAGACAATTTATGCCATAAAACAATTCAGCAAGACAAACTCCATGGTAAAGAGTCACTGTTTAACCTAACGCAACTTTGAATTGCTTATACCTTTTATGCTGGGAAATGTGTAAACTTAATGCAAACAAAACATTTGCTGTTTTGCTAAAATACCCTGCTGTATCAGCACAAGTTCAAAATTTGGTCCTTTATTAGATATTTTAAGTTTGCAAACGATAACAAAAGTATTACAAATCTGAAGAAAACTCACCAAATAACACTTCCAAGCGCTCTGTGAAATACTTCATCTTTAAAACAGTCTTTAATCACTTTGTCTTTAAGTGTGCATAATGTTTCCTGATTTTCATTACATCACTCAAACTGCTTGATGTAACACAATTCATCTGCAACACCAGACACGATTCACTGAAAATATTCTGTCCTTTTACAGTTTAGTCCTTGATCTTCACAAATTAACTAACTCATTTTCTTCTGACTTCTACTACTTTTTGAGTCCCACAATATAACAACATTAAAATACATCCAAAAGAATACGAAGTGTAAGCAAGAAATAATGGTCACAGATACGGGGAACAAATCTGGTAACCTCTGTGGAGGACTTGTTGTAGCACTCAGTAAAGTCAGGATGCCCATCACAGTTACTGAAAGAAGAAACTGTAAGATAAAGAATGATATACTAGTTAGTGTTGATGTAACAGCTAAAGAGTAGGCAGTTATTTTCATTGCTAGGGTGCCCTGTATTCTTAATTCTACAGACAGATGACATTGCAGAAATATTACAGCTCCCCTCTACACTGACATAGCATGGCTTTGCCCATATGAAACCTTATAAAAAATTATGGACATTAAACTGGTTTATATAAGTATTTCAGTATTATGAAGAGTTACAAGTAAGAGCTATGAAGAATTAAAGTTACTTACCAGCCTCTTAACAATCTTTGGAAATGACTTAAACCAAGAAACATATCCCTTGAGAGAAAGGGAAAACGATTTCAGCTGCAAGTCCTCTGCTGAAGTCTTTTCAAATATCGAAAAGGAAGTCACACAAGCTGAGAGAAATGCCAGTGTTGTCACAGTATAGGCCAACAGGAGGCCATCTTTCAGTAGCAGAGGCAACAGGCTGTTAAAACAGAATTGCCCACAGAAGTGAGTTTACATTCCAAGCTGTATTTCAAAGAAAGTAAGAGAGAAAAAAAAAAAAAAAAAAAGAATGCGTTTCTACACTATCTAGACTCAGGAAAGAATACTATTTTAAAAGTGAATAGTGTCTGACTCACCTGAAGGTTGATACAAGCAGAAACCATGTAGCCATAAAAGGAATTTCATTTATGATTAAGCAGACCGGTCTGAAACAAAAATAGAAAAATAAATAGCTGAACGCTGAAGTGACAGCATTTTGTTATCTCAACCTTTTACATGGCTGCTACGCTCTCCCATTCCTCACTAAGACATGCCTGTTCCCCGCTGGCGAGGGGAAAACGCCCAAAGTGCTGTAGCCTCTGCTGGGACTCCTTCCCGCTGCATCACGCTGAACCTTGACACACAAACGTTTGCCCTGCGTTTGGGTTTGCAGCATGAAATCACTTGACAGAATACTTGTATTGCCCCCCACTAGCATGCAGGGGCAGCCAAGCTGGGGCCCACTCCATGCAAAAGTTGTTGTTGGCTTTGGGAGCATCAATACCGTGATCCCTAAACGATGCCTACAGAAATACCAATAGCTTTCTAACTCCCAGTGCAACCTTCCTTTCGGCATGGAAGAGAAACATTAAGAATTCTACCTCTCCATTTCTTTCTTTTTCAAACATTACTTTCACATACAGACAAGACATCCAAGGAAGAGAGCAGGCCTTGCTGACTGAAGATATCCCCTGTCTGTCCCTGCTGACTTTCCTTTTGGGCAAGCTATGGGAAATACATGCTTACAGGAGTAAGTATGTAAGTTTGTAATAACGAAAGGAGAGAAAGCTCCTTTGCCGTCAACATAAAGGAGGTACGAATCGCCTAATTCAACTTATCATCCTGCTCCAGCCTTGCTGGGCAGCTAAGTACATTTCTTTGCTGTCTATGGCAGCATCACCTTAACAAACAATCTGTCCCTGGACTGCAAAATACATTCTGTGCTACCACACCATACTCTAGTAAATCCACACTTAGAACATTGGCCTGTAAGGGTAAGAGAAGCAATAGAAGCAAGCATGGCTATATTTATATACTCCTTTCATTTACAAGTTACTCAGGAAGGCCAGTGCAGTGTAGAGCTTTTAAAATCAGATATATTTGTAAGTGATAAAGCAGCATGCAATAACAAGTTGAAGAAAACAAGATCAGAACATACATACAGAAAAAGAATATACTTACATTGACACTAGAAGAATAGATTTTTCATGTACTTGAAAGGAGAACAGGAAGAACGACAACGCACAACTAACCTTAGAAAAGGGAATCAGAGATACTAATGTTCTTGACCGCAACACAAAGCACTGTTTTATTTTATCAGCTGCCCTGGATTTTATATAAGTGTACTGAGTAAGTTTAACAGGTAACAGAAAAATTAGATCATTTATCTACCTCTTGTACAATCTAGAATTACAGAGCTGCTTCTGAAACCACCTATACATATGGAAAATAAATTGTTTGAAAGTTCACCCAGAATTATTCAGAAAACATTTCACATAAACAGACCCCAATATTGCTTACTTACGAGATTATCCCCGCTGAAGTACACAAATATTCACATACATAAGCATCAGCAGATTTAAGCCACAGTGAGAACTACCCAGCGTTTTGAAGTTAAATTCTGTTAATCACCATCAGAAACAGTCAATATCTCAAACAAACAGTCATTTTTTCCCTAAATAAAAGACACATCATGAAACATAAACCAATTCTTAAAAAGGCTAAAATGCTAGTTGTAACAAATGTTGTGATAAACTCTCAGGCAGCACTTACATAAAATGAAAAATATAAATTATTTGATAACTCTGAAACCTTAGCACTATCTTCCTATAATTTTGATTTCAAAGGGAACTGATTTTGCATTTAAGCAATGTTAATTTGTCTAAATTTACATTCAATGATGAAGTGAAAAAGCAAACATTTCAGTAAAATAGCGTGATTCTCTTTTCAAACCACTAATGAGCTTACAATGCCCATCGTGGCAATTTTTATTGAATTTTACAGCCAATATCTTAAGAGTAACCATCACTTTGCAAACACAATAAAATAGAAGAGAAATTTCAACTCCATTCAAAGTTTTGTTGTGTATGGAATCTTCTAAAGACTCTTCAGAGGAAACTAATAAAAATACAGCATTAAATAAATAAAATTGAGGCTAAGGAGAAAAATCTAGACCTAAAAGACTAGGTAGGCCTTCCTAGACTATCTCTGATATTCAAGTCTGATAGCAACGAACTTTTAAGCCAATCTCTTCAGCAGAAACAAAATGACATTGAATAGTATATATACCTCTGCACATTGTGGCAATTCGAAGTAGGACTGTTTGTCACATACCAGCGCTCAGTGGTGGATTTAAAATAAGGAACAATTAAAAATATACACTTACCAAAGCAAACTTAAATCCTCTCAGAGATGGCTCAAGGGTCAGTTTTACACAAGTAGGAAGCAGGCTCAGAAACGTTACACCAAAACTGAGGAATTGCATAAGAAAAACGATTTATCCTTTAATATATGAATATCTACATAAATATTACATAGAATTTTAAAACTTAAATTTTCAAATTTCAGAATTATAAGTTAGGAATTTAATGCTAATTTTCAAACACACAAAATCACTAAGCCTCAAACACAAGAGAGCAGCACTTAATAGTCTTCACTGACATGAGTGGTTTTGAAAAAGGAATAACAACTATGTAGCTTAAATCACTGTATAAACAAGCAAAAAATTTGGAATTGTCAGTCTTAAGAATATCTTAAAGGGAAATTTTATCACTTGGAAGAAAAACACAGTGTAAGAAAAAATATTTTTCAGGATTTTAAACATCACTTCTCATAATTCTTGGAAAAAAGTACTGATCCTGCAAAAATTAATGCAAATAAACAGCTAACACTTCAGTTATGCCTTACCTGAGTTTAAGCTGAGTTTGAGGTGATACAATATTCTTTATCTTTATAAGGACGTTTAGACTGCACCAAATATTGGCTACTTTATCCTGGGGAGGGGGGGAAAACAAACATTTTAACTTATGCTTGTGACAATAACAGGGATGAGGGATTGTTGGTTTTTTACTATCATACTGCAAGATGACACTTGCAGATATACATCATATTCTGAGATGTAACTCAATTTACATCAGTCTAATCTTCATTCAAACATGGAAAATTAAAAGAAACTGGATTAAAACATATATTAAAATAACTAAGAAATAGTTCTTCAAGAGACTATGTTTTGACTCATAAGACCAAACATTTCATGAAAATGAGGTCTGAAATCCTCTGTGCCTACAAAATTTCTGATTAAGTGATGGCATATGTTAATTTTTTTTTCAAATGTGAAGACATTCTATATATCGTCACATTTCATTACATACCTGAATGTATTTAGCTATGCTTACTGCTTGCTAGCAATGACAGAGTTAACTACTAATAAATCAAGAAGTCTAAAGACATTAGCAGTTGTGCTAGGATCACTTTCAAAATTAAATTTGTAACCACAGCTATCATGCTCATGAAACTCATCCCTAAACAGCTGCTTGAATCACAGCTGTGTAGACATAACAGCAAGAAAGCTACTACCACTAGCAACTGAGCCATCTTCTTCATGTGCTTACTAGCAATATAGAGTATGCACTTCAAATTTGTTGAGGATTACAAGTGAACAGGGGGTTTGGCAGCACCAGTAAACATACAAGATGCCTACTTAATAGCCAATACGATTTTACAACCATCAGCATTTGTTACTGCTTCTGTATATGGGAACCAATTCAAAGAACCTGTTACATGCACCCCAGTATAAATTTACTGTGCATTGCTTACGTGGACAATTTCTCATTTCATCTATATTAGCATCCAGTAAGTCACTCCCCTACTCCATCAGAAAATGTTTGGACTAATATTAGACTAAATCCTTAGGCACTTTCAGACTCATCCATTCTTGTCATTTACAGATTTTATTTTTTTAAACTTTGCACTGGATAAAAAGTACCATGATCAAAAATATTTATTTATGAATTTCAGTCCATACTCAAGCAATAGTGTCATTGCTGGGAAGGGAAGGAGTTTTTTTTTTTTTTTAATAAAATACTAGAGGCTACATTCTGAAAACACTTCTCTACAGCAGCCTAAATAAAATGCTGCCTTTGGTACATCAGCATCAACTCTTCAGGGAAACAAGTGCCATTTGTGACATTCACATCTAAAGAAGATTAAAACAAAATTTAAGATTCAGCAAACTATCTAAATATTTGCTTCAATCCTGGTGAACTCAAGCACTGAAAATTTAAAGCTTCATTTTCTGGAAAAATTTGAAGTTGAGAATCTGCTTTTAAAAGGGATATTATTAAGACTCGTCCTGATTGAACAAAATACCTACAAGTCACTTTTACTTGGAAAAAGAAATATCCTTTCTTTTATGAGACTCCTGTGTCAGTAGTGTTAGGTAGATGAATAACTGCTTTCCTGGATTAGGGCTCCAGCACTCAGCATGCAAATGTCAATAATCTGGGAACAAGTACAAGCAGAACTGGTCTAAAATTCTTAGAAAATATTGTAGAAACTTGTAGTGAAAACAGATACAAGCTAGGTCAAAAAGGACTCTCTAAGCTGCACCTGAAAAACTTTTTTTTTTTTTTTAACCTTGTTGAAAAAAGCTGAGCAGAACCAAGAGACAGACACTGAAGCTGTTAACTTTTAAGGTTATATCTTCTGACACTGTCAATTACTATGGAATCTATTTCAACGGAAAAATGTATGGATTGAAGTATGAGTTTGATGATGGGATAAGTGTTGTCTACTCATATAATATCCTGGAAGATGCCAGCTGAGCTGGGGTTAAATACTGGATTAAATAACTGGCAAGAAATGACTGCTGAAGAAGGCATCTCAAATTACTAGTTCTGTGGTGTGCCTCCCCACATGAAATCTGTAAAGGTCATGATGGAGGTTTCTCAAGGGATCTAAGAATACAGAACATTTACAGGAGGGAGGGAGGGAGGGAGGGGGGAGAAGAAAACATGCATGCCTCAAACAAGCCTCGATCAATGGGAAAGAGTCTTCTGAGTACTTGCATGATTTGTTCCATGTCTGTGCAGAATGGGAGCCAGCAGAGAGCAAAAGAAGCCACCACTGTCCCAGCTATTTTAATAAACAATATTAATCTGCAATTAAAAAAAAAAAAGCTTTCATCAGAAAAGATAAATCCAGCTACTTGTAACAAAAGTCAATTTCTTAGTTTAGAACGTAAAGCTTTTTTTTTTTTTTTCCTCAACAGGTACAAAACTGAAGATAGCAAATCTGAGCAAAACAGCTACCAATTCCACAGAAAAAATTCATCTCCCCCAGATTAGCGCGAAGGACTCCATCAGAACTGTAACAGAGCTACTGCTGTCAGGCTAATTTGGTTGCCCACTGTAGCCCCCAATTCATTTAGATTACAGAATGAAGAGTGCTGAGAAAGGATGTCTTAATGTATTTTGCTGTCTGTTCAGCATACTAAAAAGTACGCTTACTTTGCCTGGGAGGAAAACATTTTAACAATATGGATATCTTCCACTGGAAGTTAATTCAGAAATGACCACATGCAAATAAGATGAACCACATTCTCAATGCTAGGCTGCCTGGCTGTATTCTTGAGCAAGATAAAATGGTTTAAAAATCACTTACCCCTTTCCTTTCAGTCCCTTCTTGAAGCACTTTCCAAGTAAATAGCAAAAGAAGGGCAGAGAATGGTAGAGTTCCATTTGCTTATAATTTAAAGCCAAGCAAAATGACACTGAACCCAAAAGGTCCCAGTCATAAGACAAATAAAGTACACCCCACAAAGCAAAGCCAAGGCTCACTGAGTTATATATGTTTTTTTTATGTCAAGGACATGATAAACAAGAGAAGCAACCTCTTAATACTGGAAGTTAGTGAATAAATGCCCTGTGGGACAAGTATAAAACAGCATGCAAAATATGTTTTTCCAAGTTATTACACTAACAATGCGTCCCTATTCAGGTAGCTGCTGTATCCTCAGAAATTTCCAAATATTTTGTTTTCTCTTTGTCAATATAGATAGCTATGACAACACATTCAGACTGTCTAAGTTGTCTATTGACTTCTTGGGAGCGGTCACAAGTAGTAAAGTTATTCACACAGAGTCCCAGGGCTGGAAGAGACCCCAGGAGACTATGTAGTCCATCTGTCTGCTTTAATACGGTGTCTACTATACCTGTGTCATTCCTGACATAATGTTTGCTGAACCTTTTCTTCAAGATCTTTATGCTGCAGATTCCATGACTTCCATAGGCAATCAATTCCAGCATTTCACTGTCATTATTATTTGAAAGATTTTTCCTTAAATTTAAAACCAAATATTCCCTATGGTAGTTAGTAGCCATTACTTCTTGCCCTATCCAACATAAGTAACAAACACCAGACTGTTGTCTTCCTCTTTGCGTATTTTTACATACTCAAAAACTGTCATCCTGTCCCTTTTCTATCTTACTAGTTTCTCTAAGCTACGATGAAATGCATTCATTCACACCCCCTTTTCTTGTGACTTCTCCAAATGCTCTACACCTTTAAAGAGTCAAAGTCAAAAATATGATTTCAGAATTCCTGAACTGTAACGCAAGTATCCAATAGCATTTATTACTTTTTCCTTCAAAATTGTATTTCTAAGGTACATTATCATCACACACTCTCTTGGAGAAAAACCACAAATTAGTACATTAGTACTGGATTATCAAAACTTGATTTAGGAGATGCTCTGATTTAATATGCCCCTGGGATATTTAAACACCCACATTTATCACAACTCCAGGATTGTGTCCCTCTGCTAGATGGCACTGAGCAGCACAGCACAGAGTAGTAAACAACATCATTTGCTTGTTGATGTGCAAAATAATTGTAAAAACAGAAATCTTATAAAAGAACTACCTGTGAAGGTATCCACCACCATTGATTAGATTAGCTTTGACGACTTAGCTCGTATTAGATGCCTAACTTTTAAATGATTAGACATTAAGTGAAGTGAATCCAATCTCAAGTAATTGCAAAGGCAAGACAGTGTCACATGTTACAGAACCAAACATTTTATATAGCTATGCTTGACACACTTCTCTGCCATCGCAAGATCTAAGACAATTCTCTCTCCAAACACAAATCACAGGAGCACAAGCCATCCATTCTTTTTGCTGTCACAAACCATTGACATTTTCTGCAATAAAGTGACTGACATTAATAAGAGTTTGAGACATTAAAAAAAATGCTATTCGTGTTTGGATTGATTTGTCCCACTATCAACTACGTATCTCCAATATATTTCAGGGGTATAGTTTTCTTGAACATCTCTGCTTTGGTGTAGGCAGAAGCCCCACGGATTATTCTAGATACAAAGTCAATCCTTTTCCCAGTTAAAGACAAGTACTGAAGAACAGTGTTATTTCACAAATTGAAATTCCTCTGTTTTCACTACAAATACAAGGATACTGGAAATGTCCATGGTCAATAAGAATTAGGCCTGGATAAAGCAATATACAGAGAGCACTGGAAATCTGGAAGGAAGGATCAAAAAAAGAGAGGGGAAAATAATTATTTATAAATAAGGCAAACATAGCAACTCATGCTACTTCTCTAGTACAAAAAATTGTCCGTCTGTGGTCCATCCTAGGAGTAGGAATCTTTCTCTCTCCAATCTTATGTCAGTAATGTTTTGAGGAGTAAAAATTGATAACAATTTT
Source organism: Struthio camelus (assembly GCF_040807025.1). Classification (NCBI taxonomy): domain Eukaryota; kingdom Metazoa; phylum Chordata; class Aves; order Struthioniformes; family Struthionidae; genus Struthio; species Struthio camelus. Next base: position 35,794,264 of record NC_090949.1, on the reverse strand, counting down.
CTGTAAATAAGAAAACCCTGAAAGGAGACTGGCCTTCCCTTTGCCAGCCAGCTTAAAGATCACCCACACCCATCTTAAACCTTGCACCACTCAAAAAAAAAAAAAAAAAAAAAAAAAAATCAGACAACTTTTTATTTCAAAATATATGTTTTACCATAAGGAGTACGCAAGACAACAGTTCCCAGATTCCCTCGCGTCATAGCACAAATCTTGTTTTTACTACGCAAGTAATAAATTTGGCAAGAAAAATAATTCAGGAGTTCATGGCTACTAAACTTCAGTGCATCTTGTTATTGAAGGTATTAAAATAATTGCTGTAAAATAAGTTAATGGCTTATTTTAACTGAAAAGTCTTTAATACAAGATATACTGATTGCATCAATTTTATGTCAACCGACGCCATTGGGATGTTCTATGTTAATTAACATGCAGCCTGTTAAGTTTCTACACTGTTTAACAGTATGTTTCTTTAATTTACACACAGATAACAACAGATACTTGCCTTCTTTTTTGTAGATGTTTCTTTTAAGAAACAACAATATAAAATAACTGCAGGAATATAAACCAGCAAGTCAGCAACAAACACTGAAAAATAAAGATTAACTTTATGTTAGAATCTTCCCACATATCCTACCTTAATGCAAAAAACGTTGTCTGTTTTCATCTGGACTGTGAATCTTTGATCTTCAACTTTGCTTACAGTTTTACCCTATTAACTCCTCAAATCTTGGTTGGATTTGGTATAAAAATCTCAGATTATAACAATTACACCGTGTTTGGGTGAGACTGGCTGCCTACCTTTCTCACGTGGGTTTTGCATCTGTTTCTTAACATGTAAACCTCAGCTTAGTCATTAAACTCAACTGAAATTCGTAAGTCATGCCACTACAGTTTCAGCTGGCTATGCTTTTCCATTTTTTCTTATGTTGCGTTATATGTTCCATCGTATTATTTTAGAGATTGCTCAGGTTTGGAAGTCATACCAGAGCGGATTTTTCTCAAGTGTTTTGTGGAAGAAAAGGGAAAATATAAGCAAATAAACATGATAATATCAAGAAGTTCTTTACATTAGAGTATCCGAGTAGTCTCACTTTAAAGGACAAAGAGAAATATATTGGTCTACAGAATTTGATCTTGTTAACATTTCTATGGCTATCATTTCTGATGCCCCAAAGCTGCTGCTTCCATGTGTTCAGCTGTTTTGGCTTCTGGCACAACCTCAGTCAATAAAGGAGCACACTCTAGTTCCTCACATGCCAAAATGAGAGAGGCATTCTTAATTCTCAAATGAAATCGACTACAACTAAACGCAGTCAAGTTGTTGGATGGCACTGATATTTTGAAGGCAGAGAGGGAATTAAGCTCTCAACTATAGCAATCTCCAATTTATTTTTGTGTGAATGTGAGGTGGTCAGATAGATTAAAATTAGTGATTTGTTTTTGATCACACACCAATAGCAAATATATGTAACAGGGTCAACAAGAAAACAGAACCAGCAGGTTTGCCCACCTGGAATTATGTAAACTGCTTGCACTTAAATCACCAAGTTAATTCTTGAGTGTTGTCTTAAATGCTTGTCAAATTCTCAGTTTATTTCTATAACCAAGTTTCTGAAAATGTGCAATTATTCCAAAAAGAAAAGCATAATTCGCCCTTTTTGGGTCAGGGGCTTTAAAAGAAAATGTTTAAATATGTAAGTTTTTCTATATGATGATCATTTTGCAGGCTCGAGCCACAGTTAAACAAATGTACCCAAGGCATTAGCCGAACAAACACACCAACACTTAATGCAAAGGTGCAACACCAACAGCTGACATTCAGCATTCCGAGTTATTTTAATGCATTATTTTAATGGCTATTGTTGAAAGAATGTTTATCAGTTCACCTAGATTATACATCAATGCTATGTCAAGTGAGTTGTTTTCAACATTAATAAAGAACATTTCAAGGGCAATTTAGTTATAGTGATTTTTTTTTGTTTGCTTCAATCCAATCAATTATTAGCAACCAGATTGAGAGGTTTGTGAACTACAGAAGCGCTACAGGTGAACATCACATTCACAGAATTACAGAATGGTTGAGGTTGGAAGGGACCTCTGGAGATCATTCTGCCACTGTAATCAGTAAAAAAGGTACTTGCCCAGTATAAAGCATTTTATAGAACTCTACCATCATGTGACGCAAAGGACAGATTTAAAATGAAAGAAAATAACAGCAGCGCAATTTGGCATCTGTCATTGCCCAGAGAACAAGAGTTCATTGGCTACATCATTCGTTGTTCTACAGATACAGCTACTGAATTAAATTATTTACATTTTTTCTGCACTTGTTTTATCCTTTTCATTGTACAGGCAGATCAAAATAGTCAAGTGGTCAGAAAACTGACAGAATTAAAATGAGTTTCAGTATAAAACTGGTAAAATATATTTTTACTTTTCTGTAAATACAATTTTTTTTCCGGAAACAGGTTAGCATTTGATAAAAATGACATCTTTAAAAACATCAAATATCTCCCCCTTTCAGATAAGGTATAAAAGTTCCTAATAAAGATCTCTGAGACCCCAAGAGCCTATTAAGTAAAGTCAGTGAAAGCCAGCTGATTTGCCAAGTAATTTTAGAATAAAAGCCAAGCTAAACTACAAATAAAATTTGTAACTACCAGAATGGAAAAAAAAAACTGTGTGTAGGCTACCAAGAAGTAGTTTCATTTTACAGTTCTTACTAAACCAGTCCAGTTGAAAAAAAAATCTCTGTACATTTATCAGTTTCACAAACGACAGCAGAAGTGAAAAGAACAGAGAGTTTTGTTCATAACAGGTAGATCTGCAAAGTCACCCAAAGAATTGAATAGAAATTGGTAAAGAGGGAGACTGCATAAAATTAAAGATGCTAAACTAGTAAGCTAGAAAATTGTTAAGATCATCCTAAGGAAATATAATTTTCCTACCTGTTGTACGCATAAATAACTTATGTGGCTGACTTTCATACCCCCGAGATGTGTGGAGAGCAATCCAATCAGGATTTATTAACTTTGCACTGTAAAACAAAGTATAGACACATCAAAATGTAGACAGTTCTCATTTCCCTTCACATTCCTTTCAGCAATAAAGATGACATGTACAGGAGCATATTCCAAGAATTAAGATGAATGAGAAGAAATATTTCAAAGAGCAATAGTGACCAATGAAAGGTTTCCCTCCCAACTAGATCAGTTTATACTATAGAGATTAGCTACTCTCTCACAATAAAAAAGAATCGTTGAAAACAGGAAAAATGGAATACAATATTTATCAGGACAAGATAACTACTTTCAGCCTAGGCCCACTGACTTTAAAAAAAACAATTGTAAATTCCTCTCATGCTCAAGTATTAAATATAAACCATTTACAGTTCACATAGATGTCCCACATAACTGGGCCTGTGCACTTTAACCTACATTCTTATTCCATAAGTCTCATTCCAATAGCAGTAAAGCCCTTGTGGAAAAAGTATTCCAATAACAGAATTCTATCTACATGATATCCAGTCATCAAATGTCACTTCAGCTCTCAATACAAGAGAGGTTTCCCATGTGATGCACCCAGTCCCTACAGTACTTTTCTCTGTGCATCACTGGTCTAACAGTGGCTCATTTAGAAAGCTAAAAAACTACGTCACATCTAAATCAGCTAAAATTTAAGAAGCTGACAAAAAGAAGAACCTAATCCTTCAGTCCCGCCACAATAATTTCAAGATAGAAAAATAGAAGTATTAATTTTTAAGCAGCAGGGCTACATGTGAAATCTTTTTCCCTAGCTTTAAAGAAGCAAAAAGTATTTGCTATTTCATCAGCTTTCCCAAATTGGTAATTTCTAGCTACTAGTTTCTCTCCTGTTCTCTCCTGGGGGGAGAGGAGAGTGGGAGTTGTGAACTTAGTGTTTTACACTCTCCACAACAGTAAATAATTAAAATAATGAACTTACACGTAAGCACACAGAAAACTGTGATAGGCAGTAAGAGGTGGATAATCCAGGCCCCAGTACAGTAGATTGTTGTCACTTGTATTGAAATACCTAAAAATAATAATAATAACGTTTAAAGAAGTTCTACATTTCCAGCTTTGTTTCAGTCCAAGGAAATGGTTGAATATTAAAGCAAACACATTTTTACCAACACACTCAAAAGGAAGTGAGCACCTTCTGTATCTGCTTTATTTTACAAAAAGTCTCAAGCAACAGAACGAAAGCAAAAATGACACAGAATACACTCAGTTGCGTTTGCAAAATAGAACACGCAAAATGCACAAAAAAACCCAAAACCCGCTAGAGTTTATTTACCTGGAGAGAAAAAAATATCTTTAAAATCCACAGAATTTGAGAAGAACTGAGAAACTCTTACACAAAATTAGCTTTACACATCAACTGCAGCTCTACATTTTTTTCATTTGGTAGACTCGTCAGAGCCTCACCTCCATCTACAAATATAATCTATATTTTTCCATGTCAATTATTCCAGAAGAGCAGTCAATTTACCAAATGAAAAAAGGAAATACAAACAATGCAATGAAATGAAAAGGTCAAAAGAATTTGAATTCACTAGTGATTTTCCTTATGTTAATCTTAGATTCCTTTTTTCCTGAACTTGGATGGCATATTTCATATGTGACAATGACTTCTGAACAGCTAAACTTTACCTTACACTTTTAAGCTACAATGTATCCAGTTGTCAATGGTGAACACTGATGCTCCATTACTTCTGCTCAAAAGGTCTTAATATGAAAATTTTGAAAAAACGTCAATGGAATTTAAATTACTTAAAAGCAACTGAACAGAAAGGGGAGCAGGGAAACATAAAGGTATTACACAGAAGGACAAAAAAAGAAGCATAACTCCGGAGGAAAACAATGCCACAACAGGTACACCTAGACAATTCTATTAGCATGAATGTAAGAGTCAGGAGGCTAAAAAAAGTACCTTAAAAGGTAAAACTGAGTTATCAGAGTAATGCCACCCAACTAGCCAACATGAGGTTGAGAACCTGAATCAGGTATGTCAGCTGCAACCCCTTTACCTATTCCTACCTGAGGAGATAACCTCAGGAGAACAACGCAAGTGAGATAGGAAGGATTTTTCCATCAATAGTTCTGCTGCGTTGATATTTCAATGGAAGGCTGACTGCAGTTAGAATTAAGTTACCTCTTCCAAATGAGAAACAGAAGGCTTTATCCAAGAAAAACAGAAGTTACAAAAATAAGGCATTGGCCCTTTAAAATCTCACAGTGAAACAGATCAACTAGCCTATTGTAATTGCCAAGGGGCAAGGTTCTTGGCTTTTCCAGGTCCTCCACTCAAACGCAGCCCTTTTTTGACATTTATTATAGTAAATGATATCTCTTGAATTCCGTATGAGCTGCCTGAAGTATCTTATGAACAACTGATGATAAATCATATTTCTTTAAAATGCATCTCTACTACTTATCCTACCATTCAAGATTGTTCATGCCAAGGCAGTTCAGATTTTTCAAACAGTTTTTAATGTTCTGCAGTTTACTCACAAGCTTTCCTGTTACACTGTACGTTTCTTACTTTTACCTTCCATAAACTCAGAACTTCAACAGAGAAAAAAAAGATAGCCAAAAAAGCTATCTCCGTTTTAATTAACAAAGATATCTTCTTATTAGACTTCTAAAGTAGCTTTTAATAAATAGGCCATGACTGTAAAGAATAACGCAAAACACACAAGTGTTTAAATTCTGACCTCTGACTCACAGAACTCTCATACAAGGAAACTAAGTACAAATCATACCATAGTTTACTGCGACATTTTTTTTAAACATACTTTGTTCTGAATCAAAGAAAATCAGCGTGGAACATGCAGCTATATTACCTATAATATGCCTGTTTAACATCAAAGTGATACTGAAATCTGTGCAAAGATCAAGGGATCTTTTAGGACTATGCCATCGTAAGAGAAGTTCTCTCTGTGTTAATCTACAGAAATCTACATAAGAACGTGCGCTGCTGCATAAACAGTCCTAAACACTAAACTGAGATAAACAACACTAGAATTGATTAAAATCTCAACTTCCAATTTGAACAGCATTATTACATGCTGGAGTACATCATCTTTCCACACTGCCTATTTCTATAATACTCAGGGGAAGGGGGGAAAAAAGGCTTAGTATTCTAGAACGTAATCCCTTGCATGTCAGTGGAGATGTTCTTTTCCAAACTCCCAGGACCAAATATGTCTTCACTTTACTGCAGATTCAATTCCAAAGCAGATCCAATCTGAAAAAATTCTATTATAAATAAAACGAAGAGCCAACACAACAAGACTGGGATGCCCAACTTGCAGTCACAGGCTGAACCCAGCCTGCAATATAGTTTCATCTGGCCTCTGGGAATGCCTAGAAATAATGACTGCTGTAACTCCTAATTTTAAGTACATATTGTTCTGGGTAGCAGAGTGGATCAAAGCTGTCAACTCTATTATTATGATAGCTCTCCATTATGCCAACTTGGCATAACGAAGGGTTTGGCTATTCCAGAAAATGGAAAAGAAAAAGGGTAATACAGATACTATCGGGTGCCCTAAAGTCACAATACAGAGTCATTTGCATAGGTCCACAGAATGCCATAGTTCCAGGATTGGCCCCAAGTACATTTACAGCAATACAAACTGAAATAATATTCTATCCTGTTATACCAGTCTGCTCCCCAATAGATAGCTGAGGGAAAAATGATCCCAAACAAATAGAATGTAATTATCCCTGTTGTAAGATATAAAGTTTTCATTTACACCAATTTGTGTTGTAGCACATACATGGAACCAAACATTTTTATTGTTCCATGCAAGTTCTAAGGGTTTATTATATTTCTATAATTTTTACTCATCTATTCCTTCCCCCTCCCCCAAATCTCCATTTGGAATAATTTACCGACAGTCCTGAGTGACCTGTAGAAATAAGTTCACTATCCTTTACTTTTACTCTTTATTCCAGAGAACCACATTTCAAAATCTGTGTTTCACATTGTTCACACAGGTGTGAACAATGAACTCAATAGGTCTAAAGAATGAACTATGCCTCCAGCACAGAACGCCGGAGTATCCGCACTTAACAGCAGGCCGCTGTCTTTTAGCTTAGCTGAGATGAACAGTTTGTTCTGATTTTGTCAGTGCTGATAATAATAATAATAAGAGTTTTTGCTCATTAGCAGATTGGAAGGAATTCAGGAAGCTGAATTTTTTTTCCTCTCTCTAAAACAGGTACACAGGCTTCTGTATGAGCTCTCATATAAACCTAGTAGTAAATTGCTTCTCAGTCTTTCCAGTCACTTCAAAACAAAGCTGGAGCCTCAGGGCAGATAACTACCAGTCAGCAGACTACCACTACAGCAGAGATGACTACCATAAATACTGGAGTTTGTTTTACAAACTCACACCTAGCAAGCTGCAGTTCTGAACATTAGCATGTTTATTTTGTGAAGAAAATGGTACCTCAGTTTAAGAACAGGGACAGCATTACCACAAACACATTTTTAGAACAGCTCAGAGAACAGTAAAAAGTTTTGCAGATATCTTAAAGGTATTTAATTGGCATCTTTGTAACCTGAAATACAATAGCATTATGTACCATTGCTTGATGGGTAAATTGTAAGTAACTTCTTGCCAGTGTCTCTGAGCTTCATAGTCCCCATACATAGGTGGCTTTCCTGCACCTAAAAAGAGATGACAAAGAGTATTTTTGAATTTATTCTGTTTATGCACATTGCTTTTCCTCCAAATACGTACTTGCATATTAACATACCACTAATTTTATTCTCCATTCCTCTACTATATTTGAGAACAAAAGAAAGACACGATCTGCTAGGTAGTCTAACAGGGAGGGGAAAAAAAGCGTTATGCATTCTTTCAGCTTTCTGGATATTTCTGTGATAAGCATTTATCAACATATTCCACTGTGAAGGAAGAGATACAGTGGCTTGCTCACCTGACAAAAAGAAAAAATCGTTTGGAAGTATAGTATAACAAATGTGACACTTCTCTGAAATAAGAAAATGTACGTAACGGACATCTTACGCTGATTTTGTGTGAACCACTATGCTTTCTGAGTATACAAAAATTGATAGCGTGCTCACTTTCAGCCACGACACAGCACCTCGCTATTAAAATTTGCGGCCAGCCCTATTTTAAAACTTACTTGCTGAGAAACAGAGAAGCAACAAAATATGACAATATCTAAAGTAACATTTTGCTTCCTATTTATGATTTTGCATACAAGTTTATTTAATTCAGCACAAGCTCCACAGTTCACCTTCATGTGGCTGTTTTACAAACCATGAATATGTGTTACCTGAGTAAGAACCAAGTGATACAGTCCAACGTACAGTAAGTCCTAGTAAAACAGCAATCGTCATTAAGCTCCACTTCTCCATGGCTGGTCTTCCTAACAAGCCAAAGAGTACCTGAAACACCAGAAACATTGCTGCAATGCTGTCTGCGCTTTGGTTCCTTAGACAGTTAATGACACTGCATGGTCTCAGTTTTCTCATCACCCCCAGGAGCATCTTTTGCTACCTTGCTTCTGTAAGTATGTGGCAACCAGGAGGGTTTAAGTACTGAAAATTATCTAATCACAAAGCCAAATGCTGCCCAGAAGCAATTTCTCCCATTTCTGAGTCACAAGGTGACCAGACATCTGACAAAATGCAAAAAAAAAAAAAAAAGCAAAAAAGAAGAGTGAAAGATTTCAAATCACTTAAGAGAATCCAGATTACCTCATCAGCTCTATACTTACTATACATCCATGCATGTACTTAAGCTTCATCTTAATAAGTCCCACACAATTTGTTATGCAAATATGTAAGGTGTTTTTTTCCTATAAGTGACAACAGGAAATTCTACAAGAAACTAGTAGAGAAGGTTGTAGTGGTAGACAAAATACTCATGCCAACCCATGTATCTGAGGACCTCAATAACTAGTATTTGCTACTTTGAACAAAATAAGCCTCTTCAAAGAAGTCTATGTAAACTCCTAGATTAGTAACAATATTTGATTGGCTTTCTAGTGGGTTAACAAGTACACAGATAAAAAGAGCGAATAAATAGCATGCTACCACATTAATACCACTTATTTTCTCTTTATGATGTATGTCCTTATATCTGTCCACATGTTAACTTTTCTGCACCAGCCAACGTATTTTAATTCTGTCAATAGCCTACTCCATCCTTAACAGTATGTTCACGTTGTTTCTTCATACTCTTCCCTGACTTGGTTAACTTTAAATGTGGCTGACTGGATTCCAAAGTGCAACAAACATTAACGTTTGCTAAAAAATGACAGTTTTACATGAAAATATAGTAAAAGCAGCTCTCTGCCATCTCAGGAAAATGGGAAGAGGGAAGGATTTGGGGAAGAGCCCTCTCTGGACTAAAATGGGTAGTAATGCAAGTCATCAGACATGCACGTGCAAGATGACAGGACTATGCATTAGTCTCCACGCAGAACACTGACAACTTCTGGCTGAGCAACAAATATTTGTTCAAGAAAACACAGGAGCGATTAAAGTGTTGCCTGTAAAGGCCTCCCGTTACCCTATTAGGAGGGCAACCAGATTCAAGGCTGCGTTTAGGCCGTAGAATAAATCCAACTTTAGGGTTCCATACAGTTGATCAAGAACACCACAGCCAAGTTATGCGAAGTACAAATCGGGTAAAGCTACTCTGTTGGTTCAAATGTATTCAGAAAATTATTTACTAGTTAACTATGTACTGGCAGGCTTTATGCTGGACCAGGTATTGTCTGTTCTCCTGCAGCCATTATAAAAGCACACAGCCAGCATAAACTCTGTATCACATGCTCTAGCTAATTCAACACACAATACATAATTAAAATCAAATTTGTACCACTGACCTAGGAATGAAAAGATCTGGCATTTATGACCAAAAATTCACTGATGTGAATCTTCTTTCAGTCTTCCTGAAACTCAAAAAGGGGGTTGAAATTCCAACCCCCTTTCCCAAGTATAAGCACGCTACTTATCACAGCTTCCTCTCCCTAAAGGATCCACCAGCTGAAGCCTTCTACTAGGCACAGCCAGGCATGAGGGAGCTTATTCTTCATCCTTTTATGCAAAAAGGCAGGAGGACTGATGGCTTGCCCGACCATGTTAAGGATCCAGTAAGAATAAGAAGTGTTGCTAGATCTGTCACATTAAAGGCCCCATGCATCAAGCTTGGGAATTGAGGTATACAAAAATAGTGACGTTACCCTATGCAAAAAAAAAAAAAAAACTAGCCAAAGAATATACAAACTTTGACCCAGAGGACCAAAGATATTCTTTCCGAGTTCGAGTCTGAAAAAATTGAGGAAGAAATTGCTTCAGTCTTGACAGTGAAAGACAGCAGTAAATCTAAAGGCTGAAATTCTGCCAGATCAGCAGTAGTAGTAGTACTGTTCCCTCCTCAGTCAGCAACAGATACATTACAGAACAGTGGACAAGTCCAGGTACGACTTCCAAGGACTTTCCTCTCCGAAGGGGCACCATCCAGGTCAGATGAGTTGAATATACTTGCCACTGCCAAAGAAGCCCCAGCAACAGTAGTGCAACTGCCATTTTAGTAACAGACCAGAAACCTCAATGAGACATGTTTAGGTTATTTCGCTCAGACTAAATCCATAGTCATTTGCCATTCACTGAAAGCCGTGACTTACCAACTCCAAGGAAAAAAAAAAAGGTTATTTTAACAATATAAATCTCTGACAGCAGTAGACCCTCCTCCACAGGCAGGTACATGAACACTGATATTTGCAAGCTTTCTATGCTACACGCGTGCCTAAACCACAGGATAGGTATATTTATCTAAATAAGAGATACTGACTCCGTAAGATGATTGACTTCCAAAATTAAGTGCTGCAAGTTTGGCTTTTCCTTTTCATAAAATAACCACATCTGCTCTTCCCTTTCTATCTCCAGCTAGAACAGATGCCTTCACACCTATTTTGGCACTGGTAGCCGAGACCACCCCTGTTCACTTTTCTCTCTTCCCGTATTATTTAGAACGCCTCACTTCCCCTCACTTTACTCCAGCTGAGTCACTTTGCTCCATAAATTGAATTGCCTGCTGCCAATTCCTTATCTGGCTTCTTTTCTCTCCCCACCTTTTATGCTGTTTCCTAATTCTTATCTAATGTCATTCTCACCTGAACAAAGACTTTCACGTCTCCCTGTTCTTTTCCTTTGCCGTTCCCTGTATTTGGAATAAGAGCTATTTTCTTGGCTACTGAGTTTCTTCTTTCTCTCCCCTATAAGCGGTTCTTAAAATAGTCTTTCTTACTTCGTCTCTTCGTGAATAATTTTTCCACACAAAATTAAAACGACCACCACGGTCAGCTTGCAGAGCAGCGGCCTCTCGCTCCTGCTGATTGTATCCCCGTGGATAACAACCCTCAACAAACCCCCCCGCCCTTCAGGGGCTGAAGACGGTTTCACGCCTTTCAGTTTAAACCATTTTTAACCTTTTACCTCTCGAGCAAAGCGCTGCCCACAAGCACGGGCTGCCCCGCGGCGGGGCCGCTCCCTTCCTCCCTCCGCCCCACACAGGCCCCGTCCCGCCGGGACACAACCGAGAGGAGGAGGCGACCGCCCGCCCGCCCACCCCGCGCTGTGAGGGCCCCGCCGCCCAACGGCTCTGGCGCGCGCCGCGCATCTCCCTACCGGCCGCAACGAACCCGCCGCGCGCGCGAGCGCGCGCTTCCCGCCACCGCCGCCGCTGCCACCGCCGCCGCCGCTTCCGCCTCCCGCGCCGCTTCCGGCCGCCGCCAGGGCAGCGCGCCTGCGCCGGCGCCAGCGGAGCTCGCGGCTGCGCATGCGTAGCGCGGCGGCGGGAAGGAGCCGTCGCCTCGTGGCGCGGCGGCCGTTGCGCTGAGGCGGTGGCGGGTGGCGGGTGGCTGGTGGGGGTGTTCAAGCCCCGCCGTGGCATTGGTAGCGCTGGTGTCTCGTACTGGTGATTAGTGGCAGCGAGGAAAGGGAGGGGCGTTGCTGAAGGAAAGCCTAGTCCTGACACGGGGGAAGACTGGCTTTTTAATGAGGAGAGGACTCTAAAATACGATTTTTCCCGGAAGGAGTGGGGCAGCCTGAGGACCTGCGCTTCAGCTGTGCCAGAGAGGGATGGGAAGCAGCTCCTCTGAGAGGATGTCTGGGAGACAGCTTGGAGAAGGAAGATCTTAGACATAGGCCTCTCTTTTACCACTTTTCTGTTTCCTGCACTCTTGTTTTACCTTCAGTAATACTTTTAAATAACATAACATAAATAATCCTAGATCAACTTTACACAACCCTTACCATTTTAAAGAGCATGGTCTGTGCTGGTCTTTACATTGCAGTGTTTTTCTTCTGACTGCGTGTCCTGCCGAGGTTGGGCTATGAAGTTGAGTGAGTACTCGTCACGGTTTTTAAATAACACCTCATACTGAGGCGTTCATGCCCAGACCTCCCCGATCGTCTGGCACGATGCTCTCCTTGGAGTGGGATCTCGGGACTGAAAGTTTTAAAGGATTTAGACTTGACTTGAGGAAAAACTGTCAATGGGCGTTTGACGGATAGCATGCATCCTATGTCGTAATGGAAACGTTAAATAAGCTAGAGGTGACAGGAAAACGAAACTCTCTGTAGATTTTCTAACGTGTACCACTTCTTTTCGAAATATATAAACATTAGTCAACATACTTATTTGTGTTGAAAAGTGTTTGCTTAGTACTGCATACCACCAGAGATGGCTTTCAACGGTCTCAGCAGTTGTCACTTTTGAGTGTTACCTCAAAACTCATGGCATGAAGAGCTGGTGGTCTTGTGTAGCTAAGGGTGTAAATCACAGTATTTTGCTGGCCTATCAAAGAGTATCACTGTATTTGGAGCCATAACTGTTGAAAATGGCAGATTATAATCGTCAAATTATTTTAAAGGTTTTACATAAATCTATTAAACCCAATCACTTTATTGACTCGTACAGTTATTAAAGAAAATGCTAGTGCATGCAATTAATAAGACCCTAGGGGATGTCTTGAAACGATAAACCTCTAAAATGATCCTAGACCTAAAAATCCATTGGCTACAAAAGTAAATTAGAAGCTATGAAGTGGACTAGATGCTTCCAGGCATGGAGACCACTGTCTAAACAATTGACACGCAGCTCGAACTTGCAGCGCTGTTCTTAAAATGACTTGAGTTAATAGGAGAGTTAAGCCTCCCGAATTCCACAGCTGCTTTACCGTAGGATATTATGCTTTGAAAATGCACAGTGTCAAATGAATTCTATGTCCATCAGCCCTGCTCCCTCATCACTACCAAGTAAGCCTGAGTCACGGAGCTATTCTCAGAAACTTCCTAAAAATCCAGGGAAATTTGCCCATGTATCGGGTGAAAAATTAGCAAAAGGGAGAGTAACCGTGGCAGATTAGGATTTTAATTTCTCTTCCCACTGCCCTGTATTCTTTCCTTCTACTTTTCCCTCAGCATTTTGCATGTCCATAATTCACTGGTGCCTATTGCCTAACAGAGAGGCCGGGAAACATAAAACACAGCAGTATTAAGCAAATCTCGAAATCCATGAGCGTTGCACAGCCTATGGGCTACCAGACTCCAAAGGCAAAAAGAAGAGCGGCTGCATTTTGCCTTACAGATTATTGATCGTTTTCCCTACCGGCTTTTCGTTTTGGAGCAATCTCCAAGGAGAATTCCTGGAGCTCGGTATTGGCGAGCAAGAGTACACTGCTGTACATTCAAGTGCATTATTTCAATTAGCTTAGCTCTCTTTGTGCAAGGTGAAATCATTCACTTCCCAGGAAAGCTTTTTATTGAATGCTTTCTAAATACTTGCATTGGTCACGTTGCCTGAAATTGAGTCTCTGTCACTAGTATTTCTGCAGTGACTTTGACCAGATCAATGACTGGAAAAGGCATTAAGGGCACATTGATACAGCGGGATGGTAGACAAGCGGGCTTGATTTTGGTTCTCGGTAGTAAAGAGAAACCGATAATGATCACATAAACGGCTTTTCTTAACCCTTTACATTCTCAGGAGGCTTCAGCAAGTTTGCTGGCTCTTTTCCTTCGTTCCAACTCCTACGGTTGCTGTAAAGCTGAACAATGGCAAGGCAAATATCTTCCGGCTATTCCATAAATCTGGAGTGAAATGCGATCAGAATAATGAACAAGTCTTTCCTGGGGCAGGCGGGAGCAAGAGAGTCTTGGAAGAGTCTGCGACTATAAAAAGTTGCTTTCCAACTCATCTAAGATTTAGTTTCTGAGCTGAGCCGTGCTGCAGGAGCGAGCGGGGAAACAAACTCTAGAGACGTTCTCAATTGCAGATTCACAATCTGACCTTTTCCTGGGTTCCCAACACTATAAAATCGCACGTAACTTAACGGGGACGTTTGTCAGGCTGGAAGGGGAGGTAAGCGTTAGTTCAGACCGAAAGCCGGATTGTGAGAGCTCTCACACTGACGGATCGTTTCAGCCACAACTCTTTCGCATCTTCATTTTCCGAGCAAGAGCAGAAGTAAATATTTTCTGAACCACTACCGTAACCGGCGAGAGGAAGGACTGCTTCTTTCTACAACGCAAGCCCATAATGAAGTAGTAAGAAGGGCTTTATGTTTGGTTTTATTTGCTGAGATCCATTATAATTCCCTGAACCAACTTCAGCTGAGGCAGCGCTGGGGCTGCAAACAGCGGGGCTGCGGCAGAGCCCGCCGTGCCCGCCGGCTCCCTCCGCCGCACCCCGTCTCACCGCCGGCGCTTCTGCCCTTCGCGAAACAGGACCTGTCCGAGCACCGGGCATTTCACTGCTCAATGGAGAGCAGAGACTGAGCGGTTTTCGCGTATCCAAGCTTTTTTTTTTTTTTTTTCCCTCCTCTCTCACTTTGTTGAAGCTCAAGGAAGCAGGGATTTTTATTGAACCCGGAGTTCAAGGACGCTCCCTCTCGCATTCTGTGGTCTTAATAAAGTCGCAAAGTGCCTCCTCCCTCAGCTTGCTTACCAAATCCTCAATTAATAAAGTTTACTTAGTTATTTCAATAGATTAAATGCCACATTTTTAATGGAAGGGGAAGGTTCTACCTTACTGACCTATTTTTCATTTCTGATTTAGAAAAAGGCAGGATTAGCATGGATATTGCATTTTCAAGGACCTCGCCACTATTAAATAGACTGTTAAGTGCATTTTATGGCTGAAGAGTCTGTTCCCAGTTCAGTCTGGAAGACGTGCTAAGTTCATCTCTACCTGCTACATTGAACATTCACTGACTAAAATACTTCCTGTGCATGTAATACCTATGCTCTGTATCTTTTAAGTACATAACGCTTAATGTTTTAGGACTAGTAAAACGTAATTCGGTGAAAACCTCCAGAATACAAGCGTTGTCTCTCAAGAAAACCGCCAGCCCCGGCAGAGCCCGTCGGGCAAACGGCGCGCCCGGCGCCGCTGCGGGTCCCCCCAAAACAAGCGTTTCTCAGGGCAAAAGCCTCCAGCGGGAGGTGCGGAGGCGGCCGCAAGCGCCGTCCCTTTCCGGGGGGCTCCTGCTGCGGCTGCCGAGGGGCTCGGAGCGGCGGGCGGCCGCGGGCTGGGCTGGTGCCGCCGCGCTCCGCGGCTCGGCCCCCGCGCACTGCGTGGGCACCTGCGGAGAGCTGCGAAAGGGCTGCCGGCTGCTCAAGCGCTCGCCGCGGGCTTCAAACGGGCCAGAGCCCTGCTCAGACCGGCTCTGCCCTTTCCCAGGCAACGCGGCCGTCTAGAGGATGAGCAGCAGATCCCATCCGCAGCCTCTCGTACGTCCCCCCACCCGGACCGGGTGAACCGTGTTCCCGCGACAGTAATAAATGACCAGAGGGAGGGGGCAGCCGCCGGGGCCGAGGGTGGCTCCGGAGAAACCATCCAGGCTGCGGAGTACGGTCATTTCCCCAGTGCTTAGGATCTCGTTACTTTTAATACCCCCCAGAGACCAAACATGACATGTCTTATACTAATAGGCATCTGTCACCAACAGTGTCAAGTTTGGCCATATGCGTTGGACAGTTTGTGAAAGTAAAAAGAAAAGAGAGAGGAAAGGGGGGAAAAAAAGAAAAAGAAAAAAGAAAAGGTCTTTCTGGCTTTGCGTGCTCTGTTGTCTGGCTGAAGCGAGCGGCCTCGCTGCCCGTGGTGGAAACCGTGGTGCTCGGCGGGGACAGCAAGGCGCGGGGTCAGGGCGCCGGCAGGCAGCTGTCCCCGGGCTGCCACCAGCGCGCCGCGGCGCCGGCAGAGCAGGGGGGAGCTGCCTGCTCCCGTTTCGGGCAAACGCCCCGTCCAGCGGCCCTCTTCCTCCCGGGAGCCCCGTGGTGAGGCCAGGCCGCGCAGCAAACCCAGCGGCCGGGCACCCTGCGGGGCTGCTCCCGCCGGGCGCAGGCAAACGCCGCGGGGCAGCTGGCAAAGCCTCCCGGCGGGAGGGGAGCTCAGCCCTCGCTGCCCGAGGTGCTCCCGGCCCCGGCGGTGCTGCCGTACCCAGGCTGCTCCCACCCCGGGCTGCTCCACCCCCGGGTGCTCCCGTACCCGCGGTGCTGCCGTACCCAGGCTGCTCCCACCCGGGGATGCTCCACCCCCGGGTGCTCCCACCCCGGGATGCTCCAGCCCCAGGGTGCTCCCATACCCAGGCTGCTCCCACCCGGGGATGCTCCAAGCCCGGGATATTCCCGCCCCGGGATGCTCCAGCCCCAGGGTGCTCCCATATCCCGGTTGCTCCCACCCAGGGATGCTCCAGGCCCGGGGTGCTCCATTACCCAGGCTGCTCCCACCCCCGGGATGGGCTGCTCCCATACCCAAGTTACTCCCACCCTGGGATGCTCCAGCCCCTGGATATTTCTGCCCCGGGATTCTCCAGCCCCAGGATGCTCCCATATCCCGGTTGCTCCCGCCCCGGGATGCTCTGGCCCCGGGGTGCTCCCATTCCCAGGTTGCTCCCGTACCCAGGCTGCTCCCTCCCCGGGGTGCTCCCGCCCCGGGATGCTCCAGCCTCAGGGATGCTCCCATATCCCGATTGCTCCCGCCTGGGGATGCTCCTGCCCCGGGATGCTCCCGCCCCGGGGTGCTCCCCGTCCCGGCGGGGCGGCCCGGCAGGCGCCGGGAGCTGCGGCGCCCCCTGCAGGCCCCGGTGCGCCACTGCAGCCCCGGCGGCGGCGGCGGCGAGCCCTCTACCCGCCCGCCGGCCCCGGCCCCGGCCCCGGTGCGGCTCCCCGGGCCGAGGTGCCCGGCCGGCCGCAGCCTGCGGCGAGCCCCGGGACCGGCTGCCGGCACCGCGGGCCTCCCGGGGGCTGCAGCGGCGCCGGGGCCGCCGCCACCCGCCGGCCGTGGGGGGCTGCCGGAGCCGCTGCCGGCCACCTCGCAGCCGGTGGCGAGGCGGAGGAGAAGGAAAGGCCGGAGATACCGCGGGCCCGCAGGGGAAACGGCCCCGGCCGGCGGCCGCCTCCCGGCCCTGGCCCCGGCGGGAGGCCGGTCCGGTCCCGCAGCGCCGGCGGCACCGCTGCTATGTGCGGAAATATGAGGGAGTAATTTTATAAGTAACAAAGGCTCAGGAATGGAATGAGCCCCTGTTATCCGGTGTCATTTGGAAGCACTGGATCAGCAGCTTCTTGAGCCTAAAAGTGAATTCAAGAAGAGCCTCCTTTCTCTTTTCCCAGGGGTATCAGCTAAATATAGAAATAACCTCTGCGTGTGTTGCACGAACCATGTACCATTTGCTGTTTGTGTAAAACCGATTAGCCAGACACAACTGTGAAACAACTTGTTACTTTTATAGCGGCAACACACAAACAAATTTAGATCCGTTTAGTTTTCCTTGTAAAAAGAGATTAGGCGGGTGCCCATGTAGGGACCTGCTTGAAGCGCCTCTGATACATAATCTCTTCTCGGTTAAGGTGACTGTTTTTCCTTTTCGTGTCAGATGATTATCAAGTCCTTATTTATAAAGTTCAAACTAGCTCATCGCCAGGCTGCTTGTTTTATTTTAGTAGATGTATGCTGAGGTATAAATATTTACTTAGGAAGGAATAATATTTACTGCTTACCAGGAAAACAAGGACACTTTTTTTTTTTTTTAACCGCAGATCCCACCGGATATTATACTTGAAATAAGCGACATATTCAGTTCTTTTAGTAGTAAAAACCTGACGCCCGATTAATTTCGCATGCGTTTTATGCAACCGATTTTGCTAACAAAGACAGTATATTCCGGGGCGGAATACCAACATCCACGTTTGCTTTCAAAGGCGACACAAATTAAGCGTTTTGGGA
Organism: Struthio camelus; assembly: GCF_040807025.1. Taxonomy (NCBI): domain Eukaryota; kingdom Metazoa; phylum Chordata; class Aves; order Struthioniformes; family Struthionidae; genus Struthio; species Struthio camelus. The sequence continues at coordinate 35,775,963 of NC_090949.1, read as the reverse complement.
GGGAAATAATAAAGTACTAAATATTGTCTGGGCACATGAAAGAATAGATTTCCCAATATCTCGTCTCCGTTTTGCCGGAAAAAAAAAAAAAGCGGTGTTTTAAATACTGTAACGCGCCAAACCGATTTTTTTTCCCTCTTGGTGGTCACTTTATTTTAGCCCTGAAAATGCACAGAAACCTATATTTTCGCAGCTGCCTTTAAAACTTACTAAGAATGTGCGGCACAAAGTGACGGCAGCGGAGTGGGGAAGGTTTCTGAGCTGCAAAAGGCCGTTTCCTCCGCACGAGAAGGAAGACTCGCTTATTTAGCACCAGTTATTATTTTTCCCGATACAAACGAAAGATCCGTGCTCTCGTATCGCATAGGCGCGACTTTACATTCTCCCGCAAAATGAATTAGTGACGTCGTTTAGATCGCCCGAAGGTTTTATTTAAAACCATTTCCCTCAAAGATAGAAAGGAAACACGCCTAGAAAGTACAAAAATTGCGGCTGAGAAGGGACATCCTGAATTCCGCGTTCCTGTTGCCGGATGTCTGAAGTCGAGATTTAAAAAAAAAAAAATCATTTAGGGGAATATTACCCCGCGTTTTAAAAATGTCTCAGATCTGCCGGCGGAATGTTTTATTTTGTGACTCTCGATCGGCTGCCGGGCTCGCCGCGGCGGCCGGCCGTGCTCCAGCGGAGCTGCGCGACCGCGGAGCGCTTCGCCCGCTTACCCCGAGTCCGCTGCAGTGATTGTCTGTTCGCTTTTCGGCAAACCTGAGCTGCGGAGTCAGCGCCCACCTGCACCGAAACTAGGGAAAAAGCGGCCGCCGGGAAGGGTGGCGGGGATGAGAGGGGAAGGTCGGCGCTCCGCATCAAAAGCCACACGACTTTCCCACGCGGGTTTCGAGCCCCGCCGGCTGCGCCGCGCACCGAAGCCGCCACCTGAGCCTATGTGGGGCTCGGGAGCTCGATGCGCGCCTAGCAAACAGACACAGAGCACAGCGTTTTAAAAATTTATTTACAAAGTTGTGTACAACACGAAGGGATAACATTTAGAATACATATATTCATTCATATATAAACAGACTTCTATAATAGAATGACAGGGTTTTCGTCCTTTTTTTTTTCTCCAAAATTCTTTTTTTTTGTTTGCTCGTTTAATATTTAAAATCTCTCCCGCTATTTTTCGATACCTCTGTTCGTTTAGCCTGCTCGCTCGTTTCGGATGAAACAGCTCGGAGCGTCGGAACCTTCAAAAAAAGCGAAAGTTCGCAGCCCCTAAATCCCTACCGTGATTCTGCCTTATTATTATTATTATTATTTTTTTCTTAAAAAAATAAAAACCCCCGAAAACGACGTCAGCGGTTTCCCATACAAATATGTACAAAGGCCGGCGGTGCCGCTCGGCGTTACCTGTGCCGCTCGGCTCCGCGGGGCCGCGCCGCCGTCGGGGGGGCGCCGCCGGCCGCTGCGGCCGCTCCTCGGCGGCGGCGGCCGGGCCGGGCCGAGCCAGGCCGGACCGAGCCAGACCGAGCCGAGCCGAGCCGAGCCGAGCCGAGCCGGGGCGACCCCGCGGCTTCCTACTGCGCCGGCCACTTGGCCTGCACGGCGGCGGCGGGGGCGGCGGGCTGCAGGAACTGGCCCGAGATGATGTTCGTAGGCACGCTGAGGATGGGGGCGATGGCCGCCGTGGTCCGCGCCAGCGCCAGCGGCTGGTGGGCCACCAGGCCCGACTGCACGGTGACGGGCGGCCGCAGGAAAGTCTGCGCGCTGCCGGCCGAGCTGGCGGCCGGCACGCCGATGATGTTCTCGATGCTGAAGGACGGGCGGCTGCTGGGCTCCGACTTGATGATGGAGCCGGCGGCTCCCAGGCTGTTGAGCTGCAGCTGGAGGCTGGGGCTGAGCTGCGAGTTGAAGGCTTTGCGGCTGAGCTCGCTGGACGGCAGCAGCGGCACGGCGGGCGGCAGCATGGGCCCCACGGGCGGGATGTAGGGGTACTGCAGCGCGGCCGCCGCCGCCGCCGGGTGCGCGTAGGCGCCGGGGTGCAGCCCGTAGGGGCGGCCGTAGGGGCCGGCCAGGCTGTAGGCGCCGAAGCCCTGCATCATGAGCGCCGTCTGGTCCCGCAGGTGCTCCTGCTGGTGGCGCTTGAAGCGCTTCCTGCGGCGCAGGAAGCTCCCGTTGTCGAACATGTCCTCGGACTGGGGGTCCAGCGTCCAGTAGTTGCCCTTGCCCGGGTTGCCGGGCTCCCGGGGGATCTTGACGAAGCAGTCGTTGAGGGAGAGGTTGTGGCGGATGCTGTTCTGCCAGGCGGGGAACTTCTCCCGGTAGTAGGGGAAGCGGTTGCTGATGAACTCGCAGATGCCGCTGAGCGTCAGCTTCTTCTGCGGGCTCTGCAGGATGGCCATGGTGATGAGGGCGATGTACGAGTAGGGCGGCTTCACCAGGCTGCTCTTGGGCTTGCTCTGCCCCGCCGCGCCGCCGCCGCCGCTCGCCCCCTCGTCCCCGCCGCCCCCCTTGCCGCCGTCGGCCGCGCCGCCGGCCGCCGCCTCGGCCGGGCTGCCGCGCCCGCTGCTGCCGCTCTCCGCGCCCGCGCCCGCCTCCGCGGGCAGCGCCGGCTCGGCCGCCTCGTCCAGCGGCAGCCGCGGCAGCGCCGCGGGGCTACCGGCCTCGCCGTCGCTGTCCTTGCCCAGCCCGTCGTCTCCCTCGCCCACCACGTCGATGTCCACGTCCTCGGCCGCCAGCACGGTCTGGCCGGACATGTCGCTACCGCCGCCCGACAGGGTCATCCCCGCGCCGGGGCCGGGGCCGGGGGGCGGCGGGCGCGGGGGGCGGCGGGGCGCGGCGCGGGCTGGGGCCGGCTGCCGGCGGCGGCTGCCCCGACCGGGGGGCGCGGCGGCTAGAGCGGGGCTGCCCGGCTGCCGGGCCCGGCGCCGCCCCCGCGGGGCATGCGGGAACCGAGCCCGGTCCTCTCACGTCCGCGGCGGTTCCCGGTGGCGGCGAGTCCCGCGGCGGTTCCGGTTCTGCGTGGCCCCGGGCTGCCGGTCACCTGCGGCTCCTCGACCCGCTGCTGGCCGCGGGCATCCGGGATCAAGCGGCGGCGCCGCCGGCTCCCGCCCGCCGCGCTTGCGGCCGGGCGGCGCGCATGGGGCCGCGCCGCGCCGCGGGCGGCTCCGCGGCACCGGCCGCCGCTGCGCCTCTTCGCTCCGGCTCCGCACCGGCGGCCCCACCGCGCCCGCGGCCGCCGCGCTCTCGCTCTCTTTTTTTTTTTTTTCCCTCCTCTTTCCTTTTTTTTTTTTTTTGATTTTTTTTTTTTGCTTTCTCTCTCCCCTTTTCGCCGGGAGGGGGAAAGGTTTCGCTAGCAGCCGAGCGGGCGAGGGGCGGGGGCAGGGCGGCCGGCCCGGCGCGGGCGCTCACTCGCCACTTTGGAAGTCCTTTTTTAAAGACTGCCTGATAGATTACTTTCCCGTTAAAGATATAGTCGGCGGCGGCGCCACGTGACGGCGTGACGTCAGGCGCCCCGCCGTGAAGTCATGCAAAACTCGAGTTGTTTCATGGACTGTCAACAAAGAGCCGCGGCGGCTCCGCTCGGCCCGCGCATCCCCCGCGCATCCCCCGCGCCGCGGCCCGGCCCGGCCCCGCCGCCCCCTCCAGCAGCGCTGCAGCTGGGACTCTCCGAAATGGCAAAAGCGAGCGAGGCAAGCCGCCCTGCTGAGCGGGCGCGTAAAAAGTTAGTGCGTTTTGCTTTGGGGCTTTCTTTTGTTTTGATTTTTGTTTTCCCTCCTCTTGCTGTTTTTTCCTTGTTTATTTATTGATTTCGTCCCCAGTAGCGCGGGTGGCGGCGGCTTGGCGGCCCGCCGGCGCGCAGGGCGAGCCCGGCCGGTGCGGGGCCGGCGCGCTCGCCGGCTACGCACGGCGCTAAGCGGATGCGCCGGCCCTAATAACGCTTAAAAAACAACCCGTTCTGGCTCTGAAATCACTTTTCTGTGTTTTTTCAACAGCAGCACCAGCTGGAAACGGAAGATCAGAAAATGGCTATTGATTAATCTATTAGATTAGTTGCAGAGAGAAATAAAAAGACGTAAAATAACAAAGGGAAACTATAAATAAAGAAGCCTTTAGCTGGTTCTTTTTTTTTTTTTTTTTCCACCAGAGGTGTTAACGACTTAATCATTGCGGGTGTTAGCATATGAAAAAGTAGGAAATGAGGGAGTGTGTGTGAATGTGAGGACCGTATTCACGCAGCCCCAGGTAAGCGCTGGCCCGAGGAGAGGGGCTCCACGAGCGGGGGGGCCCGCGCCCGCCGCACATCCGAGCCCCTTTGTACCGCCGAGAAGAAACACCACCTGGGCCCATCGGAAACGCATCGCTCAGAGGGCTTTTCTTCTTAAATAGTACCGCTAATAACCCCGGCGTGTTATTTTAATGGCCGCACGTGTTTTTTGGATTTAAGTAAATACAATTAAATTAGGAAAAAGGAGAAGAAGGAAAAAAAAAGCCGCGGGACCAAACAGTTTCCGATGAGCGATTATTGTTTATAAAAGGCAAAGAAACTCCCCACGGCCGGCTGGCCTCCCTCGAAGCGCGGCAGGGGCCTCCCAAACGCCTGTATTAACGCGGGACCGCCGCGGCCCCCCTCGCCCGCTACCCCGGCCCGGCCACGAGAGCGGGGAGGCCGCGGACACGAGTGGGCGCCCACGGGCGCGCTCCCTCTCACGCACACGCACGCCCCCCGGCCCCCCGCCCCGTACCGCAACGGCTCTCCCGCCGCAAAGGGAAGTAAAAAAGCTCCGCTCCGCAACCCGCTCCCCCCCGCCCCGTTTCATTTGTTGCGCTTTATCCTCGACACAATAAAAGTCGAATTAATTGATTCATACCATTAATTACGGTGCTTAGCGTGAAAAGCAACGTTTCCCCCTCCATTAGGGCTATTGTGCTCGCCCCGCGCCCGGGCAGCGCCCCCCGCGCCGCTCCGCGCCGCTCCGCGCCTCGCCCGCACCCGGCCGCCGCCGCCTCCCCGCGCCCGAGGCTTCCGCTGCGGGCGGCGAAGTTCAGGAAAGTATTTAGGATCCCGTCGGGGGTGGGGGGAAAGACTGCTGGCGGATTCATGCTAAAACCCCCCGATCCTCGTAGCTGGAATGGGGAGGGGAAAAAGGGCAGGAGGGGAAAAAAAAAACCTGTTATCATAATAAGCAAACTTTCCCAGAAATAACCTGATAAGGAAAGATGGCTCGCAGCCACCTCCTCGGCTGAACTTTAAGGGCTTAACGCGAAGCACGACCAGGGGCTGTACCCAGCAAAGCAATAAAATAATTAAAGCAGCGTATGCGGAGGTGGAAACCCACAATAACGACAGCGGCAGAAATAGAAGGTGGGCGCACATAGAGATAGATAGATAGGTAGGTAGGTAGATACATAGATAGATAGATAGATAGATAGATAGATTTAGCAACAGGAGAAAAACAAACGGTATCTCCGGATCGATATGGAGTCAAATAGAGACACGGCTAGCATCAGGGAAAGAGCCGATTGAATAAGTTATGATAGAGAGCGAGAAATTAATTACAACTCAATTTGACTCTAATATGGCAAAGCAAGTTCCTGGCTGCGAAGCGAGTTAAAAATAAATCCGGAGGCTGAGCCTGCGGGGTGGGGGGATTGAAGAGGAAAGGCAGTGCTGGGGCAATTTCTGCTTCTGTAATCGTTTTAAAGGAAGGAGAAACCAAAGGTGTCCCCTTTCATCTCCTTAAGCCTATTACTTTCACTAATGAGTTATATAAATCGTTGACCTGACCTGGATTAAACCAGCATTGTGGTTTGCTATAAACGTGCGGGGGTAAAAAGGCGCACGGTAAAGCGGAGGGAGGGAGGGGGGGAAGAGGGGAGAAGGAGAGAAATCCTTGCAAAATAAACAAATCAAAGCAGGGGAAATCCCCCAGGCCGGGGCCGGGGCCGGGAGCGGGCGAGCGGCGGGGCCGGGCCGGACCCTCCGAGCGCCGCCTGGCCTCGGGCGCCCTCGCCCCCACCCTCGCCCGGGCTTCTCCCAAAAGATGCAGATTTCCAAACCCTTTTTATAGATTTTCTTTATTTTTTTTTAAAGGCTTCTATTTGCACGCGGGTTTTTTTTTTTCTTTTATTTTTTTTCTTATGTTGTTGGGTTTTTTTTATTTATTTTAATCGCAATAAATCGCCAGTGAAACAGGGAGACCTCAGCGTAAAACGAAATCGGCCGTGTTTCCAAAACGGTTTCGGATTTATTTGTATTGGAAATGTATAAACATCCATTCTGTAAAAGGCAACACGTTTAATTAACGATGAGAGAGCAGTTAGGGGCAGAAAGCTAGTAAAATTGTGTGATAAATTTATGGCATTGTTAGCGTGCTTTTAATTATGGCTATTATGTTAATTATTTCACATTAGCATGGAGTTATCAGCAGCATGTCAGATTTAATCAAAACGAGCCTTTCTCTCGAAAATTGTGCTTTTCATGCGCCGCGAGGAGAACAGGGGGTCCCGAGCAGAAGCCGCTCCCCCTTTCTTTATTTATTTAAAAATAAATAAATGAAGGCTTTTAAAAAGAGGACTTCCCATTGAAAAGAGTGGCTGGACGTGATCCGGGCTGGTGCAGGCGGCAGATCCCTTTAGGCTACTGCGAACAGCGCAGGGAAGCAGAGAAGAGAAGCGTCGCTCTTGTTTTTTAGGAATTCACCATTTTCGCCCCCTCCGGAGAAGGCACTTTATCATTTCGGATCATTCTGTCAAACAATATGATGTTGCTCATTTTTATCTGTCCCGTTTTACAAAGCCCCCGTTCACACTGCTGGCCAGGACAACACGCCTGAGTACAAAAGAATAAAAGAGACAAGCCGGGAGAATATAAGACCGCTGCACGGATCAAAAAGGAAAGAGGAGGAGGTGTGTGGGTGCGTGTGGGTGCGTGTGGGTGCGCCGGGGGGCTCGCTGCTCCCCCGGCCGCGCAGGGGTGCCAGGGCGGCGCAGCGCTGCGCCCCTGCGCGCCGCGCAGCCCCCGCCGCGCCCGGCGATGCCACCCGAGACGGTGCCGCGCGTTTCGGCGGCCCCGGCGTTTCCACGCCGGCGGCGCGGCTCCGCGCAGCCCCGCGCAGCCCGCCGGCCGTGCCCCGCGGCCGCGGCGGGGCGGGCTCGGCTCAGCGCGGGCGGAGCGGCGCGGTGGCGGCGGCAGCGCCGCTCCCCCTTTCCCACGGCCGCGGGGGGATGCGGCCACGGCAGCTGCTCGCTTATTTTTAGAGCAATTCCATTCCGCCGGGTAATTTTAGATCGATTCATTATTTAGCCCCAGGTCGCCTTCAGGGAAACCCAAGCTAGGGGGGCGGCCGCGGGGCTTGCGCCCGTGCGGCTGCCTGCGCGCTGCTCCCGCGCCGCCTGGGGGCTGCGCGGCCGCGCCGGGCGGATCCGCGCAACTTGGGCGAGGGTCCTGGCTGCGCGGCCGCGCCGACCCCGCTGCGCCCTCTTCCGCGGCTGCAGCCCTTCAGCGGGTCCATCCAAACGCCGGCCGTGCCGCGGGTGAGCCAGGCGGGGGCGGGCCGGCCCGCTCCGGGGCCGAAGCGCCCGCGCACCGGGGGCTGCGCGGCCGCGGACACGTGCGCATCAGCCGCGCGTCTTCACCGCAGCCGAGCAGGGCAGAGCCGCAGCGGGCGCTGCGCCCTCCACCCCCCCCCACCCCCCCCGCGGAACGGGCCTCCCGAAATAAAACGGGGTGCGCCAAAAGTGAGGTGCGGGCGCTTGGCAAGCAGGAGGAGAGCGGAGTTCCCCGAGTAAGGGGGAAACGCAGCCTTCCTCCCGGGCGGCCGGCCTGGGCGCGCGGAGACGCCCCAACGCCCTCCGTGGAAGGCGGCTGCCGGCTTAGCTGCCCTTCGCGTTGCGGGGAAAGACGGCGGGCGGGCGCTCAGTGAAAGTTAGTTTCTGCTTCGGGTTTTCCCGCCGAGCACCCGCGCCGCGGACCCCTCCGCGCCTGGCCGCCCGCAGCGGGCACAGAAGGGCGCCGTGCCGCCTGCAGCCCGGCCACCGCCGGCAGCCTCCCTCGGCGGCCACGGAGGGGCCTAGCGGGACGGGCCTTTGTTTGCCCAGACATCCGCACCTGAAGCGTGAACGGCGGAAACTCATCCTCTGCACTTTCCCTCCAACGCCTCTCCCCGGAGGTTGCTCCTGTCCCGTGAGGCATAATAAATCACCCGGGGACAAAAAGCAGAGCCGAGTCTCCAAATTCCATTAAACACGCTTTATTTTAATGTTGCAGCGGGCTGGGCTGGTGGGAAGAGGGGTTGGTGGCCCCGCGGGTGGCGGGGTGGCGTGCCCATGGCCCCGGCACGCGGCCCGAGCGGGTGAAGGGACGCGCTGAGGCCATCGCTCCCCGAAAGCGGGGACTTCTCCACACCGAGGGAGAGGGGAAGGAGGACGTATGTTGTACGGAGACGCCTTTATTTGTCTGAGGAAGGGAAGTAAATCAACACGACACGATCTTTCCCCGTTCCTCTGCGTGCAAGCGCGGCGGGTTCGGGGCGAAGCGCGGGGGCGCCACCCGAGAGAGGCGCGTTGCGCGGCGCCGTGCCCGAGCGGAGCGAGGCGGCGGGACTTCGCGCCCGGACCCTGCTCGCGGCTCTTTGCAGACTCGCTTTGCGGGTACGGAGAGGGCACGCGGAAGGCACGGGAGTTGGTTTTTTTCCCTCGGCTGTTCCCCTAGCCAGTGAGATGCAAACGGCTGAGGAGCGGCTAAGAGGATTTCCAAGGAGGGGAGGAAATCCCCGCTGCCGCAAGGAGAAGCCTCTGCGCTGGCCCGGGCTCCTGCTCAGCGGGAAGCTAATGCGCAGTTAGTGCAAAGGTATTCCTGTGAGATTTTGCACGTCAGGAGAGCGCCCAAGGAACACCCCAATCTGATTCAGGCTTCATTTCTGTTAACCGGCTCCCCTTCCACGTGCTCGCACGTCTCCCAGGGCAGCAAGGAGGCTTCATTTGTTTGTTTTTTCCAGGATAGTTTCGTAAGCTGTTACTCTGCCTTGTGTATAACACCCTTGATTCCCTTTATTAAACACAGAAAGACAAGTGGTGAGTTATCGCTATTGTTAATAAAATCACTCTGATAATATTTTTCCCCAACACATTGAATATTATTGATACATAGTGGATGAAATTCTCCCTTACGCAGGGGGCCAGCACAGGGCCTATGCATCACCGAAGCTCCACGTGCACTATCCAAATAGCGCCTTGGTGGGACGTAAGTGGTGCACAGGCCTTTTATGGGCCTTCTGCAGAATCGTGAATTTTACCCAACGTGCAGGTTAAAACCCATGCTAGGTATTTATGTAATCAGGTCCGTAATCTTTCTTTCAAAAACTCCCCAAGCACCTCTTCACCTGGTAAACCAGGTAGCTCTTTATCTGGAGAGTGCTGTAATGCATTTTAGGGGACTCTTTTCTTTTTTCTATAAGGAAAATGTAAGCTGCAAAAGCCCTCCAAGTCCTGGCTTAACGGCACAGCAAGGAGACTCGCTGAGGATCCATCCGGACTTTCCACATGTGTGTGCTGGTCAAACGTTTTGCTCCTCCGCCTTCCAAGCAGAGAATTGGGTTATTACAACTACATTTCTTTTGAAAAGTGGGTGCCTTTGAAAAGTCGTTTTCCAGGAATCTTGGAAAGACAATCTACAGCTTGAGAAACAAAAAAGTCTGCTTTTTTGGCCAAAACCGTTTCCAGCAGAACTGCTTCCTGCCATTTCCCAGAAAGCTTCTGTGTCAGTTTGACCATTACGGTGCTTTCATGAATTCAATTTAGATCCTTCACCTTATTAGAGGAATCTTTATTAAACATTTTATTAAAGTACTTTAATGCCTTCCAAAGAACGTAGTAAAACGCTACAGACTTCAGAAGCTTCTCTGAGGACTCAAAGGCGGCGGCGGGGCCCAGGCGAGCGATTCTGGCGCTCGTGCCCTACGAGCGCAGGTTATCAGCTCAGCTCGTGTCTAGGACAGGGCAGTTACGAACGGGCCGGTTTGCTGGGTGGCTCCCTGCCAGCGTGTGAAGAAGCAGGGTTTATCCCTTAAAACACATGGACGTTAGTTTTTGTTGGCATTCGAGTTCTTGGTTTTGCCCGGATAAGAAAGATTTCCGAGAGGAACTCCCGCTAAGGAATCAATGAGGCAGGAAAAAGAGCAGTGCGTGGAGCATGTCTGGCAGTATTTACAGTCTGTAAATAGAGCTTATTTAGTGGCTCTTGTTAAAATATTGCATGATGGAAGAGTTCAACAGGCATGTTTAAATGGATTCTAAGCAACTGGACAGAGAGGAAATATGTCTGTGGGACCATGAAACATTCATCTACCCAGAAGGAGAGGGGAAAAAAAGGCCAGGAATGATCTATCATAAGGGAAGAAATCTGCACCTTAGCATTTGCCAAAACGTCTTAATTGCTTTGTAAACTCATCTAAATAAATAAAATGTAGCGGGCTGCCACAGCTCTCTGCTACGAACATATGTGTGGTCTGCGCAGCAGGGAGGATCAAGCCGGGATGAAGGGCCGAATCCTGCCCAGGGCCCTCGTGGCTCCTCGTCGCTCGGCGTCGTCATTTTGCTGATGCTGGTGAGGTTTAGTGTTCAGAGCGGTCCCGTGGAGCAGCTGCGAATCATTTACTGTGAACGGTAAAGATAGTCCAGGTAAAAGATTGTCCCTTCCAGTCTCTAGGGTTTATTTAAAACTGTCCAGTTTACTGAGATTTTTCCTCCTTCCCTTGGGAAAACATTCCACTGACTAATAGACATTTCTCCTTGCAGTTGGTCTACGTAGGCCATTTATTAATTTTACTTCATTACTGCTTGTAATACCTCTCAGCACCAACGCAGAGTTAACGTTCATTCAAAATAAGACATTTGTGCTGGCATAAAGCTTTCCAGCCACTGATCTCAAAACACTGAACAGAAGCGAGTGAATTTAACGCACGTAACGATGGCAAAGCATTGTTGTTCCCCATTTCCGCAGGAGAAGATACTGAGGTTCGCTGGGAGAGCGCTTTCTCCTTTTTCGTAGCCCTCCTGGCCGTAGCGTTGCGCTGGGCAGAGGGAAGTAAAGAGATTTTGTTGTGTTAGCTGTGGCCGCAAGTTGCACCTACCGACCAGGCGACTCCTCCAGCCCTACCGTCTATGATCGCAGAACTACTCGGCGTAGCATTTAAACAGCGTAAATTAACGGGACTTCAACACGTGCTCCACGGTAACTGTGTTCTAGAGCTGAACTGGAGTTTTATTTTAGAGATAGGGCTTGTTAAAATTTGAAAGGTACGTTTTTCTCTTCAGATATATGAAATAAGCCTGAACAGCATTCCCGATGTGGTTACATCCCTTACGGTCACAAGCTGCATGAACAGAGGGTCCCTGAGTTGGCAAGGATCTTTCGGCCTCTCTTTCTGAGAAGGACATGCGTCCAGCATAGCTTTAGCCAGCACGGCCTGCATATTTCACATGTTTCTTATACGGGTGAAATGTAATATACTGATATGTTTTGGAGTCCTGTATATAGATATCATCTCATATAAGTTTGGCAGATTAATATGTTCATATCATATAGCACAGACATATTTACGTTTCACGTAGGACTGCTTGAATTCAAGGACTTATTTCTGCACTTGGTAGAGCCAATAGGAGCCTTGTCAATGGCTTAGCTGGAACGTAATTAGGTTCAAATTTTCCCTTCGGCTTGCCACCAACCATTTGAAAGAAGAACATGCTTAAGGAAATCTACGTTCTTAGAAAACTGAATTTTTCCTCAAAGGAATGCTATTCTTTATGTACTAAAGCTATATACTGAGACTGTTGCATTTTTTTTCCCCCTGAAATAGCTACAGCAGTTTTTATTTAATTTAGTAATGTATTTCATCCAGAACTGTCCTTATTTTGCTGAGCCGTTGGCTTTACTCTGTGCGCGGAGGCTCCTCTGCGGGCCGCGCCGCCGGTTTGCGAGCGCCGAGGCGGCCGCGGCAGCGGTGCCGAGCGCAGAGCCTGCCAGCCTGGCGTGATTTGCCAGCTCGCCGTGCCCAACCTTCACCGGCACGGAAATCCGTCTGGAAAAAAAGGACTTTGCCAGAAAAAGGGATTCACTGCATTTATGTTTAAGTTAAACGCTAACGTTAGATACGGACCCACTCTGTCAATGGCAGAAAGATTTATGCCTGTCTATATGAGACTTCTGTGTAAAAATAGTCGCGAGTCCTTTTCAACAGGAACACTATTTAATTTTCCATCTGCCCGTGACAGTCCGGCGAGCTGGCTCTGGGCTCCGATGCCTTTGCAGGACGAAGCGAAAGGGGCCGGCGCGCTCCTCTCGCCCGGCTGAACCGTTCCTGCCCTTTGAAAGCAGCTTGGTGCAACCTATTACACAGAGGCAAAGCACTTACCCAGGACTGCAGGAGCGGTGGCCAAGCCTGGTTGCTCTTCGCCGAGCGCCTTCTCTCCGAGCGATCCCGCGGTATCTTACTGCCTGATTATACGGTGCAATATTTGTTCTTGGTTTTCTCCGGTAAAGTTTATAGACGCAACTTTAAAAAAAAAAGTATTTTCCGCAATTACTTGTTAACCAATCTACTGCAGTGAATTATAGTCCAGCCCTGTGCTTCCATGTCAAACACGAATCAGATGAGAGATTCTTATTTAGTTTAATAAACTGTAATTTCTGGCAAAGGTAACTGTCACCTTTTGTTTCATTCTGCGCGTTTATTTTTCAAGCACCCGAGCTGACCTCTGAACTCAATCTGCACTTGCCTATTGATGCATAAATATCTGTAATATCACAGTAAATTAAATTCAGTTTTAAAGGGTTTCTATTTAACAATCTGTCAGAACTTCCACAGCCTTTGATTTCTGGTTTCCTCTGACCACTGACAGGTTTATCTCAATACGGCTTGATTAATGAAACCTTCTATTTGGAGTAAGCATAGCTGTTATTACCATAATCTCTTAATGCTTGCTTAGGCAACATTGTACCCTGACAGCAGGGCTCCCAAAACTTCCAGCCCCTCCGCTCCGGGCTGACCGGGTGGTGAGACGCACGGTGGGGAAGGGACAGCGCTGGCCTGCCCTCGGCTGTCGGGGGCGTTTGCAAGCTTCGGCAGCTTTCCAGTTTAATGGCTTTGGAAACTTTCTTTTCAGAGCTGTTGGTATTAAATGTGTCTTGTTACGCGGTTTTAATTAACGCTAGCAAACGCACCCTTCATTTATTACTAGTGTTATGGTAGGGAGACAGTGGTTGTTCTAAAGATGAGTTCTTAAGGGGAATTCATTGAATTTAAGGAAAAAATACTGTAGCATAGCCTAGAGAAATTTATGTAGATTTGGATATCAGAGACATTGACTTCTAATCCTTGGGTTTGCTATCGCAGAGCCCTGGGTAAATCACTCCACCTCCCTATGCTTCTTTCCCATCTGACTACAGTGGTGTGTATCAGAGCAAATAAGGTTACACCTGTGTAGATGGAAGAGTAAAACTGCCCTAGAGAAGGATCAGGACGGTACATCTCAGTTTTTTCTATTGAGCGGGAATAACAACACTTCCTTACCTCGTAAGAGGGTTCGGAAGTTGAATCCATGACTGCACAGCGTGTTTAGCATGCAGTATTGACATTGTCACTGCGGACTGCCTAGGGAGAGCGACTCGCGCGAGAGGTGAGGTGCTCCGACACTCTGCGCCGGGCAGAAGCAAGGAAGCAACCAGCAAGCAGCCTCCCGACATTACGGAAAGGCAAGGACTGAGCCTTTCACTCCTGAGAGCTCTTTATGTTTAGACAAGCTAATGACTGTTTTGCCTTTCCTTGGGCTCCCATTTGGATTATGCTGCTTCCCAGCTCGCACAGGCTGGGAGCAACCTGAGCCCCATGGGAGCTCTGACTGACTTCAGCAGCACCACGCTTCACCTGTACCTTGATCCCATCTTTGCTCTTGTCTACAGCTGGGTTTGGGCTCTTTTCCCCCCAAACTGCCCTTCCCTGAGATTTCTCTGTTTAAGCGCTGACTGTCAGGCTCCGTTAGCGTCTGCTGGAGCCCGGCGCATCTGGGAATGAAGTCCACAACTCCCAGCTTGAACACCGAAGAAGAGGTTCAATTATTTAGGAGGACTCTGACGGCTGGATGTCTCCAGCTTTCCCAGGGACACCCTTTACTTTTGCCCCCCAACAACGCTGGCGCTCCAAGAAACTCTCTCACCGAACCCAAGCCCCGCTGGTGTTGGTGACGATGTTCCCACTGACGCCAGTGACGATTTCATTGCAGCGCATGCCACCGTAAGGATCACACTTGTCACCAAATAGTTACATATCTCTTTCCTGTAGGGACACAAAGAATTACCATGTCAGCATTATATAACTGTTAAAGATGATAATACTTTTTCAGGTGACTTGTGTACATGTTTCTAGGGAATTAAAATATTTCAAAACTTTGTTTTCGTTAAGACACTAGTCAGCTTCAGGAGATGCACTCTCAGTTCTGCATTAAGACCCCAATGACCCGCTGACTTTCCTGTATCAATAACTCACATATGAGGATATGTATATCTATCCGCGTACGAATACAAAGAGTAGGACAAGAGCATGTACAGTACTTTGCACATATACACTCAGTTACAGAATATTTTCATGGTATAAAAATTTGGAGAAACTCATTACAAGCAAATTGTATATTTTCAATCAATAAATGCAATATGGTTCAATGGCGTCGCATCCAATGTGTGCTTCTGGAGTATCAGGAGCAATACCTTCAATAGCTGAATGCTTTTCATTGTCTGAAAAATATTTATTTGCTAGAAAGTGCAGACTGCTGCTCATGAAATCCTCTTGGTAGAATTATTATAATTCTCCAACATGTTTCAGACTTTTTGGGTTGTTTCACACCCTGCTTTTTAACCTTCAACAACAAATATTGTTGTATCATGAAGACAGCAAATCCAAACAATTACATATGTAGTCCAAAGGCATACACAAGAAAATCAATATTTGACATCTTCGCAACTCCCTCTTTGGAGCAGCGTTCAATAGCTCTTATTCATGATACACTTATATCTCTTTCAGATTCGCCTTTGTCACCAGAAACCTATTTTTTTTTTTCTCCTTTGACTTCCACATAACTTCTTTGCCCTGTACTTTTACAGATGCCTTCTGGCTATAAATACTAATGAAATCTCTTTGCTTAATTCAATTTTGCTGGTACACTTACAGTTATGACCTAACTTTCCCACGAGAGAGACTGATTGAACATTCCAATACCTTATGGATGGGAGCAAACATTCGACAGAACTGGACTGACAATTTCCATAATTATAGAATTCACAGCCTAATGACCTTAAAAAACAATAAAAAGATCTCTTGTTAATTCCATTTCTGTTACTGACATTCAAGATATTTCATTTTTCACAGGACAACAAATTTACTTTTTATTTTCAAAAGAGCAGTCTATCCTTTTACCCTAGATTAAATTTTCTGAATATTGAAGGATTTCATTGAATATTTAGCATTTCTTTGTCTTTTAAAAGTTAGAATATTTATGATCCTTAGAATGCTTCTGACTGATTTATAGCAATCAATTATAAGAGTGCGTTTTCAAATAGCCCTTTTAAAAATGAAGAATAGAATAATTAAAAAGATCAGAAGTCCTCCCTTGCATATAATTATTTCATTATTTCATTACAGTGCAGAAAATGTTTTTGCTGACTGCGAACAATTTTAATTGAGCAAAATCTGTATTAATATACGATAGCAAGCAGTTCTTCCTAAGAAATAAGATCCCTAATTGCCTAAATTTTTATTCAGCACAGTGAGCCTTAAAAGCCACATTGCAATATAAACCTAATCACTAGGTAGAACGGATACTTTCACCATAGCAGAGACATTCTCAAAGCATAACCTTGCTGTACAGCTAATTTATTCCTTCAACAGGTTTATTCCTGGATTAAACATTTGTTTGGGTGCTGATCTGTCGCAGGCTGAGCACGGAGTTTTGCTCCCAGCCTGGGAGCTCACATGCAAGATCGTCCATGCAAGCAGCCCAAAAGCCGGCTCATGCCCTGGGCTCGTGGCCACCCTTGGCTCCACGTTTTGGGGGGACATTGCCGTGGGCAGCCACATTCCTCACCCCCAGCTTTCCTGTTGCTCACTCACTGCCAGCCGCCTGCTCTCTCCTCGTGGCTGCCTTGTGCAGCTGGGGGTCTGGCTCTGGGCACCCACCTCACTCCCAAACATAGGTATCTAATTTTGGACAGTTGTATTGGGAGTTTTATATACCCAGTGGACAGAAAAAGAAACACCGCCAGATGGGAATTAAATGCAGGAGCCTAACGTTGGTGTCTTGAACCGCCAGGCCCTGGAGACTCCCCGCTGCCCTCGTGCAAGGGGCCTAGACAGCATCTGCTCTGCAAGCATGCATGGGCCACTTGGCCACGATGGTCCTTTTTGGCCCTTGCCACAAGACGGGAGTCGCAGGCAGGGCGAGCTTGGGCCACCCGCAGGTCGTGTGGGCACTGAGGCACTGCTAGGTGCCGGAGAGGCTGCAGGGCAAGGCTATGGGGCAAGGCTATAGGGAGACAGGCACCCACTGGCTGCCACTTGCCCTCCCTGGCCGCTGGGGTGTAACGTTCCTGCGGGCCAAGCTCTGATGAGCAGGTCTCGCCTTCAGCTCCAAGCATGGCAACAAACTGGTCAAGCTTGTGTTCCTAAGGTTGGATAAGAGTCCTTCAACTTTATCCCTCATGCTTTTTTTTGGAATGAAGCACAGTCTTTTTAATAAATAATAACACCTTAGCTGGCACAGCGCTGTTAGCCGGCTGGCAGGGTCTTCTGCCGTGGTTTCCAGGCTTGACCGGAGGAGCGTGCAAGCCTGCGTCGGAGGCGCCCTGGTGCCTGGCAGTGCAGATGTGGCGTTGTTGGGAAACGGTTGCTGCAGGGGAGATCTGGAGTCTGTCCGATGTGCAAGTTCCTTTGTGTCGCTGCAGAGTTGCTTCCGGGGTGCTGGGGGAAGTAGCAAATGTGTTTTCTGCTGGTTTGTGAATAAGGTCCTTTGTAAATGTTCGGCTACGACCCCCCCTCCTCTCAAAGGCTGGCTGAAGCCCATGCAGAGAAGAAAAGTGGAAATTAAAGATAAAAATGTGGGCCAATGCAGCAGCCTTAATATAGTGTGTGAATGGAAGAGAAAAGATTTATAATTACCTCAAACAGGGGCTGGAATTTTCCTCCTGAGCTCATCACTTTCCAGGCCCGCTGCGAAGCCTTAAACACAGTTTTGGTGGCAAATTGACACTGCTGTTTTAAAGTAAGAACAGTAGAAGTAATAATACCAATAATACCCAACAGCAATCAAACATGGGCACATTAAGGATTGCCTTGCAGTGGATGTGATGTATCCGTCGGATATTCTGTAGTGGCAGCCCTCGGGTACATGGTTATAATTCCTGAGAGAGGCGATGACAGACTGAATAGTTACAATCTATCATAAAAAATTTTCAAGGATGGGTTAAGGATTTTGTGTGGTTTCCAGCCCAGTTAGCGGAAGACCGGGAGCCTGGTTGCCAGCGTCTCCCCGATCTGCAGGGGTCCGGGAAAAAGTAACTGGTTTTGCCTTTTGCCTCAGTTTCCACAACTGTAAAAAGGTAAAGATGCTGTCTTTTCTGTGAAACGATTTAAATCTCTTTCAGAGAAGTACTGTATAAGGAACACAGCAGAACAGGAAGGGGGATTATTACTAACCTTGCTCTTCTTGAAGTGAACTCAGTGTCAAAACTAGTCCTAGGTTAAAGCTTTTTTGTGGCCGAACAGCTATATCCCATGCTCGCTTGAGGAAGGCCAGGCAGTGTACCGTGCCTTCTTTCTTAGCATCTTCAATGTCTGATGTCTGTGCCCGGATGGATACGTGGGAGTTTACACTTTGTGCATCCCACTGAAGAGGAGGGCACCTCTCCTCCTGACTCACTAGCCCTGCTCCCTGCACTGCGGGCTGCAGCGAAAATTCACGTTAGCACCCGCAATATAGTCATGCATGCTAATCCAAACTCTCATTGCTGTAAACCAGGCCTAAGCGTACTTGAGCACCCCTGGCCCAGTCTGTGCACGGGACAAGGTCACACAGGCTGTCCAGGGGGCACTGACTAACCTAGGACTGAATTAAGGCACTTTTATTATTGCCTTCTGCAGGTGAGGTGGGGAGATATTAGAAACGTCTTTAGTAAGCGCTTGCTCCCAGCTGGCGTCGGCGTATTTGCTGTGTGTGCGAGCAAGCCTTGCACCTCCGTCCCTGCTGAGCTCCTCTCTCCCCGGCATTGCTCAAATACCTTTTGGGTATTTGCTGGAGCTGCCAGCACCCAGCACCCAGCGCCTAGCACCTCCGCCTGCCCGCCCCAAGCATCAGTCCCGCAAAGCCGGTCCTTGCAGCACTGCTGGACTCCAGCAAGGAGAGGAGACACCAGCTGTGCCCAGATACCTTTCCGCAGCGCTGACCCTCGGCAGGCAGCGCTGTCCTTTGAGCACGCTGGCATTTCTGCCTCGGTGAGCCCTGCCGGTACTTCATCAACGCCCAGGGAAGTCTGTAACAGGTCCGTTTCCTTGTGAACTGCCGGTCCCAGGGCAGCTGTGACGGCGGTGCCTGCTACAAAGGAGCGGAGTGGCCATCTGTGTCCTTTGTGCTTGCTCACGGCTTCGCCCCCGTGGCCTGGAAGATAGAGAAGGTTATTTGTCTTAAGAACATTTTCTCCGTCTCCCTCTTTGTCGTGCAGCAGTGTCAACAAGCAATTTGCTCTTTCCAGCATAATTCCTTTCTGTTTGGGCCCTAATTGTCGCTCCCTGTCCGCCGCTGGCTGCTTGCCTAGCTATTCCCGTCTCTCCCTGGGGTGTTTCGCAGAGCTCACTCCCCTCCGGTGCGGCAGGGCCAGCCTTCGGCTGCTCCACGCCGCGAGCTGGGCCCCCGTGCGCTCCTCGCGTCCCCCAGCCAGAGCAGGGGCTGCTCCGAGACGCTCTCGTGCAACAGGGGACTTGAAAAAGCTCTGAATTACTTTCTCTGAGCAAACACCTCAGGGCAGCGTGAGATGTAACAGCCTCCAAGATACCTGTTACGCTGGGAAGCTGCCGCCCCGTGGGGACAGGTGGCCAAATGGAAACGGTGTTGGCAGGGCGGGCACCGTGGGCTTCGCCACGGAGAGGCGGTGCGGCCTCGGCCTGGCGTCGTTGCTCTTTCCACCCCACCACGCTGCAGCAGCAGCTGAGACGCCGGAGCCAGCCCGGGTCCTGCTCGGGGCTAGTCGTGGTGGTCTGAGCTTGGGGTGGACTGAGTTACTCATAGGAAGTGGAGAAGGGGGGAAGGTGCCCATGTGTCACAGCTAGGTTGCCATCAGTGCCCACACCATCTCCTCTAAAGCTAACCTCACGCTTGTATATACTGTACTGCACTGTGCAATCATTAAAAAGATGAAGCAGCCTTCCCTGTTCCACAGGAACGCTATGAGGCTTAATTAATTAGCATCTATAAGGTGCTCAGAGACTCTATTGGTGAAAAATCCTACATTTTTCACACATTTTCCACTGCAGTTGGTCAGAGAAGAGTTGCAGTTTCACTGTCGTGGATGCAATGGGGGCATCTCCACTACAGCCCAAATTTTGAGGAGGAGAAAGGACCTTGCTTCGGGCTTTTGCTTCCTGAAAGAGATTCTGGTGGCAGGAGGTTGTTTGAGGGAGCAGAAAATCATGCCTGAGGTTAAAGGACGCCATCAGCTCGAACCGCTGAGCTCAATCCAGAGCAGGCTGGGCAAGACTTGGTGATAATCTAGAAGGTTTCAATGTATATCAACAACCAGGCAAAACAGCAGTGAGGGCCAAGAGAAAGCTAGGGAAAATCAGAGTAAAAATCAATGCATGGTTTTTAACAGCACGGGTAACAATTTAACGAGGAGCCCAGCAGATTGCTTTCTTCCGCCCATTTTAGAATGAGGACCTTCCTCCTCCCTGACGCTACGCACACACACGCACATGCACACACTGCACCTCCAGCAGCAAAAGCTGGAGTGTATCTCCTAGGAAGGCTAAAAAAAAATCCACTTTTCTTTTATAATAATATTTCCACAGGCCAAGCAATTGATGGCTGGACTAGGGGAAAACATACATCTTTGCTTCCAAGTAATAGGCTGCAGATTTGCAAGACTAAATCCTTTTAAAAAACCAGAATCACATCCATTCAGTCCATAAAAGAAAAAGAAGTCTAATTTGATAACGTTATACGTAAAGCGCTTTCTTGACTTAGATATATTTTAGGCGTGTCAGTTATATAATACGGAACAACCAGGGGGAAAGGAGTTGATCACATTCAGATGATACTAAATTATCTTATGACACAGGCTGTATCTTTTTTATAACAGAAAATGGAAACAACTGTGTCCTTGACCTTCAAAAAGGAATTGACTTCCCTAGCTTAACTATTCAAACAAACAACTGTGTACTCTCCTCAATTCCTGTGATAATTTTGATTTACTGTAAATGACTGAATTTAATGAACTAAATTATGCTATTTAAATGCATTTTGTGAATGGTATTGTAGTTTGTTACTAAGCATTATGTCTATGCTAAAGTGTGCTGTAAATGATATGATATGGAACATATGTGCTGTATTCATAATTTAACTGTTGCTATGGAGTGCCTTCTTCAATAGGCTGCTTTGAAAAACGAGTTCTTTATTTACCTGGTGAAATGAAGGTGATTTCTCAGCAAATCTCTAGGTCTCACTGACCTTGCCAGAATTACAGTGCTAATATTTTCACATGGATGAACTGTTCTTCAATAATTTTTTTTCCAAAATAGAAGGCACAAATAGGTTTCCCATTAATCCTGGGACATGCTGCATGTTTTCTAATCTCACTTTTTTTTTTTTTTCTTCAAACAAATGCTTATTACAGCTGTTGCAAAAAGACTCTCATCCTCATTAGTGCTAGCAGGTTTCTGAGTCCAGAGCTGGATCCTGGCGTCTCGGACACGATTTCCCTGGGTGCCTCGAGCCTGATGGCCGGAGCAGCCAGGTGCCCAGCTCCTCTTTCTGCCGTGTGCTATGCTCCTCGCAGGAGCTGCCGCCAGACGCTTTGCTCCTTTGAGTCTCTGTCTTTAGAAATTGAGCAGGAGCCTTGAAAATGCTTTGGTTTTTTTTTTTTTTTTGCAGATGCCAGAAGCAATAACCGTCCAGCCTTGGGGAGACCATGCTCAGGTGTGGGCAGAGACCACCCCCCTGAGACTTTTCTATGCCGAAGCTCGGAAACGCGTGTTCCCGGACAGGCGCTTGTGGTTCAGCCTCTTCAGCCCGCTACCTCTTTTGCAGCTCTGTTCCTAGATGGCAGCACAACTGAATAGCTGCGGTGGAAGAACACCCTTCTGTTTTGGGAAAGCACGCTATAAATTATGAATTAAATGCAAAGGCCCGAGTGGTTGCTCTGGATAATTTTTTACAATCCTGTAACCCTGTATTTGAGCCTTTCTTTCAGATTTACCAGTGACCTGGTGTCCAGAGCAGGGTTGAATATGTAGTATTCATTAGACAGGCTATCGTTAATAAAAGACTAAATCCGGATCCCACCCAAATCATGCAAATTAAAAAGTAATTGGATGCAGCAGGAGCCCATTTCTTTAGCTAACTAGATGATTTACTAGACATTAGTATGTGAAGTTTGGTTAAAAGTTTAAACAAAATGTACAACAACCCGAGTGCAGCAGTACGCAGTGAGGGCGCATTTTCTCCTCAGAAGCTGAATTTACCTCTTCTCAGAGCTCCTGTGTGAGATGGATGCAGCATTTAAGCCCGGGAACCCAACATGTGCTTTGGAAAGTTGGTGTTATGTATGCTAGAAGTGTTGCATAGCATAATGCATCATATTTAAGAGAAAAATAAATGGATGTTTTTGAAACTGAAGGACTTAAATTTGACCCTATTTTGTTGTTATTGATATTTTTCACCCAGGTTCAGCAGAGCTAAATTCAACATTTATAGTTGGTCCTACAACTGTTTGCAAATTCCTTTCAGCTATACAAATTTTTTCCTTTAATGCCACATAGCCAGCTGTGACTAATTAAAGATGCTAGACGTAAAATTATACATAAAAATAAATCTAATGTTTGCTTAAGATGACGAGATAATTGAGTAAAACCTCTAGAACTTCAGTGGGTACTTTTAAATCTTGTTTTATCACACAAAGTGCATCATTTAAGAATCTTCTTATTCGTTTCCTCCTTCCAAAGGGAAAATGCTAATACTTTCTGACAACAAATAACAATGCAAGACAATTCTGACAACGACAAGAAAGGATTTTTACACTATCTTGGAACATATCAGTCTTCAAACAATGTGCATTTAATAGGTCAAATAAGGACACTCTTTAAAGTCCTGGTGAAACATTGAGCCATATATAATACCACCTTATAACTAATTTGAACACTCACAATAAATTATGGCTGGATTTCATAACTGTTCATCAACCATCAGCTCCCAAGGAGAACAGCTGAATTTTCGGAATATTGATTCTTTTAGAAAACCTGGCTGGTTTTAACTATATTTTGTGTGCTACCATTGCAAAAAAGTGCAGCCAATATTGTAAGTTTTTTTTTTAATAGCCATATTTCAAAGAGTGTATATCACTGTTGGCATTTTTATATGTACAAAGGCTCCTCCTGGAGGTCAGTTGTGTTGTTAGATGTCCCCTCCACAGCTTAGCATGCTCAGGTGGAGCCTTTGCAGACCAGCGGGGTTCCTGCGTAGGTTAGAACATGTGTTTAAAAACCAAAGTGTCAAAAAAATAAAATCAAACACATGGCATGTGTTTATGAAACTCTTTTTGAAAAGCATGTTCCTAAATATTTGCTAAGCAAGTGGAAGCAGGTCTATCAGTTTGGATGGGTCTATAGAGGAAAAAAGATCTGAAGGCAGCTTTACATTTTTAAATTCTCTTGGAAAAATAAATGGAAAGACCACCTGAAGGAACGGCGCTCTGCCCCTGCAAGCTGCATTCACAGTAAGGCCTATTCCAAATGCAGATAATGTTTCCCAAGGCTGGGAAGCTTGCCGAAGCTAAGCTGTGCCATTGCCTTCACTGCTTTCCCGGCTGGGGGCTCTTAGTCTGCAGCTCACCTGGGTTTGGTGGTGGAGCTGGTAGATGTTGCAGTCAGTGTTGGAAAAAACACTTGGTGTGAGGGAAGGCTAGCGCTATCCGACTGGGAAAGTCAGAAAAGGTGAATGAGGAGAAACGCCCATGCTTGCTCGCACTGTTTTTCAATGACAATCATCAGTAAGCCTTTTATACAGGGGAAGATTTTGCCTTTTTGGTGAGAGGTGTGGGCATGTGTAGGACCAGCCTAGCTCTTGTGCATCACTGGAGTCCCAGCTAGGCCTTTAGGGTGGGCCTTACGCTAGCCTTTTGACCAGCACTGACATGGTGAAGGAAGGGGCAGGCTAGGGAGGGGCTTTAAACCCTGGGACCATGGGAATCCAGCTACACTGGGGCTGAGCCGGTGATCAGGTTGGTCGGGTCCTCCCCTTCCCAAAACGCCCCAGCTGAGGCTGCCCCCTGCCCAGCACCAGCATAGGCACAGCTCGGCGAGGCGGGGTCACCCTGTACTGCTTCCTCAAGCTTGTTTTTATTTCGGATTAATAAATGCAAACCAAAATGATGTGCAGAAAGTGCATAAGGCCTCTGCAGGCAGGAATTACACGAGGACCATCCCCTGGGTACCTGCTCTGCATGGTGTACTGCAATCGTGGGAGAAGGAATGAGCTATTTTTCAGTGAGTGGCTATTGGAAACTTCCTGTGCTGCATATCAACAACCAGATCTTGACCCAGAAATGTCAGTCCCTGCTCAGAGCAGACAAGGAAGCATAATTAGAGATGCTCTGGCAATGTATTTTAGCACTGACGGTGACAATGTTTAAATTTTTAATCAGGCATGTAACATAAAAAGCACATAACACGAAATGTGAAAAGAAAATTGGCAAATACCGACGTGCTGTTTGACACTTTATTTCACTGAAGGAAGTGAACATCAATAAACATTATTTATCATAAATGACAGAGAGGAAGGCGTGTTTCTAATAAAAATGTTCACGTTGCAAGGGGTGAATCTCATAAAGGCACCCTCACAGAACTGTAAAATCCATGCTCGTCCACAGCACCAAAGGAGCTGCGGAGACCTTCCTTGTGAAGCTGGAATGTACAGCCAGATGTGTTCCTCCGTGGCAGCTGGTCTTGGGCAGCAGAGCAGTGCCTCAAAGGTGTGAGGATCCCCCCTGCTTTACACCCATGTCTAGACATGGCCCAGTGCTGAGCTCTATGGCGAACGGAGGACTGTTCTGCTCTCTCCTGGCATTACGTGGGCTCACGGTGTAACAAAAGTCCTTACAGTGCTGAGGCTTAACCTTTTGAGAACTGAAGATCCTGCGTCGTGTTTGGTTAGTTCTGGCAGACACTGAGCTCACCAGTTGGCTATTTCTGCCTAGAACAGTAGAGATGAATCTAAGAGCGGCTCTGTGTGGAGACAGGGTGCAAGAGGGGCAGGATGCATTGCAAAGTCTGATGTAGTGATCTGAGGTGCAAATGGGGAGCTGCTGTGCGGCTCCCTCGCACTGAAACTCTTATCGTCTCCCTCTGTTCTTGTAAAGTCTTTCTCTATCAATCTCCATGCAAAATGTTTGGCACTTTCTCATGCCTCAACTCTATCCTATCCACCGTGTCTGCCAGCTGTGATCTCTGCTGAGCAAGGTCCTGCGGCACTTTGAGGTCTGAGAAGCACTGAGCTTGCTCTACAGGACTAGAGCACCTGGAAAATGAAACCAGGGAAGTGCTAAGGTGGTAATCCGAGTCTGCAGAAGTTAGAGGAGGACTGATTTAGGGCTATTCTTCTCACCTTAATTTGTCTCTGTCATATGCATGAATAGCAAGAGAGTCTTTTAACTGCGTGGTTCCAGCTTTTGCAACAAATGAAGTACAAATTTACAGACAACAGCCTACTGCGTGCAGTCCGTCCTGTGGCAACAGTATGTGATTGCTTCTGACATCTGTATGAATGTGCACGCACATTCGTCTCACTTCCCTATGTTCAGTACTCCTCTGCCTTCTGTAGCTGCATTTCTCCCTCATTTCCCACTTGGAAATCCCCTTTTCTTCTAGTCCTAGCCCCTAACATCTGCCTCCTGGTGACAGGTTTCTTGCTTGCCTTTGCTCCCACTGTCATCTTACTGCCAGGTCTGACTCTTATCTCCTTTGTACCAGAGTTAACATTTTTTGGTCTGTGCTATTTGGATGTCAGTGGGGGAAGGACTGAGAGCATGGGGAGAGTGGCTGGTAACAGGAGGGAGCAGGGGAAGTCGTGCTCAAGTGCAAAGCTGTGGGCTGCTGTTTGCTTGCTCGCTGTGAAGGGATCAGACAGGCACCGGGTCTGGCTGGTGGGAGCTGTGAGGAAAAGCGATGGGCTATGCGCAGGCAAAGTCTCTGGAGAATGGAGTTGCCAAACTCTAAGAGATCTCTACTGGAGGTTTTTTTTTTAACTTGGCCAAATCCAAGCAGTTTTTTTGTGGGAAGAGTCAAAGGCTCATTCTCGAAGGCAATGGAAGGCCTGCGGCCAAATTTTAAGTCCAGACCATACTGAAGTGAAATCTCAGTGAAATGGTCGTGAGATTCCTTTTAACGGGGGCAAAACAGTATTTTGCCTTATCCTTGTTTTAAGGAAGAAGTTATTCCTCTTTTTTTAAATTTTTTTTTCTGATGAAACGTTCCAAGATAACCCAGCTTGAGGAAGACAGTCATCATGGGACATTTCAACTCAAATGGGTAAAGGTTGGCAAAGATACAGGCAACTGAAAACAGATTCATACAATGGGAAATGTCAGACGAGCTTAACTGTAGACATTGTGATTTGCCCCACTTTTCATAGTCTTCTTAATAAGGCTTTTCATGGGAGCCTACCTGGTTGACTCCTGGGAGATCACAAGTCTGCATGTTGCTAATAATAGCAACATTGACTAAAATATCTCCATGTTTACTGAGTTGCTTATTCCAGATTCATGCCTCTGTTTTGTTCTGCTTTTCCTCTGTTGTTTTCCATTCCCGTCATGCTGTTATACTAATATTTTCCATGTTGGTTCCAAGGGCTGCCATCATTAGCCCTTGCACCACGTGAACATTTGTGTCTCTTCATCAGATTCGTTAGGAGGCTGCTACTGCACGGCCAGCTCTTGTGGCAGTGTTTCTGGAGAGCAGATGGCAATGGCTCAGCGCTATCACCCGAGGCAGCCTGGGTGAGTTCCCTCTCTTGGAAGCGCCGCTGTGGCTAGGGCACGCGTTCAGATCAGGGCATGGCTAGAACTGGCCAGAAAGTTTGGGAAATTTGGGCAAAGAAAAGGAATAGGAATTCACTTTTCCTTTTCCTAAAGAAAAGTATCTATGCATTTGTTTCAAATTAAGGCAACTGATAAAATGCTCTGTTGTCAGCCCTCATTACCCAGCAGCAGTAGTGGTTTCTCTTAGCTGAAGACATTATTTCGCAGTACCCCGAGCTCAGTCTTATCGCCCAGTAATTGGTAGTTATGAAGAAGGGTAAGATATGGGTCACGGAAGGAAATAAGAGTGTGTGACTGGACTGTTTGTTAGTCCTTCTTTAGCCGCTGTGGACTTGGTCAAACACAAATAGACATTTCCTGCTGGACTGAAATCCAGGAAAGCTGAAAGCCAGGAATTAGTGTTCATCTCAGCAACCTGTCACCTCCTGGGACACTGGATAAACTTGTTCAGGCCAGATCCTTACAGTTGATTTCACTGCGATTTAGACACTGAAGGATTTGGGTCTTAATCTCTGCTCTAGTTTCCCAGCTGAAAGGCAGCAGCAATATTTCTCTGCCACATAGCAGACTTGCAATAAGTAATTATTTCATATTTGTAGACAACTTCGGAAAGAATGTGCCACATATTGCTAACTCTTAACTTTGGGAGCCTAAAATGGAGCTGTAGACGTACTTCTGTGCTATGGAGCCCTTGCTGTTCTTGAGATCCAAAGAGTATTTAGAGCTTTCCTTCCTGACAAGGAAAACACTCAGCAACAAAAAGAGACCCTTCCACGCAGCACGAATTTGGAGAAGTCATTGAAAACTATCAGTATTCAGCCTGTGTCTTTGTTGCAAAGTGAGTTTGGGTTCCCAGGCCAAATAAAAGCCCTACTTATACTTGTTGCTTGTCAGGTGATTTTGTGAGTGTGTTGGAGAGGGCTGGATAATGTCGGGTAACTGAGTTAACTTGCAGAGAGGTCACACTCAGCTCACATGTAAGTAGATACCAGGATTTGCATGGACAGGGTGCAGGGTCTGGTGAGCGGATGAGATACACGGGGCAACAAATGAATGTGATGCGGGACAAATCTTAGTTATATGGTTACAGAGTTCACACCTCCCTCCCCCTCCTAGTCATGGGTGTCAGAGCAGAGGGGAATCTGGGGGAGAGGAGAGACCTACAGGAAAATAAGATGATGGCTAGAGAATTTCTACAGTTCATGAACAATGGAACAGTAATCTGCCAGCTCCAGGTTTCGGAGCGACCGCTCCTTGCTCTGATATGTTGGGCTTGCAGAGGAGGATAGGTCCAACAGCAGGCCCTACTGATGCTTCCTTTCTGCCGGTCAGGAGTATCACTTCCTCCAAAGGAACGCAGTGTTCCTCCACAGGACGACTCCACAGCAGAAGGGAGCTCTTGTAAAAGGAGTGAAAAGCTGAGGTTTTCATGACTTACTGCTGACTGTCTCTTAAGCTATCATCTTTTCACCCTGGTACAAAAATTCAGATGAAAATGACTCTTAAGTGATCAAAACAAATAGAGGAATTAGAAAGAAATGTAGTGTCATTTTTTTGTTTGATAGCAGTAGAACAACCCAGATTTAAATCTGAGGAGAAGGTGATACTGAGAGCTTAGGTTTTGGAGAAACTAGGCTAGGTTCTGAAGGGAATATCTGAGCTCCAGTTCAGCAAAGCCTTTATGTGTATGCTCAACTTGTAATTAATGCTTAAAGTTAAGTTAGTACTTACATAGTTTCTTCAACAGGAATGAACTTATGAATAGACTCTATCAAGTTCCAGTTTACTATTTTAGAGAGGAGAGTATGTCCTGGCCTGATCACTGAACCCGCTGGATGGGGGGGGTAACAAAATTGCTTGCTAAATAAAACATCCCTCCCTCTGTATATACATCTGCATGTATATGTGTATATGTGCGCACACACGTGTGTATAGGTAGATACTCAAGATTCTATTAATTTGATGTGCGCTATGCAGCATGTGAAGAAACAAAGTCATAACTTTACATACAGTGCCAAGACGCCTTAAACAGTCCATACAGACCTGTCTTTTTAAAATATTATCCGCTTAAGCAAGCATCCACTCTGGCCATGCCATTCAGTACTTGGTCTGGCTCCTGTTTCTTTTCCTATTCCCACTGAGAATCGGTGAGGTATTGTGCCGCTGAGTTTAAAATCTTGGTTTCTGGTGTTTGCAATGCAAATCTTGACCTGGCTCCCTTTGAGACCTTCAAAATGAAGGGTTTCTTTTTTCTTTTCTTGTTTTCATATCATTTTTGATAATTTCCCCTTGGCTTGTGCTATTTTAAGATGTTTAACTAAGTAGCTCCAGAAGAACCATTCACAAAGAGTGTTGATCTGTGTTTTGAAAGTTTAACATACACTATCCAATGCACATTTACATACACCACTGAAATCCGACATTTGGGAAATTAAAACAACAAAACTTGATTGCATATCATGATTTCATATTTTGCAGATGTTAATATTTAATCATATGCAGAGCCATTTAGCTTAAGTGCATTAGTGTAACTCATTTAAAAGAGGCCAGTAATTGTCCTATTAACTCCCAGCCTGGATGTTATCCATGCTGCCCTGCTGGTAAGGCCAGAGGGAGAGTCTCCTATTGGCACCCACAGAGATTGCTCTGATCTGTTGAAAATCCTGTTAAAATCTAATTACTTAGGAGAATAGGCCAGGGAATATCTAATGAGCTTCAGGAAACCCACTGAAAGAAATTGTCTTTTAATACAGACTGAAACATCTTCTGTGTTTCAATTACAGTGATACCACACGAACATAATTACACTTGTATAGAATGTGACTTTTATTTGTTGTTTTAATTATATATCACTAGATTTTTCTTAGTCATGGCAAAAATAATTTGATTCTCCATAAAGGTTAAATGTGAGTGAAAAGCGTAGTGTTAAAATAAATGTAATCTTTGTTTATGATAATTCCTTCATTGTTTTGTGATAAAATGTTAGTAAAAGCAAGTCACCAAGGGAAGCTGACCAAACAAATACATGCAGGGGAAATGCAGGGAAAGCAGAAACTTTGTTCTACCTACGGGAAAGCTTTCAGAAAAGGTCATTCTGTACTTTGCCTGCATGAAATTTGGCCTTACTTTTGTAATGGTAATTTAAACTGTTACAACATTAAGTCAACAACAACACCATCTCATAGCAGCAGCAATACGGACTCCTCCTTTCGACAGGGGGACTATTTGCAATTTCTTCCACTACTTAGACTCTTAATTCTGTTCATCTGAAAATCCCCTGTCACTGAAATTATCATGGAAGGCTGTCTACAGCGATATAAATTGAGCTATTTCTTCTGAAGTCAACAAACCTATGATGATTTGCACCATCAGGAAATGCAGAGCATGGGATTATGCCACTTGTGGATTTGGCCCATTTGTTTGTTGTGGCTACTGAAAACCCAAGAACCAGATCAGCTGGTCTAAACAACCGGAGCATTGCTGCAAAAGCTTTAACCTGGCTGTCAGCTCTGCCCTACTGAAATTAATGGGAAAAAGCCTCACAGAGACCATGCAGGCCCAGATGACGAGGGACCCAGTATCTGCCTGCCTGAACCAATAAGCCAAGCAGCAGAGATCCTATCCCAAAGAATTTTACCCCAAAATCATTCAACCCTCCTCATTCTGTCAGACTGGTCTCAGGCTAAAGACAGTAAGCAAGACCTGGCCAGTGAAAGGTGAGGGTTTTTAATTGTCCCACACTCAGGGACTGAATATACAGCCGTGGCGATGAATGTCAATATTGGAAACTCTGGGGCCTGTGTTCCTGATCTGATCAACACTCAGGAAGGCCACTGTTTTCTTAAAATGAATGGGTTACATGCTTTTATCCAGTGTTTAGTTTTATTTCTCTAACTGTTTCCACACAAGTTTCAATAGTGTCAACTACTACGCTTTAAATACCATAAAATGCATTAAACTGGCCTCTGTGATTCCCCACAGATTAATATGCCAATTATTACTGTGACTGTAAGAAGCTTGTTATTCTAGAGGAGATAACTTCTATGAGTCAAAAGTGCCTGAAGCTATCTGTTGTGTGTGGGAGAAAACAGTCATTTCTTCAGAAAAGAACCATCTAGGTAGACTGAGTGACCCATCAGAACCACGGCCATGGCTCCCTGCAGATTTCTGTCCCACTTCATCCTCTGAATTTCTTTGGGGAAGGCAGTAACGGAGCATGACTCCAAGACGCTCAGACTATTGATGTCCGAGTCGTTGCTGGAAACAGCAGTTGCAGCGGCATCAGCACAGCCTGTGATGGGCTTGCTGGGAGGCAGGGCTCACGAGCTCAGATGCTACTCTAATACGACTCTCAGACCCAAAGTAGGATTTCTGCGTGGCACTATGCCATGCCATCAGACATACCAGCTGGATCTGGCACGGCGTCGGATCTGGCTCAGATGTCTCTGTGCCACAGCCCAAGCGTTGTAGAGGCATGCCCATCGTCCCTCTCCTCGCTGGCTCAGAAGAGCCATACAATTCAATGCGGTGCTATGCTTTTTATACGTTTTGTCATAGCTGGGGCCTGGTTCTCCATCACGGACCAGCTTTTCTCAGACCCACTGAACAGCGGGGCCTCAAAGAGCTGCGTGATCCTTGGCCATCGGGGAAAAGATACAGAGGGACACCTTTTTCTTCAGCTCTTATGAGAACCAGATGCAGTGGAAACGGGTTTTGTCAAGCTCCTTCCCACCCCTTGCTGCCCAGCTCTTTCCTTTCAGTTTCTTCTGTCACGCCACTGCTCCCTTCCCACATCAGAGGCATCCTGAGTGTCAGCAGCATAAGTCTCTAAAGTGTGACCTAGAGCTGTGCTGACACACAACTCACTCCTGCGGCTCAAGCACAGGGGCACCACTAGAAGCCTTATTAGGCGAACGTACTTTGAGAACCCCTCCTTGTGCTCCAGGTTCAAAAGCTGCCGTCGGGAGCTGGCGTTTATATTTGCTCTGCTGTAGTAACGCCCTGACTGGGCAGCGAAGGCCTGGCTGCCCAACAAGCTGGTGCACCGCGCTGCTTCCCTCCAAGGAGCGGCCCTGTCCGCTGTGCTGCCCTGCTGAGGCGCCCCGGGGATCCCCCACCGCCACCCTTGCCCCCGCCAGGCCCCACTGGGCCGCCCCAGCTCCCTCATCCCTGCCCGGCCCCACTGGGCCGCCCCAGCTCCCTCATCCCTGCCTGGCCCCACTGGGCTGCCCCAGCTCCCTCATCCCTGCCTGGCCCCACTGGGCTGCCCCAGCTCCCTCATCCCTGCCTGGCCCCACTGGGCTGCCCCAGCTCCCTCATCCCTGCCCCAGGACCCACAAACTTCCCTCCCTGCCGGGCAGCCCCAGGGGCCCCTCACAGCTGTGAGGGACAGCAGGGAGGTGGGAAAGCACCTGCTTCCTAGCCAATCCCCAGCTGCCAGCTGTCTCTGCTCTGACCAATCCCCAGCTGCCATCTGTCTCTGCTTCTGACCAATGCTGTGTGAGGATCTGAGTTCTTGACCAATCAGCTGCTGCCACCTGACACCCCCCCCCCCCCATCTCCAGGTAAGGGCTGGGCATGCTGGGACATGTGAGGCTGGTGCTGGTGGCAGCTGTGGTGATGGGAGAGGGCTGGCTCCTTCCTGCTGTTGCTGGCTGGCCGGCTGGTTGGTTGGTTGGTTTGCCTGCCCTGTGCCAGCCGATGCTGAAGGAAAAATGGAAACACAGCCTGGTGGTGTGGGTAGGTTCCTATAGCCACCTGGTGAAGGAGTCCCTCAGACACTGCCTGCTCTGTGCTGGGTTAGGCCGTGAGCTCCCCCTGGGAGTTAAGGTAGAGGGCAGCTGCTGGTCAGGTGGCTATATGGAGTGAGGCACAAGGGTGTGAGGGGAGTTGCCCTCTCCTCAGAAGTGCCCCAAACTTGTTATAGAGGAATGTCTGCCACCTGCTAATTTGAAAGCCTGCCCAGGGCTTTAAGCTGTGAGGAAGCTATTGCAGTCAGTGTGATGGATGGTCAAGGCTGTGGAATAGCTTTAAAGAAGTTTGGAAGAGGCTGCTGTGAGTGGGAGTAGCCCTTGGGGCTGCTCTAATTTTATAGGAAGTTGGTCTAATGCCTGTCCAACTAGAGATCTAGGTAATAGGGTGTTAATTTTGTCTTCTCTTCTTAGGTAGTGCACAAGCTCAGATCTGGACAGATGTTTCTGCTTTGGTGATAAAGCTCCTGTCTTCCTTTCAGTGCATTTCGATATCAGAAGTGTTTTAATGGCAGGTCAAGGAAAGCTGACAACACAGGTAATTTACACAATATGCTTTTTATTGGATATATAGTTCTGTTTTTAATTTCCTTAGTCTTTTCTTTTTGCATTACTGAGTGTGTTTTACAAGTGTGACTCTATTACTCTGAAAATAATCCAGTATCAACACACCTACAAAAATGTGGACTGATTGATAGAAAAAATTCAATTCTGAATGAATCCAGCAGAAGTCTTAATGAGGACCTTGTAGCAGTATTTTCTTAAGATGCTGAGGGCTGATTCTGAAGGATCAGAGGGTAAGCTATAGAACCACAGAAAGATAAGAATACAAATGATTGTGGAAGGTTAAAAGGTTTGCAAAACATCCTTACAAGGTTTTTCTTAGAAGTTTACATGACAAATCTTATTCCAGCACTTAGTAAACATATTTACTGTGTTCATTCCTGCTGCTCTCACATTCAGCTGAGCTTTGCTATAGGTGTTTCCAGAAATAGGCTTTCATCTGCTCCATTTGGTATCGCTACAAGTGAGATACTCAGTGCTTCATCTGACTGTATCCAAGAAAAAAATGTGCTTCCTCAAGCTGAACTCCCAGTCATCTGCCTAGAATTTGAAGGTCAAGTGCCTTAGAAGTTCCATATAAAATCTATCTATTTGTGATATTCTTCAGTACATCCGTTCAAGTTCTGTTTGTACTATTTAGATGTGCCTTTGGCATGGAGAAGGAAACAAGCTCAGGGAACATACTAAGATTTGGCTGAACCGTAAACTCTGTATCAGGAATTGATCCAAACTTTGATTCAGCCAATTATAAACCACAAAACTGAGTCTAGATTCAGAACCAGCCATTCTCAAACTCTGAGGCCTGATTTGAAATGGAACTACTGAGTTTTCAAAAATCTAAGTTTTATATGCTTAATCCATGCCTGTGGGTAGGAAAACCATTGGAGGTGTTACTGGCACAGCTTGAGTTAGCCTGAGAGCTAGAAAACCAGAGAGAGCTTCTGGGCACTGCAGTCTCATTCACTGAATGATTACTGTTAAAACTTCTGCTATCTCTTTCCTGAATCTCATCCCTAAAAGGAATCACACAAAAATGGGGTATTCTAGCTATAGAACGAGCAAAGGTGTCTAGACACTATAGAGAAATTCATTGAGAGGAGGGGAAAAAAAAAAGATGGCTTGAAAGTAGGAAGGAGGGGAAAAAAATGGTTACTGTGAAAGACTGTCAAAAACACTTGAAATGTTCCTACCCCCACCCAGCATCCTGGCTCCTGCTCTCTCTGTCAAATTGCTTCTTTGGAAAAAGAGCCAGTCAGAGTACATTCGTCCTCAAGCCTGAACAGGTATGTTATAAAAATGGAGAACAGCATGTAAATCATTCATGGATACAGGGAAATAAATAACCCTTTATGCCCATATAAATACTGATCAGATGTTCATAAGGGAAATTTACATGGAGCTTTATTCACTATTGTCAGCCTTTCCCCAACCCCCTGTCTTCCATCATTTCTGCCGTGCAGACAATTCAAAATATGGCGGCAGAGAGAGCAGCCTCTCCACCGACTGATCCACAGCACATCATGTAGAAAGCTCTGAACTTGCCCTCTGTACTGCTGTTATTTTTATTATGGCTCTTAGCCGAGTGAGATCATTCTTCCTGGTTTGCCTCCCAAGAAATAATGGGAAGCAGTATGTTTAGTCAGTGGATTGATTCAGTGATCTATTAGTCTAATCCTGACTCTGCCAATCATCTGCTAGGTGACTGCAGGCAAATCACGTCACTTCTTTGTGCCTCTGTTTCCTCTCTGACCTTCTGTCTGTCTTGTTTATTTGGACTGTAAGTTATTGAGGGCAAGGGCTACTTCTTGCTGTTTGTATGTATGTACATGTCTAGCACGCTGAGGCCTCTGCGATGGTTTAATCTCTAAGTGGTACTGCATGTAAATAGTAACATTCAGCTCCTCCTCTAGGAAGTCACAGAAAGAGAACGAGTTATCAGATGGTTGTATAAAGCAGTGGCAGGCTAGAAGGAAACAAGAGACTTTTAACATGAGCTATTGTACTAGGTACAATAAGTCAAGTCTGAACAAGTCTGAAGCAGAAAGATAGTCTCTGCCCCACAGATCGCAATGGAAGGCCACCTCAGCCATGAGCTCTCGGAACCTGGACTCACAACTTAATGACGTTTACTGTGCGTTGTGAGCCCCAGAGATTGAGCAGTATGCAGTCCTAGGGCAGGTCCATGCAATTAGGTACCGTTACAGGCTAGGTTTGCTCATGTCTCAAGGTAGCAGGGACTCCTGAGGGCCGTTTGGACATGTTAGTGTGGAACCGACTGTTCCTGAGGTAGTGAGTTGTGCTGAGGAAGCAGTAACTGATAATGTGCAGTGGCACTTACCATGTGGCAAATGGAAACTGAGGTGACTTACTTGGCCCACTTAAGGCTAAATTACATAATGTTACATTGCATGTGCTGTGAACAAAGAATAGATGAGCAGCTGCAGCAGGCCGGTTGGAAAGCAGTGCCTAGCCTTGGGATGCTCGACTGAGCTATCAGTTTCTAGACTGGTTATCCTTTCCAGAAGGGTTAGGTTGAAGTGTCTGTTGTTTTAAGGGCCTTCTGTAGTGGCAAGATTCATGCACCTCAGCAGGGCTATATCAAGAGTGTTTTTAATCTGTGGCCATAGTGCCTTCTCCTAAGAATCTATATAGCTGTTGCTCTGGTTTTGAAGCCCCTCTTTTGGGAGCAGGCGTGACAGCAGCACTAGGAAAGTGTTGGTCACGCTTGGCATCCCCTGAGGAAAAACTTGCCCCCCGACAACCCGCTAGCCTACTCCTCAGGGATACTGTGGAAAATTTAGTCATTATTTTAAGTATGACTTTTCTGGCAAGGCCTGGTGCTTTATGAAGGACACTTCAGATACCCAAATTGTGGAACTATCTTGAAGTGCCTTTGTTCTGTACTGGTGGAAATCAGGCATAGAGATGGGAGCAGTC
This sequence comes from Struthio camelus, assembly GCF_040807025.1. Classification (NCBI taxonomy): domain Eukaryota; kingdom Metazoa; phylum Chordata; class Aves; order Struthioniformes; family Struthionidae; genus Struthio; species Struthio camelus. The sequence continues at coordinate 35,740,377 of NC_090949.1, read as the reverse complement.
AGTCCCAGAACGGAAGCTAGAATTTTGTTTGCTAATGTGCTCATGTCTGGCTGCCTCCTTTCTAGTCCTTGGGAAAAGGCAGTCTAAAAGATCAGCAGAAAGGGGATGGTCCTGCATTATGGTCCATGGCTTTGAACATGAAATTCAGAGCTGCTTTGTCTGAGTATGTCCTAAGCACCAGACTTTGGAGATTCCTTTTAATCCTAAATATAGCCCAGTAGTTGATACCGGCTTTTTTGGAATCGGATACAAAAATTAGATGCAGATAAGTAGCAACTAGTGTTCTTTTGTTTAGAATAAAAAATTGCAATGTGCAGTGATGCATTATGGGTTGAACTAGGGGTGCCCAGAGATAAGGGGAGAAGCTCTCTAGTTCCATGCTGCTAGATTCTTTCCTCTGTGGGGTGGTCATAGAAGATCTTTGTAACACGCAAAGGATTGCGAGCTATATTTACACTGTCTCAAATGGCATTATAGTCCAAATACAGTGAAGAAATTTAAGTAAAACTGATGTTTTAGATCCTGTGCATCCAGGTTAATGACACTTCAAGAGGACTCAAACCCCCCTCCCCAAAAAACTAAGATATATCTGGTGTCACTGTTCAAAAATGTTTCCCCAACAATGATTCCTAGTGGTGTAAACAGCAACAACTTTTTTAGTTATCTATAAAGACCATAATCCCAATTCTGAAGTCAACCCCAATTCTGAAATCTGCCATATCCTGTTATGCCAGACCCCCTCACTGCTGTGAGGTGCACTGTTCTGTACAGAATGTGGAGCTTCTGGAATCATGGAGTATCGGTATATTCCTAGAGCGATACATTTTTGGGATGTGTTCTAATCTTGATGAATGGGAATTTACGCAAGCAGTTCCTATTACCTTTAATGGGAGTAACATACATAAATCCCTGTGCGTCAAGAAAATGAAACTAAACTCTCCAGTTTTAAATAGAAAGGTGATGTGATTAACTGCTATTCTTTTTACCTTTTACTTGGTAACCTGTGAGGAAGCCTTGGTACCCACTCATCAGGCTGTTTGATGAGTTAGGACTTGCAAGAGCAGCTAATACAGCTCCTAGGGACAGAAAACTGAGTTTATGCGTTCTGATAGCTGCCTCCAAATTGTGTGTGTTCATTTCAGTATCTGTCTTTAATAAGTCTTGCTCAAAGCCAGTATTTGTAATATTAAAAAAGAATAGTGCAAAATTGGAATGTGTGCTGTGCTAAATCTTCCGTGAGCTAACTTGTCAATGCAAAGTATGTTGTTGCCTATAGCCACAGCATTTGGAGCCATAGCATCAGCCCACAAATGTGTTGCCCAGCTTGGACAGAGTGGAACAGAGTAAACATAAGCTACCCCTATTTTCTTGGGTAGAAAATAATACAGGGAAACGCCCTTAGCCAGCATAAATCAGAAAAATTCCATTCAAAAACTTCATTTCAGCTTACTATTTCAGTTGAATTTTATGGTACTACTCTTATTTGTGCTAGATGACAATCTGCCGCATCGCTTTCTCAGTTATCAAAGAATTACTGTAGTTAAAAAACAACGCATGTATACTGTGCGTACTGCAACACATACAGGGAAACACTTGGAAAGAAATTACTTGGAAATTGAAGCAAATCTAGTGTCTGAAATCCAAACTCTGAATAAATTTTAAGAGGTTTAAAAAAAGCTTTAAAATTAATTTTGTGCTTATATCTCTACATGTGTATCTTATTTCATGATGTTTTCTTGTAACATACGTTGCCTAATGCCTGAAATAATTATTAGCTTTTTGGAAATCCGTGTTTTCCATTTCAGTTCAGGTCTTCCAAAAAAGTAAATCAGACAGAAACATAAACATAAAATACAGTGGTTAAATATAAAAATTTAAGTACCTTGAATCAAAAATAATAAGATCACTGCTATGAAATTAGAAGAGACTCATCAAAGTAAAAGTAACTGTGACTAAGGACTATGAAAATATAAAGGGATTAACATATGTGGTAATAGGGCAATTAAATTCTTAGCTTTTTCACTGTGATGATTTTATAGCATCTTCTTACTGTTGCCAGTTTGGAAGCTGCCAGCAAATATTTTCTTAATTGCAAAAGGAGACAATATGTGTCCCACTGTTTCATTCATAACATTTGATTAAGTTAAAGAGGCTGCACTTCCATTTGAGAGAACAAAGAGTTTGAGATGGAAATAGCAAAGACACATTGTGCGTTTGAAAAAAGATCCCTGGAACAAATGATTAACCAGAAATTTTACAGGGGAAAAAAAAAGTCTACTTGTCTTGACAGAATAGCCTGATCCTGTAATAAACCCTCCCAAAGTCAACAGTTCATAAAGTCTTTTGTTCTAGTAAAAGGGTCTTTAATTTTTAACACAAACTCACACTTTGGTATGCATGAGCTTAAGTAAAATTAGAAGACATGTATATAATAGGATTTAATGGATTATCATCTGCATTTTCCAAAGATGTCAGCTTCTCTCGGCTCTGATGGAGTAGCACTTAATGTAAATTTAATTTGAAGTGATGTATGGAGGGCTTGAGGTGGTACTCTGTGATTCCCTAACTGCCTGGAGAGACTCTGTGGGTAGCATCTGGATTTGGCTGCTCCACATGCCCAGCAGCATCCACTAACTAGGATTAATGAGGTGGCCTGTTCACCAGTGATCCAAAGGAGGTATGCTACATTTACTCCCAACAATATGAATAGGAGGGCCAGTTTCCTTTGGGGGCACAGTGTTTGATGAAACTTAATGATGGTCTTGATATTAGGTGTAATAAATATACTGTATAGAAAGCACTTCTGCTTTGTCAGATTTAAATGTTATTTAATCATAAAATGGTGTTTGGGTTAGCAGGGTTGAGTTAAAGACCATAATGGCCTCAGATGACTTCTTTAAAGCTAATATTTTGCCTAAGTTGGGAAATAAAATATCAACTTAAAAGATCTAGTATTTACCTTTGAGTCTTTTTTTGTTTGATCTGGGGAAGAGGGGGAGACAGTCTCTGTTTGTTTGTAAAGTTCTGAGACTGTCTTGAAAAATATCTTTGCACTTACCTCAATGTGTTTATGTACAAATCGACGGCTATTAACTTAGGCAAAACTTCTTCATGTGCTCTCAGCCTCATTTAGGCATCAGAATTGTATTTTGCCTTTGTGTCTAACTGAGCATTGAATGAAATCTCAGCTAATTTCAAATTCCCTTTGTCATCATGGTTTTCAGCCAAAAGTCTATAATAAATGGTCAGAAGATGAGCTGAGACTGAATGAATAGTGAGTGGTATTCATCAGCCAAACATAGAGTCCAGATCCAATTATATGTATTCATTAAGTGATAATGATATCATGGTCTTTAACTAGGAAGAAAAGAGTGTAATTGAATAATAACAGTTGTACAATCCCAACGGAACACACTTTCCATCCCAGCACAGCGACCCTCGGGGATGATGCAGAATTGATGGAATTCTATTACTCTTTGATAGATTTATTATGAAGGGCTGAGTGGACTTGCTACTCCACTTTGTCACTCACACTAATCAGTATCGTAAGGCCCCGAGCGTGCAGGCTTTTGTATCCCTTTGACAAAGACAAGGTTAGGGGAGGATGACAGACACCCAGACCTTTACAAACCCATACCGCAAGATGAAATGGGCCAGCTGAGCTCTGAGCTGGGACAGAATTTTAATTTGTTTATCAATGGCTCACATGTGCAACACCATAAGGATATTTGTCAGAGGAGTAACACTGAAGCTAAACTCTTTTGTTTGGCAAGTGGAGCTTGGAAAAATATTTATTGAACTGTAAAAAACAGGGTAAATGAAAGGAAGGTGAAAAGTCTAAATGGAGTGGAAAATAACTTGCATTACTGTGCATAAAGTATAAGGAGGATGGTTATCTTTGTCTACTTTTGTTTGTTTCAGTTGAAAGAAATTTACTCACAAACTACAGTCTGATCTCTTGTTGATTTGGATCCTGGGGGGAGGGGGTGACACGACTCAGATAAAACAGAAGTGGGCAAAATGAATTTTGTGTTTTTCTTTAAGCAACAATAAAGAACCTTCCAGTTGAGGCGGATGGATTGTCCTCATGCTTTTTCACTAGTTAGAAAAACCAACAAAGTGAATAAAATATCCTGGTCTTAAAAGCTGGGACTTATAAATAGAGCTTTGGCTTTATAAAAACAATCTTGTATGTGTTCAAGTGCGGCTGTTTCTGCTATTCATCGTTCCCATTCAAATGCAGGCAATGGGCTCTGTCAGCCTGGTCGCTCACTATCAGAGCCTGCTGGATTCAGAGAAACAGACAATGTGTTGTGCTTCTGATCCGAGCAGGAGCTGCAACCAACATTGGCATAAACAAGGCATTGCATAGGAGGCTGCTGCCAGGGTTTGTTTTTTTGTCCGTGTTGTTGAATGATAGCTATTTCCATCCTTTTCTTCTCTCTGAATTGCTTTTTATTTATTTATTTTTATTTTTTTGTGTTGCATTCTGAGAGGGACTTGACAATTCAGAGTCTGGGTTCAGTGTTCCTGTCCATAAAAACAAATAACTTGAGCAGTGCTGCTGTCCTGTGTGGATTTGCCATGCCAGCTCCACCGTCTATGGTTGGAATTTGTGTGTCAGAGGCAGCACAGTCAGCTGTGACTGCAGCAGCAATTGGCTTAGCTGGCTCCAGGGTGAATGTGCACTATGGATGGTAAAGCAGGATTACCAGTGACCAGAACAGCAAGCATTTAGGAGAACACTACATTCCCACGTTTTAGGCTGTGGATTCTCTCTGGGGCTTTTCTCCCACAGAAGCTATATATTTTTTTCTCCAGCCAAAGACACAACTGTGTGGAATGTGTCAGTGAAGCTTGGTGGACCTGCTCAGTACGTCTACATGGCAAACTGAAGGTGCGTCTGGAGCGTGGGAAGACATGCCCTCACTAATTATTTCATCTTGCCAACAAAATCGGTGGAGGCTAGATGACCCAGGTTTTACCACATGTGGCCACTGCAGCACAGGGTTGCAAACTGGCTGGTGTTTGGGTGTGAGGCACGTGCAGAAGCCTGTGACACCACATCAGCATGAGTATTATCTGTCTTGTTAGGGTCGTATGACAGTGAGTTCTTTGCTTTCCTATAGCTGTTACTCTACTGTGGTATAGGTTGGTATAGCTATTGGTATGGGTTGTATGTGTGTGTTTGGATAGAGGACACCAATGTCATGGTTACACAGTGTGTGAATAGTATAGTTTTATTCGCCTTGAATATTGCTGAACTGAAAATGGTTATCTGCGCTACAAATAAGACTCACCTTGACGTTGACCCTTTTGCATGACTTCCTTTATGTTGCACAACTGTATCTCCCCTTGGGTTGGATGGGGACTACTTACCCACCCAGGCTTTCTTTCATTTCTTTGCATCTTGCACAGTCATGGGACTAATGAGCAGATGGTAGCATTTTGCAGCTGCTTTGCAAGAGGTAAATATCCCTCTATGCCCAGAAAATCAGATTCTGTAGATGGAGTGCAAGAAGAGTAATTCTTTTCGGTTCCGGGCATTGTGGTCACAACGTGGGATTCCAGTCTCTCTGTGGCAGGCACAAGTGTCTGTGAACAGCCACTTCCTGTCCTGTTCTGCTTTTCTTCTCTCTTTTGGCAGAGAAGTGATCAACAGGTGTAATCAAGTGGAAGGGGGCGTGTGACACCATTGCTCACACAAAGGACTACTTCCTGCAGAACAGATGTCGTTTGCAGCGTTATGCTGCCTGCCCATGTAAACCCCTCGATGTCTGGCCAAAGACCTGACCAACTTGCAGGCAGGCACAGTGCCTTCCAAACAGATGGGCATGAGCATAGGCAGGCCAAGGACCACATGTGAACATGAAATATGTTGGAGGCGGGCTGTACTAGCAGCCGGGAGTGTCACAGTATCTTTCACTCTGAACGCTTTCATAACAGTGGCAAGATCGGATCCAGCTTGGGGGTGAGATCACTCCAGGAAGTGAAGAGTAGGAGGCAAAGATAAGATAGTGCAGAGCCAGGCAGAGGGGATACCTGGAAGAAATGTTTTAGTGATGCTGTTGCACCTATTTTGCCTAATGCAGAGTGGTATTTATGGCAGAGGCCAGAATAAACCTTTGTAGCTTAGCAATATGAACCCCGTTTGGGTGGTTTGCTGAGCAAAGTTACTGTAAGATAAGATGTGTGCATACCTAAGCAGACCTGGATAGAAGACAAGAGGACAATAATTTCAAGAGAAGATCCAGTGTTGTCAGTTCACAGCTGTCACAATGAATCCATTCTCCTCAACTGTTCTTGTTCAGTTCCAAATACTGAAGTATTCTGCAATTTTTTTAAAAAAGTGTTTATTAAAGGAAAAAAGGTTTGGAATAAGGAAGTGCATCAAGTAGAAAAGGAAGAGTTCCAAGAAGGAACTCTTGCTAACTGTCTTCCTGCCAGGTTTCACTTTCAAATGAAAGATTGTTTTCAGTGAAAAAGCAGTGTATGTGTGCTCATCATATTTTGATCTACTCTGTTGGTAGAGAATGGATAACTGCATGAAACTCATATGAGCAGGACCTTTTTCTTGCAAAGCAGGAATCACAAACCAGAATGCTAATTCATGCTCGTGCTACCCAGGAGGAGTCAGTGGATTGATTCTCTTGGCGCTTACCTCAGTGCAGTGCTAGTGACCTCGCAGGAGCTGCCCTTGATATTCACCACTGAGAGCAGAATCAGGCCCCCTGGATTTTCACAGCTTTAAATCAAGGCAGCATTCTGCCCTGCACATACATGTGGTTAATAAGCATACCAGTGGGAACAGTGATGGGAACAATTCAACGGGATGTTCTATCCTGGGAGATTCCAGAACAATGGTTTTGTGCTGACCAGATGTTATGTTATAGATGATGTCAAACTCCTTGTGAAACAAGGATTCACGCTCTTACGAAGAGCACTGTTACATGTGACAAACTGTCCCTTTGAGCTTCCCATGCTACAGTAAATGAAGACACCCAGCGCTGCTGGTACAGCCCGTCCAGAGTATGTGCGTTGCAGCTGAGTGCTAAGCGGATGCCTGGAGTTCTGCCAGTAAAATGGTATGGAACCTGTTCCTGTGTGTATCCTGGGATTTACTTCCCAAAAGACAGTACAGTGTACACTAGCTGACTTATCTGTGAACCATGGAAACATTTTGAAAAGGTAAAGCAGACAGTACACTGAAGAATCATTTGTCACAAGTAATTGCAGGCAGTCAGAAAGAGCAGAGAGAGTATATGAATCATGATGTAAAAACAGTGAAGGGCAGGCATTTAGTTTGGTCTGTGGCTGTAAGTGCAGTGACACAGGTTAGTCCTGGCATGATATACAAATGTTATGTGCAGAGGGACAAGTACAATGAATAAAGAATTTCCGTTTTCTCATTATCTCATGCAGCAGAGAGGTTTTTTACTTCACACATAACTCATAACTTTTAGTAGGCAGGGGATGGCTACATTGAATTAGTGGGAACATTTTGTTTCCTGAATTTAAATATTCTCTCTGTGACAATTTATTTCCAGTGTAAAATCCCGATAGAATGCACAGAGGAAGGGAAATTAGCCCAACCTGCCATTTCAGCTAGCCAAACCTGGAACTGGATACAGCAGATCTACCACCGCCAAAGCGCCAGACACAGACAGTGTTTGACAACTAGACTGTTGATAATGCTGACAGACTATCAAGCATCAATGGGCAATACAGATTAGGTTTTGCAACTTCCAGAACTATAAGCAGGCCAAGAACTCAAAATAAGGATCGTTAGAAAAAATAATAGTGTAAAGAATTAGAAACAAACAAATAAGAGAAAACATTTTTATAACTTTTGCATCACAAGTCAGTGTTCCTATTCTGAAATATTAAAAATAGTAAAAATCTATATAACCTAGATCAGGAGCGAGGTAGACTTGGATCTGGAAAGAAACCTATCACTCAAAAAATGGAGTAGCTCAGAAATCATATACAATGCTATTGCTTATGAATTTGTTATAAAGGTAGATGATAGTGGAAACTTCTGTTCTTATGCCTGCTTCAGGAATTTATTATTTATGGGCAAACACATGCATGAGACGTAACAACTTTTAGTTGTTTTGTAGTTCTCTTCACTCATGCATCTCAAAATGATCTGTAAATGTGCGTAGACTCATTAGCTCCATTTTAGAGGAAGAGAAGTTGAGACCAAGCTGTTGGCCAGTGGTTGTCCGAAAGGTCTGGCTGGACTGAGGTAGAAATATAGCACCCCAGACTTCCAGTGCGAAACTGTGGACAGTAGGTTTTCCAGGATGGGATAAAATCATCTCTTTGACTCTGGTTTTACATCAGGGTAACTCCATGGGTTGAGGCTTCTGATTTGGATTTAGTGGAAGCAGTTGAAAAGGTTATCACTGCTTTCCCCCCCCAGTCAATTTTCAGCCTAAAATACTTGCATAATCATGTGGATAATAAAAATTCACCAGGCTGCGAATGGACTGAGTTTAGCAGACGCACTGCTTGGGGCACTAACCTCTGTTGGTGCGAGTGTTAAGGACAGATACTATCAGTAACTCCTCAAAATGTCCCAGCATGATTCAGCAGACTTCATGGCTATGCTCTGTTACTTGCATCGAACAGCTTGCTGAACATAAAATGTGAGGAGCTCCACAAAGTGTGTAAGCCATATCACCCAGTGATTAACATGTGCCTGCTTCAGATTGACAAGCAAGAAAGCTTAGTAGAAGAAAGCTATAAAAAAAATGTGGATTACTAGCAGCAGATGACGGGAGTTCCTTAGAACTACAGTGTTCTCAGGTCATGAAACACTGGAGGCAGCACAAAACAACTGATTATTATCCTTGATGAAAGCACTGAAGACTTTGAAAGCCCTGTCTGTTTCCTTGTCCAAGTATTTTCTTGTGGCACTCCATAGACTGCAACTTGCTTAGCACAGATTAGGTTGTAGATTGCATATGCCTCTGTAATGATGCGATCAAGTTTTTAAATAGCAAAGAAATGCAACCTGGCCTAACCTCCTTTTCCCCTGCAACCTATCAAAAAATAAACTCTGTTGGGTAGTGGCAGTAGGAAATGAATGGCTGTACTTGGTATCAGGAGTCATAGTGCTGTCCTTAAGCTTTCCCTTTTATGCTGACAATCAGGTGCCCCAGTGATTCATGTAAACGAGTAGTACAAGCTGAAAATTCCCATTTTTGACTTAAAATGGGAGGGAAGAAAGTTCTCAGAAAGTTGAAAGATCCTGTTTTGACATTTTCAGAGCAAAAGTGGAAATTTGAAATGTTGAAATTACTTTTCATTTCAAATATTCAAATTCTGCATTATATTTAAATGTTGTTAAGAGATATAAAGGTCAAATTCTAAAAGGCCTTGTTAGAATTATTATTGCAATTTGGCACTGAAACTATTTCCCATGTTGTACAAATTTTCCTTCATTGAAAATTTCAGGTTTCTGTTCTGATCAGAACAAAGAAAAATGGTCAAACTCCAAAATCCTTTGCTCAGCTGCATCACAAGTCTCCTCTCCCCTCTCCTCAGAGTGGCGCTCAGACTGAGTTGTGAGAAGCCAAACTTAGTTCATTGGAAGCATCCAGGTATTTTTAGGAACCAAAAAGGTTTCTTAAACCAAGACATAAATTAGCCTTTTTGGAGTTGAATTCACAAATAACTTATGGTTGATGAATAAAAGAATAAAGCCTAAGCTTCTTCAAAACAGAAAAAAACATTTCTTCTCTTTTTTAACAACTTTTATGTATACCTCTGTCTAATAAAACAAAAAACCAGGAACCAAGGAGTTTTGTAGACAGGTTTATGCATGTGCATTTTTTAAACTAGTACAGATAAAACTGAAAATCTACTTTGCCCTAATCACTAGGCTTCCACTTCTGGTTTTGAGATTATAGACATCAGTCCTTACAGTTTCACCTCCCTTCCGTTTTGCCTGCAACTGGCTGTCATTTCATCTGTCCTATCTTCTAAAATTTGTAATTTTTTGGCTGTGCCAGTTAGAGAATAACCAACTACATCTGTATTGGTTTATTATGGTGGGGTAAATGCAAAAGAGGACCAAAACTCTGAACTTCAATGGCGCTAAAATCTCACCTTTCTTCTTTTTCCTGGGTTTGCAGTCTATATAACATTTTGTAACCTATTTGATTTTCTTTTCTTTTCATCCATCTCATGTTTCTCCTTTGTTAATCAGTTGCAGTAGCTAACTTTGAAGTGAAGGATCAAGCTCAAAATCTTACTGTTTTACAAGTGAAAAGAGAGATTTGGAATGTAATGTCTTTTTCAGCCTTAACAATAACATCACTGCCAGCAACTGTATAACAAGGACTGTTATACTCCCACTCCTACTTAGTAGCAGAAATTGGTCTGTTTTATGTTCCTGCTCAGACATTTCCATTCATCTCTGCCTTGCTTTTAATGGCCCAATCTGTACTACTCTCGTTAGGCAGTGTTTACATTCATGGTCCATTTGGGTAGAACGATTTCTCACCTGAGAACTGCACAGCCATTGTTCTGTTTTGGTTTTGTTTATTGATTTTATTTGATGCTGAGTTTGCCTATGGATGGTCTTGTGTTTTAAGACATCGGTATGGCTGAGTTGAGTGCTATTGTGAAAAACATCAACTTGGCTGGCACAGAAGGAAGAGTACAGGCAGATCCCGTTACCACATCTGTACATGTTGTTATGCCCTGCTTATGAAAGGGTCCCTATCTACTGTCTAGGACCATATGCAGAGCCTAGGCTGGTTCACTTTTCTCTCCAGGACTTCCTTCAAAGGAGCTCTGTGGGTAATCTGGACAGTACAAATAGATGAAAATTATTCTGGGTATCAGAACCTCCCATCTTTGCAGGGATCTAAGAGAAGGTCGGGGAAGATGGGTGGAAGAAGAAAAGGATGAGAAAAGACTTTTTAAACTTATTGTAACGAATCTTTCTTCTTTGGAGGCTGCCAAGCGCTCTTTTCAACTCTGGAGTTTTCCAGCCTCAGCTGAAGAAATCAGTTGATATTTTTATTGCTGGAAAAGAGCCTATCACAGAAGATGATTTTTGAAGACAGAACACAGGGAATTACACATGCACCAAAGGGTGGCTGAATCAGGCACCCATGACATAAAGGAGCCCCAGGAACTGTAACAACTGAGCAGTTGATCCCATTTGGTTTCAGTCCAAATCTTAGTAAACAGCTGTTAATTCAAATATTTGTTTGTTTTAGTTTTTTGTAATTGGACTATTTCTTTCATTGTGGTTGGTTTAAATTATGCTTCTTAACTGCAAATTTGATTTAAATTTAATAAGAGTTATCATAAGATAATTAGATACCAAGGAATTATTAAGAATGTTTTTAAAATTTAACAGTGATACTCACTACACACTGATGAACATACTCTTAATTATCAGTTGCTCTTTAATCACACAATCTTCTTCTAAGACATATATTAAGTCTACTTCAGGTATAATTTAAACAGAATCAAACAGATACGCAAATATCTATTACTATAAGATAGAATTTGTCTTGCTTAACCACTGTTTACATGAATAATATGTAGCTTTCCAGACTGAGTAATACAATGGCCTAGTAGGATCTAAGATGAGCTCTGGTGGGAAAATGCTTTAAAATTGAGAGGTGGAAAAAGTGGGCAAAGTTAAGGAGAAATAACAGATGGAAATTGCTGGTGAAGCTATCTTTACTTTCACATTGCTGACACTTTTCTAGTCATGGCTAGAGATGGGTATTGAATAGTGCTAGCATAGTGATGGTGAGTAACGCAAACTAGAATGTTGTACTGTGTGCCATACTTTATAATATGCTTGCAAATTGGGAGGAGGAGAGAGAAGATCTAACTTACTTGCTAAAGGCCTGATCTTCAGAGGTAATAGCTCCTGTTGAGCAACTGTGAAGAAATAACAGGGTGTCTGTTTGACTCACTGTTTGACATATGCCAGGGTAGGCAGAGGAAATTGGTTTTCCCGGTGAAGATAGTTGGCCTTGAGGAGAAGAGGACTATAAGATGAGATGATAAGAAACAGCTGTGAGAGAAAAGAAGGAACTCCAAAAAAGCAACTATTCACTTGCATGAAAAAAAGATCCACCTTAATCTGTGCATGGTTTATCCATTGTTGGACCCCAACAGGATGAACGCTCATGATGCAGCAGAGATGCAGTCAGTCAGCTAAGGTGAAGTCCAGCCAAGCTGTCCCTGTGTCGTCAGTGGTATCCTCTGCAGTGTGCTGCCAAGGAAATCTGCAGGAGCTGGATTAATCCTGTTCATCCTCACTCCACCCCCTGACTCTTACTGCTCATTCTGAAGGCTCTTGTCACGTAAGGAAGTTTGGAAACAAACAAACAAACAAACACCAAAAAGCAGTTCCAGATGCGTGCTGTGCTATGGAAGAGCAGCTTCATGAGGCCAGGTGTTATATTATACGTACAGGTGTTTGGATACCCAGGCCTAGATGCGTCTAGGTGGCTAGAGACTAGAAGCAGAAGGGAACCTCTTGTAGCACCTGTATTAGCAAGCACAATGTTTTCAAGGCAATGTAGAGGATGCTGGTGTTTGGTCCTGTTTACTCCTCTAGCAACCTGATAGATGGTATGAAGGAGCAATAGCTGTTACCTGTTCTCAGTCTCAGCCTCAGCTGTTTCACCTCACACACGTTTTTCACAAAATGGTTCTATTTTGTTTAACAAGCTGTTTATCTCTTTCATTCCTGGCAGTAGAACATCGCAGATAGGTGGGAACTTATTCCGAAGACTTTTCTGCAGCACAGGACAGTATACCCTTTCTACAGTTGCCAAATTCCCAGCCTGAATGGGATTTCAATATGGTATTAGGGAAGTTAGCCACCGTTCAATTAACTGGTCCAAAGAGAAAAGAGAGGTCACTGGCTTGTAATGCAAGAGTGCTAAATTTATTTTGTGCCTTTGTGTCAGACTCCTGGTCTGAGATGCCGTGAGCATGGTGTGGTCCACCTTTCCCTGTCACAAACAGCCTCTGGACAGCAGACCCTTAAATGAATGAGCACGTGGCAGCTCGCACCCTCGCTAAGGCAGTCTCTAGCTGAACGTGAGCTCTGCCTTTAGGCCTTCTGTGCAAGCTGTGCGTCTGTAGTTGTCCTCTGTTGGCTTCTGGTGTGACCTTGGGGAAAACGTGCACTTTGCATTTCAGCTGCCTGCTTTGATTGTGAATTTTTGGGGCAGACAGGCTGTTACCCCATATACATTCAGCACTTTCCTCAGCTGATCCTCTGCTCAGCCACATCCATCCAAAGTGGTGTTGTAAAGCCAATAAATAATAATACTAACAAGAGATTAAGGGCCAAACCCATTTCTGACTTTATTCCCATGTTGTCATACAGCAGTCAGCTGCACGGTTATCTTTTTTGTGGCTTAGTTCTTGTCCGGTAAAACTGTAAGGTGAAACTGCAGTGGATTGACTGATTTGCTTGATTTCTGTAGGTTATGCAGCACCCACTGAAGTCAAAGAAAAAGTCCCATGAAGAAGAGTAAAATCAGGATCAGAGTTGTTGTAGATTTACTTCTCTGAGATTGGGAATTACTTTTTCCATTAAGGGCCTGTGGATACCGGATGCCAGCTTCTAAACTGTGTGCAGCTCCAAACTTGAAGTCCAGGGCCAAATTCCTACTGACTTCAGTTAAGAGCTTGGAGGTTAGGCTCCATTTAGTAGGGAGCTATTGCCATATTTGTGAAAGGCAGCAAGGTACAGTGTAGAATTCCTCATTCATCTAAAGAGTAGCCAAAGATGATCAAGGAGGTCTGAAAACCAAAAATATTATTACAGTAATACAAAAACTCTTCTTAGCCTTCTATACCCTCATCCCACATGCTTAAGTATTCCCTGTCAGCTTGGCAAAACACATGCACAAATACATGACATTGACTTACTGTAGTTACTATTGTACAGGTGTAGTAGCTTACTGTTACCTCTATGGTGATGTTTTTATGTACCAAAAACCTCACGGAGCCAGGACAGTTTGGAATGACTGATCATGTGTGGTTCTCTCTCTAATGCTCACAGGCTTGCAGCCAGCAACGGTGTTTGTGTTAGCACCTCTTGGGATAGGTTCAAGGCTTTGTTATGTTCCTAAGAATCACTGGATATGAATTTGTATGAATTTATGTAAGTCATCTCAGGGTCAAGGGGGCTGCTACAAATGCAGCTGATGGGGGTTATGATGTCTGCTTCCTCTGCAAGTTATCACCCTTCAGCTATGACAGCACAACTGCTTGTGTAATGAGTCATTAACCCAGCTCAGTCAGAAGTGATCCTGCTTCAAAAAATCGTGTACTAAAACTCCTTAAGCTAAGCCAAACCATTTTACAGAATTCGACTAGCTAATGGCTCCCTGAACAGTTATGTTGGCTGCTCCAAGGGGGAGATGATCTCCAGTGGGTGTTGAGGGAGCAGGGAAGTGCAGCTGTGGACTCTTTAATCTAGCTACAGCACCTCCAGTTATTGTGGTAACCTCATAACTGACATCCTCACTCTTTCCTTCTGTACAGTGCAAAGAAAACTACTCAGGATGTTGCAGGGCCTGGCTAGTTCGTATTTAGACTACTTGTACATCACTGCCTGAAGGCTGTATTTATTCCAAACCAAACGTGTTGTCGTTCCATGTGCCAGGCTGTTCCTGAAGTGAAGGGATATCGCACGTTCTGTAAGATGCACTCACTGTCAGGCATTATGAAGAGGGAGTATTTAGAGACAACAAATTCTTTGTTGTTTCTAAAATTGAGAGGATCACTGAACTGCAGCAAGGGAAATTTGGAAGGATTTAGCCTGTTTTACAAATGAATTTACATAGGACAAATGGTGACATTTAGAAACTGTTGCAGAGGGCCCTAAAATAAAGAGAATGGAGGTTGAAAATATGAAGACCCGCCTGGAAGGAGATCAGCAGGAGTGATATTAATAGGAACCCCCTCCCTGAAATGTAGAGGAGTAATGAAAGAACTCCAAGAATATTCCTATTAGTGGATTTTTTGCTATGGCCCTTCTCAGAACATTTTATTTAGTTCTGCTGCTTTACAAAACACTGTTGTTGCACAGCTGGGGTGTGCACTCCTGCAGGAAGAAGGGCAAAGCTCTCTAGAGCAGAGCCTCGTTGCTCAAGGAAATTTCCCTCTGCCTGCAGAAGCGTTCCTTTGGGGCACGCTCAGCAAGACTCCTTGGCTTTGTATCAAAAGCTAGTACAGGTTCAGTGCATATCCTCCGTGGCTCTGCAACACCTGAGCGTGGAGGCTAATCAGTGCTCAGGCAGCAACCTCCAAAGCAAGGGACAGAGTGTGATTCTGTTCTGAAGAGATGATAACGGAGTTCAGCAGTTTTGCCCTGTCTGTCTGGCATAAATCTGTGGGCTTGAGTAAATGCATCAGCCAGCAGTGTAAAACACAGGAAGCAGGTCTTAAGAGAAACGAATTGGATTCTCTTCCTCCTTCTGTATCACTGGGAGGAATATTTACTAAATAATCATTATGACAACTGTCAGTTTTATATGCATATTGATACAAATACATATTTATATACACAAAACCCTGTTGGTACCTGGTAATATAATTCTTAAGTGAGGAAGCAAAGGAATGCTGGTCATAAAGGATGCATAAGAAGATGAGACTCCCACAAACTCTATCTATAAAGTTAAGCTGATGCTAGAATTTTTTTTTAACATGTATATCTTCAATTCGAGAACCACCAACACCCACTGAACATCAAATCTGCATATTGGCAGAATAACTTTCAGGAGAGAATTGCAAAAGTTGCATTGAGTTCTAGACATTTTTAATAGCTATTTAGTATAATAATATTCCAAAATTTTTTAATAAAAGCATTTCAGATTCAACTGAAAGTACCCTATTCTGATTGTGTTTGGACAAGGGACATTACTGACGTGGCGGTAATAGTCTTCCTTTATTCAGCTATAGTGTCCTAATGTCCTATTGTAATACAAACTGCTATATGGGTAGAATGTCTTAGCTTGAGATGTGAAAACATTGTCTTGAAAACCTGGCGGAATTAAATATGTTTTGATTTTGTTTTGGATAACCCTGGTATCTTGGCTGCAACTGGATTACTACATTCAGTCTTGCTGCTTTCTTTCTGAGGTCCCTGTAAAATACATTCTTTGCTTTCCCTTCTAAATAGCTGACGTTATTGTGGTATCACAGTATGCTGCTAAATAGCTGATTCCTGCTACTCAGTATGTGGCTGTATTTCTGATGAATTCCAAATAAATCTTCAAATAGAAAATGCTACATAATGTCAAATTATTATTATTATTGTTATCATTACAGATTTGGAAGTTCCGTTAACAATATCATAAAATATCAACAATATATCTGAGATCCTTTAAGGCACAAAATGAATCCTTTTGCAATGGGGTGACTCTTTGGCAGATGATCTGGCTATGGAGAGGACCATACACCACAGCATTTTGTTGTTCTCAAGGGAATCCTGTTTCCCTTGAGATTTCAGGGTAGTTTTAATAGCAGTTCTCTGTAGTTTCCAATACCTGTAACTATTTCTTCTCCCATTTTATTTTATCAACTCTAGTAAATCATAGTTTGGTGTGACTGGAGAGCCTTATAGCTATGGGGCTTGCAAGCACCATAAAACTTTCTTCGCTGCTGGTTAGCACAGATTCGGGAGCAGAAGCAATCCAGAGCATGTCAAGAATCTCTCTCTCGCGCGTGGATAAGCTTAATAAGGCAAACTTGTTGTTGAGGGAAGGCACTGAGGTGATTCCAGAAACTATTAGTAAATACAGCAAACAGATAAGCCTTGATGATTTGAATGACTCAGGAAATCCACCTGATTCATACGATAAAGCACATTTTCCGTAGTTACAGACTTGCTGTTATCTCACTGGACTGGACCAAAAACTTTCAGAAAATCACTGGCATTCACTCTTGTTAAGAAATGTTACAGTAGACGCTCATAGCTACAACGGGACTGCTAGAAGATGTGGGCTAGCTTTATCAAAATGAGAAGTGAGTTTGGAGGCCCAGTTGGAGGAGTCCTAAAAGAAGCCTGACTTTTTCATAAATTGTTCAGTTCTCATTTCCTGAAAATTAGCAACTTCAAAGGTGCATGCTGCGATTAGGAGTGCATTTTAAAAATCTTATCCACGTGATTTGGCTGTTAGCTAATGATAAAGTGGAAGTACTTTTTAATTTTTTCTAAAACAATTTTCCCAACTCCTTATGGGTTACTAGTGCATGGGATGTGATCAGTGCATCAGGCAGGAAATTTGGGATAATCTTTGCTTTGTGATAACTTAAAAATAGAAGCCACCTTGGCTGTATCTTCTGTTACTAAATCTTACCTGCAATTTTATATGACGTAATCTGATGAATTTATGCAGTTCATTTTTCTTAAATGTAAAAATACATTAATATCTATACAGCAAAGAAGAGGCAAGTGTGAATTCCATTGTTTGATCAACAGGCTGTTCTGCTGCCAACTCTGTGAGTATTGCTTGAGTAATCAGAGACCTAAAATGATATTATAGAGGCATAGTTCAAGTTTAATCTACTTTAAGAAAACAAGCCACTTTATTTTATATTACAGCCAAAATAACCCCCAACCCTACATTGAAAGGATATTAAGGGCTTCTGCAACGAGAGATGTCCTGCAGAAAAAATGGCAGATAATTATATTACTAAGTGCTGTGCTGCAGTATAATTGAAAAGGATACTGAATTAGAGCTGTCTGAAGCAAACTGAATGCTGGTATTCTTTAATGGGAGTGCTGGAGTTTGTTCTTTTAAAGTTGGTTTTATCTGTGTGATTTCCTAAGCTGTTACACAGGCAAGCTGAGTCCTACTGAAAAAAATCTTTTATGAAGCATCTTACAGACACCAACTTAGTTTGAAGAACTGATATCTTTAGATTCACTGCGGTGACTTGGCTTTTGAGTTAATGGATTGATTAATAACACAAGGTGCTATCTTGATGTGTGAACCAGCACAATATTTGAGTGTTATTTGAGTGTTTGATTTTCTCGGTTAGATCTTAACCTCAGCTAACAAAGCTCCTCATCGAATATTAGTCACCTCCTAATTTCCCACCCACTAGTTTCTCCAGTTCTGTGTTCCCCAGTCCAGCTCTGCTTTTTGTCATCTAGCTGTTAGGCTTCCACCAGTTCTCAGTGCCCTAGGCTATTCCAGCGGGTGGTGCTCCTTGCTGCAAGCCAGGGCTTGTGTTTCCTGGGTGACTCACTGATTTTTGTTGCCCTAGTGCTAGGAATGAAAGAACTGATGCTAGAGGAAGGAGAGGGAGAATCTTCTTTGCACTGACTTCATGAGACTGGATTTCAGAGCGTATCTGCAGGATCTATGAAATGCTTTCAGACATCTCGAGGATATCTTTTTAGTTCTGTATTTTAGGCTTGGGTGAATGTCAAACGTTTAATGGTTCTGGAGTCTAAACACACTGCAGGAGAGGGATAAAAAACATGAGAATGTAAACTGCCATTGGAGAGAAGACTTGGATGAGATGTCTCCTCTGGCACACAGCTGTAATCTGCATGCTAACCAGGAGGGGGGGATGTTCAATGGGAGGAAGGTACACAGGTATGGCTGCTCAGCACAGCTGCTGTTTTTCATTGAGAAACTGAGGGGAAAAAGAGGAGGGGGGAGTTGGCAGGTAAAAGTGACACAGGAAGATCCCCAGTCTGTTCAAATCTCGTTTTTTTGCAGCTTCTGGCTTAAAGCTTGGGACTGGAGGGCAATGAGAAATGAAATAATTGTGTAGCTTTGTGTCTGTAAAAGGGACACTGAGACTTAGTTAACAACATCACAAGTACTAGGATTTCCCAAGACTTAATGGGCTTCTATTACTGTTGCAATGTCTGTCATAGTGCTCAGCACATGTCCTTTTTGGATCCAGAACTGCACCCTTCTTTCAGCCTTGCTATGTTTCTGGGCATCGTGGATTAAACGGTCCTTGAGCAACCTCATGGTGCAACCCTTAACCATATTGAGCTCGGAGAGCACGGAGTCTGCTTCCTGTAGGCTGCCTTAACTGTCTGGGGAAGGAGGGCAGTAATGGAGAGACCACTTGTGGATGTGGTTGGGTGTGCTGGGGAGGGAGGCAGGCTGGCTTTGTGTAGCTTCGATCCTCCCCTCATGTGATGATGAAACATGGGAGAGATTGCTTCTTTGACACATGGTGTGTCCCAGGGTACGCTCTGTGGAGACGATGTTATTTTGAACCTTTCAGAACAGGAACCAGAATGCAAAGTACCCTCTTGGGTCCTAATACTTCTATACCAATCAAATGCATTAAAGACAAATAAAGCCCAATTACAAAGTAGGTAACCCACAGTAATGATTCCAAATAGCACATGGGATGAAAAAACAATGTAGCTGAAAAGTCATAAAAACAAATACTATTTGATTAGATCCAAACTAGTGGTATCAACTGATTTTGCTCGTTTAACCTGTCTCTCGATCGCAGTACAGCCATCATTTAGCTGCAGGGTGGATGTGTTCATACTGAACTATTAATCTGTTTCAAAATGCCATAACATTTCCATGAAGAACTTCCTAATTTTTTTTGAGAAATTAAATGTCTGTTTAAAGTTCATTCCCTCCTGCTGCAACTAATTGAAATGAGATTTGGTTTATCTTTATGACATGAAAATGAGATTGAGTTTCATAATAATAACAATAATGATAACTCTATAGATTTTAGGACTAGTAGTTAATAATTATAGTAATACGTAGAGATTAGACAAGAGTAATGCAGCATAAACAGACCATTGCTATTTGCTGAGGTGTGGGATTTGATATCAGTTAATAATAGTTTTCTTATTTGGTATCTGTTTTCTGTTCTCATAGAATTTAAGTGCATTAATTAATTTAGCCCCGATATATGATAATTTAAGAAACCTTTTTTGAACTAGTGAACGAGTTAACACACAAAGAAATAGATTTTAAAAATGGAAACTTCATGAAAAGCAAAAATGCAGGGAATATAGATGTTAATCAGCCATCGGTCCTCCCAGCCTCTCATAGGAGTTAGCCCTGCAGGGTGAGTGGTAGCAATTTCTGCTACTATCTGAAGGTGAAACTGAAGGTCCTTCATTCTGAGCTGATGGACCAAAGTCAGGAGAGAAGTTTCTGAGGGACAGAAGTGCCCAGTGGCTACCCCAATGGCTTGCATGCCAGAAATCCTGGGGGTACTCCTTTGTTCTATTAGAAGACGGGATTTTGATCCCAAGTATTTTAGGTCACCTACTGCCCAAACCTCTGTACAATACTGGTGGAATTAGCTCAGTTTAAAGGTGTGAGCCTAGCTGTTGTGTGAAAATGGTCTGTTAGAATAATGTAGAAGTATTTGAAATGCGGCCTATGTAAACGCATATATGAATATATGTGTATTTTACTAATAACGCAAAAATGTGTTTGCTGTCTTTTGAACAATCCCAGTAGTTATGTAACTGTTAAGATTTTGGATGTTTTAAAGCATCTGCCTATCAAAAGGATAATGATTTGGGGAAGGGGAGGGGCAAATATACCCCCACAAAACTGAGGGGTACATTCCAGAGGAGATTTGTGTGTTCACTTTCCCTCATGGCTGTTTTCTTTTTCATTTTGTCTTCTTTGGTTGCTTTTATTCATCAAAGCTAAAAGTCATATAGTCCTTCACATCTGAAAAAATATAACTGCCTTAGATTGTGTTGCCTTTTCCAATGCTGAGCTTTGCCTTATAATATAAATAACTACTGATTACAACTGTCTCTTTGGCAAGTATGGCAGTGTTTAATGTAAGCCAACAAAAATCTGGTCCGTAGTGCTTTGAATTACAGAAGAAATGGGAGGAAATCTGAGCAGTAGATTTGAGACTGCCGACACTTTTTCTATGAAATTCAGATTTCTCAGCCATGCTAGGAGAAAAAGATCACCTTGTGGATCTTCGTCTATGGTGAGGTACATGGCAGAATAGCACACCTAGGTTTAGGACCCTTTTACTTTTGGGACATACACCAGCCCCTCTATGTGCCTCAGAGGAAGAAAGCAGAAGCTGAAGATTTGACCTGGATGAGAGAAGGCTGGCCAGGAGGGAAGCTGGCCATGTGGGGAGGAAGGGCATTGTTGTTATTGGAAGTAGGGTCTCCAAGGGGGACTCGGCTGAGCCCTTTCGGGAGGGAATGGAAGGAATTAGTTGACACAAAGGACAATTGCCTGTAATGGTTCCTTCAGATGGTTATGTTTTATTGTGTAAATACATGTTTATAAGGTTTTTTTTTAAATGCAGATTAGGCACCTAGCATTGTGATTAGATGTTTGGAGGAAAGCAGTCATTGACTCAACAAACCACTGCCCCTCCTTTTAAGCTGAGATGTTTCCTCATGTTAAAATGTGTTTGGGCGATGTTTAATATGTGTATTGCATAATCACAGTAGTCAGTGATGCTGCTGGAAAAAGCTAAGGCATCTAAAGAGATACACCTATAAACAGCATCCGTGAGGTGTCTTTGAGAATATAGGCCTAAATATTGCCATTGTTAGGGTGCATGTGGTAAGACGGTGGAAGTGAATGCACTTCATTTGAGTTGGAAGCCAATATACTGTTTAACAGAAGTGTTGCCTTATGAAGTATGATTTAGCTTTTGTTGGGGTAAGTTCACTGGCTTTAGTGGGTCTAAGTAACTTTAGCAAGATGAGGGTTTGTTGTAGAGAGCCTGTTACAAATGCTGTTCTGCTTCCCAGAGCTGTAACCTCCTCTTGCTTTTACTAATGACTTATGGTATGTTCAGTGGGGGAAAACTTAGCCCTCTGTTTTTTTTTCATTACCCTAGATGATTAGCTTATTGTACAGAGAGGTTGGCCTGAAACATCTCTTATTATGGTGTAAATTGGAAATAACTCCACTGAAATGACTAGATATATGGACACTTCTCACTAGTATCAGTGAGGGGAAAAGCAGGCCTGCTGGTTGCCAAATACAATCCTCAAGAACAGAAATTAGTTGAGAGCTGGAAGATTTACCAGAAGTGTTTAAGTAAACAAGTACTTCGTTCTCTGGCACCTGTTTAGATTCTAAACCATGAAAATGGTTGGTGTAGGTCTCCTGCTTGGTAGACTGAAGAATCAGGTCCAAATATTCCTCTAAAGACCCCAGTTTCAGTGGAACCAGCAGTGCTGTGGCTTTTCCACATCTGTGTCAGTGCTACTGACCAGAGGGCCCTCTTCTCCGGGGGAATTCTGCTCGGAATTCCATTTGGATCCTTCAAACACTTAAAAGATTTTTTCCTCTCTTCAAACCTTTCAATACCATCATCCCGGGAAGTTTTGCAGAAGATGAGACCAGAGTATGTTTTGAAACCGCTGTATGGTCAGAATGGCTTTTGCGGGAGGACACGGGGGCTGTGGCCTCCCTTCTGAGCAGCTGGCCTGCCTTCCTGGTTCCCTCGCCTGAATCCAGCTCTCTCCTATGAAATGAAAGCACAGCCAGTAGGCCACAAGGGCAACCCCAGAATAAAATTTCAAAGACAGATTCTTAACTGTCTTCACAATAGGAGAGAGAGAATGGCACTAAAAGCCTTCTATAATACGATTGGTCAATTTTTTTCTGGTTGTAAAGGAAAATTAGGTTTTGTACTATGAATATTTTCATGACAGGTGCCCACTTTCCTCTAAGCATGACAGTATCTTGTTAAAAAAAACACTTCCCAACTGATGTATTTAATTTGAAAGTGAACTTTTTTCAATTTTTGTAACCTGACAAGAAGTAGGATTTTTTTCTGGAAAACATTGATGTAGATGGCAACAAATTTTTTTTCTTAGGAACTGAATTACTATTTGCTGTTTCACCTACACCCGAGGACAACTACATAGATCATGAGCTAGTTGTATCAGAGATAGCCATTTAAAAATTATTCCACTTTTTAGGGAGGTTCCATGTAGTAATATGTTATTAAGCATAGCTAGTGCATATGAGACAGCCTAAGACATGATTAGGGAAAGTGAAAGAAACAAAACTAAAATTCAAAGTGCTAATTAAAACTCTGTCAAGAAACATGGCAAATTAGCCTACTCTGAGCTGTGCAGTCTCTTGGGGGTTCTCTCATACTCACATAACTAGTTAAGACTAACTGTGTCTGTGACTGTAGCATTCTCTTATCTGGTATTATGGAGATCAGGGTAGAATCCAGAATGAGACCAATTCCATCCCCACTGATTTAAGTGTATATTTGATTTTTTTTTCTTCAGCAGCTGCTTCTGGCATACCTGGGAGTTGGTGGCGTCTCTGTTCATCACACAGGAGGTGGGAATGAAGCTTAGGGGATAGCCTGATGAGTCTCCTTGATCAGATACTGTATGAGATCACTTGTGACTTTGTATTTCTTTGCTTGCATCATTTTGAGCTACGCTAGCTGTAGTTTCATAGTTAACTATCTCAGGTATCATCTTAAGAAAGAAAAGCTGGTGGATAAGGGACGAATCTAACCGTAAGTGTCATATCTGTGCCCGTAGTCTGAGGTGGAGCAGGCATATGGTCATTTGGCCTACAGCATATTTGGTCTTGACAAAAATGTTTATTGAAACATACTGGACTGAAACTACACAGTAAATCTTTCAAATAAAGTTGACACATAGAAAATGTTAATCTTCATTATCCAAGGAGCCTGGCTTGTTCATGTGGCATAGTTTCTTCTATCACATTTTTAATAGCTTTCGACATGTTAAAGCTGCAAGGGCTTACACAAAGAAAGAAATCTCTTTAATGGCGTTGCAAATGTTCACCCAGTAAACCAGTACATTTGGCATATGTTTAATAAGCCTATGAGCAACGTTCTGGGAATCACTTAGAATTTCCTAAAGGACAAAATCTCCGTAAATTATTAACTTTTTACTGCTGTACCCCCCAGATTTACTGACACAAACATGCTGTATATTTTTAACACATAGTTAAATTATACTAAACGTTTTTAGAGGTGATGCCTCAGATGTTTCAGCACGTTTTAATTTCTCCTGTTATTTTTTAAAGAAAAGGAGGCCTTTGTTTTTCTTGCTGAACTGAGTGTGAACAGAATGATACTTTGATTTCTGAAATATACCTCAGGAGGCATTGTAGCGTCAGTTAAATGTATAAGGTAGCCCTTAGGGATGAATACCCCACTTATTTCTACCCAGTAAACCATGTCCTGGTTGGTAGCAACTACTGCCAAGTGACTGACAAGGATAAGCTTTTGATGTGTCAGAAGAAGGTAGTCTTGGTAGGCTTATTGTTTTGCTATCAGTGCAACACTCTCCTCCACAGTATGGGGTAATGTCCAGAGGAGTCGCAGCGTCCACACTGAACCCCTTGCTATGGCAGCAGCCACTTCAAACATAGTTTCATGAATAGGAGCTCGTTTGACCCTTGACCACAACCAGCCCCTAAATTGGCAGACAGAGAATCAGAGTAATTTGTATCATTTCAATTAGTTACTAGCTGCATAACAGGGAGGTCATGACTTTTTTGGGATGATTATTGCCCATGGCA
Organism: Struthio camelus; assembly: GCF_040807025.1. Taxonomy (NCBI): domain Eukaryota; kingdom Metazoa; phylum Chordata; class Aves; order Struthioniformes; family Struthionidae; genus Struthio; species Struthio camelus. The sequence continues at coordinate 35,715,841 of NC_090949.1, read as the reverse complement.
ACCAAACTTCAATGTACCATCAGTTTCCAAATACTTTCACTTAATAAATGTAAGTTCATAAACAAGGCCCAATTGTTGGGGGGCACAACAAAGCTAATTATCTGCTCCGCTACCAAGTGAGCGGAAGATGACATAACTTTGTCGGCAAAATCCTTTTTATTAGCAACAAAAAAAAAGTCACTGATAAATGGCTTTAATAATGTTGGCTGAATGAACGGTATTGATCTTTGACTATGTAAAATGGTGAGGAAAGGCAAGTTTATATAAGAGCACTGTTGTTGTACTATTGAGAGCAGGCCGTTTTTGTTTCACAGTTTGTTCTATGCACCAAAATTCTAAAATTCTAAAATCAATGTTGCCATTGTTGGGCCAAAACAGCACACCCTTACCACAGACAATGCAAAGAATTTCAAAATATAGATAGCTCCCTGATACATACAGATCGGATTGTAAGAAACATTGGGTTGTTTTTCCTTCTCAAAGAAAGGGCAGCTTGTTTCAGGGCGTAGACAATGGTGTGTCTACATGCCTGTGAAACTTCATGAACCCAGTGCAATAATTCAAGCCTTTGATTTGAAAAATGTTTTGTATGTCTTCCTCCACATCTGCAAATACCTCCACTTTCCCTTGATGCCAGCCAAGAGTTGTTAGCAGGCGAATGTTTTCCACTTGAGGAAGAAAAAAAAAAGTTAGGCACGTACATAAGTTTTGCTATTTGGCTTTTGTTTTTTGAATTAAAATAAAGGTTTCCTTCTTTCATGTCACAATCTATTAGCCACTGGGATACCTGGTATCACAGTTCTTTCCCCTTCACCCCTGCATTTGTAGCAGATTTGACGGTGTGTGGAAACCAACACAGGCACTGCGCTGTGACTGCGTCACCTGCAATCAGCCGGAGATGCTGCTGAGATTAATCATGACAGTAGGCAATATTTCCAACATTATTAGAAGAGAAACCTAATATTTTGGGACATCAGGGATCTCTGAGCTGTTGTCCATCAAACTGAGAACCTTCATTTTCTACTCCTTGGATGGGTAACCTTAAGTTTTAACCATTTCACAGACAGAAGGTGCATACACACAGGCACACTCAATATACTGTGCCAGATGCACAAAGTTAGTGCTGGGTGCTCTTTGTAGTTTATCTCAGATAGTTGGACAAAGGAGGACACTGTGGTCAGATTAAGTCTCTATCTCCACTTCATGTTTTAGTGAACCTTTGTTCACTGTCTTAACTCCTCCATCCATTGGATAATTTGTTTATAAATCTTTGGGCATTTGCAAGACATGAAGTCCAACACTGGTGTTTAGCGCACATCTCTCCATTCTACTTCATAGACTGCAAAGGGGAATTAATTTACGTTGCCAGTGATCCCTCACATGCAATTTTAATGAATCATATTTAAGGTGTGTTTAAATTTTGAGGCCTTTGGTTATACAGTAGAACACTATGATGTCTAACGAGAGTCTAGCTGAGCTATTTAGACTGCATCATTTTTGAGGGACAGAATTAATGCAGCTTTTGTTTGAAGCTGAATTAGTGCAATATCCATGTTAATGGTCTGGGAATTTTCATCACGGTCTTTCTTTTTTCTTGCAGCTGTTGGTTGTAGGTCAGTGACATAAATTTTATTTAAGGCTTCCTCCTGCAAACCTTTATTATGCATGATAGTGATTATTGTCAGTGGTACTGGACACAGCGGTAAGTGCAACCTTTCATGGTAAGGACTTGCACGGTCAAGCTGTGCTCTATTTGCAGGAGTAAGCAGTGCCTCAGGTTGAAAGAGATGCAGGATCTGGTTCTTACGCTTAAGGAAAATCCCTAAGTTCATGTACAGCATTAAGCACATTTAGTCCCTCATGAATGTAGTGGGAGTTGAAGGCACTCAGCACCTTCTGGGATTGGGCCCAAAATAATTGTTTTCAAACGAGACTGCAAGTCTCTGTTTTTATTTCTAAAGCAACTTGGAGTCCTTACTCAGAGCAGAAGACTGACGTTGTTATGAACAAAAATCAGGGATTTTGTCCTCCCTCAGCACAGGCCCTGAACAATCAGCCTTTGATTTATAATGAAAGATCAGTGCAGAAGTGGTCTGGACACTGCAGATCTGAGATAGGCTTGCATGTTTATTTTCAGACCATGCTTGAGAAGTTAGTGAGAGCTAGTCTCTTTTTAATCACCACTGCACCGTCAATAGAACTGCTCTGCAGAATGTTTTGGGACCTCCTCATTACACTGCACTATATTGTCCTGAACTTACACACAGAGGTAAAAGTGTTTCTGGAATAGGCAAGAACTTCAGTGAGGTGCTGTCAAGATGGAAAAGGCCAGCAATTTCCTTCCATTCTTTTTTGGAGCACGATCCTGAGAGCAGTTGAGCTGCCTTACCCCCCAGCAGATTCAGAAAACTAAATACTGAGACATTGACTTAGATGTCATTTTCTTTATAGTTAAGCTCCTATGGATTTTACTGGCAGCCAGCCTCACTGTAGACCCAGCAGGAACTAAGAAGGGCTTCTTTCAGATTTGGCCTAGAATGGAGCTCAGCACCCCTGCAAGTACTGCATATACCCATCTAGGCACTAGAGTCAAATAAATAATGTACCTCATCCAGGTCTGAGCCTATAATAGTCTCTTAGTGTTCACATTTAGCGACATTATACAGAGTCATTAACAAACTCCATAAAGCAAAATGACTGTTGAGACAGCAAATAAAATACAATTGCTTGTGTTTCATAATACCTTCCAAACAAACCAATGACTTCTTCCCGTACCCTCTCTTTTCCCCCCTCCTCTCCATGATGCATTTCTGAATATTTCTAAAACCTCTTAAAACTCCTTTGGCAGCTGATTCTACCCGCCTTATCCATCATCATTGCTGCCTTGAGAGCGGATTCATTTATCTCATTGCTCTAACGCTGTCACCTAGAGCTTTGGCTACATAGACCCAATTTCTTGGATTTGGTCTTTCATGTGGCCTCTTCCCTGCTGGCATCCACTCAATCATCCCGTTTGCCATCTGATATTCTTCTAAGCTTCTCATATGTCATACACTTCTCAACCACCTGGTGGTTGCACGCGGTATCTACTTTTAGATCTTTCTTCCCCCTGCATTCCTTGTTTACCGTCATATACTGGGGGTTTCATCTTTTTGTGTCTTTGTGTCTTTGCAAGACTGCTTGCTTTTTCTTAATCACAGGCAGAGCACAGGAACTCAGACAAATGATGTTTTTTTAAATTCTTTCTTCTTTATGGTCAAGAATAATTTTTTTCCCTCTGGAAAATAATTTCTGATGCCTATATTCAGTTTTATTCTATACCTCATTTTCCTTCTTATTGTATCTTGCTGTCCTGGCCCTAAATAAGGTACTTACACGTAGAAAATAATATGTGTACTTCCTTCCCCACCATCTCCACCAAATCTTCCCTGCTAGCGTACACTAGGACGTTCTATCGTAATCACCCTTAGTTTTCACATATCGCAAACTCTGGCTTTGTCAGCTGAGAAACTGCCATTCAAAGTCCCTTTCTTTTCATCTGTTCTCCGTTCCACCAACCTGACCGCAATTAATATTCTTGGCTGCAGATAGCATCTTCTGCATATTCCAACACCTTTTGCTCTCTGAACATAATTCTTGTATAACTCTTGATATGATAAGTCATACTGGCCAGAGTTAACCTTATTATTAGAGATGTACTGAGCAATCTTGCAGTCATGAGATACCAGGGATATTTCAGTAATGGGAAATCTGCTTCCCATACAAGATTGATTTTACTTATGACCTTTAGCTGGAATGATACCTGTAAATTCTTATCTGCATTAATTTCTTGTTTTCTCTTGTCACATGCTGTCAGTATATGTGTATCTTGCAGATTTGAAATATTTAAGAATTGGCCATGTAGCACACACACGGTGAAACTGAAAGTTATTGAAATGCATTCAATTTTATTGGTCTAATGTGTCTGGATTCCTGTACTGCACTTAAGACATACTGGATAAGAAAGATACAAATCCTAATATTGACTTTTCTGTTACCTGCAGACTGAGGATTATAACAATGCTTCCACTTAACGTTTCCTTAATGTGAGGTAGTAAATGAAACATGTCCACAGTACTCAGATGGTGAAAATCAAGGTTTGTAGGAATGGGGTTAATTTTTAAAATATAAATTAAGGTTTAATTTTCTGACATTGTATTTTCTTACAACATGCTTTTTTTACAACATCCCAATCACACAGAACATTTGGAAGTCTGTTTTCTCATTCTAACATAGTTTGTTGTCATTGTTGATAAGTATGAGTTCATCAGATTGTACAAATGAGTTGTGAATTAAGGTTGAATGTTTTCTTAAAGATGGATTACGACTCACACAGAAAGGTATGCTTATTAGAGGAACCAGTGTGGAGGTCCTGTGACCATTGTTATGCAAGAGGACAGTCCCCTTTGACCTTAAAATCTATGTGTGTGTGTGTGTATAGATGAGGGGACCCTTACTGTGTCTTACAGAATTTTTTCACCATTAATTAATTTTGGAAGCCTTACATGGAAGTCTGCTTACTAGTGCTTCTTTATTTTTGCTGGGGACAAGATTTGTGTGATACTCCATTAACCAGGTATTTAAACTTCTACTCCTTTGTAGACTCTATACAGTTGAGTGTCTTATTGTCTATGAATAAGAGATGAAATGCGCTGCAGATCATTTAGTACAACAGACATCCCATTTCCTTATTGTTGAAATGATTGTTAAGGAATCTTTCCGTTAGGTAAGATGAAAGGTGCCAGGACTGAAGAAATCTTTCCCTTCCATCCATTACACTGTCTTTCTGCTGGTCACAGGCACAGTTAAGTGCTTTTGTTACTACTCTTGCAATATTCAAGTTTTTCTTCTTGAATATTCTGCATTTAGTTCTGGAACTACTGCTCCAAAGAACTATCTGAACGGACTATCCTGGAACGCTCTCCAGTAATTTAACAATAGCACTTCTGGAAGGAAGGAACAGCATCTCAGTTCAAATGGCATAATACTGAACTCAGACTGTCGACTGTGATAGACAAATCTTGTACACATGTTCCCTAAAAAGCAATTAAAGAGAACATCTTCATAGATAAGGCATAGATAAGGCAGCCTCTGTCATGACTACATTCAGTTTTCATCACAAAATTGCTAGGCAGATTACAGACACTTCCATGTGTTACAAAGGAGGACTGAAGTCTTTTTTTATATCAAGATGAATTGCAAAATTGAAATTGATTTGTATATTGCTTAAAAGATCAGAGCTATGAAGTTTGATGGGACTTTATGTTTTCATTTTGATACCAGTTGCCTTTTCTAGTGAAAAACTGGTCAAGGACTACTTTAGAATGTAGCTGATGGCTTTCTCTTGTATCATGGCGACAAGCACTCACGAAGACGACCTAAGTAATAGTGTGGGCATGCTGTAATAAAAATGTTTTCTCACTGCTTAAGATCAGTCAAAAAAAAAAATTTAGGAATGAACGGAGAATCATCCTCAACATTATATCAATGTTAGGTGCTATTCTTGTCTTTGACCTTCTAGTTCATTCTAGTCACTTTGTTTCAAAAAAGATGTAGCAGAAATATCAAAGATCTCAACAAGGGCAATAAATATTGTTGTAAGCTTGAAAAGCTTCTGTATTGTAGGAGCTAAAACGTGATTTTTGTGCTTAGTTCAACAAGCAGGCTGATGTTATTTGTTGTGTGAAATGTATACAATAGACAAAAAAGATTGGTTTAACATTTGTTCTAGTACCCAGACAAGAGGACCACTGCATGGATGTAACACTATTAAAATCAAAAAAGATTTAAAAAATATATTATATTAGCTTGTGGAATTCCCTGCCACTAGATAGTGAGGTAGAGAAGGAGAAAGATAGAATATTAGTCCATGGTAGGAAGAATAAGAATATCTGCAGATGCTCTGGGTAAGAAAGAAATGCATAAGCCCTCTTACTTCAGAATATGATATTAGGAATTTCCCCAATGGGTATCTTATTGCGTAACTATCCATTATAGGCATTTTATATGTAATACTAGATGGACCATTGGTCTGATTTAGTATTGAAACTCCTCACTTTCTACCATCATTTTCTCTTAGGGATACTTCCTATCCAAGTCTGCAATGTCATTTGAGTTAATTCATTAATTTTCATTGTCTTATTCCCTGTCTTAAGCTGGGTGCACTGACAAATCAATTAAGGTATCTTAAAACAGTTTGTACGTCATTCTAGATACCCATCAAAGGCGCCTGTCAACTGATCCACCTACAAACGGGTACCTGATCATTTGGGTTGAGGAGTTGAAGATTGCCACGTAGGAGACTAGACCCTTTGTTCACCCTTGTGCTGGTGACTGCAGAACCTTAACTACACTCCCCAGCTAATTCGGTTTAGTTTTAATGTTTGTCTTTTGTTTATTTCTCTAGTATTATGCAAAGAATTTTGCTGCTACTTTTCTGTTTATCCTTAATATCCTTAATAAGGTCAATAGAAGAGTATTTTGTTCTTTCTTTCATTCTTTTATCTACTTTATTTCTTTCTCCTGCTTTCTCCAGCTATATGAAATCCATTTTTAGAATTACTAATTTTAACAGATCACAGAGTGAATTTCAGTCACATTTCCCACATCCTGGGAAACCTATTTTGGCCCAGTGTGAACTTCCCAAATGACACCAAGATATATGACATTGTCCTTGTGTATTATGTTGACATATTTGATTTTTGAAATTGTGCATTATATACACCTGACATACTGACTCAATATGGGGCAGTAAGTAGCACAGCAAAACTACAGTGAAGCTAAATTATTGTCTTTCTGACCTAGTAACAAAATTCATGTCATGCAAGACCTTTTTTCCTAAGTTTGCCAAATTGAGCTTTGCAATTTCATGTTAACAAAATCATGAGAAGGAAAGGTAAAGGTAGAAGCTGCGACGGAAGGGAGGTAGAGACTAGGGTACGGAACTGGAAGAACAGGGCTTCTTATGCCCAAAAGGGAATGTGAGAACATCATTACATAAAGCCTACTCTTTGTATGCCAGCAGAGGAAGGATGAATGCCATGAAATAACAGCAATTCATGCACCTTGAAGTTTCCTCTAGCATTTCTAAATGCCTCCTTCTACCTTGCACAATGCAATCCTGTGCAAGCAATGACAGGTCTCCTCTATCATATCTCTTTAACCATCATGATTTTCTTTTTCCCTTGGCTGAGGAAGCCTGTCTTAGCTACTCCAAGGTCTAATCTTCCTTCCTCTTTGGAATTTTAGGAAGAGCAAGAGTGGCCAGTGCCAGCGTATGTCAACTCTAGCTCCTCTTCAGTCTCATGAGCTTTCCCCCAGGTCCTTGAGTGCCCTAATGTACAAACAGATCTAGGACTTGGGAACAGTGGAGGGCATCTGCTTAAACTGCTCAGAATACAGTGAGGGACTCAGTTTTCCAGTCTCTCTAATATATGCTCTCCTGCTGGCAGTGGTGACTAGTCCAATGTACCCTTTCATCAGCCTGCATGTGATGTCATGAGAAACATACTGATTTGCAGTGTTGACCCCCAAAGCATAAATCTTATTGGTGTCACAGCACAACCATGAGTAAGGAGCTGAACAGTAAGGCTCAGGTCATGTAGCCAGGTCACATAGCCACAGGCAACGAAGAAAGGTCTCACCCTTAGATACTATTTGCTTACACAGCTATAGTGAAGCTATAGAAAACACAGGTGCAGGGAACTACATACTAAGGCAAAGCTCCCATGTCAAAATATGATAATTATGCCTTCAGAGGTTATATCTGATTGGCTGGCAAGGAGACAGGGACCCAAAAAGTACCCTCAGAGTGTAATTTGGGAAAGCATGGAAGATCGCAGCACTCTGCTGTGGGGTTCTTAGCTTGGAGTGAAGCTTCCACCTGCAATGCAGGCTCCCCCCTGAGTATCCCCATTAGTATGAGCACCAAGTCCATCTTGGATTGAAGAGTTCTATGTGTTGAATAAAGCTGGGATAGGAGCAACAGAAAGATGATACCATAAAGTAACAGTATAGTGAAAATAAAGCCTTAGCTTTTCTTAGATTGTTTTCAATTAATAAAGGAAACACACTGAGGAGTCCAGTTTATCCAAGAAAATTGTAAGTACAGACACCTCTAATTTCAGTGTCAGATCTCCAGGTAGTCCAAGACCTGCTAATATTCCTCTATCTTATGATTATATGTGGCCTTCTGCACAGCACTTCCTCCTCTTCTCTCTCCTTTCTTTTCCTGCTCTTCCTGGAGTCTCCAGCCTGAGCACTCGTCTCTCAGCGTTAAGCTGGCTTTCCTACTCCTGGATTCCCAGAGAATCAGCCTGAATGTTTTCAATGCCATCTTCTCACCTTCTTTATTAGCCAGTTTTTGAGTGGAAGAAAGACAAAACCCCAAACAATAGGCAAAGAATCACTTTGAGCAATTTTTTTTTTTTAACCTTTCTGAATGTTTTAGGCTTTCTTCACACTGCTTTTGCTTAATCACTCCCGCCAGCTTCATTTGGTGCCTACAAGATGATGGTCAGATCCAATTTAACGTCTCTGGAAGACTCCCTGTTTTGTACAGTGATGTTAGGAATTCCTCCCTTACTCTCACACAATCAGTTAGAGCCTTCATTTAGAGAAACGTGGAGGAGCTTATGCGTGTTTTTCTGCCCTCGAATGTGTAATTCAGAAAGGTGCAGGACTGTGGCTGCTCAGGTGCTGCAGGCTCCGTCACCCCAGTGCTGCGATTAATAGTTTGCGGCTCTTGCAGCAAAATTGTGGCTCTGGGCTTTGTTCTATTTTTACGCTCATCCTATATGCATCTGTTCTCACTTTATTCTACATCCTGTTGCCATTCTCCTGCTCATCTGTCTCTGCCATCTTTAGACATCCTCCGCTATCAGGTTGACACCCCTGTAAATTCAGTGCCTTCAAAGGAAGTGCTTCTGAGTTATGTCAGTAAGTAAAGACTTTAGGCCTTTGTTTTTTCTCTCTCAAACCCAGCTTTCTTTTCCCGCTGTGTACAATTGGACCTTCTCTCAAGTATGGCTATACACCGGTCATCAAATTTCTTTGTCATCAAATGCAAGTGTAAAGTTATTAATCTCCTCATCACTCTCTGGGTGTTCTTGCAGCAAGTGTCAGCGTGGTATAGGACAGGGTGGATGGTATGAGAAGGGACATGTCCATGCTCTGCCCCTTAAACTGTGTGCATGCTAACAGTATGCTGCATAGCTGTACTGCCCAAAAGGAAGAAGATACTGTTTGAGGCAGTGAAATGATTTACCAAAATAATAGAGTGAGTTCTCAGCTCTGTCAGCACATGGTCTGTTCCGTATTACCAGATTTGTGGGACTGAATAACTGTGATACTGTTAGTTGTGTTAGTGATCACAAGTTACTGCTTGAAAATGGCACAAATATTTAGGGGCCTTAACTTATTTTCAGAGAGACTAGGGCTATCAGGAGTCTATATCTCATGAAAAGCCAACAGAATTTTGGTTCACAGAGGTTGAAATCATTTCTGAAAGTGGAGTTTAAGGTAAATTGCCGCATTGGACTTCCTAAGTCACAGACGCTTTTGAAATTACAAACTTAGATTTGCATTATCGGAATATTTATACAGGATTAAGTAAAAGTACTTGATCATGCATGTAACTCTATGATTGCATAATAATTAATGTACATACATAATTACATAAGAATTACATAAGAAGAGTGAGATTTAATTGTTTTCAGGACCAAACTCAGAGGTCCCAAACCTGCAAAATCTCTCGTTATGGGTTGTGGTAGGCTGCTGTATGAACCTGTCCACGGACTTCTACCCAAGAGCGAGTGGTTGTTCGTCCTGACCCAGGCCCTTAGACTGTTGAAGAAAAAGGGATTGCTCCCAGGAAATTCTGTTGAGGCAGGGATAGGCCTCAGTCCGTGCTTTCTTGTTCTAGCATATATGAGCCCAGTGGAAAACTATAGTAAAATAATAAAAATGTTCTACTTACATAAATGCTTGATAAATGAGTGGCTCTTAAAGTTATATTTCCTTGTTCCTTCTGTGAGTTTGTGATGTAGCCTCATGAAAAAAAGAAGGAAGGTAAAATGTGAAAACTGTGGCTGAAGAGAGTCCAGTCTGTAGTCACAAGATACGCTACAATTTCCTTAACTCTTGCCGTAATTGCAAAAAATACTATCTAAAATTCTGACATTTTCTCTGTAACAGAAAACAAAGGAGAGCAATATGCACATGAAGGCAGTAGGAAGCCTGAAGCTATTAGCATGTCATTGTCAAAGGCAGAAATAAAAAACACAAAAGTTAAAGGATTCTGGAATATAGCAGAAATCTCCAGACATGAGTCAGACACTAAAAATGCCCAAATTCATTTAAAAAGCTCTTTGTCACAGTCCAAAAAAACAACATTTTTAGTGTTTTTCCTTTTACTTTACATCCCGCTATTGCAAGTACATGGCTAATTATGATCTGAATGATATCTATTATTCCTGTGTCCTTCTAGATCAAGCCGGATGTGTTCCAAATATGGCCACAAACATATTATAGTGTGCAGTAAAATCAAAAGAATAAGATAATTCTGTTTTAAGGGTTAATGGTATTCACTCCCACTCAGTTTGACTCACTGGACAAAAGCTCTAGTGTGCCTATTCTAGGCAGCTGTGCTGAACAGTAAAGATTTGGAGTCCTTTGTAGGCTGGAGAAAAATAAAGTCTTTGTAAACTTTTTATTTAGTATATTCTACCAAACACCCATGTGTAACAGTTAAAACATTTGGAGTTGCAACAGGCTAAGGAAAGTTTGCACAGATAAACAGAGTTATTCTAAATTTTGTGCCTACTAAGGTCTGAATCACAAAGTGCCATTGCATTTCATTTAAAATGTATGTGCAAGAAATTATTTTTATTACCAGGGCCATTGTGTCCTTTGGGCTTTATTTAATCGTGTTAAAAATGTTAATATAAAATAGAAAAATTATGTACAGTGTGAATCATTGCAGGTTCACAGTAAGCTATGAGTGATTATGCTTTGTAAGAGTATTGTTTTTACACTGGTGTCATTTTCTTTACGTTCACTGATGTTCTTGTTTTATACTGGTGAAGAGTCAGGCCCAAAGCCATTAATAAACAAATATATCTAAGCATATTCTTTCACTATCTGGATATTTTCTTCTGAAACAGAATCAGCTTTTGCAGTATTCTCTTAGCCTTTGCATGCCTTGGCGCTGCCCAGGAATCCTGCCTAGGAATGCACAGAAGTACTTTAATACAGAGGCAACACGGCAGAACTAAGAGAAATCTGGCTTGATAGGTTCCCCTTTATGGCTAATCCATATTGGCATGAGGGGTTTATAAACCCCCCTAGATTGATTCAGGGTTTTTTCCTTCCACTGTAATCTAAGGTGTCTAGAGCCTGGCACTGTAGCCATGTTGTAAGGCCAATAAAAGTGAATGCGGCTATTTTTATCATCTAGACCACAATCATAAGAGAACGGGGGAGATGGGGGGCACTGGTAGAGGATACTTCAACACACGGCAACCTTTACGTCCTTCAGCGACCTTGGAGGGTGTCTGTGCTCCCAACATGTGCGTCCAAGGCTGGGTGAGATGATTCTCAGGCTGTGTCAGGTGTTAAGTCAGTCTCTTCATTTCTCTATCTAGTTGCACAGTATTTTTTCACAGCCCATCTGATGAGGTGTAATATTACTTCTGTTGGAAAATGTTTCCTTTTCCAGCTGCTGTCTAGTGCGTTGAGTAGCGGTTGGTGGCTTTTTCTGTCCTAGGGCAGGCTGTGTTTCACTGGGACCCTATGTTTATGTTTTGTTTGGATCCTAAGTTTTGTGTGTCCTGCAGGGTGTCATAGGGGCAGTTTCCCCAGGAACAAAAAGTAGTGAGGAAATCACCTATATATTGGACTGATGACCAGAACTTGAAGATCTTACTCTGATTTTCAGTCAGTTGAAATTCCTGTTAACTTGAACAGGAGTTTATTTCATTAGGACTGCCAAATTTTGATCAGAATTCATGATTCAGGCCATAACTGAAGTAGGTGCTTAAGCGCATCTACACATCCCGCTGAGTTCAGGGACCTAGGAATAACGTAGATAAATTTGCATTAACTTAAATATGTGCTTAACTTAAAGTGCATCTCTGAATACCACAGCCTGTTGTTGTTTGTGTCTATGCCTAGCATTTCTCAAATGCATTAGAAAAGAAATATCGATATCTCCTTTAAATCTGAGGTTTTGAAGCAAAGTTGCATTTTTAATTAAGTGCGGAAATGTTTGTTAAGTTTTAAAGAGGAAAACTGGTGTTTTCTTTAGGTATTAAATAATTCTGATGTTATTAAAGATTATCCTACTTTCATTGATGCATAGGTCTTGTCGAGATATGTCAGTCAATACGTAATGTCATTCTTCACTGTTTATTAAGAGTACAAAAGCTAAAGGAACTTATTTAAAAAACATTTTAAAAGTACATATAATGTTACTCTAGTTGTAATTGTCTTGGAGGAAGGCTTGTGCTTCCTTTTCAAACTGAGTTTGAAGTACAGGTTTGCCAAACTCTTTGAAAACGGCAGACACTTCAGCATTCATGACACTATTATTCACTACCATAAATCTAGATCAGATAGGCGCTGTCTGAATTGATAGTGGGTATTCTGTCTGAGAAAAATGTGTTCCCCTTTAACTTTTAGCAGTGACATTGCTTATGTTACATCACTTTTCATGTTACTATGCATCATATTGGTCAAAGATGTCATTATTTATAGCACAGAGATTGTGTCACTATAATTAAGGTTGTGTTAGGGTTTATATTACCTTATGAAAGCTCTATTTTCAGGAGCTTGTTCATTTTGGCTGTGAAGCTTTCAGTTGAGGAGTGTAAGTTTTCAAACTAAAACAGACTCTCATGGCCTAAGTATGTGACAGTCTCATGTCTCCCAGTTTGGTCTCTGCTACCGTGACTTCCTGTCAGTTGCATGTTTTGGGTATTTTGCTCTAATATGTGTTGAGAGGTAAATAGGTTCTTGCTTCTTTATATTTTTAAACTAACAGACAACAGGTAATAAAATATGGGTACACTTTGTGAACCTAGGAAATGCATGTTCTTATCACTGGTACCTTTACGCTTTATTGTTTCTTATCTCAGCTGATTTGTTGCAGGCCCTGTTCCTAACCTGGGACTTGCTCCTCCAAGTTTCCTAGTGCCAGCAGGATTTTGAAATTATTTAAATCACCAGCGTAGTGTGTAAGTATAGAGCCCCAGCCACAGAGAGCAATTTGCAGGGTCAGAGCCACAGGCTACAAACATCTTGCATCAGGGACTTAACGCTGCTCTTAACCTTGATCCAGAGGCGGGGGTTCTCTGGATGCAGCCATAGTGCAAATAAAAATATAGGGTAAAAGAGACAGGGCAGCCCTTCAGAGGTACTGTATGTCACAACCAGACCAATTCAGGATTTAGTTTGAGGGGGTGCAGCTCTTCTATGACAACAGATGTCTCTGCTTTTTGTAGTTTGAATGTCTTAATATATTATATGCTATAAAAAGTTTTTTCTAAGTAACAGTACATAAACGCTAAAACTCTTCAAGTTTATGGACAGATTCTCAGCTGGTTTCAGTGTGACTCCCCTGAACTGCAAAGAACTACTCAAACGTACACCCAGGAAAGTTGTGGACCCGCTAGTGTTTTGTAGCAAGGATGTAACTCCAGTTTATTTAGAGCACCCCTCCAGTTTGGAGTGATTCACCACAAAATAGACATACTTGAAGTCATAAATGTGTAGACTAAAAAGCTCAGATTTTTTTTTATAGACTAAATGTAGAGCCAATGTTTGAGTAAACCCTTTTATTGGAATAACTGTACACTATTGACACACCAGCTTTCTGTGTATAGGAATCCATTGTTCGGCGTCAACCCCTTCCTGACCTGCAGGGGAGTTTTGTATATCCCTAAAGCATGACTGTCAATACTGCTGCATTAGTCCAATAAAAGGGATTACTTGAAGCTTGACTCTAAATTTTGTCTCAACAGTAAACGCAAGTAATTAAAAATATTGAGTTGGGTGATAAGACACACTGTGTATCGGGATGCACTAATAACCATGTCCTTCCAAAATGATTTGCTGTATTGCTTCCAACATACACAGAAGATAAAAAACAAGTAGGAAACGTCAAAAAAACCCCAACAACAAACAACAGCCATTCCTGATTTCCATGTGACATCAGTCAAGCTGCATATGCAGATAAGTGAAAAGAGCAGAGAGAGTTGAACACCCTTTCTCCTTTTAGGAATGGATAAGTCAGATGACATTTTCAGCAAGGCTTTCAGGCAAAATTCTGACTCATATACACATGCTATGTAGTGGATTGCTATCTGAGTGTCCTTTTGAAAATATCAAGACTACTCACATAGGGGGAGATTACTCAACAGAAATAACGGTACTACAGCACATAGCCCCTAAATGGTACTGGCTGGATTAGGACGGAGTCGTAAACAAGGCAGAGTTAGTACTAAGCATGGAAACTGCTATCGCGTTATAAGCCCTTCAGCATAGGGCCTGTGCTTTTGTTCTTGTGTGTATAGTATCCCAGACCACTGCATCAGGAGTTGGAAGGCCTTTATATTGCCTTCTTTTCTTATGCACCCTTGTAAAACTGCTCTTTTCGATGGAGGGAATTCAGTGTGAACCACTTACGCTTGGGACATTGGCCATCGTCCTTATTATCCCTCCTTACATTCTTCTAAAGAGGGCTGGTGCCATCCCGTGATCCCCAGCCGTACCAGTGTAGCACGACCTGCTACGAAGATGGATTTACTCAGCCGTCCTGTTAATACAGGGGTTATGTACTTGGATGGTCTTCTGTGTAATTCCTAGGCATCGCTAAAGGCCTAGTCGCAACAGCAGGGGGCATTAAGAAAAAAAATGTTATAGATGTAGGTGTATATCGTGTTTTCCCTTTCTTTACCTGTATGTATCCATTCTCTATGGCCCTACACCTTATCTATTATGTCTTTGTTTCTTAATTCTGTTCCTAGCAGGATCAGGTCCTAGATCCTGACTGGATCTTCAACATACCGCTACCACACAACAACAACAACAACAACAACAAATAGACGAAAGCTTTGCTGAATATTCTGGGTTTTTTTGCTGTGCAGAGAGATTCAGTCACTAACTCTTAATGTTGTTCAAAACTCCTAGGAGACCAGTCTCCAAATCCTCATTTGTAGACAGCATAGAATCTCGAACGTGAAAAGAAAAGAAAAAGACACCGAAATTATAGCTAGGTCAAACTGAAGCTGAGGATGCAAACCTTCCCCCTCTGCAAGGCTGCTAGAATCCTGTCCAGGGTCTTTGTGGAAAACTGCATGTTGGAACTCTCTGAAACCAGAATCTGGAAACTAAAAGCTGCCAAATTTGGGGAAAGCTGGATTTGATTAGAGCTCTACTACTTAGGCCATTTTCTCTCTAAACCACTAAAGGAAAAGTCAGCCTTGTTGCTGCCGTTCTTGCTCACTGTAGAGCAGCACTTCTCTTTAAAATGGAGTTCCCCCAAGTGACAGTTTTTGGCACCCGCTTTGTAACAGTTGGCAGTGGTGCAGGAAAAAGGGGGAGCAATAGCAGAGGGCATCAGCGCGAGTGCACCGCTGCAGCAGGTTTGTGATTAAAGTGGAACAGAATGTTTAGACTCACACTCTTGTTTTATTACATGTCTTAATCTGTTTTCTTCTCCCTTCTCTGTTTCCTCCTAGAAGGTAGGAATGAGCATGGTTTTTTTTACTAGCTTTATTTACTTGGGTATTTGGGTACTTCAGAATGCTAGGTTATGACAAATTCTTCTCAGCAGTAGCTTTTGGCTTCCTTCTTCTTTGAGCTCTTTAGACCTTTGAACTGCTGCCATTACAGCTGCCTCTGAGCCTGTCATGTGGCTGTTGAATTGAGCTTTTGAGTATGCCTCTGCAATGCTCTCATTCCTAACTGTTTTACTCTTAACAGTATCATTGTTTTGAATGAAATAGCACTTCTGTGCCAAAAATGGAGGCTATTTCTCCACAATACATTCTGGGCAGGCGAGCATTCAGTCTGCCTGCTCTCCAAGCCAACCGAAGGCCCTGTAACCGCATTAATGCAGTATTGTGCCTAACTAAATAAACTGGATTTGCATTTGGGCAAAAGTTGTCTTGCAGCACTTGACTGATTCAGAGCATAGGCAGCTCATCTCTTCCTAGCATGTGCGGTATGGATATGTTTTAACTGGTGGGATATAATTTAATGGTGATCTATTATTATTATTACATAATACTTCTAGTCCATTAGTGACTCAGACAGAACAGGCATTTCACTGTAGTAGGCACTGCACATTCACATCGGTCAGGGAGCCGCAGTGCTAACAGAGAACGCTTAATTTTGCAGACCTTTACACGTATATGTAACTTTTTGCATAAAAGCAATCAACTGACTGTGTATCTTAACCATGTGCGTAACTGTTTTGTAAACGGGGGGGGGGGGGGGGGGGCCTTGGGAACGCACCAAGGTTGGTCTTTGCTTCCAACATACAGGCAGCAAATTACAGTCTGAATGAATGCAATGGTAGCACTGTCTAGAGCAAAAAAAGCACTCATAAAAGATCATTGGTTGCAAAAGCCTACTTATGAATTTTCTTACTGTTTAGGTAGGGTCTGCCCATCCTTATACCTCGAGCAAATATCTCTAGAAAAAAAAAGCAAAAATACGTCTTCAGTGCAGTGAGGTAAATACACAGAGACAGTGCTGCAGCCAGCTTATCAGTAGGACAAATTTCAAAGACGGAGCTGGGGGAAACTATTACTGCCAAAGCACTCTGTACTTACAAGGTGCTAACGTTCCTGCCTTTTGACTAAAAGTTTAATTGCTTTTTCTAAAAACATCAGGAAGCTCTTCAAATGCCACTTCAGAGGAATATGATGGCCTACTACAGTTTGCTTTCTTATACTCTTTGGCTTGAGTAGGAGTATTAAATTAAAACAGAAGCAATAGAACATTTAGCACTCAAGTTGGAGGACATAAAAGTTTTAAAATAATCTTGAGGAGAAGACAGCAGAGAAGAGAAGACGCTTTGTATCTTGTAAGACTTAGTTTTTAAGCAAAACTAAACATCAAAATATTAGAATACAAGCACAAAAACTCATTGTCAGTAAAACTAATTAGTGTTCTGCTGCTTAATGCAAAAGCCTACATGATGTCTTGACCTTTTTTACACGTTGTGTCTAAGGTTGTGCAATAAAACAGAGGGAAGCACAGAATGCCTCCAGTTAGCCTCAGAGGTTTTCTTCTTTAAGTAGTTCAATTGATTGTAACAATACAGGCTATGTATAGAGCCTTTTTTAAAGCTCTGCTATTTCTTAGAACTCGAGACAGTGAATTAAAGTAGTCATGCTGGCAAAGAGTTTTCACTAGAATGATTGCCATACCATTTGCATGTAATCTTCCATGTATTAAGAGTATACAGATAACAAAGATTAAAAGATCCTAGTGAAGTAATTGCTTAGCAAGAGGTTCCCACGAGCCCTTCCTTCCATGAGTTGTATACGCAAATAATAAGTAGAGAGCCCTCTTTGAAAGTGATAGCCAGATCTGTTTCATATTGGCCAGGTCTTGCAGAACTACCTTGCTCAGTAGTACTTTTCTACAGGCTATTTCAGTAGTTTCTCAGATAGCAAAAAGTATTGAGAAGAAACTGTTTGTCAGAATTTGGGAAACACAGTTTGCTGATTTTTTTCCTCAGTCTTTAAAATAAAACCACGACCCTGGGCCTCTTCCTGGTAGCACAGAATCCTTAGCTTCCATTCAAAGTCAGCATTAGATATGCAGATCCCTGAACTCTGTATATTTTAGTTAAAAGAATGTAGGCAGATTTAAGTAAACCTAGGTTAAAATTTCCATTAATATTTAGTGTTGACCTAAATGTATCTCTGTTGAAGTCAAAGGTAAAATTTCCAGCCAAGCGCAAACCAACCATTACTTCAAGTATTATTTAAAAGAATTCTGCTCTTAGTGTATGAAACCCAAAACAAGTAAATGTGAAATAATTAAAATTAATGCCTAAAAGTGACTTGGAAAGAAAGGAAAGAAGAAAGGCAAAGAAAATATGAAAATGTCTTGTTTTTACTCATGAGCTTGAAGAGAGATCGGAAACCTTTTATAGAGTCAAAAATGTGTTTCTTGTACTAATACAAAATTTGTTCCAAGGTTTTTACTGGAACAAGAAATCAGAAATGTTCTGCAGAGACCAACTCTTCAAAATGGAGCTAGCAAATTGCACATTTATTTGAGTAAGACATCTTCAAAAATCTGTCAGAAGGACTGTAAGTCAATCTGAGAGAGGCATATGAATTTCTCCTTGTTTGGGATACTAAAATGCTGCAGTTAATCTGTTTGCTGAGGGTTTTGGAGTCTTGCATTTGGAGCATATAGAAAATTCTTGAGAGAGTCGGTGAAAGAAAGCTCAGGGAGTTGCAAAAAAACTGAGAGAGACCTGGGCTATTTGGGTCTCTGTGTCTGGTAGAAAGATGAGATAGAGGATTGTTGTGTAAATTGTACAAAGATGCAAAAATACGCAATCTGATCACAGTCCAAGAGATTGTTGGGTACCGTTTCTCACAGGCAGACGTGAAAGTCTGTGTCAGGATCCTGCAGTCAAGAAAAGGAAAAAGCAGTCCTTGTTATTAACAGTGTTCACTATTAATACTAGTGGCGTGCATAAAAACTGTATCTGTGAATGGAGGGCATGGTATAAATGCCAAGGTATGAGCCAACAGCTGTTACGATGTTTCATTATACAAACTCTGTGAGTCCGATTTAGAAATGCAGGTGCTTCACTCTGTTGTCTTAAATCCTTCAGCTGGGTGCTGTGGTTACCATTATACCACTAAGGGCTGCAGGATGAAGTATCGGAAAAGGCTTGTAGAGCAGTTAAAATTGCAGTACCGTTGTGTGAGTTTCAAAACCTTGCAGAGTCCACGAATGCATGCGTTCACACACTCGCATATACTTCCCAAATTCCCGAGAATCTATCTAACATAGTTTGGAGCACAAAATACAAGCTTATGGAGATGTTACAGGGAAATGTGGGGAAACAGTAGACGTTGATACAGACAGAAAACCAAGTTGGAGATGGAAAAGTGGTTTTGCGTGAGTGCCTAGAAAAACATGGCTGCACCAATTACCAGAGTTAGAGCTGTTAATTCTGGCCTTAGATAAAACATAACTCTCTACTAGTAAACCCTTTCATTTAGGATTTCCCTGCATGTCAGGATCTAATCTATTTAAGCTATTGTTTCATTGAGCAACTATCACAACCACAAGCTTTTCCTTTCTCAGAATTGACCTCCCAGGTCAGAAAGCCTGAAACTGACCTCTACAGAAGATAATATTTTCAATTTTGCAATGCAGTGGGTTGAAATTAAGCATTTGTTAATTACAAAGGTACTACAAGCCATGCCAAAACCCTTTTTTGTTGTCTGGAGAGTTATAACAATCCTTTTCTGGCAGTTGGTTTTAAGATCATTAAATGATCCTCATTTGCAATATATTTGCAGAAGATTACAGCCCATCTAAATTGACCCTGAAGGAAGACTTATTTCATTAATGGGCTGTCCTGTGCTAATGCATAAAGCTAGAAAAATATATCTATTAAATTCTTAATGTGTAAATGATGTTTCTGGCTTTCTTCTTAATTACAAAGCAAAATGAGCCTGAAGTGCACTCCATCTAGGAAAAAATGATCAATTTAATCCATCTTCCAAGAGAAAAGTTTTTTTGTGAGTTCCAAAATTCCTTTACTGAGAATAGCTGGAATTGCAAAAGCCTTATTGCTTTGTTCAGAAACATAATAAAATGTGCCAACACAATTTATTTTTTCCTTAGATTCCAATGAACAGAACTTCTTCAATCAGTGTAGTTTACTCTCTATCTGTTAAGTTTTTGAGGAAAAATCTAATGCAAAACCTGCATGAACAGTGCTTTAGAGATGAATAATGCCATCATATTATGGGTTGATAGGGTATATGCAGAATATTAATACAGGCCGTAGAAAGAGATTTACAGTACATACAGATTTCCAATGTACTGTCTGTGCAGAACTACCTAACTATGCTCTGACTATCATCACAATATAATTTCCAGACAAAAAAACACCTTATTAAGCTGAAGGTAAGGTTGTAAATATGTATCAATAATTTAGATGGAGAAAGAAAGGTAATAGAAGACGGCAGTTTAGCAAGCCAAATGAATGTCAGGAAATTTATTCTAAGTTAGTGTTAGACTTAAAGCAACCAAACAATGAAAGTGTGGGAAGGAAGGGAAAGCACTGCAGGCAGTCTCCTGTCACTTTGACCACCCTTAAGTATGTATGGGAGATATGCTTTCAATGACAAGTATCCTAGCTAGCTGACATGTTTAATCTAAGATATGTCTGGTTTGGCCACAGCCCTTGATGGTTGAGGACCTTTTAAATCCTGTGTACTTTGGCATTTCACTTTCAGCTGATGACATTTTAAACTGAGTCCAGTTTACACAGCAGAGCAATTGTATCATAATGAAGGGTTTCAAATGTCTGCAGATGCAAGTGCTCTGAGTGTGGTGGATAGTAAATAGTTAAAATGGCAGTGAAATTTTCCAGCGCCTGCCTTGAAAGAAGTTTATTACTCCTCCTTTAGATTTTTAAAATATTCCTGTAGTTGGCCATTGTACAGTACAGGAAAGTCTGATCTTGTGTAAGCAAATATCTGCTGTGCCCATCCAGCTATGCTCAGAAGCCTGGGAAAAAATGACAAACATTTTCCTAATGCATAGGTGCTTCTTGGAGAAGGCCCCACTGGCGACTCCCTCTGGTTTGTGTCAAGCTGCTCTGCTCAAGAGAGTCTTCCCTGATCCCTCTGCTGACTTGTTCCTGGGGCTCGGCCCTGGCGAAGGAGTGCCTCACACCTTCCCTTGTGCCTACGAACAGGCAGCAGAGCTCAGAGTACCCCTGTCAGTACAGATACTGGGAAGACGAAGAGGAGGTCACCAAAGTAACCAGGCTTACATTTAGACTTGGGGCCCTGAGTTAGCAATATCCAGTATCAAGTGCAGAGCATGCTCTGTCCCACGCAGTGCATGGCTGGCCTTCCGCGCCTGCTGACAGCTCCAGTTGTCCTTCAGGAGCAGATCTGTAGGGACGTGTTTCTTCACCTTAGGCATAAGCTTTCCTCCCTCAGTGTCAGTCTCTCCTCCTTGCAATAAGGTGTTCCCTTATTGTTTCCTCAATCCCAGCTCCTGGTTATCTGTCAAGCGTTTCTTGTGGCCACCACTAAAGTGGGCTAGAAGCAACAGCAATAGCAGCAGCAGCCATAATGCCAGATAGCATCGTCCTCCTCTTCTTTTTATTTTGTTTTTAATCCCAGTTCTGGCACAGCAGAGTAACTGCACCAGTTGAACCCTGAGGTGACAAACTTGTGTGCGTTTGACACGCAAAAATGTCTCATGAGAGCTTATTCAGCTGTTTTCTGTTAGCAAGTGAATGAATGTGGCTCAAGAATGTGTTGATGCCTATGTTGGGTCGCAATTCAGCACTCTCTGCAAAGTAGGGTATGTTGTAGAAACGCTGCTGTAGGCATGGTGGAAACGCGTCCTGCCTGAACTGCAGTTTCCCTTGCGGCTAACGCCAGGTGGAAGTGCATCCTAGAGAATATTAGACATCTGAGGGTCATCCTCTGTCAGGGTAAAGAAGGTTTAAATCCTTTCCCTAAATTTGGCTATTGGAGGAATTTCTTCATTCAGTTGAGTATTTATATGAAATCCAGTGCCTTCACAATATACTTATAAAACAAAATCAAAGTTCTATGTTTTTTCTCATTTTAGAGGGCAAAATCTATTCCTGCTTTGAATGCAAGCCTCATGAAGTCTCAGTTTTATTTCCAATTTGTTCCCACTTATTATTGCTACCATTCCACTTAATGAATTTGATATTTAATACTTTATTCACGCATTTTATTTTTGCACCAATTACAGGCAAGACAGGCACATTGTTCTTCTGGTTTTCTATCATCTTTAAGGCATTTATTCCCTTGCATTTTTTACTTCTTTAAAAATAACAATCATCTTGGTATTTAAAGAGAGTAACAGCAGGAGCAACTTTCTTTTAATACTTAGGTTTATATTTAAATTAATCTTTTCACTTGTATCTATCGGGAAAACAAAAATAGTGAGAGAGCGTCTTTACAGTTTATGCCCTTGATAGGTCAAACAGTGTGTCTGAAACTGAAGAAGTCCTACGATAACCATGCCAGCGGAAATGAAAATTATACCACTCATACTAACAAGTATATTTCCAAAGGGGCTGGAGGTATTAGAAGACTCTAAACAGATGCCTCTGAACTTAAAATACACTTAATTCCAAAGGCTTGTCTTGTAATTAATTTAGCCAGCATAGAAACCTATGAAGAGAATGCAGGGCATAGCACTGCGTTACTCAGCATCCACAAACTTCAAGGAGAGTAAAGATAAGTAATTTAATTAAAAAAAAAAATTCACATTCATTTTTCACATTCATTTCCGTCAGGACCATAGTGGCAAACGTCAAGGAAAACATTCTCCAATTTATAGCTTAATCTCCTGCAAGAAAAATATCCATCTGCTATAAAAGGAAAGTGCACACATAACCCACATCAAAAGGATATCACTCATACTTTAGTTTCAGTTTTTATTCACATTAACTTGGACTTGCGGTATGTGAGTCTGTAAACAGCCTATTGAACAAGTGAAGCTTACTACTGACTGTTTTAGTAACGCATATTTGAACCAACAGTTTTAACATGCCTCGTGTTAATGCGGCTTGTATTTCATTAAGAACTACCAAATCTCAGCTGTTACGTGAGAATTGACAGCTGTATTTTTCTAGTATTAACTAATGCGCAGGGGGAGAGGGGCGCAGGGGCACTAATGTGCAGAGGAGAATGCTGAAGTTTCCTGAGCGTATGTTGCAAGTTGGCTTGCAATTGTGTCACTTAAAAATGGGATTGGTACAGCGATCTGGCCACTGCAGGCAGTGTTAAGGGGAGAGTGGTGGCTTCTTCTACAGACCTTACCAAAGTTTTTTAGCATTGGGCATTGGAGTGTGATGAGTCAAGTCCTCTCTCCCCAGCTGGAACCTCCTCCCAGATGATGTTTGGGAAAAGCTAGTGCAGTACTGCAAAACTTCTCGCGTGCGTTGTGTATGAGTGTGGTGTGTGTGTGCAGAGCTGTGAGACATAAATCACAGTTGCATATGTAGAAGGTTACACGTTGAGTCTATCATTTGTAGTGATAGTTAGACATTCTTAAAGTCTGTAGATCTAAGGGCTTCATCAAAGAGTAATGAGTTGCTTAAAAAAAGTCTTGAAAAAGGAATTGCTGATAAGGAAATATAGCTGACTGTTTTAAAGTGAGCGTGCCTGAAAGTAGATAGGCAGTGGGCTCTGATTCACAGATAGAAAGATCTGACGTTTGGGTTTCTGCTCCTCCTTTCCTGGCTAGCTGAGCTGCTCGTTCTTGGGAGACTTTGGCTGTGCTGCAGGGACAGCTCAGCTGATGGCAAAGCAACTTCTGAACTGCTATAGTTTACAGTCTGGCATGTTAAAACAAATTGGCATGCATTTCATTTTTTTTGGTCTTAAGTTGAAGCAACTGAACAGTCTCAACAACAGGGTAGGTTATTTGTGAGATCAAAACACAGGCAGAAGGGTGTGACAGGTAAGGACAGGGGCTACTGTAGTGGCTTGATTTTATTCTGCTTTAGGATCAGGTTTTTATGGAGGGTCAGTGGGAGTTGACTGTCTTACTCTTTTACATAGCTGATAAATTCTTCTTTAGTAAATATTTTTAAATCTATTCAATCTGTATTTACGATCTGAGGAATCACTGTTTCAGAGGTGCTTGGTATTTGGGAAGAGTTCTTCAACGGGACAAACAGCAGTCAGGCAACCAACTCTTGACTTTCTGTGGGAACTGGGGATACCTCACTGATAGGGATGCCTCTGAGAATCTCCTCAGTTATGAAGCAATGACCTAGGATTTTGAGACACTGGTCCTGCAAGTTTCCTTACTTCTCCTGTTGTAGTCCTGTTCAGGATAGTGCAGTTAGTTTACTTTACTCAGTTTGATATAAAAATCCAGTGGACTTTATTGCGCTCTCAAATTTTCTATATGTCATAATTGTCATTATCTAATGAAATAATGAATTGTAGACGCTGCTAGGAGGAATATTAGTCTTGTTGCTACTGAGAGGCAATGAGGAGTGTTGTTAATCATAGGGCAATTTAGACTAATATTTAGGAGGAAGGAAATCCAGGTGCAAAGAAGGAAATATGGGTGGGAGGGTCTGAATTTCTGCTGCAGGAAATATGGACAAGGACTGGGCAGCTGTACTGCTTCCTGACCTAGCAGATACTGAAAAAAAAAAGTTTATCTCTTTGGCTTGCTCTTTCTACAAAGTGAAAACAATGAAATATTAGTAGCATTTGTGTGCTTACTTATTAGGTTTTGATGTAAGTAACCTTCTAAGATGAACATGAGAAAATCCTGCTTCCGAAGAAGCCATTGCTTCAGGCTCTCTCCACACTCAGGCAGACCTCCCTGTATGACTTCCTTTAACCTCTCCCGCGTTTTCTGCACAGCCTTATTTTGTTTGAATGAAAACTTAGATTTTAAAGCATAGTTTCGCGGCAAAAGAGGATAGAAGGTAACCAAAGAAGAGCCTGAGATTTTATTGCCATCTCACTGTAGGTAGCTGCAGTTGTTTCTCTCCCTCAGTTCGAGGTAGACCTGGGCAAGTTACAGAATCACAGAATCACAGAATCACAGAATCGTTTAGGTTGGAAGGGACCTCTGGAGATCATCTAGTCCAACCTCCCTGCTCAAGCAGGGTCACCTAGAGCATATTGCCCAGGATCACATCCAGACGGGTTTTGAATATCTCCAGCGAAGGAGACTCCACCACCCCTCTGGGCAACCTGTTCCAATGCTCTGTCACCCTCACAGTGAAGAAGTTTTTTCTCAGGTTCAGAGAAAGCTACACCAAGTAGAAAAGTTACACCAAGAGAAAGCTTCTGGGCCTTCTCTTCGCTTATATTGTAACATCAAGATAGCCGTCAATGCAAAGCCACAGCGAAAGCCTGTTTTTCAGTGAAGACATAACTTTAGACAGCCACGTAATTTCCTTTTCTTGTTGGTCCCTGACAAGAGACAATATGTTATACTTCTAGGAGTGGATAGCAGGGGAGGAAGGGAAAGCATGAAAGCTTTATTTTAAAATGTGTACAGTCCTGCTTTGCTTTTAAAATAGCTTTTGCAGATAGGTTGGCACTGTGCTCAATAACTTACGCTGTTCTTTCCAGATTGGCTTTCAGTGAAGTGACTAGCTCAGGGTGTTTCAAGGCACTTGGTCTGTTATCCTGGAGGATTATAATTAATAAATACTAGCAGACAAAAGTAGTTAAACATTTGTGCTTCATCTTCTTTATAATCTCATATTTAAGTTACATTATGTCAAGCTTTTGGCTGCTTATGGACCCTCTCTAACATAAGGGCTGACATTTTCCATTGTTATAGATAGAAGATGGATCTATCAGTTATCTTCCAATCAATCAGCTGTGCTTAGGTCAATAAAATGGCACAATCTACTTCATTCAGTCTTATTTAAATAATGTATTTGCAGATCACTTTTTGAAACCGACTCTTACTTTGTTTAGGGAAATTTTGATTTACGCATGTATTAGACCAGGGTATAAGCATGCAATTTATTTTCACCTGAGCAAGCAAATGCTAAGAGAAAACGTATATCCACAGTTTGGAATGTGGGTTGGAAAATTCATCTTGTAGTGCTGATGGGGACTTATACCTCATCTGTATTATGTTGGTACTATATAGTACATTTACCTAGCAGACTTTCTCATTAGGCTTTATTTCTGTCACACTGTTCCTTAATTGTTTTTTATGAAAGTGTTGAAATGTTTTTAAATTGAAATTCAGACTTTTGACGAACAATGCTTCAGACATTTATTTTACATTGTATTACATCACATTTTGGATAGCTCTGCCGTGAGTCTCTACGCTTTACTTTTCTCTCTAAAATAATTACTTTCTTTTAGTTTTGCTCCTCCTTCTGAAAAGGTTCAGATTTGGTCTGAGGGACAAGCATTTTGGGGAAGCAGTCTTTAGGCTTTCTTAGAAATTCTCTAGAGATGATCAGATAGCCTAGTGGTATTTGGATACCATGGTGACTGATGAATAATGACATGAAAATTCCCTAGGAGGGACCCCTGTGATGCATATTCCCTTCTCTCCACTACACAGATGAAATTGTTTCCTCTGATGTTTGCTATTTCGAAAGTTCATTAGGTAAACCAGCCCCCCATCTTCTCTCCAGATTAAGACTTAACTCTGTTCAGATGCTAAGACGACACTGCCTGAACCGCACTTTTGCCATCTTTGCAGGTGTTCAAGTACAGTAAGCAGCCTAAATATGATACATGAGCCAGCACTACATCAGATCATTTAGACTCTACCTCACTGTAGCCAGAAATAGGAAATAAAACTTGCAATCTGACTGTTTTCACTGTATTATTATAACAGAACAACTGTGAAATATGTAAGTGTTTCATGCCTTTAGTAATATTATGAGGAGTATTACCACTGTCCAGATCTCTAGTAAATTCTGCAGAGCTCCAAATCGTTGAGTTTTAAAGGAATCTCTCATTATCGTACTGAAATTCAATGTAATATTGGTGAAATTAGATTGGTGTGTGTGCATATATATGTGTGTGCATGTAAATCTTTAATATTTTATCCTTAATATGAATATGACAGTGTATAAGAGAGAATTTTCTCTACTATGCAAGACAATTTCATAGAGATGAGAATAGGATTTTTACTATATTGATATTCGTGTGATAAATCATCCTATATTACTGCACTCTTGAAATTAGCAGATGAAATAGCATTCCACGTGAAAAGTTACAATTTTGGGAAATTAAATTTGTTGATAAACATGGTCTTGGTTATTATTTTATTTTTTTGTAACCAGGTATTTTGCTGGAAAATATACGTCTTGTGTTTACTTCTGTTTGTTAATGCTTTGATAAATCAGACATTTTTAGTATTCTATCAATGGCAAAAGTCTAATTGCCTTATTGTATTCTGATTTATTTCTTTCCTTACTTTCTTTGCATCTGCAACCCAACAAATGAGTCTCCAAAGAGATATATGTTATGATACAGTGTCAGTGAAATTAATCCTGATCAATTTTAAAGTTCACATTTTTGTTTGATGACTTTCCTGGGAATCACTAAAACTGAGATTGACTCGATCTCTTTTTTTGTTGGTTAAATGTTGTTGTTTGAGAGCACTGGATACTGCAGGAGAAATCTTGTAACTCTTAACAGTTTTGTATCTGTGTAAGAAAAAAGCAACGTGAAGCAATGACAGTTTACTAGTTAATAGACACCAAATCCTGCTCTGTGCTGACACCGGGTAAAGGTTCTAAATAAGGATCTAATGCTGCAAGGTGTTACTTCCATGGGAACCCCTTATCCATGTGAGGTTTTTAGCATACAGCCTGAGGTCCCGCTGTACAGTTTATGTAGGAAGATAAATACATACGGCTTTAAAAAATGCATTCAGTAAGCCAAGTTCTCTGTTTCCTTTGGAATTCCAGTCCTGCGGTCCCTGTGAGCACACGCTGTCTCTAGAAGTAACTGGAGTTGTGGGTTATTAAGGGAAAACAGAGATGGGATGGCACCTCTCCCTTTTTTCCATTGTGTGTTTTTTGTGAGAAAATATATCATTTCTCAATTTGTAAATGCTTACATATCCGCCTGAGAGAATCACTTAGGTTAGTGTTAGAAAAAGCTCCTGTACAGTAACCATTCAGAAGTATAAATCAGACAGCATAAATCTGACTGTGCTTGTATTTAGATAGCTTTGGGGGTGATTCTGTTAATGAATTTATTTGATTTGCTTTGTCAGTGGAATTCCTGTTTCTTTCAGGTACTCATGGTAAGTGATGCTTTTGACCCAAAAGCAGCAAAAGACTTACTGTTTTGGTTTTGCGATTCCTGCCTTCTCTAAATCAAAGAAGATGGGAATGTGCAGGAGTTATTGCTATCAAAAGGAAATAATTATATTGTCTGAAGCGCACAAGAAATCACAGCGTAAGCAGCTCATCCCACTCTACCCCTACCTTGCTAAAGTTTAAGTAGCATAACCAGTTTCAGTGAGGAAACCAGATTTTTATTTTTTTTTATTGTTAATGTCAAACAAACATTTATTTCAGGTGCAAAGCCTCAGGATATGTTAGTGAAAACAGTGGCACTGCTGTTCTATTGCTTACTGCCCACTAAGTGGGTGGGAAAAGGGTACTGTGACCCTTTTACCCTTCCCACCAGTCTCCCTAACAGCTTTGGCCTTCAGGTCAGCTCAATTTCCCCTCCACTGAGTGGCCATTACTGTGCTAGGCTGTGATAAATGCTTTTTGTGAGAGACTGCATTGCCGGCAGCAAGCGCTAGGGAAGTAGGTAGCCTGGACAAGACAGACTAAGCTGAGAGACAGATAGACTAACATGCCTGCACGCTAAGTGCCTGTTACCTAGCAACATGACGGAGATCACAAAAAAATGAATAGACCCACAAACAAAAATGAAAAGGAGATAAAAAAGAGTAAAAGTCTATGGGGCTCAAAGGTTAATATTCCTCTATCTAATAACTTAGTTTCAGAAAATTGCATTTTAACCTTTTCGAAGCATTCAGGAGAGAGATTTCTTTGAAATTAAATTAGATCACATTTGTATGAAATGGGGGGAGAGAAATTAAATGCAGAATTTATTATTTTTCCATTTCCTAGCCAGTATTTTTGCAATTCCTTGTATTTTCTGTTGACTACCACTGCCCTGCTCCCCTTCCAGCCTGCGTGTAGCGAGTAGCCTGGTGTAGAACTATTGATCGCTCCAGGGGGCTGGCCGGTTTCGGGTACTATGATACTAGTTTGTATTTTTGTAGAATTTTCTCTTAGAGAAACTAAGAAAATTTCCACCAGTGCAGAAAAACTAAATGTTATGTCACCTCTGTAGGCCACTTCCATTTTGCACATCTCAAAAGAGGAGCAACAGTGACATGTTGAAAGTTACAGAGCAAAAGCCTGGTAGAAGCCAGAATGAGACCTCGGACATCTGGTTTCTAGTCTGGGAGTCTTAACTGCTTCCTATGAATTTCCTGTCCCTGCCGTACACCCACATCCGTCAACAGACTTCTTGCTTGTGGTGCTCCAGCCCTCCTCTCACAGCAGCCAGCCGCTGCGCTAGGTAGAACTAATCTAAAAACTGGAACACAACTGGAATTGTCTGAAAATGGGGAAGCCTGCCACAGAGTAGCATTGTACCATACGCTACGTCCAGGAGGACCTCCGTTAGTTAGTAGTTTTGCTTCCTCTAATCTATCTTCTTTAAAAAAAAACCCGCAAACTTTCAGATAAACTAACTTACAGTAGGCAGCTGAAGTCCATTTCTGTTAACTCCATTCTGATATAAGCACTCTGAGCTTCACCTTTCCTTTCAGCTCCACTGGGAACCATTATAAATTCCCCTTTCATTATATAAGCCTTATTTAAATCTTTGATCCAAATTCCTTTTCCAGTCACTCTGGGGTAAATCAGGAGTAACTCCATTAATTCCTGTGGCATCAGTTGGGTTTGCACCACCGTACTGGGGGAAGAATCAGCCCGTGAATTCCTTGGCTTCCGGGGAAAGCCTGGTAAAGCAATTGTTTTATCTGTGTCATGGCTGGGATATTTAACTTCACAACAGAATGCCTTTAAACTTTACTGCCATCTTTAAACCAATGAGCTGTATGGTTAACTAATTTTCTTGTGCACTGTATGATACAGGATCAATAATACTGTTTCCTCACATAATATATATACTCTCTTTCACTCACTCTGTTCATATATATCGTATAATTACAAATACTGAAATTTATGAAGCATGTAAAGCCGTGTTTTAAATACAGGCGATCACCACAGTTGGGATTATTTTACTTATCCCAATCAACACCTTCCATTGGAGACAGAACCCATTTGTATATAGCGCTAGTATGTGGTAGCTGAAATGGTCCCACGCAGGGCATCCCGCTGGCTCGAGCCAGCAGTGCTCCTGCCTGCCAGCCCCTCCGCTGTGTGTCCCAGCACCTCCCAGTGCCTGGGGGAGACGCCGGGAGGTGATACAAGCTACTGGAGGTTTTCCTGTGGCAGGGGAATGAATCTTCAACTTGCCTTTAAAAGTAGCTTTTGAACTCCTTGCACCCCTAGGACAGGAGTCAGGAGACATACCCAGGTTTTCCTTTGTTTAGGAAAAATTTTGTTTTGTTTTATCATCGAAGCCATCATTTTAAATGACACTGTGCTACTGCCTTGTTCCAAGGTTTGGAGGGGGCAGCCAGATACTTTATTTCAGCTGTTTCCCTATTTCTTTCTCTGCAATGATACAGATAGTAATGAAAGGGCTAGAGCTAATTAAAAGACAATAATTTCATGAAGGGGTGGTGATGATGATGAGGCAATAAACTGTGAGAACAAAGCTTGAGGGGTTTTAATGACTCATCAACCCCTTGATGGGAATTTAGCCTTACAATCACTATCCATTTATTATAATCAGTGATATACCTTCCTAAGGAAAGGGAAAACACACTGCTAATGATGCCTGTCACACGCTGGTATCTCATTGCCGAGTGGCCCTTGTGCTTACAGAGTGCCTAGCTACTTCTAGGTCGCAGTTCTCAGAGTGCTCACTATATTGTAAGGTAATTTATGATGCATGGAAATCTTGCTGTGTCAGAGCCTCGAGACAGGCAAGCGACAGTGTTATATAAGGTGGGTCTGGATATGACTTACGACTGGTAAAAAGATGAGGAGTCAATCAGATCAGTGGCAAGGATATAATTACGAATGTGGACAGGGTTGTGCTATACACACACACGCACGCAAGTATGCTGAAGGCCGGTCTGCTAAGACAGTCTTAGGGGACCTTTGCTGGAACCTACTGCTGGACGTGGTTGTGGAATTGAGATGCTCATTAGGTTATACGTTGTATGGTAAGCTTCGTGGGATACAGGTCCCGCCTTGTGTGGTGTTGCAGCCGTCCGGATCCCCAGGTAGCAGTCCTGGGAGCAGTGCTGGGTTCCCACAGGGGCTGCAGCTTCAGTGTCAGCTTTGCAGCACGAGGGCTGGGGTGCCTGGCCAGCAGCAGCTATGAGGCTCTTGAGGCAGCTTGTTCCCTGCTGGGTCCAAAGCACAGCTCTGAATATGTGTGGAGTGGTAGGCAAATATACCTGTTCAGTAAGAAATGAAAGCAGCAGGGAGGGGAAGGACAAAAGACCAGTGGTAGAGCTTCAGTCTTATTCTGAGGTGAAATGATCCCAAAACTCTGAAAAAAAAAAAGACCCACGGAGCTAGTGCCAAAAAAAAAAAAAAAGGCATTTAAAGATCTCTTTCGTTTTGCAAGCTCTGTCTGATTCTTCCCTCTCACTTCTGAATTCCTTGATGCCTAAAGGACATGTTTGTGCAAGACAAGGAGTATTTCTTTGACCTTGCCATCTCTAAACTGAAAACACAACAACATGTATCTCAAGAAAGAAGAAAAGAAATCTAACCATACCCACTGAACACACATCTTTTCCCAGAGAAACGACCAGAGGACAAATAACATATTCTTCATGTGCCATTGGAGGCACTCAGATACCAGTGAAGGATAGGGTGGGATAGGATTACTGTTTACAGCAAAGCCACCTAACTGAGATTAACAGGAGGTACTTTTTCTGGCATTAGCTTCTTCCATCTCTCTTGCCCCTGCCATTCTTCCCTGTTGTTTTTGTCCATTATTTCAGTGCCTCATTAGCACTTCCACTTAATGAACAACCATTTCCACTTACAACTCCCTACAGGCTGTTGTTCTGCATTTTTTGCCCAGCTGCTGCCTGTCCTCTTCTCCCTTTTCCATCATTTGATCTCCGTCCTCTTTTCCTTTTCTCTTTCACCTTGCATGGCTAGTTTGTTTGTAATTTCTATAGATATGAGACACGTCTAGGCTGTGTATTATGACAGAGAACGAGAGGCTTATGTCCTTCTGGAACCATGTTGTAGTTTGCGCCATATATTATAGCTCTCTAGTACCATGGGGTCCTTTGATATTGACCCAGACTCCATTAGCGTCCTTGGATCAGTTTTATTTGCTATTCTTTCCCCTGCCTTTCTCAGCCCGCACTAAGGTCAGCCTGGCGTTTTGTGTGCCTGGCTGTCTTGGCTGCTAGCCCTTGGGAGGTGCTGAGGGCTAGAGAAGCAAGAATCCAGGGCAGAATATGGTGAACCAGCCTTATACTAAGTGGATGTCCTAATGGTAAGTAAGGGAGATTTGGGATGACTTCCATTACTGAAGTTTTCTAAAGGAGATCCTTCCACACTCATCTTGTCAGATACATGGAGAAGAAAGCAGGAACATTCTGGTAAGCCATAATGGTGCTACTTGCATCCTGTTCTGAAAACTAGATTCCCAAATACAAAGCAAAGCTCATGATACAAAACATAGATAAATACCTGACCTAATGCTAATGTTTGCATAGACACGTGAACGTTTTGTTCAGTCTTGCCTTCTAATACTACTGAGCAGAAGGCGTCCAAACTGTCCCAAGATACAGCAAACTGGGATGGTCCTTTATGGACTGTGAGACTTGGCCGTGTGTCTATATATGCACAGTGCAGCAGCTCCAATAACAAATTGTTGCAAGTGGGAAGTGAATTTGCTACATGCGTCTGAATTTGTAAGAGGGGATTTTAAGCTCTTGGAAGAAATGTTGTCTACTTTCTGCATCTTAGAGGTTGGTGGGTTCTTAATAACGTTTAAGCTCTTGCAGTGATTGTACCCATTAAACTGATGCAATCCCTTATGCAAATGAAAATATACCTGTCTTGCATGCACATACAAAGCAGACAAAGGAGTAAATTGGTGCTCATTCTTGGTTATTTCATTAAATTATGCTTTCCTTTGTTACAAGGAAAAAAAAAAGCACACATGATTCCAAGTGAGCTATTCTGTCTCTCATTATCATTCATAATTTGCCTTTGCTATAATTCATATCCCTTCACAAAATAGCAACATATTAGTTAGAGCTTTTAATTAAACACCCAACACCTGCAGGTGAGAAAACACAGATGGATTCGCTCCTCCATGGAAACACTCAGTTACATATGAACTGGCCACAGAGCCAAAGAGAGAATAAGTGTTAAAATAACACTCTGCTCCTCACAGTGACTCTATTCATTCCTGCAGAAACAAACATACCTTGAGCGTGTGCACAACTTGCTCTACCGCTTAACCCTTTTGCCTCACACTTTGTCAGCTGTAACATGCTACCTCTGTCAGAGCCAGGTTTGATTTTCACAATAGTTTTGAAAAAGCACTCTTTGAAAAAGTTGTGGTCTAGATTTGAGCTATGGATTCCTAGACTTGCTGATAGGGAGATTTTTGTGGTTCCTGAGTTTACTTTGCCCTACTAGGTGTCTCTGACTGGCTTTTCCCTTTTCTGCCCTTTTTCTTCTGGAACTATGAGTCCAATGAAAATTCAAAACTTGCTAATCCCTTTCTGAGACTGCAAAACGGCATAGAACAGGATGCAGTAAGCCTGCTCCACCCCTGTGTGCACATGCACCTGTACCTGAACAAAATTTGTGTTTCTGCAGGCAATAAACCTGTAATGACATAAAGTCTGATCATCAGCATCACTGTTGCATAGGCTAGTTCTCCAGCTTAGTTCTCCTAGTCCCAGTCAGCTCCCAGTCATCAGGAGTAGCAGGCTGATGCAGAGCTATTGAGCAGGTGCATGAGGGTGCATGGGGACCGCAGATACCCTGGAGCGCCATCGCCAGAGGATGGATGAGAGAGAAGGGCTTGGGTGTATGTATATGTCTGGAGGCAGCCTGATCAGACTGGGCAAGGGTCAGGAGCCAGCACCAGTGAGACTTTGGACTGAGGTCCTGTGTCTCTAAAAGGAGGTACAGTTTTAAGCTGCTGATTATATTAATTTGACCGTTATCAGTTGCAATTAAAAGCCAAAATTAATGACAGTATTACTGAGCAGTTTGGGGGACCAGATGAGAAAAAAGCTTTATGTTAGGGAAATGAAGCCGGTAAAATGTTAATTATCCGTATTAAACACCATGACATTCTGGCTTGTAAAAATTGATACAATTTATTTTTCTGTTCAAAATATTCTAATGGCTGTATCAAAGGACGATGATTGTAAGGAAAAATACATATTTATGTACTCCATGAGAAAACAATGTTAATGGAACGTTATTTAAGTTGCAAAATCAAGCACTCGAAAGTGAGGAATAATATATAAGTAGCAGAGGTTACTTGAATTCATTGGGATTTTTTCTGGGTACTCTAAAAAGATTTAGATCAAGCTCAGTATATTTCACATGTCATGTTATATACCCCAGACAGTAGAGTACATTCTAAATATTAGCATATTGATCTTGGAAACCCAGAAAGGATCCAGCCGCACGGATCCATGAAAGTCTTAATTATCTCTCAAGCTGTGTGGGAGAGGTTCTCGAAATTCGCCAGCACTTTCATATCACTAGTCTGAACGTCAAAATAATGTTTGAAGAGGTTATAAATTTTGTATTTCTAAAGATACTGCACTCTACTATATAAAGCACTTAGCAAAAGTGGTTTCCATTGTACAGTTAGTACACAGTCCCAGACAATACAAAACTCCGCATGCTCAGTGGGGTGTCGTGTTAAGTCCAGCTCTAACCTCTTTCTAAAGCACATCAACTGAGAAGCACAGTCCAAGATCTGCTAAGCCCTTAACCTCTCTCTCCCCCCATCATAGTGTCAACAAAGATCTTTCCTTTTCTCCCCCCATCATAGTGTCAACAAAGATCTTTCCTTTCTACACTCAGCGAGACATCCTGAAGACCTTGAGAATAACCTTCATGGGGATTACCTGAAGCCTCTCCATCGTCTGTCCCCTCTGTAATTTCCTTCCAGTGTTTAATCTCTGTTGGCTGAGCTCTGTCATGTCGTCAGATATTTAATGTAATTGGAGAGCAGGACTTGTACCTCACGTGAAGTGAAAGCGGCCTTAGCCTGGCTGAGGAGGATCAAGGTCCTTGGACAAGGGCCCAGGACTTCTCTTAAACTGGTGTAGAAGCATGAAAGTCTGCCAATCTTCAGAGCTACTTAACACTGTTACTTTGTTTGGACAAATGCTCATTGGTCATTTATGTGGGCTAAATAATTACTTGAATTAATTACGTGGTTTTAAGTGAGTTAGATGCTGAAGGCTTCAAACCCAGTCTAAATATATAAAGCCAACATAAAAGGTTTCTGTCAATATCTTTATTAAAAAACAGATATTTTTATTCAGCTGTGATAATGTTCCCTACTTTACAATCCTCTCTCTGATTATTCCATTGTGTCTGTGTGTTTACAGACACCATATATTAGTTGCTTCTGAAATGAAGGCCTCTGAGCTTAAATTTGAAAATCCAGTCTCTTGTTTAGTCTATAACTGCCCCTCTAATCTAATCTTTCTCCATTTGTAATTCATTAGGCAAAAAAAGGATTCAAAACATTTACCATAATTTTATAGGTGAGCTTTAAAATTACTATATAACAAAAGGCCAATTAAAAGTAGATTTGCAATTCCATAGTATATGCTCGTAACTCTGAAGAAAGCCACGCAATATTTGTAGTAATTTTAAATGTAAAAATTATGAAAAAATGTAGCATGTGCCATTCCTGTGTGTTGCACAGCACAAGTGCATCATGTGAGGCATGGTGTAAGACTTAGGAGAGAGAGGAGATGGAGAGGAAAGCGATTAGGCCTGACGGATCGAAGGACTGGTGACTGCAAGCGAGGCATAGTAACAGCTATGTTTCAAGTGTTTGGACAGTGGTATGAGGCCACAGTAGAGGTGAATATCTCATTTCCACACTTAGTGTTTCAGGTACAATGAACGACTGATCAAAGGCAGGGATTATGAGTGGGGAATTGAACAAAGCTAGCCAATTCATAGTATCTGTGGGGCTCTAAGCTCAAAGAAAGTACTCCTTTCCACTGAAGATGTCCCAAATCATCTTCTAGTGACAGAAGTCTACAAGTGTTCTTTGCAAGAACTAAGGAGGTTCACTCTTTTTAAAAGCTGATCTGTGTGATTTGAGTTGTGGTTCTGTCCCAAACCTCTATCTCTACAGCAGTTCCATGTTGTAGGGTTCAGACTGAAGGGTTTCTTTATCCACCAAAGCAGACAGGAAGGTAACCGTCAGGAGGTGACTGATGTTCAGCATCTACCTCCTGCCAGTTAAGTTAGCGTGGTTGCCTGAGACCTCTCTGCTGATCTGCTTTACTGAAGGACTGGTAAAGCCTCCAGATGTGGCAGAGTTTTATGAAATTCCCATTGCAGCCAGGCATTGTTGTAGCCATATGAGTTAAACGGGTACAGCCGGACTAGTGACATGCCAGTGAACCAGAATATATTCCCAGAGTCCTCATGGGGTTTATACTCCAATTTGCATGCCGTACTGGAGCCTGTGCTATTTCATCTTCACTGCTGCTATTATGAGTGCTAGCTAGATGTAGATCTACCTATAATTGCAGCTTCATTTTATTTAGTAGTTGTACCCTTAAGGTGCACTTGGCTCTTCTGATGATTCAAGTCCTCTCTTTAATTTAGATCACTGGGACTATGCTTGTATTCCTGAAGTCCTTCTGAGTTTCTAGTTCCAGGTGCAATCACTGGTCACATCCTAACTCTTGATCTCGATGAGACCAAACCATGCACCAGTCTCTTCCTTTCTTCCTTGCTCTCTTCTCTGAATTTCTATGGAGAGGAACCCTGGATGCACAGGCTGGTCTGCAGCATTCTCCAAAGGATCTCTCACCTGGATGATCCGTAGACCAAGATCCTGGGGTATGAGTCTCAGTCTTCAGGTGCTCTGAATCAGCACAGCTGCCTCACGGCTATTTTTGCAGTTCATATTTCTTGCTCATCATCTCCCCTCCCAGTCCCCTCTGAAAACTGTGGTCTTTTACTTAAACATACCTGTAGTTGCTAGGTGCTGTACATAAAGATGGAAAAATGTAGCATCTGCTGTGTAAAATTTATGTTTCCAAGGCTGGCACTCCTCTCTCTACCCAATTATGAACTTGCTTTCTCCATCAGTCTCTCAAATTCAACCACAGCCTTTTTTATTAGGTGGTGAGATAAGACATTTGGTGTCTGAAAATGTTAATGAGACAGGCTGAGCACTTTTGAGCGAGAGCATGCAGAAGGGTGAAATGAGGTGTGAATCTGGGCTGAAATTTGGTCCGTTATAGCTAGGAACTGACAAATTCAGTACATACTTACACAAAAAGAAAAAAAATCTTTCCCAGGCATTGAAATGTCATTTCGTATTCACATTTCTACCTAATTCAAAAAAAAAAAAAATCATAGCAAAGGCTTCCAGGAAAGGATGAAAGTGTTTCATCTGTGCAAGGCACTCTGAAGAAGCAGTGTTAAGAGTGAACTCTGTGGCCTGTTCAGTCTATTTAGCAAGCTCTGAGATGTGTAAGTACATTATCTGCAAGGCTGGTAAAGAGCGCTTAGGGAGGATTTGTGGGTCTGTGGGAAGGACAAAGAAAAATGTTTTCTAATAAATTATTCACAATCTCACAATCCCTTTTGGGCAGATTGTTGCTCTGTTTGCCCCAATGCTTCACATCTTTTCTCTCTGCATTCGCATGCACATAGTTTCTCACCTCCAGAGAGCAGCAGAGATCTCAAGCAGGCTGCTGCAGCTAATGGTGGCAATTAATAACTTGTCATAATCCTAAGGATGAAAGGGAGGGCTTGCCATCAGCAGTCAGGTCATGGCGCTTCTGTAAAGCAAATGAGGTGCAGGTGTTGTCCAGATTTAAGAGCTTTGTTAGACTGTCAGTACACTGCAGTGCCAAGCCATAGACAGAGTATCGCCCTACAGGTACATAACTTACTGTACTAGTTTTCATGCTCCAGGTGCACACACATTATACAGCGCCCCCCCCCTCATTATACAGCACCCCCCCCCCCCGTTCATTAGTGCTGAAGAGGACTCCTCAGAACATTTCAATAAATCATAACCCAGCACAGTTAATTCCAAACATGTAATTGCAGTTTGCCTGTATATTTACATATACAAGGCAGACCAATGAAGCTTTATTTTGCATTTGTAAACAGAAATGTATTTGGAAGCAAGTGTGTTATCTTTTTCTTTTAATTGAACATTGCAGATAAATAGCAGCTTGGCTACCTAATAGCATTTTAGGTCCATGTTCTTATTCAAGCTTGAGAAAATGAAACCTCATTATGCCTTTCGTTAAACAACAAACTACAGAATCACTTATTTTTAGACAGCTCAGTTGGCTTTTCCTTTTTCCATTCCTATGGGTCAGTTCTGCTTGAAATGAACCAAGTTTACAAATCTCTACTGGTTTGTACACTCCTATTATGCATACTAGGTTATGCATTTGTAACTGTCACACGAGTCAGGGTGATACAGCATTCTCATCTGACCCTATTCATTTAAATGGGTGCGTCTTGTTGACATTGATTCATGTTATAAGTTATATCAATGCATTATAAGCCTTTTGTGTCACCCCACTGGTTATTTCTACTAAAATGTTGTGCATAAATGCTGGCAATAATGGTCAGTAGGATCTGAAACTGTTTTAAGGGATGTGGAGTCCATCTGAAGTCCCAGGTCAGTGCATTATGCTTGCTTTTTCTCTGGAAGACAATTAACATGCAAAGTATTCTATTCTTATGCATTTGCATGGCAAAGCATCTAGCAGCTTATTAATAATTTGAGGCTGTGCATTCCAAATGTATATTGCAGTAAACTAAAGGGGTAAGTAAACATGATTATGCATGCATGTAGGTCTTTATCAAGGTGTGGTTGATAATGTTTTAAAGCGGAACTATTTCTCATGAAAATAGCTCCTCTTAATAGCCTCTGTCTCTTTATTGTGCTTCTTAGTGAAACATAAATCACTAATATGTTTTCAGCTGCAAACTACTCTCTTTTTCCATTGTATTCACAGATTTAGTGGCATTTCAAATAGATAAACACAAGCAACATCTATCAACACTACAAAAAGGGGGCCTTAATCAAAGCTCCAGGTCCCAGGTCTCAGCATCTCCATTTACCTTGAGATAAATCCATTGGTGTGACCACCACTGCACAGGGTGACAAATCACCCTAGTCAGCTGAGCAGTGCAAGGGCTTATTGGCCTTTCTTTAAGTGGTCTTACCCTTCAATGAAAAGGATGGTGCTTGTCAAGCAGGGCCAGATTAAAGTTAGACAAAAAGAAATGATCTGTTATTAGAAATCTCCGATTGAGGATCACAAAACAGGAAAGAAATATGAATAAGAATTTACAGTGAGGATGCTCCCACCACCTTTTCTCATCCTCCTCCAAACAGAAATTAACTTTAATTACTTTCCCAGCTTGGCACATTACGAATGTCAAGACAGTGAGGCATTAACATTAAATAAATATGTGGCTCCAGGAATGTGCCTATTGGAATGCAGGAGAATTGGAGCACGTGCCTAGCGGGGTCTGGCGTGGCCTGGGCTGCCAAGTTGCTCCAGCTCCACTGCAGCTTGAGCGCATCTTGGAAGTGCTTCAGGTTTGGGAAGGTCACAGGCCGTTTCAGCTATAGAAGAACCGCTGGACCCGCAGCATGAAATGTCTCTGGAAGATCCGTGCCTTATCCATAGGAAGGCAGCGTGCAATGTGCACGGGTATCTGGAAATGAAAGGGTTAAGGTTGGGGGGGGAGAGACAGGTTTCGGCAATCTCCATATGAGCAGAGTCACCTGGGTTCGCATGTTCATGCTGAGGTCAGCTTGGAAAAACCTCTTGGTGCTTCTGGGGCCACATTCTGACCTTATTTACAACAACATGACTGCAACGGCATCAAATTCTCCCAATGAGTTTGGCCCTTAGTATTTTAGCATACATATTTCCTAAAAAACTCGAGGTCAGAAAAATTATATATACAGATTAGCTAAACTCCTCCAGATGTCATTAAGTTATCTCCCTTAATGATGGGCAAATTCTTCCCTTTAAGAGCACCGGAAGCTGCTGCAGTAGAGCGCATCTAGCCTATTGCACTTTGATGACCCACGTGAATGTAAGACTGTTTCAAATAAGTCACCAAAATATATTCTACTTTTAAAAAGGAAATGACTGAACAGACAGCAACTAAAAAAATCCAGACCAAACATACTTGGGAAACCGAGCAAATATTTGCCCATCCAGTTGATCTGTTTGCTAAAGAAATTCACAGTGAGAGTCTAGTGAGACAGTAAGAGACAAAAGAAGGCAATGGTTCATGTTCAGGTTTACTCATAGGGGCAGTGTATACCGTTGGTTTGGGGGGGTGTTAGTTTTTTTTTTGCTAACATTGAGATTCATGCATTTAAAATGTACTCAATTTCTTGTGACTTGATAGACCACTATGGAAAGATTAATTTTCTGTAATCATTTGATTTGATAAATGTCTACGCAGCCCAGCATAAGTTTATTTTCTATTTATCCAGATCCTGAAATTAGTTGCTAAGGGTACTCAAGGGAAACACTTCAGTAATTATAAATAGGTCCTGACAACAGACGTTTAAAATTGTAATAATGTAAAATCGTTATATTTCATGTCAGAATATAAAATTACACTGGTAGAGACACACAAAGGAAACGCATACTGCGTTTTTTCTTATTTCTGTGCATAAATAAACATGGCATTTACAGGCAGAGTTTTCAATAGCAAATGGGCTTCATTTTTTTTTTAAGGTATAGAAAGGAAGATACAGAGGAACTGAGGGACTTGCACAAGATCACAGCAGAAGCAAGTAGAAGAGGTAGAGGAAGGGCAAGGTTTCCCAACTCCTTAAGTGGAGAGAGCAACTGTGCTGCTCCAGTTTATGAAGTAATGGAAAATTAATATTTGTATTCTTACCTTAAGAGCCATATTCAAAGCCCAGTGAAACCATGGGATGAAAACTTGGTTCGTGATTACTTTATGGCAATATTGCTTGTATTCACCTCCATCAGCAAGGCAGTCTTGTACAACAGGAATAAAGAGAGGGTCAGTGTCCCCACACGTAGTTATAGAGGAAGCTGCTGCAAAGCCTGGAAGAAGTGGAGGCTTACCAGTGCCGCACCAGCAGGTGCTGTCAGAAGACCTGCTGAGTTATGTCAGCATGGCTGTGACACGTCCCTGAGAGCTCTGAGAGCTGTCGCTGTTGTGTGAGGCATCTACATCAAAAGGCACAGCACAGATAATTAAAATGCATCGTTTTAAAAAGATTTTTTAAAGACCGTGTAAGGCTCAGTTACTGTGGCAGTCCAGATATAGTAAAATATACTTCAAGATATCAGTTGTGTGGAAGATATAAAATACCAAGTAAAGTTCAAGTTTCAGCAGGTTTCGGAAGTGTCTAGTATACATAGGGATAGCCTTAAACTACCATGGTGATTACACGGTAATTTAATATAAATTGATTAAGTACATTTTTACTGATGCTTAAAGACTAGTCATAGCATGGGAAATGATGTTTTGTTATCAGCTGTTACTAAATATACAATATTTGCTGGAAGGAATCCAAGGGAAAGCTTTAAGTCACAGTATTTAAACTGTATGCAATTGCTGATTCTGCAGTCTAGGTGGAAAACAATTACCAAACACCCCATATCCATGGCAAAAGCGAGCATGACTTTCTCCATTGAGCAGAATATTCCTGTGCAGTAGTGCTGTTATTGGTAGGTCTCAGCCACCCCCAGTGCTGGTTCACATGTATCACTGCAGTTCTCTTCAGCACACCAAATGGGTGCGATTGATAGATAACTTGTGGACTAACGCACGCTCCTGAGGAGTGAGTATGGGACTGTGATTCAGTCTTGGGGGCTTATCTTACTTCATGGCGAGAAAAAAAGCTCAAACAGTTCAGGGACTCTGACTGAGCCTCAGCCCCTGAATCACAGCCGTTGTAGTCAACTTTGGGCTGTGGCCAGGGGTGAGGGGAAGCCTGCACAGGGCAGGCCCTTGCAGCAGCCTCTGGGTCCGGAGTGTCCTGGGGGCCCATTCCCCAGGTAGGTGCTAGCTGTGCCCTGTAGCTGACGTGCGGGTCTCACAGAGGCGCACGCGTGGCAGCTTGGCTGCTCCTGCTGCACTGCACAAATGCCCGCAGAGGGTGGGGAGAGATTGGTTTGTGGGCACTGAGCAGTGCTGCGGAGATGTGGGTTTATCCCTCTGTCTCTGCGCGTCCTGGAGTGCGTCAGCAAGTGCCGCAGTGGAGTAGTTTGGAAACAGCTGGCAAAACTGAGGGAAAGAATGAGAAGGGCTTTAAATCGTTAACGAAAAAAAGTGAGACTAACAAGACACAGGCCAAATATATCCAGGATGCTTTGGCTTTCTCGTGACTGCCTGTAGGACCGTCTTTTGTTCAAGCTATAATGTTCGACCAACGGGGTAAGCCTGTAGCTCATGTGGTAGCAGCTTGCAGTTTCAGCCCTGGCAGTGTCCAGCGTAAGCCCTGGATCGCCCGCCAAGCTGGCAGCCACTTCCAAAGCTAACGGGTCGTGTCAGCCGTGAAGTGCTCAGCATGCTGGGTGCAAAAGAAGAGCGGAGTTGTCCCTGCCTGTAACAGCAAAACGGTTGCCTCCACCAATGTAAACAGCAGGAGAATCCTCATATTCCTCATTCATGTAAGAAGAAATCTTATGCCTTGTGGGATGATTATATGCAACATCTCATCTGAAACAGAGATATTGAAATAAGATCACTCCAATTTATATCTCCCAGGCTGTAAGAAAATTCTTCTTGATCTGTAGATAAGTAACCCCAGGACTAGCATAACCTTCCAGATCATTAGGTTATTTTCTGTTATGAAAATGGCATGAATATTATTAAAAATGGAACTATAAATACTTACGCTGATAGAAAAAACACTACTGTTATTATTTTCATTACTGTGCTTTAGACGAGATGCCAGATAATTGCAAGATTCAGTAGGTCACTAGAGGTAGAGAGGGGAGTTTTCTTGGATTAGATTTGACAGAATACAAGCTGCAAGTAAAAAGTATAAGGATTTATTCAAATCTGAAAAGTCACTACTTTTTTTCTCTTTTAAATCTTTAAAAATGATCTATTCTGTTATGCCTGCAAATCATTACTGTTTGATACTAGTTTGCTAAGTGAAGAGGGCCACTACCCATGTTTCTGCTGAACTCTTTCTCCATCATTCCCTCACTTTTTCTGCTTGTTTGTGATGTTCACCCTATGACACTGTGTGTTACACTCTGCCACATGGACTGTGGTCCAATATACAACCCTATGTTTCTAAACTATTGAAATAAGACAGAAAGCCTTAAAAACTAGGGATCTTGACTGGAAGGAGTAAGTTAGGGTTTTTTCAGTTTATTGGTGCAAGAAATGCTA
Organism: Struthio camelus; assembly: GCF_040807025.1. Classification (NCBI taxonomy): domain Eukaryota; kingdom Metazoa; phylum Chordata; class Aves; order Struthioniformes; family Struthionidae; genus Struthio; species Struthio camelus. The sequence goes on along the minus strand of NC_090949.1, from coordinate 35,672,250 downwards.
ATTCTTTATATAGATCCTAGAGAAGGCCAGTTTTGCTAAGCATTGACTTCTCTGTTTCACCCAGCTGCTTGAAAACGGAATGAAGAATTTTTAGCAGTTACAGTAGCATAAGTTGCTCAATTTAGTTAAAACAATTACATGAAAACCTTAATAGCATGGTCTTTGTCTTAGTCAAACCCATAGTTTTATACAGGTACATGTCTTGCAATTGAATAGCTAATGCATTGTGCATGTAAGACTAAGCTGGGTAAAAGCAGATTGATACCCCCAAGGGCTTGAAAATTCTCTTTGGAAAAATGCTAGTCAGAAGGAACTCAGGATGCCAAGTGATTTGAGGTAAATAGGTTTTCTCTCTCTCTCTCTCCCTCTCTCTCTCTAGATATATATACTGTGGAATTCAAGAGATGTAATACGATACAGCATTTAACGTCACAGTGATGATTAGCCACTATGAAAGAAAGGTGTAAAATGATTTGGTCTGCTGACTGTGCATAATGTAACAAAATTGTTTGGGGTCACGTGCTGGAAAATCATGATGTCAGCCTTGGTGTGTGCACGATGCTAGTAAAAAAGGAATAGACCATACAAAATGTGCATAAAGAAAAGGCAATTTTGTAATACTCAGGGGGCTCCTGACTTGGTTGGCTTATATATGCTAAACTATTTAAGGTATGTTTTGAGTTTGTATGTAGGAGTGAGCAATCAGGACGGCTGCTGCACAAACTGCTCACTGTCCGTGTTAGAGAAGAGCTGACACCGCTGAGATTAACAGCAGTTCTCGTGTAGGTGATAGCAGAGAAGGTGCTGTGTGTCAGAGAGAGAGAGAAGGCGTGAGATTTTCTGCTGAATCTGGGAAGAGATGCAGGAGTGTAAAACTAGATGTAGAGCACTGATGGTGTCTGCCGGGGGGCAGAGGAAGTCGGAGGCCTATGCATGGAATATGTGGCTTCCTGTCTGGTGCAGTTCTTGGGCTTGCTTTGTGTAATTCGCCAGCATGTGCCAAGCCCAATCCTCGCCATTACCTAACTGAAATATCACAAAATATATGTGTATAAATAAGTAGGGAAGTCAACTTGTGTGACATCATGGATAAATAAAGTACAAACACAATGGCTGGCATTTCGGATTGAGCCTATCAAAAGAAGCCAGTAAAGTTAGCTGCAGTGAGCATGGGAGCTTCCTCTGCGATAAACCAGGGCTGCGCTTAGCACGCTGTGCCCGACCTGCCTGCAGCCTCGGCTGCCACACACATACCTTGCCTCATGTAGGGCACCTGCTTCCTGGAGCAGGCCCCAGAAATGAAACACATCACTACGTACAAAAGCCATGCCTTCAAAGAGCCAACAGGGTTCTTCAGTTTGTTCTGGCTTAAATAAACCCAGTAATGAGGAGCACCTAGCATTTCAGTTCTCTTTCTTGACTGGTGAATGTTCTTCCAAATGGAGAATAATTAAGACTTGGCTGTGCTTGATGGGTTTTTGGCAAAGAAACGTATCTGAGAGACTGGAGACATAAATATCCCCTCATTGTCTAATGTGAGTCACATAAATTTGAAATTTGGGGCCTTTTACTCATTAGAATATCTAGATTCTTGCTCTGCGAAATGGGGTTAAAATCTTAACTCTGTAAGAAATGATTAGCTAATTCATGTTTATAAAGTGCTATGATACTGACTAAATTAACATGCAGTGAGTCTGCAAAATATTATATTACAAACAGGAGAATGCAGGGCAATTTCATAGTTAACCTACCTTTTTCATTTAATTTGCAAAACTCTTATCTTCAATCTGAATTTTGATCTCCTCTGAACAGGGACAACTACTTCAGCACTTTTTTGGCACTTTGAAAGGTGTTGAATTTTGCCACAGACTATTACAGTTGTTATCCAAAATCACAGACGTTGCCAACAAACGCATGAGTCTAGAATTTTTTCCTCTAACAATTTCCTTACTAGAGTGTCCCATCCAACAACATGTTAACAACTCCTGCATGTTCTGACCAGCTGAGTCACTGCTTTTTAGTGAAAGCTCTTGGCAATGCAAGCAACAGAAACTTCAGGGAAATCAATATGCCTTTTACCCTGGCTATCAAAAGTGTTGAAGATATTTAGGCCATAAAATAGCAGCGGACACAAGTAAAAGCCTATATCTCACATCATTAGCAGTAAAGGTGCTGTTTAGTTTTATTTCCTAAATCACACAACATATATAAACTGCTTAAGAGATGACAGAGATGCAGAAAGCTATGAGTCAGCAAAAATCCAGTAAGGAGACAAAGTCAAAGAATGGCCAGATTTCAGTGATCTCACTACTCAGGGCAAACTTATTTTATTGAATTTTACTTTCATACGCCGTATTAACATTTCATTTGCATACAGATTACACTCTGTCTTTACTCTAAGACAGCACAGTCAGCAGTCCTCTTCAGCAAACAGAAGCTGTGGTACAGCAGCATTTTAAAGTACTCTTCTCAAATTTTAAAGCAAGATGCATATGCATGCTTTTGGTGAATCTGCTTCCGCAGTTGTTGTATGCATTCATCTTTTCTCTCCCAATACAGTGGCAGATTGGGAGTTGATTTTGTTTATTTATTTCAGGTTTGTTTGAGTCCTCACAGATGAAGCCTAAGCACCTAAGTCCTTCAGCCCCTCCATACACAGAATGCCTATTAAATCCAGGGGTCCTCTTCACACCAGATTCACCAGATTTCCCTGTCTTGCCGTTGCCTGTGCAATTCTAATTGTGAAAGCAATGACACAGGCAAAGCACTGCCAATGCTTTTTTTTTTGCCACAATGTATATATATACTACCAGATGTATATACTACCAGATGTAAACACTTACTCTGTTATCATTGATACAAGTGATAGAATTGGAGTCACAAAGAGCGGGAAAACAGGCAGGGCTGACCAGAAGAAGATGTAACGACATGCAGCTGAAATACAAATATGTACTGTACTAGCTGTACGTTTAGTGCCTTAACATAACAGTTTTCCTCCATGAATCACAGTTAATTCCCAGCTGCCCTCGAATTTTTTCTGCCCACCAGCTCTTAAGTTATCAGTTCTTATAATTCTATTCTGAGACTAAAGAAATAAATACACCTAACAGACATTAGAGGACATGCCAGAAAGTACAGCACAGTATTAACAGTTGGTATCTGCCGTGCTAGAATAATAGAGACTATAATGATAATATTATAAATGCATACATTGACTTTGTGGTGGTTGATGCTGTAACCATCCTTGTATGATTATGCATGGATGTCATGTTCTGTGAAAACACTGGTATTTTTGGATGTCATACTTACTGTTGCTAGTTAGTCATGAAAGCCATCATGTCTTGTCATGCCAATAAACTGAAAAAGGAAAATAATACAAGCATATGAAGGATAAGGAAGCTTCAGAGATGCATTCCTAAAATGTGAGTCTCTAGAGGATCAGTTCTCCCTTCCACTTAGCACAGCTAACACAATGCTTGGCTGCAGACCAAACCTGTGCTATTGTCCTCACAATGTGGCATCACTGTTTCACATACAGGATAACAAACCAGCTGCTAATGGTAGTAATTAGGAGCCCTGGGGGTGATCTATACCTTTTGTCACTGTTCTAGGAGTAGAACTGCTGAGGTTTCCAAAGATAACAGTTATTGGTATAGGTGATGATTCTTTCATCAAAGATCCAACAGCAAGACAGACAACCGATTTTTAAGCTTCAAAATTCAGAATTGAGCTTAGTAAAAACATTCTTATAGGGGGATCTAATGCGTCCAAACATTTGGTCTTGATTCAGCTTTGAAAATAAAACCTAATAAAAAATGACAAAAGTGACCAGATCGTAGAAGTATGCCAGATTATACCTCCGAATGCTTATTCTCTGCAGATATCTAAATGTATCTACTACCTTTTCATCTATCATTCAGACATGTAACATAGTAGAAGTTTAGCACTTAGTATCAGCGCTTCTTATCTGAGAATCTCTAATACTAGTGAAATAACCCTCTATAGCCTCATGTTACTATCTGTAGAGTTAATTACAACTAGCTGATAAAATTCTGCACACGAGTCCCTATGTAAATTGTCTTTAATGTCCTTGTAGTTATTAGAACTCCTCTACATGTATATCGTCCTCTAAACGGAGCCTACGCCTACGTTTACTCTGAATTGCACTTGTGTAGACAGCAATTTGCTAGATTCCTTTAAACTTGTGTAATGAGAGCATTATTGCTGCTTGGTTTTGACACAGCTAGGATTTGCGTTCTAATGTGTTGAGTATTATTGCATGTTTTCATGCTCACAGAAAGCCCTTCCCTCATTTCTAAAATCTTAATTTTGTCGCCTAATCCATGCAAGTGTCAATGGCCTTCCCCCCCCACACCTCGCACTACTGATTACGGTGATGGGTGATGGCCAGCGGGTCTGGTTTGCATATGAACAAGCAGATCAGGACCAGTAGTTGCTCACCATGTTGAGACCTGCATGTGCTGCTAAGAAACATCTCGCTCTGAAGTAGCTTTCGTAGCTGTTAAAAAGAAGGAAAAGGGTCAGACCTGAAGTTACAAGATATTCTAAAAATACTTGTCTTTGCCAAAAAAGGAAAATTCTTCAAATGGAGATTGTTTGCTAATGTTGTTCTATATGGTGTGCATGTTTGTGTGTAAGCTTCACTCTGAGAAGAGTCAAAATGACCCCCAGGAAGGAGCAGGAAATGTTTTGGAAAGAGGAGGAAATGTGATAGCCTGAAAGGTTGGAGTACAAGATCCAATCTCTCTCCATGGATGGCAGGAGCATGTCAGACATAATGGAATATTAAGAGAAGAAACCTATTGCAGGCTCAAGGGACTTCAGTAAGATAGCATTAAAAACTTTACTGCTATTAAATCTTGGGAAGCTGTAGATAATTTTGCTTGAGAGGAGCGTGGCTGCTGGTGTGGTAAAAAATGCTATCGAAAAATCCACTCAGGAGGAATCCCTCAATAAAACAGAAACAATTGGGGCTACATTGGAAGTTCTTGCTAAGGAAAACATCATTTGGCAGAGAAGATTGGAGAGGCTGGAGACTGACAGGAGCAGTGGAGTTTTAGGACTGCAAACGGGTGCTGAGGGAAATGGTGGAAAGACTGTTGAGACTTTATTAACTGCTGCATTGGGGATCAGAAATAATACTCCCCGCAGATAGAGAAAAAGCCTTTCACAGACCAGTGAAACATTCTGCATTAGCTGATATGCTAGGCAGATGGAATAAACCATTCATTTTCTCTGAAATTCCTCACGTTGAGGTAGCAAAGTGGGTAACCGCCAACAAAAAGAGATTTCCTGCTAGCAAATCTTTTCATACGTGAGGTTTCCTCCTCAAGAAAAATTATGTTGAACAAAGTAAGTGGTATACAGTGGCAGAGAAACAGAAAACTGGGGCATATATAGAATTCTTAAAGGCCACCTTCTCTTTTGGTTGCTGGATGGCTAATGATACAGTATTCCCTGATTTCCCCTGGACGTCTGGCAGTTAGTCACCAGCCTTATTGTATTACCTTATCTAGTACATCTTCCTCACTAAGCATGAGCAGGTATGGAACGGAGTGAAATTTTGTATTTAGAATCTTTGGAACAAGATGGAAATGCCTTGGATGTGTTTAGATTTCTTTTACAAAGGTAATACGTATCTGAAGAAACAAAAGATTATCTTGTTATCCCTCCAAATATAAGTGACACTGATAAATATGTTACTATTGTTAAAGGACAACTACACAGAAATATGAACGTGTAGCAGTTGTATTGTACTTTTTATTTGTTTGCTTTTTTTGTGTTTAACAACATAACTGCTGTAGCATTACTCAGGCTACAGAACATCCAAAATTCACAGCACAATCATAACTGAAGAAGCTGCTGGTCAGAATGTAAATGTACCCTACTAACTGCAAACAAACACAAGTCACTGCGGAAAGATGGTAGTTGTGTCCGTCTAGTAGAAAACATTGCTATTCTTTATACAGGTGAGAGTAAAGACGAGCTCAAGATATTCCTAGAAGACAGCCAGGAGAATAGTGCCAACCTGGAGCAAAGTGCTAGTGACAGAGGAGAAATTGTAAGTGTATGAACTTTCTTCCCTCTTGTGCATTTCCAGGGGCTTTTGTCAGTGCAACCCCGCTTATCATATCTCACTTCAGCACACTCCTAACAGACAAAGGTATTCCAGCAAAAGCTGGCAGTGTTGGCTGCTTCATCCCAGTAAGGAACATTGACTGAAGCTCACTGCAGTACTGCCAAACGTTTCTTGGAAGTTCTAATACTGATGGTAGGGGGCCGAGAGGAAAAAACCACTCAGTGCTGGAAAGCAAGGAGGGAGCTGGAGAAAAAAAGCAAAGTTTTCTAAAAGGTTTTCATGCCTCAAGCAGGGCCTTGAATTTGATCTGCTCTGTCTGGAAAACAAACTTACTGCTGTGACAGTGAGGCTGGAGGTTAACTTCTGTAGTTTGTTCTTCTCTGATATATTTGTGTTTCTGGAGATCCAGATCCGTCCCATGACTGTTTCTGCAAGTATTTCAGTGAAAGTCCCCTAAGCGTTATAGTGTTACACCTGTCGGGTCCCCAGGATCCTTAGGGGTTGGCCAATCTCATTTGAAATTAAGATATTCTAAATTCAGCCCTGGGATCTTCTAAGCTAATGAGGACTACATCCTCCTACTGCAGTCAGACTGCATGACCTGTCCAGCTCTGCAAAGGCAAGTGGAAGGAGTTAGCTGGGCTCAATGCATCTGTGGTTGTGCCTGCGGAAGCCAAGATGGAACTCATAGAGGTTATGTGTTTGCCCGGGCTGGGGATAGAGCGGGAGACCCATGAAGAATTCCCTTTTCTTTGCAGTGCAGTATGTAGCTAGAGCTGGAAGGGCACTGGGCAAAAGAGTCAGGTTTCAGAAAAGTTTGATTTGGCAGAGCACCTGCAGATAAGAAAGGCCAGTTGGTGGCTATGCTACACCTGTGCAGTCTAACTTATAGGACATTAACACCAGCAGCAATGTTTGCTTATCAAGGATCTCTCTTATACAACTCCGCTACCTTCTTCACCTTTTTGCTAATGAAGCACATTGCCCTGGAGCCACAAGGGCAACACTGTGGAAGGGAAAAAGGTGGAGCAAGCCAAACTATTCTCAGGACGTTTCATCTCCAGCACAGTTCCTTTAGGCTTGCAGCCAGAGTTTAAAGTTGCCTTCACAAGCAATATTACATTGAAAGAACACTGGCACTTATCTTATTTTAGGGGGGGGGGTACTCTCACTATTAGAGCTTTTTCTAACTCAGATTCAGTAGTGCAGGAGGATTATTCCAATTTCCTGCCACTGAAAGCATTTCCCACTGCACTATTTTCCAGTGCCAGAAAGAGTGGAAGCCTGGGCAGCCCAAGGGCCCTTGCCCTCCTGGGCAAGCAGCCTTCCAGATGGGCCACTGCAGATCGTAGCAGAATCAGAAATCCTTTAATAAGATTGAGGCAGCACTTACTTTTTTTTTTCCCCCTAATCAAGGCTTAAATAATTCTTGCTGCACTAGAAATTTCAAATGTCTTCTGTTTATTCTCTTTTGGGGGAAGAGAAGATCCCTAAGAATTTCCCATGAACTGGAATTAAGGATACCAAACAACACTGTACTTGATTTGGTAGAGAAAAAGTAATCTGTGGGCACTCACAGAACGGTAGCTGCTCTCAGGGTGATTTAGTGTGGAGATTTGCTGCAGTCTGGGATTGAAAAGTGACTTCTCTATGTCCAGCTAGTAGGTTGTTAAAAATAAAAGGGCATTGAGGTAGAAGAACTTTTCCTTTTTGTAGAAATGGGCTCAAACTGCAGTGTCTACACCTTGATCCAGACGTCTTCAAAATTCAAAGCTATATAAGCCCATCCCTGGAACAGTCTCTAGAACTCTGCCTGCTTGTAGTGGTTGATAAACCTTATAAACTCATTTCTCAGCTAAACCTTCTTTAAAGCTTTATGCTGAATGATTTACAAAGTATTTCTTCATGTCGTCACTGAAAGGTGCGTGCACCTCCTAGAGACCTCCTTCCTCTTCTCATCCAATCAAAACTCCCATTTCTCATGGCTGCATGTCTAGCCACTGCTAACCTACACAAGAACTAGTAGCAGCTTTCAGTTTTTAAGTTCTTCCATTCTTCACCTACTGTACTATTCTTAAAAGTTTTACTATGGGCAGGGGAAAAAACCTTTCTGCTATACCAAAAATAAAAACTGAAGTGCAGGAAAAGGTATATGTACATAGCTCAAAACATGAAATGGAAAATAGGAGGCAGAAAATGAATGACAGCCACTGAAAGGTCATTTACAGTTTGAAGAAGGAAATTGAGTTATATTAGAGGCTAAGAGCATAAAATGTGTGTTATACACTGCCTGCTCTCTTCTGTTTGCACCAGAGTTTTCTTGTGCATCTGTCATTGCTGAAATCCAAAGAGCAGAGATCCAAAGAGCTTTTGCTTGAACATTTTCAAACATGCGCAGCAACTACTTTCCAGATCTCCCAGTAATAATGATTAGTGTTCTGTTACTGTTCTTAAGGGCATAGTGTAACCCATGCAAAACTGCATTGCTTTCAGGAGGGCTTTCACTATCACGTATACAAAGACAGGCGAAACCAAATCGCTTTTCTAGCTCAGCTGCATAGTGCACTTGGGAGCATCTCTTAGATTCTCTGTCTTGCGTTGCCTGATGTATGTCAGGAGGAAGAACCAAGAACCTGCTCTTTCAAAGTTGTTTTCTGTGAATTCTGGCAGGGAAGAGCGGCCTTCCGTTAATGCTGAAGACAGAGGTAAGGGAAGAGCTGGATTTTCATCAAAAACCTTCTTCAACGCAAATCTGCCCCTCTCCTACTATAGCTGTGAGATCCATAATGTGAAGTACAAGCAAGGGACCCCATGACAGATATCACAAGCCCAGCATTTGAAGGTTTTCCTTTCTTAAAAAAAAAGAAAACTACTTTGGTATGGAAACATAAAAAAGGAAAGACAATTTTAACAAAAAATAAAAGTACTTTAATGAATTGCAAATAGACTGTAAGTGACTACAAAAAAACCTGATGATGTGAACAAAGTACATAAAAACCCTGTGTGCATACACTGTTGATAAATCAAACTCTCACCCAACATACTTGGAATAGACATCCAAAGGAACGTATCAAATTATATAAAAGGTCAGTGAATGTAAAATACTGTACAGATTGTTATGGGATCATTTTTAATCTTTTTCATCACTTAAAAACTTGTCGGGAGGGGGAAATTATATTAAATGAATTGAAGAAGCTAATGAAAGTTTTTGGATTATAATGCCAAAATCAGGAGATATTTTTTCATTCTAAAGATTTGGTAGTTACTAGAAATTCTATCCAATTACTGAAGACATTTGAGAGAATTAATTTTCTGCTTTATTTTCTTATGCACTGTTGGCTTTTAAAAAAAGAAACTATGTTTGGAAGTATTTATAACATCATTATTAAAATAGTTAGAACTTCTCATTCCACTGTTGCAGAACTCCTTTGAGATGGTGTTAACACCATTTTACAGAAAGGGAAGCCGAGGTGACGATCACCAGTGCGGTGTTATACCTGTGTCCTGCTGAGTCCAGGTAACAGCTGAGAGAGAATTTTCAAAGCAATCAAGAGGTAGGTGAAGATAGCCCATTCTGGCTCAGTACTTGCATTTTTAACTCTTTGAAACCTCACCTCTAGCTCTGTATTTAGATACAAAACCAAATGGCTTGATTTCCAGGGCCACTGGGTACTCACTGAGTATCTTTCCTCGAGGAAATAGAGGAAGTTGATATAGAGGAAGGAGGCTCCCTCTTTCTCTCTGGCTTTGCTTTCTCTTTGTTTTTTGACTTATCATCACTAAGAAAAAAATTCTTAATTTGAATTCATGAATGCCTGCTAAAATTCTAGCGAATGAGGAGTTTTGTACTTTTTATATGAGGACTCATATAAATGAAACCTGTCTTTAAATTGATGTAGGTCATCTTGAAGACTACACGTTATCTTGGCTTAATCAGAATTTTACTTAACGCTAATTAACTCAAGCCTGCTGGGTTGATAACCCATGCTGCCTCCTTTTTTAAACCTTTAATGAATCTCTCTTTCTTTTGCAAGTGTGTTTTAGGAGAGAAAATAAAAACTAGCTCTTTCATCCTAATCCATCCTATTTTGTGTTAACTAAGCAGGGGTCACTTTCTCTTAGTTATGTGTGTCTAGACATAATGTTTCTTAGCTATCCTGGCATTTTATGATCATTTGAATAATGCAATAAAAATCATATAATCAGGGGTGTCTAACTGCAACCCAATGCATCAGCCCTAAGGTTGTGGCAAGATGGAAGATGTTACTGAAGTAGTAGGAAAAAAAAGTAAAACTCCTCTGTTTGGAGTCTGGATAGACCAAACCAGGCTCATGATGCAGCATCCTTACTGTTTAAAGTTGCATACAGCAAAATCAAGACATTAACCTAAATTTTGTAACTTAAGTCTGTCCTTTCACTGGATTTCTACTTCTTCTTAGAAATCTGTTACATTTGTCTGTTATTTATCTTGAATTGCATTATTTTAATAATTAACTTAAAGCTAGCTCCAAATGAAACTTGGGTCTGGTTCTGAAACCATGTAGCTCTACTAATTATAGCCTGGAAGCATGCACACTACCCTCCTGAGTTCTCCAACTTCTTCCTTCTTTCCACTCCCCCCTCCAGGGTCTAAGCAGCTATGCAGATAGAGGTAACAAGTTATTCCAGACAGTCCTACATTAATAGGGAGTTTAAAAGGCTTGTTCAGGGCAAGATTCACTTGCTAAGCAGTCATTTTTGAACATGACCAAGAATGTTTTCCTTTGAACCTTTCCCAATAAATTAACTTACTTGTTCACAAATATTTTTACTGAGGTATGTGTTATTTTTTGTAGGTGTGCTTATATATGGCGCTTTTTGGGTGTGTTTATATGTATGTGCATATACTGAGATGGATTTGTCTGTATATATGTCACATATTTTGCACTTACTGCTACTAGCTTTTAATATTTTTTCTCTGGGAACATGCTGTGATAGCTTCAGTATTTCAAAGAGCATGCAATCCAAAATCTGTCAATATAAAATATTTCTTTAAAGAAGAAAATGTGTTTTTGGTTAACTTTCTCAATCTCTCATCCATTCACTTCTGTGTTGAGTATATATGTTGTAGCAAGGCTTGGGGTGGGATTCCAGTGACTTTTATTCATTTCACCATTTTGTAAACATTATTGAACAGGAGTTATGCTGAAGCCATGAAATTTGGATCTGTATCTGAGGCTCTATTCTGAAACTAGAGTTTTAAAAGTTAAAATTCAGACTATCAATTTATATCCGTACCTAATGAGTTACTATTCACCTTGCAAGGAAATAACATTTATTGTCACATCATATTAGTTGTAAGTAATTTTGCATATCTACAGGAAGACATTTAGGCAGAAGAATCCAGGCGATTTCTATAGCATCAAAGCCTTGTTGGGGTTTCCAGGTGACTGAATTCAGATTAATTGTTGGTGAACTTGGTTCCTAGTGATCTATTTAATTCTAAATTAGCATCTCTATAGCAATGCTTAACTCTTACAGTGCGCTTTCCAAACATATACTAATTTAGTCTCACACCATCTCTCAAACAGGAAGAGGGATCTTTTCTTTTCTTTTTTTTTAACTGTACTATTATTAACGCCTGAACTGTTCTGAGGTTATAACAAAAGGAGACAAGGCACATTAGTTTATTGAGAGAGGAATTCATTGAGGCCAACCCTGTACGCGCCTTCTGGAGTTCAGCGGCTGACATTCTCTGTATCAACACTGACTTCCACAAAATTCATCAGTGCATTCCCCGTCTGTGCACCACAGTCATTAATAAGACACGCTATACTTCTCTGATTCTTCTCATCAACTACCTGTTGATATTTTAACTTGAACCAGATTGCTGTACGTTTTGCAAATCCTCTGCTAATCTGCATCTTCTGCAGTTTAACAAATAGTCTGTAATGTGAACTTATATCTGTACTTTCCTGAACTTCAGATACATGAAATGCATATGCATATTATTTGTCTGAGACAGTGGTTTCCAGACTGCAACTGACTCACACAATAAGTCTATGCATCTTACATTGCGTGTCTGATGTATGGTGAATGGACAACGTTTGTAGTGTTTTCCAATAAAAGCTTGATAGGGAAGGATGCTGCACTGTGAGAAGTGTTAAAGATGGACAGATGTCTCCAGTCCAAAACAATTTGGAACAACTGATTGAAAAATATCAGTTATCTTAAAAAAAAGATGTGTCTTTAGTCTGCCCTAATCCCTTCAGTAAGCTCAAAGTATAATATTTCTGTCTCCTCTGTATCTTCATTCCTGTTTAAAACTTTGAGTACCGTTAAGGACATTCTTTGAATCCTGTAGTGCTATGGATCTCCATTTTCTTCTTTCTGACTTCTTTTAGGAGCAGTAAGTACTATGAAGTACTCTGTGCCATTCAAACTAATCATCCCTCTGGCATTCTGAGCAAATGCAGGTTAATGGTGAATCTTTTAATATTTCTATTAATTAAGTATATTATCCTAATAACTCTATTGTCAGTTTTTCATCGCTAGGTAATGACTGGAGCTGGGTGAGCTATTCATAATTACTAACGTATTTAAAGACAAGTAGCTTGCTTTGTTTGTTTGTGAAGTGCCTGCTGACAGAGTTGAATTTCTACAAATACATTTGTTAGAGGAATTAATTTAGGGGTGCTCTGTGCAGCCATGATTGACCTGCGGGGGACATTCATTGGAAGAGTTCACTTATTTGTGGTTTGGATGAAGGCATTCTCACAAGTTGTAGAAAATGGCTGTTGTAATTCTTTGGTTATAATAAGCACTTGTATTTGAATGAGGTAGAGTTTTTGTCCTGGCCATTTTATTAAGTATGACACATGCATATATGGAAATGAGTGCCCAGTTGGTGTATTGGTATTTTAGTCACTGTGACCTATGCATTTGCCTAAATCTGTAATATGAAGTCAAGAAGAGGCTCTCTGGGAAGGCTTTGGATATAAGCACTACAAAGGAAAAGAGAGAAATTCAGTCAGTGCCTGTAATCCTTATTCTAATAAAGTTTCCTGTTTGGTGTTGAAAGAAAGAACTCTTGGTACATTTCTGCATGTATTAGGGTGCCGCCCACCATAATGAGGTGGAAACAAAAATGCAGCCAATTCACAGGACTTTCAGTTTGATGAGCCCATAGAAAGATCTGAACATAAGGATTGTTTCACAGAATCTGGGCAGCAATGAAGCTGAAAATATTGATTCATAAATTTCCTAGGAAGATGAGTGAAACTATGTAATCATTCCTGAAAAGTTGATGAACGTTTCCATCCAAAAATGCAATACACTAATAGGTATGTTTACACGAAAAGGTAGAAAGACTCAGAAAGCCTCTAATGTAGCAGCATATGAATAAGCAGGGGAAAATGTCATTAAGGAAATACTGATATGAAGATTTTAAAAGAGAAATTCTAGGAAAAATTGTAATATCTGGGCTGACTCTGAAAAGACTGTCAGCACAGTCCAGGCAAGTGAGAAGCTACCCCAAGGGGGTAGTGAAGGAGTGAAGTAAGGAGACCTAAAACATTCCCAGGTTCCAAAAGAAAGCCAAGTCAGAACGCCTTTTTTAATAATTGAATTCCTTGGTTAGAAAAATAACAGGTAAACAAGGCAAAACACAAAACACACGAGGCTGGCTCAAACCTGAGGCAGTGGTGCTGGAAATTAAGAATATGGACTTTGTATTACAGCAGTACTTAGATGCCCTAACTGTGGATGAGAACAAGACTCTGTACAAACCCAGATCAAACTGCTAGTCTGTTCCTAAGTCTGGAGACATGAGCTCATTGCAGATAAGAAAGCAATGAGACAGCAATAGTGAAGAGAGTGATTTCTGTTTTCTGGGATTTGTGTCCTATGGACAGCATTCAGAAGTGGGTGTGGATTGTCAATCTTAATATGTGTGCTGGAAGTGGACAGGGCTTTGCAATACGAGGCATGGTATTTCCTTGCCCTTGCTCTGAATCTCCCAGATAAGAGTCCTTGCGCATACACCATCCTGGGCATGTGGAGGGGTACACAGGACATGCTCAGCTCGAGTCACCCTTCCTGGGGAATGAGTAAATCTGTTGCATCCAAAGCAGGTCAGACACGCTGTTCATGTGCAAGTCAATTGTCCTGAAAATGTGCAGCGAAGCCTGTGTGTCCCAGATGCTTTAAACTCACTGGACGTGTCAGCCATTTTTCCCACACACAAAAAACAGGTTTTCAGGCTACCCAGGGGACCTGCGGGAGCTACAGCTGCTGGAAACCCCAAACAGCAGGAAAAGCGGTAGGGCAGCAGGTGAAGTGTGAGGCAATGTGTAAAGGCAATGGAATAGGCAAGAATCACAGTACTTTCCCATTTAAAATTGATCCAAATATAGAAGTGGCTGTGATTTATAAACTTGAAGAAGGTTATCCTTAATCTCTAGCCAGACATTTTCATTGCCTGAGTAAACTTTGTGCTCATACCTGCAGAGGCAGGACTTTGGTATTAATAGAGACACTTTAGGCAGTTTCCCTGTCACACACAGTGACATGAGGCTTTTAGGATGAAAAGAGGAAGCATTGGTGGAAATGGTCTGCCTAAGAAGAAACCACATAGATCCTTAGGACAGCTTAGGTCTTAAGGGGCCATGTGTGCTGGCAATTCAGCTGATTCTCAAAACGGAGGAAGAATCCAGAAGAAAACTATAAGAAGTAGAAAAGTGTAACAGGAAATGGGAATAATCAGAATTGTGGACCCCGTAGCATTTGTTCAAGGAAATCATGGGCCCTGGGGACCACCACGGAGAATCTTCCTAAGTAGCCAGGTGCTGCCTGAAGCTCTGAGAGCCTATAAGTAGGCAGAGGCAGGAATAAGCCTGTGGCTTTACAGACATGCCAAGAGTGGTTGTTTTTTTTTTTTACTTTTGTAAAAGTATTGCTTATCTATATCTTGGATGTAATACTTTAACCGTTTTCCCACAAAACTACGTGCAGAGAATCTTTTCTTAACTGGAACTTGCTTGGAGATCCAGGCAACGTAAATGACTTTAAAAAAGCCAATTAAATATATGATTGAATGTCAGCCTTTCTGATTGCAGCCTTCATTAAGAAACTGAGAAAGTGAGGTATTTTTTTACCTAATATTGAACACGGTTAATTAAAAAGGTAAAGATTACATTTTGCTTCAGTTAATTTGAAATAAAGAACCCCCATTTAAACAATAAATTTCAGATTTTAGTTATACCAATTAATAGACCAAATTGTGTACTTAAGGTTTTATTATATTGATTCTAAAATAATTAGATTAGCAAACACATTGCAAATATATTATCTAAAACAAATAACATTACCACTGTGCTTTTTGTTATACAGCACAGCAATAAAACATATAAGTATAATCGAAAGCAATCTCATAAAATTAATAGTCGTATATCATATATTATATTCTTGCACTAAGTGACAAAAGGCAGCATGATGATCATGTGGACAGTTTTGTACTGTGGGGCTTGTGAGCTGTTTTGGCCTCGAATTCATAAAAAGTTAAGACATGTCATTTTTGTCAGATAGTTTTTGTAATGTACATGTTTGCCAGAGTATTTCCAAGGAGCTGTGTTATTATGCTGCCCAAGTTGCCTTTTTTTAACTTTGCATCCCTCAATCCTTCACCCACCAAACTTTCACATTCTTCCTTGCAAAGCAATTGTAAGGAGTATTTCAGCAGTTGCCTGAGACATCACTTTTAAAAGCCTTAGGGCTGTTTGAGAGGCCTTTTAAAAAGCATGACATTCAATCAAAGTTCAGTGAGGAAAGTTTTAATGAATAAACGTGGTAAATTAGAAAGCACTGCAGTAGAGTGATTAACTCTCATTTGTGCATTAGTGTTAAAATTAATTAAAATGTTTAAGCTGTAGGAGGCAGGTTACCTCCTCAAGACCTGGCTTTGCCCTCAGAGTCAGTCTGGATCCAGCAGTGATTCATCTTGCACAAGATGAGAGGAGGGGTAAAAGAAAAGAACAGTCAGAACAAATGTGTTTTCAATGGTGCTTAGCTGCAGGAAGGCCACTGAGGCCTCAGTGCGGCGTTACTGGAGTGTGACATGATAATACAGTCGGTACATTGGCGGATATATGCTTTGAAGAGAGTGCTACTACCCGCCTTTCACACAGATTTCGTTCTGGCTTGACGTGACAAAGCTCATCTCCTTACTAGGTTGCTTACTGGTCTGTGCTACAGTGTAGAACAGACTGCTAAAAATTAGCTCTGTTTCTCTGATTTAGTTAAACTGCTGTTGGTGAATATAACTTCCTTTGCCACATACTGTTAAGTATTTGATGCGGAAATATAATTTTATACTCATAGCGGCTGACACCTTTATTAACAATCTTTCGTTGCATCAGTTAATTGTATGAGAAGCTAATGGATCTGGTATACTAAGGAATAAGGGCTTAGTTTAAGAATTTGATGGAACTATATATTAGTAACCAATTGATGTTAAATTCCTATAAACTTACTTTCTTTTAAAAATAACTTTAGATTAGTTTCTTTTAAAAACCAGGAGCCTGTATTTCTTCCTATCCAGAACCATTATGATGTGGCTGTTTAACAAAATCTGTGCTGGTTTGGAATTATGAATGACAGCCTGTTTGGTAAAGGAAAGAGTCTTCTTTGACAGCAGAACAATATCATATGAGTAACAAATGGAAAAATGTGTCATACAGCAGAACAGTTGTTTTCAGATGTTCACCAAGGGCCAGTTATTAATTTTACCTTGGTCAGAATTGAGGATTTTGGAGAAATTCATCTGAAACTGAAAGTATGAAAAATTTCTGCTCAATGAAAATTACTATTATTCGCTGTAGATCTATATTCATAACTTTAAAACCTGGCAGTCTTTCCTATTTTTTCTTCTCTATAGATTTCTTGTCAACAAGGGTGTCAGAGGTCAATGTCAGAATGCCCCTCTGGCACCCATTAACTATAACCAGAAAACTTGTTCACTATTGATCTACAATGTCTAAATATCTATTATGTTGGATATAAAAGGTGGTTTCACATCTTTCTAAAACAGATAATTCATAAAGGCCAAAGGGTCAGGTCTAGTGATATATTATTGTTTCACTGTATCAGTGACTAAAGTGCAGAAGGGGAACAGGCCAGGCTAAGTGTCAGTGAACTCTGGAGGGAGACAGTTCAGGGCTTCCTGAGCCTGCTGCCCTCCCATTCCTAGCGCAGCCTAATAATGAATGCTGTTTGCTTGTGAGTCCGCTTGTTTTTTTACTCTTCGTTGTACTGAAAAGGATGGTGCCTGCGTGAGTGATGTTTAATGTTTGTGTTCATATCTCTGTAGCTAGAGCTCAGATGAATCTGAAATCTAAATGAAAGTCAAGTCTCAATACTGAAACCTCTTCCTTTAGCAATTAATTGGGTCGAGGTTCAGCTTGGCGTGTGTAGAGCACTTTACACCATGACGGTCGCGCAGCCAGGGCTCTGTGTGTGGTGCAATTTCATTATTACAAGAATTGTGCACAAAAGGGCAGGACCCCCATGGGTATAAGTTGTCACAGCTCCGTTGACTTCAGCAGAGCGATGACACTTGATGTGCACAGAGGATCTGCCCCAGAATACCTGACAGACTGTGGCCATGGTTGCAAAATCATGTGTTTTCTGAACAGACGCTTGTGTAATATCAGATGAATGATTTTGTTAGCTCATATCAACCCATCACATTTATTGAGGCTCTTTTAATCTCCTCATTATTTAACTACTGAGATTCCTCTGCTCCGCTTACTGCTCTGATGCGGAGTAGAAAACGCTGCGAATTTCTTTGTCCTGATATTCCTATGGCAGAGCATAGAAACACTGGAGGGATGGAGGACTCAATCTTAAGGGCTGAGCTCCCTCCCAGTCCCATGACTTCCAGCCTTCGAGGCTACTTGGCATTTCCCAGGAGGCACCTATTACTTTTGCAGGATGAGAACCATAGCAAGCAAACCCGCTTTGAAAGGTGGCTGATACTGTATTCTTTAATGGAGCTTGTGGCCTTCTAGCAAGCCCCCAGAATGGTTCATATTCTTCTAGGCTACATTTTTGAAGAAAGTAAATTGAGATGAATCATGCTAAGATGAGATAGTTAAAATGTCAGGCTCCATAAGTTTCAATGCATCCTTATAGCTCTGAACACTAAAATGCAACTGAACATTGGAATAAGGGAAACAAAAGAGAATCAGATAACTAGTTCTTATGGGGGAAAAAAGTCATTTCTGCCTGGGCTGCTACACCACGGAAATCCACATAGTACAGTTTTAGAGCTGTACCTTAAAAAAAACAATGGCAGTTTCTTTTTATCACTGGTCTTGGTTACACATCACTGCCTACTCTATGACACGCTAGAATTGCAGAGTTTCTGAGGCAAACAATACACCACCAGCTTTATTTCTGTTTACAAATGTTACCTGAGGGAAATGTGCCTGTACCTGTTGGATAAATTACAAATCATCAGCACTAAA
Organism: Struthio camelus; assembly: GCF_040807025.1. NCBI lineage: Eukaryota > Metazoa > Chordata > Aves > Struthioniformes > Struthionidae > Struthio > Struthio camelus. The sequence goes on along the minus strand of NC_090949.1, from coordinate 35,653,647 downwards.
TATGACCCACAACTGTAACACAGAGGGGGAAAAGGGAGCGCTGTCTGTAGGTACTTGGCATTAGAGAAAAGGAAACCGTTCCTGCTCATTATACTGCTGTTTTCACCAATTAATGAAATTATACTGTTGCAGTGGTTAATTAAGAGCTGCCCAAATGGTGTTTGCTAGATATTTTTCTTCACAACAGATACCGTCTCATTTATGCTTATCATAATAACTATTTGAATTAAAATCTCCTTTTTTGCTCTTTTAAATTACTTACTGTAAGTGTTGAGCTCAAGTCACGATACTGGAAATGTAAAATGCAGGCAGATATGTGTCCAGAGTGTTTCTTGTGTAGATAGGAAGATAATAATAAACACTTGTTTATTATTATATTATGTGTATTATCCCAAGTTGTTTTGTTAGACTTATGTGGCTGTGGCACAACAAGTTCTGTAGCTGGTGGCATACAGTGAAGCGCTGTGGCTGGTGTCATGAACCACCTCCTACTCCAAGCCTAGTGGGGAGGTACAGCTGAGCTGACTGAAGGAAACCTTGGTAAGAACCAAGAGCAAGGCTTACATTCCTATTTTCTAAATTGGTAGCAAGCCGCCTTCATCAGTCTCCCACCATATCCCTTTCACAAAGGTTGGGTAGGACAGTTTCTCCTGCCGTTGCTGGTCACGTTAAGATTGGTAACATGCACCTGGAACGTTACATCTAAACAAATCGATAGGCGTACCCGATCACAAAGTGGTTGACCTTGACCTGGTCACAGGATCCTTAAAATCTGTAGCATGACTAGGACCTAAGCCTCTTGTAACTCGATCACAGAACTGAGCTGGACGTCGCAAGGCTTTAGGTTTAGTTGCAAGGATAACGCTGGATGCCAGACAGGGTCAGGAGAAACAACTGTTTTGTAACTGGATCCTCTCACTCCGCTCTGGCAGCAACACAGATGGGCCAGAATGAAGGCTATCACTCCTAGTTTATAGCCATTAGCAATCATGATCTCCCTAATATGAAACAGAAATAATAGTATTATTAATAATAATATCAAACTGACACATTATTAGCCTCTACAGATGGCTCTATTCCTCCCAATAATTTTTATTTTTATTTAATGTTTGGAGATGCTGTAAAGAAGTGACTAGTGCTTCAAAATGTGACCTCTGTGGGGTTTAAAACCTACTGAATCAGATGAGATATTAAAGCATTCAAAGTAATGTATGACTTAAAGCTCTGTTTTTAAAACTTTAATAGAAAATGTCTGATGCTTTAGATTACTGTTTCTTGAAGTATAGTAGGCTGAAGAATTTGCTTCAGAGGGTCTCTTTATATCCAAGAAGAGCTACAGTGAGAATACACAGTATGTTCTTCCTTCACCATGCCTCTAAATAGATGTAAAGGAATTAGCCTGTATTAATAATACATCGTGTTTCTACTTTGTTATATACTATTGTACATATGTTCTCATACCACACTCAACAGCACAGTATTTAAATATCTCTAAGCAGCGCACTGAAGAAGGTGATTAACATCTGCCATGTGTTTTCCCCTCATCCTCTCCCCAAGAAGAGGGGGATGTTCAGTGGCATGTCTTATTTTGAAAGGGATTTATCATTTGTAGGGGAGGCTTTTTTAATTTGCTGAGATTTTGTTTGTTCTTTACATAAGTCTGCCTATTGGAATAAAAGTTTGAAAAGGCAACTCCAAAACAGTATGTTTTGCAGTTGAAGTGACAGGTGATGAGATTTAATTCTGAGCAAGTTTGTTCCAGATACACGGCTGCCCTGGGATGGGAAGCCCTGTCACGTGTCTGCCCGCCCGCTGGGAGACCTTCCATGGGAGGGAGAGTGAAACTCCTGGCCGTGGCTTGCGTCTTAGCACTTCAGACACTCTGGGTTACCCCAGAAACATTTTGAAGATAAGGACCGAAGAGAATCTGATTTTCAAGGAAGCCAATAGAAGGCAGAGGGCAGGAATAATACAAAGCTATAATTTACCTGGGGGATAATGAAGACATGTATAATAGAGGCTGGCGGTCAAAATAACTGTGTGGGCTCCAAGTTCTCTTAAGGTGACATGGGACAGGCCTGTTTGTAGGTGTTTGCCATGCAGCCAAGGGATCTGTGCTGTGGTTAAAAACTTCAACATGCTTTTCCCTCCCCCAACCCAAGCATCTCCTCAATTTAGCTTCAGCTTGCAGGAAGTTTAGCTTCTTTAGCTCTAGTTTCTTGCTGTTCCTCCTTGCCTGTTTCCCTGCAGGAAGCGTTCAAACCACTTTCCCATGCTGCATGGCTTCCTAACGCTCTTCCAGTGAGCCAGTAGTGTCTCAGGCCCAGCTGTAACATGTACTACTTGTTAGGTAGGATCCAGTAAGATAAGAACATGTATCCCTCTCCATCTACTGATGAGGTAAAAACAGTCTCACCACAGTAGTAAAATTCTGTATCCTGACAGCTGGGCTGGGTGTGAGATTATTACCTTCAGCTAGGTGGGACTATATGTGGCTTTTGTTAACTTTTCTGCTCGATTTCAAATAAACAAAGATCTGACATAGACTGACAGTTGGCTTGAATGATGTGTCTGGAATGGGTATTTTCATTCTTAGCTGGATTATTGTGGGGGCAAGGAAACCACAAATCGGGTTAAATACAGCATTTTCCCTCATAGGATCTCAAAGGCTGGAATGACCAGGTCCTAGGTAGTGTTGAATTACTGTGGTCTCCATCATAAACATTTTGCAGGATCCACCTTAGTGAATTAAACCTTTCTAATAGGTTAGTTTTAATTAATTCAGGTAACAATCCAGGAAAAACACAGGAGTTAGTCCAAATTTCTACACCACCTCTGCAAGTCTTTGTATAAACTGTAAGACCACTGGTACTTCTTAGCAATAAATGTACCTCTGTCATAATATTTACTAATGTACCTGGCTCACATTAATTGTATTCTGCCTGCTTTTCCAAAGAGAATGTGTTTGCTTTTCGTTGACAGTATGGTTTTATACCAGCTGGTTTCCATAGACAAGCCAATTGTTTTGTCTTTATTGAATTGGTACTGCAAGCTTCAATCAAGGAGAGGAGCATTTGTAGCCAGTTCTGTTATCACACTGAGGGGAAAAGGGGAGGTGTGACACCTTCCTTGAAATTCCCAGTGTACAAACCTTTGGACTATGAAGGAGCTTTTCTGTACCCCCAAAATCTGTATATGGGAGCACACTGAGGAGAATGGGAAAATAAAGGATAGGGAGAAGGACTGTCTGTGCGTACCCCTGCACATGAACACGCTCTCACACACACACACAAACACGCACACTGTCTTACAAAGATCTCAGTGGGGAACCCACACTAAAGGTTAATGCAGCCCCAGGCTATAATTAGCCTTTTGCACAGAGTCTCCTTGTTGTGGAATCTCTATTTATGAGGGTTTTCAGGGGCAATGAACCACCAGTCCCCTCCCCCAGCCCCCAGTAAAGCCCACTGCCAGGAAGCTCACAAGGATGCTGGGGGGTTGGAGGGATGCTGAGGAACAGGGCTTTTACTCAGATGGCTTTGAGGCTCCAGCAGGTCCCTTTGAGAACTCAGGGACTCTCAAAGACCAAGAGAAGAAAAATGCATTGCTGCACTACATGCCTTTTTCACAGAGTAGGGGCTAACCTAACCATCCTGATTCAGAAATTCATCGTCAGCTCAGTTGGGGGCAGCAAATTTGCCTGTTAATTATATATATCTGTCACTAGAGAGATATTTTCTGTTGACCTGTTTCAGTTCAGATAAGTAACATTGCTCTTAACTGAAATGGAGGAAGTTACAGCAATTGGAGAACACAGTAAATATTAACATTCTTATAAACTTGATTTAGTGCCGATTATCGAAGTTCATCTTATAAAAATGTGCTGTCCTGCTATTTGGTGGGTAGCTGATTGCTGCAATGTACAGTGAGGATGTATTGCAGTGATCAACTCTTCAGTGGCTGGTAGAGGCAACTCTTAGGGTCATCCCTTCAGTAACTGCTGCATAAAATTACATCTAGATATTTTGCAGTGGCCTGAATTTGCAAACCTTGCTTCAGCTAAGGTCAATAATACTATTGAATTTTACCAAATGAATGCCATTTATTTTTAAAATTCAAATAAAATATCTCCTCTACTGATTATTACCCATCCGGAAATCTGCATAGCATCAATGCGCTGTTAATGAACTTCTATGACAACATGAAGAGGGAGGTATTTAAGGATAAAATAACCATGTAATATAATAATGCCAAAAGTAGAAGAGACTCCAGCTTCATTTGATTTGCTTTAGTAATCTCATGCAGATAGATGCTGTAAGCGCATAGTGTTTCCTTGGTGCATGGGGAGAGGCTGGGGGACTGCGCTGCACCGCTGCTTAGTGCAGGATTCTGTTCTATTAGTGCTAAGTGGAATGACATTGGACTGACAAACTGTGATAACGTTTTCAAAAGGCAAATCCCACAATATATTGAAACCTCCTGGGACCATGTGTAGGTGTTGTCAGCTCTACTGCAGACATAAATGTGAACTCCCACCACTGGGATATGTAACAATTTGTAATGCAACAATTAACAGAAATATTGACATAAGTATGTACTCAGCAGGGAGCTGGTATCTCATAGACTCACTAGAGTGACTGTAATACAACATATACAGTGCCACATCAATTCTTAATGCAAGCTAGACTCCTATATAAATTACAATGAAAGCATGCAAGCAGGTATATATATAGAAGGCTATTTGTACGATGTAGCATAAAAAACGAAACTTCTCTTTCAGATCAGGTTCTTCTACTTGGTTGTGGGGAAAGTATGTTATAAAAATGCATATTTTTTAAACATGAAATACCCGTCAAATTGTATTATCGTCATTGCCAATTTCACAACTGGCAAACCGTGTTATACATAAATCTGCAAAATTATAATTAGGAAAACATTTTGCAAACCATTCTCCTGAGGATTTTGAGGTTA